>NC_134836.1:39529142-40161516 GCF_004210375.1 Tachypleus tridentatus
TAATTAGAATACAGAACAACAATTAGCTTTACGATCATACAAAGTGTTTTAAAAATTTCTAAGAATAATATTTACACTACCTTAAACGTTATAATAATCTGTTTACCCGATGAAAATAGTTAATATGTCAACAAAAGGCATTTAATATTTATAAATATTTAGAGTAATCAATTGGCTTTTGTATGTAACTATAGTGTAACCCAGTGGTTCCAAACCTTTTTTATGCCCCGCACCCCTAAAAAAATTACTAAAAAATTACCCCTCACAGTAATTATTTATTTAAGAATAAAGGTGAAGGTGGCCAAAACAAATGTTATCTCGCACCCTCTGGAACCCTATCTCGCACCCCTGGTTGGGAACCACTGGTCAAACCGATCGAGATAGATGAAGCTCATGAGACTGTCTGACGTTAAGAAAGTGAAGACTAAAATTATAATAATTTTCAACAAGAATTTTATGATATTAGATGTAAGATAACATCATCTGAAGCTGTTAGAGTGTGAGAAAGTGGTCTGCCTTTGGCCTGTTTATACGAAAGTACGGGATTACGTTACTATAAGCCTTTAGATAACTATTTAAGTGAAAAGCCATCTTTTCAAGTTCGGTCATGTGACGTTATAATCCGATATTCGGAAAAAGTTAAAAAGAAGGGAACTGGTTCGGCGTGAGTTTGAGAAATAAGAATAAAACAGGAGTTCAACAACAGAAGAAGACCGCGGTATTTTAGAAAGAGTGAATAACCCAAGAGAGGTGAAGGCTTATTTGTTTTTTAAATTTTGTGCAAAGCCACACGAGGGCTATCTGCTCCAGCCATCCAATATTTATCAGTATAAAACGAAAGGGAAGATGTCTAGTTGTCACCATTCACAGCTGATTCCTGGGCTACTCTTTTACTAACGAATAGTGGGATTGACCGTACATTATAACGCCCGAAGCTGAAAAGGCGAGCGTATTTTATATGAGGAATCGAACTCACGACTCAGATTACGATTCGAGCGCCTAAACTACCTGGTTATGCCAGGCTCGCGAGTTGAAAAAAAAAAAAAGAATGATATGCTTTTAGTAAGAAACATAACTTATTTCTAATTATTTGTGTTACTGATTATTAGTAATGCATTTGCGATATTTTATGTTTATATCAACATGAGTCGATTTCTGAATGAAATAAGTACAGCATAAAAATGTTGGCATATATAAGAAGGGAAAGTAAAGTACGAGTTTAGCGTAATCATAACAATTTGGTGTCAGAAGTGGGATTCATCAATTCGTTAGAAATTGAAACCCAACAACTTAAGAAGATTTTGTAGTCCGAAGCACATCAGTAAAAAAATGAGAAAGGAATTCAACCGATTGAAACTGTAATTTCACGACAAAACTATATAAATACATGTATATGTTAGAGACAATAAATATATATTAATGAAATTAAATCAGTAAAATGGTTTTACTTATTTAACTTCATCAAAATGTAATTATTTTCACTAAAATATATTCAATGTTTAACAATGTTGCATTGCTCAATCTTTATGAAGTTAAGTATAATAGCGCCCCCCGCAAGTAGAGAGGTAAGTCTACGGATTTACAATACTAAAATCAGGAGTTCGATTCCTGATTCGATTCCTTTGCTATAAGAAAACAAAAAAGTATAATATTCTTAACTAATGATATATTGTGAAACTATAATTTAGTTTAGCGAGCTTGTTTTAGCAATTATACGGCTTGTTTTTGAGTTAAAATAACAAATTTTATATGTATACATATATTTGTTCTTTTCCTGCCTATTTCAATGTTGTTAGTGCTTCAGTTAATTCTCATTGGTTACAAATTGTGTTTCATTGTTTAAAAAGAACAAATGTAAGAGAGTATGAATAACAAACTGATTTGTACTTAGAGCCTTAAAAAAACGTTAAAAAGAGCTAATGTTAAAGAGTGCAGTATTATTTACAACTTATAAAAATTTAATTATTGAAAATAACAACTAGCATTCAGACCTCTACTGTAGTTTTGTAAGAATAAAGTGATGGTTAATTTAAAATTTTTTATAATACTATTATACAGATAATAATAAATAAATGTAGAAAACTGAATATACTATTCAGTAGAAGTAGCTAAACTCGCGTGAAATTATTTTTACTGGCGAGAAAATGTTAAGGTGTAAATGTTGTATAAGTATTAGTATGTTGGTTGAATACTAAAAACAGGATCAGTAAAAAGTATTACTGGTCAGATATATTTAGAAACATAAAGGCGTAAAGAGATGTTTAGCATTTTAACTGGATGGTAACAGAGAAATGAAAGAAAAATGCGCAATCTTTCATTTACTGGTTATTAGTGAACCATTTAGTTTCATCAGTGTCGATATCATTGTACCAGTTTTAATAATAAATGAAGGAATTTCCTAAATAACACTATGTAACACAAATTTTGTTCCTGGATAGTATGTGTTATTTCTTAATTGCTTATGTTGTAAAAGTACAGAAAATGACCATTATTCCCTTCAAACTTTGCTTTTGTGACCTGGATATCGAGATTTAGAAATTAACCTATTTTTCAATGTAAAAAACGGGCAAATTTGCACATTTTCATTCACATAAGATTTATGTGTATTTACACTAAAGTTATACAAAAATGTTTAGAAGTGAGTAGTTTTTTATTTGCGACTGTAATGTAAATCAAATTTCTCGTATCAGCCCCGAAATATTGTCTCCCATCACGTTTTCGTTATACGCTCCCAGGTCACAAAAGCAAATTCTGAAGAGAAAAATAGGTCTTTTCCATTTACTTTAGGCATAAGCAATTGGGAAATAACACTTTCTGCCCAGAAACAAGAAAAACTAAAAATTTTGTTAGATAATGTAATGTTTATCATATTTGAATAGCATCTAGTAAAAGTAATGGTATGGAAAACCTTGTTAACCTAGACATGATATTACCAATTTTGTGCTATTTGCATGTGGAGAAGTCCCAAATCTATAGCAGTATTTTCACTTTTTTGTGTTACTATATGGTAGAGGTATAGCAGAGTCACGAAATGTGTTAGCATGTGTGACCAGATTTAGGCAAAGATTATCAAAAGAGCCGAAGCTAAAAGCTAAAGCTACTCATGAAGTAAGGGTAAGAAAAAGTTTTGCTATAATAACAATGGTAGATAATTTTAGATATTTTTTTATTGATTGCGGTAATGAACCAGTACCTGAAAAAAAATGTACTGACAAAGTGCTTACGTTCTTTATATAGAATTAGCATGTTGGTAAAGTGGCATATAAGGTTGATGCAAGGAGGTGGAAAATAGTTGGATAAATGCACCATATAAATATTCTTGAACCATGGTGCACTTGATTCTCAACTGAAATTATGTGATGAACTGTTTATACTAGTAATAACTGAACAAAAACTATCTTATATCCTTATGAGTAGAAATGGTATGTTACAGTTTTTGAAGGATCATGTCCTAAGTAATAGGAAAATGTGCGTGGGATTGTGAAAGATTATTTCATGGTATGTAAAAGCAAACCTGATTAGTTGAACACGCGATAAAAATAACTTCTAGTGTTGCTATAAAGGAACTTAAAAGCAAAGTGCGTTAACATTTGAAACGAACTCTAAAGCATGAGATATAGAAATAGTTAAAAGGAAGTAAAATGGGCAAATCTTCTAACCCTTATGGAGTGAGGAGTTATATTGATCTAAATAAATTGAATAAAGTTACTATCATTTATTTGTACCCATTATCTCATATGGAGGATATAATAGTTAAGTTAATCAAACACAGTGCATAGGAAAACTGATTTTTAAAAAATGTTATTTCCAAATCGACTTGGAGTAAGAGGTTAAAGAGAAAACGTTTTCCACCCATTGTGGATTATTTGAGTTTAATATAAAGTTCATGGAACTAAAGAATATTACAGTGACATTTTAGAAGTTAATGGATAATGGAGTTAATCTTTTGGAGCTCAGGAGAGTCAGCCACAGCTAACGTAGATGATATAGTTATACATACTGATAACTGGGTTAAGCATCTATCTAATAGTGTGATAAAAACACTAGAGAGGTTTAGCAAAACAGGTTTAACACCAAAACTAGGTAAATACGGTGGGTAAAATGTACAGATTATTTAGGTCTCATGACGAGTAAAGTATTGATTGTTCCTGTAAAAGTTATTACAGACTGTGAGAAACCTGAGATGGTATAAATTTGCAGAAAGTTCATTACTGGGTTTGCAAAAATAGCAGCCCTACCTACAGATGTTGGTAAATTAGAACCAAAGCACTTTGTTTTAAATTAAGCACAAAGCTACAAAATGGTCTATCTGTGCTCTAATCACCATGGGTATCGAAACCCGGTTTCTAGCGTTGTAAGTTCACAGATATACCGGTGTGCCATGAAGGGGGGCTGTTGGAAATGAAGCCAGTGAGAGGGGTTTTAGATAATTAATAAGAGGTGGTGTATAAAAACAATTTTACGCAACTATAAGAAAGCATCACCCACCATTGCGCAGAGTTCGATACAGCTATATGGGTAATGCTGAGTCAAACAGGTGAGGACACTGTTGAACATTTAGGGGCATATTTATGGTGTAGGTTATTATCATGCAAGAAGGGTTTAGCTACCACTAAAATATAGTCTTGGAAATAAGTTATGGGCTTAACCGATTGACAGATCAAGCTTTTATCGTGAAAATAGATCATAACGCCTTAATTTAGCTGTACAGTGAAATAGCAAGCAGAAAGCTACCACAATGGAGTATATTGTTACAGGAATTTAGCTTTACCATATGCTATAGACTAGCGTGTAGCCATCGAAATATATATATGTCCTTTTACGTTTGTGTTAGTAAGATAAGCCTGTGACATTTCTGTGGTTAAAACTAATATATATTGTGCATGGCTATATATAGAACTTAAGAGACATCCAGCTAGGGTTAAAAGTGGTATAGTTTATGAATGATCTGGTTAAAGAAATAAATGAGAAAGTGCTAATTTGTGAATATATTGATTCAAACTTCAAATAGTAAATTGTGTAACAGAGGAGACGGGAGGTATTTTCCAATTAATTTTGTATGGATACATATAAATATGTTTAAGAACTGCGAACTTCATGAAAATAACTTGGACTGTAATGTCATATATATCAATATACAGTGTAATTATTAGTGTTCACAAAAGACTGTTTATGTTAAAACAATCTAAGAAGAGTGTAAGTTTTGGAGCCTGGAATAACGTCATGATCACAGAGAAATATAACCGATATTGAATACAATCAATAATTAACAAGGAACATCTGTTCGTGTTGTACAAGGTGAAAAATAAGCCGCCATTTGATTAGTCTATAAGAAATTAAAGGATTACAGAACTATAAGTCATTAAAAATTTATTGAAGAGCACTGACGTGTCACTGTTTTCAACTAGTATGGAGATCACATGATCTCCTACGATTACGTAATGTTATAATCCAATATACGGGAAACATGTCTGAGGTCAAAAGAAAAAAAAAACTCACTTCGGCGTTTGTTAAGAAAATAAAACAAAAGGCAGAAGTTCAACGAAAATATCAAAAGAAAACCGGGAGGTGTAAGAGAAAATGTAAAACTGGGACTGGTGAAGAAAGAAAAGTAATATAATGCCTGTAAGAAACAATACCTATTTCTAATTCTATGCGCTATTGATTAACAGTAATAAAGTGTAATTTCTGATGTTTACAGCAGTATAATTTTTTCTTGACAGAAATTAGTTGATGGGGTTAAAAAATTCAAGTACGGTGGAATGCGTTTCTTAAATTGCATGGCTCGGCATGGCAAGGTGGGTTAAGGCGTTCGACTCGTAATCCGAGGATCGCGGGTTCGAATCCCGGTCGCACCAAACATGCTCGTCCTCCCAGCCGTGGGAGCGTTATAATGTTACGGTCAATCCCAGTATTCGTTGGTAAAAGAGTAGCCCAAGAGTTGGCGGTGGGTGGGGATAACTAGCTGCCTTCCCTTTAGTCTTACACTGCTAAATTAGGAACGGCTAGCGCAGATAGCCCTCGCGTAGCTTTGCGCGAAATTCAAAAACAAAAACAAGCAATCCTTAAATCGCTGGTTTCGATAATATGAATAGAAATTAGTTGTAATAGAATGTCAACGTATTTACTTTTCAAACAAGCAATTTTATCATATGAAACAATAACATATAAAATATATATATTCTTCGACCTATGAAATGTTACATTTCGCTAATGTCTTCATGTTGTTTAACCATTTAACAAATGATGTTTCGTTTTAACATGTTTCTTCCAGCATCATGCATAAAATCGAAGGAAAACGTTTTTTGTTTTGTTTTTAAATTCAGAATTTAAGGAAATTACCAGTACTGGTCACAAAAAATTAATATGATTAGCTTAGATATAACGTTTGTTCTTTCAACATAAGACTGAGAGGTTCTTGTGCCATTTTCTAGAGTCAAAGAGATAAAGTATGTGAAAGATGGTGTGGTACAGTTTCTTTGTTTATCAACCTTCACGTAAACATACTCGTAAACAAGGGCACTTTGCCCTTGCAGTGAAAATGTTATAGTCTGAGGGCTAATCGCAATTCGACTTTTCCAAACACAAACAGAATTCAGTGTTTGTTTGTTTTTAAATTTCATGCAAAGCTACACGAGCGCTATCTGTGGGAGAGGAAAGGAAGCTAGTAATTACCGTCCACCGCTAACTCTTGGGTTAGTCTTTTACCAACGAATAAAGGGATTGACCGTCACATTATAACGCTCCCACGGCTGAAAGAGCGAGCATGTTTGTTGTGACCTTGCGCCCCTCAGATTACAAGTTGACAATGCCAGGCCATTTTTTTTTTTTTGCTTTATCAGTCCCTTTGATTAATGTTTAGCAACTCGCGGGTGGAGGTCTGAACGAAATATTATTATTAAAGAATTGTTCAGTAGGGAGTATACAAAAATAACCAACATCGGTCATAAAAACATGAGACAAAGTTTTGCTTGTCAAGCTGGGTAATAGGGCGTATTCTGCATTAACACTTTCACTGGAGTGTTTATACGTGACTAACTCTCCCAGTACCGGATTTATTTTTGATACATGATAAAACAAAACACGGAAGGCACAAATATTTTAACACTTAGCTGAAACCCGAACCAGTAGAGCTTTCAAAGGCAATGGACTCAGAAGATAGCCCAGTATGGCTTTGCTATAAGAAAAATACACACCCACGCACATTGTTGTTTTAGTTGCAATTCAAAATTCTAAACTTATATAATATTTATGCAGTTGAGAAAATATATACATTGATGACGTGAAAGAGTTAAAGGAATATTTAGACGCTAAATAACATGTATATATAATTTTATTAATGTCAGAACAGAAGCAAGAAAAAGAACAATGACAGAAAGTAACAGTTTCTACAAAGATTCTCAAGACATTACTTTCAATGATCTAGTATTAAGTATTATCATTTATTTCGGATGAGTCGCGAGTTATTATATACCGTATTACTAGTCCAAACAACCGTAAATTAGAATTCAAATTTCGAAGTTAATTAAATCTTAATACGTACCAACTTTATGTTATTTACCAACAAAATTGATACATACAATTTCCTTTTTTTAACACAAACATATTTTAATATACAAACATAAAAACAATACAATTTATGATAATGGTTATTACTAATATTTATTACAAATGATGATTTATACAACATCAGCTTCACAAACTTACAGATTACATTGAATCTTATATGCGGTCTAGAACTAAATATTTTGTCGATAATCTAGGTCCACGACGCGATAATTAATTCTGAGTTGATATTGTTGCATTTCGCTTAAGCAGACGACGTCTTTTTTTTTTTTTTTTTTTTTTACTGGACTCTCAGCAGTTAGAAGTTCACTTCTTATCGAAGAAAATATTAAATGTGCTCGAAGAAACAATTATGTCCGAAGAAATACACTGAAGTTATCCTGTTTGTAATATTCGAAATCTATAACATTCCTGGCTGTAGTTTTCCAATTAATAGACGTTAATTGCAATTACAGATTCCTAAGCCGATACAACACTCATTGTATCTGTCCAATAATATTGTATTCTCTGCTCGTTACTTTTATACAATTCACGCGAGTGTCTAGAACTTTCACCAAAGTTCGCTTGCAAATATATTCTAGGGCGTTTTCGTAAACCAATATTATTTCTTCTCACTTTGAAGAATTCTATACAAGTTTCGAGAACAGGCGAAACTTGTGCAATACACGGTCAAGAATATACGTCGCATGCAAAAAGAAAACTAATAAAACAAGCGTAGGTACTAAACTAAACGTATAACGGTAAATAAGCTATACTATTGATAAACGAATTTTAAGACGAATAAAAAAGTATCGTGACATCACCTAATTAAAGCTCTTAGTAAACTACTGCTTAATTTAGCATTTTCAAATGACAAACTTACACATCTATATAAAACATTTCTCTAACACTAAATAGTACACAGTTTTGGTTTGTATAAGTTTAACCCTTTTCAGTGCCGCAGACGAGATAACTCGTCCAAGCCGATCGATAACACAATGCCACGGACGAGTTAATTTGTTCCAATAATACCTAACTTTAACGCTAGATGTCAGTACCACACACGCATTTGACCTACTTACAAATTGTTTCACTTTCGATCCAAAATGGTGTCACGAAAAAAGTTACAAAATGAAGAAACATTATAGTTGTATTGTAGCAGCTGAAATACCTGGCAGGCAGCAGGTTAAAGGACGTTACTTTGCTAAAGGTGCAATGACATACTAGACAAATTAACAAGTAAAAACAAAACAAGACATCTACAAGCAAACAAATACTATATTGCAACAGGTCTAACAGATCCTGATTAAATCATTTTTATAGACTTATTATTACAAATTATGTTTTTTGCTTCTTGCAAAAAGCAAGACATGAAATAAATTAATCATACTTTTTTTCATCAAACTCTCAACAATCCACAATGTGTATTGAAGTATCCTCACTGTAAACATCTTATAAATTATGAATTGAATCTTCAGTGTGCAAAAAATAAAACATAAAAATATTAACGTATTACAGGAACTGATAAATATTTTGTTCATATATTATAGCAAAAACCATTGAATCTTTAGTGCGTGTCTTATATCAAACATAAATGAATCTACAGTTTTTGTACGTATGTCTCTTATGCTTTAACCTATTTAGCCTACACATATACTTGCCTTTAAATCTATGTTATATAACACACGCCACTAACATATTAGTCATCGTTGCGCTGTACATCCCATTGTGTTTCTCATTTTGTGTATTGTTTGCCAAAACACTTCATTTTATTTTATATTACACACGCTGGCGTTTTTAACGGAAAGTTACTCAATGGGATATTTGCATTTTGTCTACCGCGAGAAACTAAACCCCGGATTTTAGCATAATACTTAATTAATACATGAAAATAAATCTTTATTCCATGTTTAACTCTTTACATAATTTCTTAGATGCATTGTTTACTGATAACGTTAAATACATATTTGTAATGTTATTCTCGGAATTTGTGTTATTCGTAATTACTTCTTGCCTTGAAAACTTTTCCATGAATAAAACAAGAAAATTTGCATTGTAAAAATCATATTCAAATATAACGCAACTAAATAGAGAGCAAAGTGTTCTTACAAATGGAAATATATGAGAATTTTTATGATTGAGAGTCTTCAAAAAGCTTCAACGCAAATGAATTTAAAAAGTCTAATACACGTATTTACAATGATAATAAAAATGTAAATTAAAGTTGATACTAAGAAGTAATAACAAAAAGACAAACACAGCACTGTTTAAGGGCTTATTTAAAATCCTGATTTTTACAAATGATGTAGATTCTACAGGCTCGTTTCAATGTAAATGGATCTTTTAAGGAACCTTTATGAAGTATCGTGGTAGCAATTGAAAGTAACTCTCTTGACTAGCTGAAAAACTACCAACTCACTGTTGTTTCCAAATATGTTTGTATATGTGAGTACAAATAACTTTATAAAGATGCGTTAATAGAAATAAGACGCATATTTCTGTGTCTATCGTTTGAATGGTGTGTGTATATATGTAATACATAATTTAGAAGCATTCATTGCTGAAATACTGGTTATGCAGTTGTGTTACATTTATATTATTATTTATTATTGTTTTCATATATTTTTTATTAGAATCTTATTCTTCTGAACACCATTGTTATTTAAAACAAAAGCTGTTATCCAAGAAATAATCATTGTCGAATCCAAGTTACAAGTCTGGCAGCGATAAAAGAAAAACATAATCAGTGTTAAAACATAACGACTCAACTTTACACGTCAAATATGGCTCTCAAAATTGTATACACATTATAAAAGCTGACGTATTTGGCTGGTAGATATAATTATATAACTAATGTACCTTAACATCTGATAGACATTTCGCTTAAACTGAAGCAAATAAGCGTAGCTGAAAAACAAGAAAAGAGATATTTTTTACAGAATGTCCGATGAGAAAGTTGTACGTGTTTTCTGTAGAAAGAATTAAATAGTTTGTTTGTTTGTTTTGAATTTCGCGCAAAGCTACACGAGGGCTATCTGCGCTGGCCGTCCCTAATTTAGCAGTGTAAGGCTAGAGGGAAGGCAGCTAGTCATCACCACTCACCGCCAACTCTTGGGCTACTCTTTTACCAACGAATAGTGGGAAAGGGTTGAAAGGACGAGCAGGTTTGGTGCGACGGGGAATCCGATAAGTTCAGATATTTTCCGCTATTTATAAATGTACAGTACTTTCTCCAGTTCCTTGAAGCGGAATATCTTCTGTTATGCGAAAAATAGTTTACCTGCTAATATATTTTGCTTTCATTAAAATTCGCAAACCACCTAATAGGTACTGCGATCTGATAACTATTTTATTTTGTTTAATGTAGCAACTGAAAAACACCGTTTTCAGTTATTTAGAGTATTTTATTTTTTTATTTTACTGTCTTCGAAGGGAAAAATAGATTAGATTATCACAGCTGACATACGAATTGTTTAACGATATATATATATATATATATCGGTAAATAAAATTTATAAACGAGCTCAATAAACATCAATATGTTAAAGTGAAAAGCTTATAGCATTGTGAATATATAATATCAATCAGTGTTGTCTCTATTTTAACTCATTCTATGTGTTCATATTAAATAAACAAGATGTTTTATTAACAAGTGAACTCCATTACTTACGTGTACGATGCGAAACATGACCTTTATTGTGTAGTTTTATCATCAAGACCTTATGACAACAAATAAATATTTCAGTATTAAACGTTAAGGAATATTTATGAGGAATATACTGATTTAGTTGCATCAAATTTAATAACTTATATTCAGGCACAACATTCGATCAACTTAATTTAGGTCTAGCTTCACAGCTTATTTCGTATGCCATTTTTTTGTCAGTCACATATAGAGGGATAAAATCAGTTCGAACTCTTTTTTTCATAACGTTGTAAGTAAACAAAAAAATATCTTTGGAAAGTTCTCTTTGAAAGCGAAGGTTCGTAACTAAAGTTACACCACAAGGGAATGATAATTTGACTTTGCACACCTAGTATATCTCTCTTTTTGATTCTGCCGACCGCCTTTATTCAAGAACTCTGTAGCGCAAGAATACTTTCTGTAGCTTTTGAATTCCATGCATAATAAATACACGTTTTCAGAGTTTTCGGTTTGGTTAATACAAAAAATCTCTAACAAACGATGTAATTTACTGCTTCAAAACGTGGTGATATTTGGTAAATTATTGAATATAACTAAAATAAAACGCTTACATATCTTCAGCTAACGAAGTACTTCATAGAATTAATAGGTCCAAAAGGGAAAATGTTCAAATTTATTTAAAATAATAAAAATTAGTTGTAAGATATTTATTAAAATACGTTAGAAAAGACGTAAGAACGTTGATTAATGGTTATTAAACATTACGAGCATATGCATGATATATTTAAAACAGCTGTTTGATGTAGATTTTATACCATTTAATTCTTTTTATCAGTCATCAGGTTCACACCATAACTGTCTAAATTAAATGAGTGAAATATAGGGTCTGAGTTTATAGTTTTTTATATTTGCAATTAAGGTTTTCTCTTCTTAATTTATCTGGCATTTCATATATTTGATTGCAACAATTTTAAAAAGCGTGAATTCACGAAACTACTTCGATTTTATAATTTTCATCAGAATTATTTGTAACACTTTCTTAATACTGCCAGAGCTTTAATCGTTATTATTAATAGAAAAAGAGTTACTTAGAATCGTTTCTCTTTTCCGCCTTCTCTATAATTCATGATATTTGTACTCCGATACGTGTGCAGTGTTGCTCATAATATTTGTGCACTTATTTCTTGGTTTTTCAATGACGGATATATCTAATGAACATTATTACTATTCTCCTCAGAAGCACACTTCTTGAACAAAATAACACATTAATACTTTTCACAGGTTTTTGTTTCTGGAAAAAGGAAGCTTATATACCTTATTGTGAATACATTGAAACCTTAGTAAGGTATTTCCATTGCACTTTTCGACTCTTGGTTATCCAAGTCAGCATGAACGACTTAATAATACCTATTACACTGGTATATTTAGGTTTCAGGGATATTACAACTTATTACCTTAACTGGTTACTTTTAAGCCCAATGCCACAGGTGAAGTCGCCATATAAAAAGTACCGATACATCGTTAAAATATTCAAAATATCGTCGAATTTTCTATTTGATATTTAATATGAGGTCTTACCGTTTAATTGTAGTTACTATGTAGAAAATATACCAGCTTTGTTCCAAATAAACAATTATGATGATACTTTAATATAGCTGTAAAGAGTTTGAAGTTTGGGAATATACGAGGTCTGTTAAAAAAATACGCGGACTGACGTCATAAAACAAAATGTACTTTATTTAGAAGTTACAGGTCTAAAACACCTTCAAAGTACTCTCCTCCCCAACGCACACACTTATTCCAACGGTGTTTCTACTTGTTGAAACAGTCCTGGTACGCTTCTTTTGTAATGTCCTCCAGCTCCTTCGTCGCATTTGCCTTAATCTCGGGAATCGTCTCAATTCTTCTTTTGAGTTTGGGGAACAAGAAACAATCGCAAGGAGCAAGGTCAGGTGAGTAGGGGGTGGGGAAGAACAGTGATCGAGTGTTTGGCCAAAAACTCACGAGTTCTGAGGACTGAATTTCGCAGCAACGCGGTGCATCTTCAATGTTTCGGTCAAAATCTTGTAACAAGATTCAACTGATATCCCACACCCTTCAGCAAGCTCCCTGACAGTCAGACGTCGATTTGCCCGCACCAGGGTGTTGATTTTGTCGACGTGTGGGTCGTCAGTTGACGTGGAAGGACGTCCAGGACGCTCATCATCTTCAATGGACTGTCGACCATCCTTAAAACGTTCATGCCACTTGAAACATGCCGTACGCTTTATAGCAACATCACCGTAAGCCGTGTTAAGCATAGCAAAAGTTTCAGTCGCAGATTTTCCAAGTTTAACACAAAATTTTACAGCAAGTCGTTGCTACTTCAGGTCATTCATTCTGAAATCCGCCAAACGAAAAAATCGCACTTCACTTAAAACCGCGCAGCTAATACACAAATGAAGATATCTGCAATCGAAAAAAGGCGTCGTAATCAGCTGATCTGTGCAAACCTAGCGACACCAAGCGGATTCCCCTGGAACCAACTGGAGCCGCGCAATTCAAACAGTCCGCGTATTTTTTGAACAGCCCTCGTATATAATAATTTTCGATATGTTTTTTTTTCTTCAAAATAACCATACTTGTAAGCCTGTGTTTGTATTGTTACATTTATACGTTGAGATTGTTGGATGTATATGCTGAGCCGGATGTCATGACAATAATACTTGTGACTTTTTAAAGAAAGTCTTCTGATCCCTGAAATACAACAATGTTCCTTTAAATATGTTTCATTAATAGTGCTAGTTTTGATTAATTTCTTCTATGAAGTTTCGTAAGAAAAAGATCTTGGAATAGGAATGTACAACCTGATTATGGAGTAAATGAGAACTCCTAACACTCAGGAATAGCTAACAAGAATTCCAAGTTGCTACAGACAAAAGTCAGGCAAACAGCTAGCAAAAACTGGTTGTTGAAATCGAAGGTGAGTGACTGTTATTTTTATAATTCACCCACGGGTGAAAGTGTAGAGCGTGTTCAAGTGTATTATGTTTCGAACAACAGGTTCTTAGATTCTCAGCTCGGCACGCAGATCAGTAGGCTACTCATAAATCAAATTGTTGGTGGTAAAATAGCTCTAATAACATTAAAGCATATGTTATTATACTGTGCCACTTTCAGTTATGTACAAAGACTGAGGCAATAAAACAATTAATCAACTGGCTAGATCAATGATTAAATGTTATATCAACATTGGTATTCAGGTAGTTATTTAATATGTAGCAAAAGTGAAAATAATTTATACCGATTTTGTTTTAGTGGGGTAAACATAAGCTAGTAAGCAGACGTTCATATTTCTTCAGGAGAGAATATTGCTGTGCAAAGTAACGTTTATTTCTTCAGGAGAGAGTACTGTTGTACAAAGTAATGTTTATTTCTTCAGGAGAAAATACTGTTGTGCAAAGTAATGTTTATTTCTCCAGGAAGGGATATTGTTGCGTGTTTGATCGTTCTAAATGAATTTCATGTGGGTTATGTATATGTTTGAATATTTTGACTTTTTAAAGTATTATGTTAGAAACAAAGAAATCATCTGTTACTGTAAAATAAAGTTAAAAACCCGGTATTCCTTCATCAGTTATCACAATTGTATATTTACAGTTGTTAAAAACAAAAAAAAGCATTCACACATATTACTGCTCACGAACGTATCCAATAAATATAAGCTTAGAAGTGGTTAAAGTATGAGGTAGAGATGTCAAGGAACCTATGTGCACACAGTAAGACAAAGGGCATAATATTTTGAATAGGTTACGTGAAGTGAAACTGGACTATTTAAGTAGCTTTTCATGAACTTGGCTTTGTCGTAGTCCTGCTACGAGTTCTTTAGCTCAATAAATGAATTTTACTTCATCTAGGGGACTTTGGTGTTGTAAAGTCATTTTGAATAATTATTTTACTGTTTCACTTGTCATTATCAACAGTTTTCCTTTATTATTTATCTAGTGTTGTTCCACTACCATTAATTATTTATTTTGTATTGTTTAGGACGAATAATAATATTTTTATATCGCTGGCATAAACAAGGTCACATATTATGACCTTATAATTATATTTGTTTTCTGGTATTTGTAAACAAAAGTTATAAAACTAAATAGGCTAAAATAGCAACCAAGAAAAAAAAAATAGAGTGCTCATTCAGTGTGACTTCTATCACCCAAAAGGTGTCCCTAGAAGAAATGGAATTTATTTTATGCATTATAAACAATAAAACAAAAATACGTGCACTACATGAAAGTACTTCCGAAGTACTGAAATTACAACTCTTGGTTGCAGGGAAACTACTTCCGCAGCCATATCTTCTTATATAACTTGCATAGTCCAACATTTTTATTTTATTATAAGTATGTTGTATTTTTTTATAGCAAAGCCACATTGAGCTATCTGCTGAGTCCACCGAGAGGAATCATAGAACCTTTGATTTTAGTGGGAAGCTGTTATAATAAGCAGAATTTAACACGTAACATTTATTATTTTCTTCTACTTAAACAAATGTATAAACTTCATTCTTACATAAAGCATAAGCAAAATGTGTTGTTTTACCCTATTTTAGTTATATTTATTATATAATAATACGTGGCTGCGGGAGGCAGTTGCGTGGGTGGGCAGTTGTCAAATATTTAGACTTTGATTGCCCTTTATTTCCATAGTTAACATAATTATAGCAGATCAACAAGAATGTTTTCCTTAAATACTCATATTCAGTGATGAGGAAACCACTTCGAGACTGATAAACTTGAATGACTGACGAAGGAGACTTTATTACGTTATGAACTCCATAACAAAACCTTGTCATTTTGTATGTTTGTTACTGTGCCACATTTCCTTTGTTATCCGTTTAAGCCATTATAAACTTGATTAATCCTTAATTTTGGGATTTGTTTACATCATATTTTATTTTATGCTATAAGATCTTTCCTGTGGTCATCTTGTGTTAATATGAATGTAAACTATATTCAAACAACGGCCCAGCATGGCCAGGTGGGTTAAGGTGTTCGACTCGAAATCCGAGGGTCGCGGGTTCGAATCCCGGTCACACCAAACATGCTCGCCCTTTCAGCCGTGGGGGCGTTATAATGTGACGGTCAATCCCACTATTCGTTGGTAGAAGAATAGCCCAAGAGTTGGCGGTGGGTTGGTGATGACTAGCTGCTGTCCCTCTAGTCTTACACTGCAAAATTAAGGATGGCTAGCGCAGATAGCCCTTGGGTAGCTTTGCGCGAAATTCAAAAACAGAATATTCAAGCAAACTTAGTTTTATACTTACTGTGTGGTGTTTCCTATCTTGTACGCCCGGCATGGCCACGTGGCTAGGACGCTTCACTCGTAATCTGAGGGTCGAGTGTTCTGATCTCCATCACACCAAACATGCTCGCCCTTTCAGCCGTGGGGGCGTTATAAAGTGACGGTCAATCCCGCTATTCATTGGTAAAAGAATAGCCCAAGAGTTGGCGGTTGATGGTAATGACTAGCTGCCTTCCTGTAGTCTTACACTACTAAATTAGGGACGGCAAGTGCAGATAGCCCTTGAGTAGCTATACGCGAAATTCAAAATAACAAATAACCTATCTTGTAATGTTTTATACACTCAATCTAAAATGTTAAAAAATGCAACAGTGAAGTGAAAGGGAACTGGCATGATCTGCGACTAAAGGTTTACATCAGAGATAACAATGAAGTAGTTTATCGTCGCGGTTAAAATGATAACTGCCCCCCCCCACAGACAACTACCCATCTCCTTGTAGTCATGTTATATTATATTAATATACCTTACTAAAATAGGTTAAAACATATTTCTTGTACTTCTTGGAAGAATGGGTTGTCTGAAACTGTTTAAGTAAGAGAAAATAACAGAAGTTTAAGATTAAATTATGTTCATTGTAATAAAATAAAAAAATGTTGAGCTATGAAACGTTACATAAAGAATATATGGCTGCGGAGGGCGTTGTCAGGAGGCAATTTTTCTACGGAGAAATTGACTAGGAGAGAGCAGTTGTTCTACAGCCATTTTCCACAATATCCACCAACTCATCAGATCCAGCCTTGCTAGAAGCCCTGCTGGAAATTTCAGAAAAGGTTAAAATTGTTTGTTCAAGGTCCCCGTAACACCTTCCTATAGAAATAATCACATTTTGTTTGGCGCATGCCTAATAGTGTAATGATGTGTGTAACAAACATATTAGATTTGAGTCTTTATGATCTGAAGTGAAACTTTCGTGTACTTTGTATATTGTCTTCGTAATAAAATAATAAATACTTTATCACACATTACGAGTATACCTCTGAATACTTTGTATATTGTCTTCGTAATAAAATAATAAATACTTTATCACACATTACGAGTATACCTCTGAATACTTTGTATATTGTCTTCGTAATAAAATAATAAATACTTTATCACACATTACGAGTATACTTCTGAATACTTTGTATATTGTCTTCGTAATAAAATAATAAATAATTTATCACACATTAAGAACATATCAGATCACATACACTTCTTCTGCCTCTCTCTCTTTGTATACATAGTCCGCCTTGTGTACTTTTCTTTGCTTGTTTTATTAGAAAGGAAAATATTGTACAAAAGTGAGGCAATCCATTATACGGTCCCTTGCGGTTCAACTTAAAAATCGCGTTTCCATACTTGTAGTAACCATTAAATAGCTGGTTTGTTTACAAGAAAAAAAATCAATTTTATGTTATGTAGTTTAACGTTGAACTGGTGTACTTATTTTTGTCGAGTTTTTTTTTTAAGTAACAAGCAAACAAGAGTCATATCATTCTAAATATAATACGCTTTTTTTTACGTAGGTTCAGAACTTCTCATTGTATTCTAATAACTTAATTTAGCAACAAACTCAATTTTTTTCTTTTGTTGTTGATTCATTTATTATTTTTGTACGATCTTTCCACATTACAATTTATTGTAATCGTAAAACTAGCTGGTTTTATTTTCGAACCCTCGGATTACGAGTCGAACACTTTAACACACTTGGCCATCCCAGGCCTTCCTCCAGAATAGTATTTGTCTCAAAAGACAATTAGAACAAAAACGCAGTGCTCTCGCTGTGTGTAGAGAACGGTTAAAGTTAATTATCAAAGATTTTTCATGAATTATAAGTAAATACGTAAACGCGATCTTTACAAATACAGACTAATATACAGACTAATAAACACAGTAATATACTCATTAAATTAACTCATTTGTCTTAGAGAAAAAGATACATTGTACTACATTAAGTAAAATATTATCTAAAAACGTATGCAGAACCACTAAACTAAACTTTGTATTTGTAAGATAAGCGAATCGTAAAACACACTTAGTCCAAATTTCTTTGCTATCACAGGATCCATTTATATTTGCATGCAGGATAAATGGCATGGTACGTGTATGTACAGGTTTGGTTAGTTCCACCGAAATAACACTAAACGTTTAACACAGATGGCGCAAGATCAGTTGGTTAGGCTCACACAAAGCCCTCTGCAATGTGTCTTCCGCGGAGGTCGAACTCCGAATTTTAGTCTTCTACAAGAAAAAAGACAGATTTCCTGAGCACTAATTATATGTCACATGGCAAGCTTGTCATCAATGTGCGTAGGATATATATATATGTCAAAACAAACGGCTTACTTTTCTCAATATCATATATAGTTGTAATATTTGAAGACGAAAGGCGGAAGTCCTTCGAAACGTTGTCCTACACTTGTGTCTCCACAACAGGCAGTTACCTTCCATTCTACAGGGTGTTCCGAAAGTCACTGTGCACTTATATATTTATTAACAGACATGTTTCAATATATAATACAGGAGGTAAATATGAATGACAATTATAAACAATGTTGAAAGTTATCCCCGTTGGCATCAATACAGGCTTGGATTCTTCTTATTTTGTTTCTAAACACCGCTACCGGTTGCTGACTTGAAATAGACTGAATGAATGCTGTTATAAAACTGCACAGTGACTTTCCTGTACAAAATTTCAAAATAAATATTGTTAATCTTCCTACTTTCAACTGCCACAGAAACGTTCTTACTATATAATCAACCCAGAATTTTGATAATATTTTATTTCAGAATGTAGTAAACAAATGTTTCTTATTAACATAATCTGAAGGATAATACTTTATTGACAAAAAGAAGCACCTAAACGAAATCCATTGATTTTAAGTTTGTTTGCTTTCTAGGTTCTAAACAAACTTGATTTAGTAGCTAAATATTTACTTTTAGATACGTTCTCATAGTTTAAAATTTACTCAGAACAGCAACTACTGCAAGAGATATAAGTTTAGGACATTAGCAGGTAGATTGTGATCTCCAACGTTTAGACAGTCATGGTAAGTTGCTCAGTAAATATGAAAAGTGTACATCATATAACATTGAGAGACGAAATTAAATATTGTAGCTTAAGATACACCAACGTAATAAATATCGGAAAGAAGACGTCATTTACATAGACGTTGGAATACAGATCCGAACTTAATTTACATGTTTTTAACTATTGTGTGGAAGAAAGTAGTGTATTACAGCTTAATTATTCAGATAGCCGTGTTTCTTTCTTTTACTGCACATTTGTATCCTAATGTCACTAAATACACGAATAATTAATATTTAATTATATAAAGGACCTGTTACATACCTAATATTTTGAAAGAGAATAACATAAAGGAAAATACCATGTACAGTAGATGGTTTGTATATGATCGATTTCTGGTCTAAATCTTTCCTAAAACCTGTAGTTGTGGCCTTAATTTAAATATACAACTTTCTGCATCTGCAACAATGATTTGCCTTCATGTACACAACTTTTATATCAGCAACAGCGATTATCTCAACTTTGTCTTCTTTTTTTTTTCCACACGGAGAACTTTCCTAACAGCCAATCTCACTTTCGCTTTTTTATTGAGTATAATTATCTTGTCTTTATTATCCCTCTAAAGGAAATGCTGTAATGAACAAGGATGAGTTACAGGTTTTCTTATTATGTGAAATCACTCTCCTCTGAAGAAATGGATAGCGTAGTAATAGGTAGATGTAACATCCTAACAAATATTAAAACTAATCTAATAGGTTTCACGCTTCGCTATCGCCTCTAACCTAGCTGATAATCATTTCCAGACAATAAATCTATAACATATAAACAAATAATACGAATCCTTATTCGTTGTCTCGGAGTCAGTTAGCAATAATCCTATAGATTTTACATATCCATAACATATTACAGAAAACTAAGACTATGTACTATAATTTATTAACATACAACATATTCAAGATAGTTAAAACTAATTCTATGAACGTTTTTAAATCTCATAGCATTTCGTAGGCAATTAAGACAAATCCACATGCTTTCTAAATCTTTAGCATTTCAGAGACAGTTCAGACTAATCATATGTACCTCATGCATCAACATCTTGGACACAACTGAGATTAATCCTAAATACTTCATACATATATAATTTCTGCAGTACAACAAAGACCAGTCATAGAGATTTGGTACGTCTCCAGTATATCTGAAATAATTAATACCAAACCTACAAATGATATATATATATATCTATAGCATCTCAGAGAAACGAAAGTAATACGATTGGCTGAATGCATTTAGAATATAAGTACGGTAATTAAGACTAATCCTATAAACGATATAAAAATAAATAACGTTTCGGGTATGTTTAAGACTATTCCTCAGAATTTCTAGTATCTCTTTAAAAATTATATCTTCTCATGTAAACATTATGCATCTATAATTATCGATAATTTTTGGTAGTCTTGGAGACACCCAATAATATATTTGTGTCTGTGAAGAGTAATGCTGTAAACTTTACATATATAACGTTTCGAAAAACAAAACGTGACGTTAATTCTATAGTCTTGACACGTGATATTATCACGGTGGTAATTAAAACTGACCATACAAACTTTTCAAATCTATAACGTTTCAGAGACAGATAGGATTACTTATCTGCATCGGCCTGGCATGGCCAGGTAGTTAGGGTCCTCGACTCCTAATCTAAGGACCGCAGGTTCGAATCCTCATCATATCAAACATGCTCAAATACTTCTGCGCCCCCGCTAGTACAATGGTACGTCTACATATTTACAACGCTAAAATCAGAGGTTCGATTCCCCTCGATGGGCTCAGCAGATAGTCCGCTGTGGCTTTGCTATAAGAGAAACAAACACACACTTATCCACAGTTCTCACGTTTAACATATTCACGTAATTCCATCAAAATGTCCTGAAATTGGATTATTGTATTGATAATGCTACACAGGGAATTCAGTGATACGTAACGCAGGTAATGAAACCTTGTACACTTGTGATACATTAATTACATATAATAATCAGAGCTGTTGTCTTAGTGTTGTTTCAGCAAAAGAAACAACAGTGGAAGAAAGTTCTTTATTAACATGCATTTTAAACTTATACGTTGTATAAATTAAACACAAATATTAACTGTGTACTCTCAAACACAATAATGACTAAATACTGTACCATACATCACTGTACACAACAACAAACATATCTGTCTCCTTTCAGAGCTCAAAGCATTAAGTTCAATAAACAATATATTTGAAAAACCTTTCTAACAAAATTACAACGATGTTTGCTCAGCATTAGCTAATTATGTAGCTTAGTTTGACTGCTAATTAATCCTTACCGCTTCCATTTTTACAAAGATAAACACTCAAAATACAGACTTAATATTGACTTTAGTTTTCTCTCTAAGTAATAGTAATTTTGTGCATGGACAGATAAGAGGTAAACATTTATCAGGTTTAACTACTTACAGTGAAGTGATCACCAATAAGCTTTTAAATTTATTCAGTTTTTTTCAAATGTTTAATCAAACAAAATATTTTAGGGTAATTAAAATCCAACATCATGTATCCTCTTGCTGGAGGTTCAGTGGATATCTTGGAAACTTATAGCACTTAAATACGAGATCTAATCCCTTCAATTTTATAGCACGAAGAGCTCAGTGTCTATTTTTGTGCCTAAAACAGCAATAACAACACAAAAAACACACTGGACTTAATTTATAGAGATAGAAACTTCATATCTACTGTTAACAAGGTTAAAATGTTGTTACAAAATAATTTTAAGAACAAATTCAATAAAGCAACTTTCAGAGTTAAAAAAAACTAAATTTTTATGAGGTATGAATGAAAACTTAAAAAATGTAATGTAATATTTTCAGAAAATGAAACTGACTTGTCATGATGAATTTAGAGTACATCCATTAGTTTGATTCTCTTCCACAGCATTCCTCTGTATGTGCTCAACAATAAACAAAACTTATCCACTATATATCATTACAAATATTTAATGCATTCTTAATCATTTATTTCTTTGAATTAAGTGCTACAACTGTAGCTTTTCTTACGACTCGTTTGTTTGTTATTTGAATTTCGCGAAAAGCTACACAAGGGCTATCTGCTCTAGCCGTTCCTAATTTAGCAGTGTAAGACTAGATAGAAGGCAGCTAGTCATACCACCCACCGCCAACTCTTGGGCTACTCTTTTACCAACGAATAGTGAGATTGACCGCCACATGTTTAACGCCCCCACGGCTGTAAGGGCGAGCATGTTTGGGGCGATCGGGATTCGAACCATCGACCCTCAGATTACGAATCGAGTGCCTTAGCCACCTGGCCATCTTACAACTCGTTCTGCGACTTTTAAACTTTACGTAAAATTATTCTAACATTGTTGTTGTTTTTTCTTTCTAGGTATTTAAAGCACATAGTTATAAATTTCATTAATGAAAAAAAAACAAACTTTCATTTCTTAATGCGTAAAGCCAGGTGTGGCCTACGGTTATCGTGTTGGACAACAGAACATAAGATCTTACATTCATGATGTAATGTCGCTGACATACTCCGCAAAGTTAGCTGCGTTCGCGCTATAAAATTGATAGCTAATCCTGGTATTTGTTTCAAAGAGTGGAACTAACCATTAACATGGCTAATGTACTGGTCGACTGCTTCCACACGTAGATGATATTTAGGTTTATTTTCTATAAGTTCAGGACTCTATCTTAATTCCGCCTTCTGCGTGTATCTAAACCCAATTTTTAGCATTATAAATCCTCAGTATTAATTACCACTGAGTCGCATGGAATGAAATTTAGATCGAAATTTTTACTTTCTTTCTAGATGTATTACATAATATGTAACATTTTACATTTAATAATGTTTTAAAATTACATTGGCTAACAGCTGTTGATCGAACACTAGGAGATCGCCACAGCCACCAAAGCAGAAACTGGAAACATTAACACTACAGTCAGTAACAGTTAACTCTAGTTCTACTATAAACAGTTATTTTCAAGATACGACAAGGGAGGACTGTTGTCGCCAAATGTTACATTCAGATTATGTGGTATAAGACCATAGTAATATAGTAAATATTCCTTTCTACCATTTTAACTTCCACAGTGGTGCAAGGGCTCGCAAAACAGAAAAATATTATTTATTCCTGTAATATTTTGTTCGTATACATTATGTACATATACATTACTAACCCTTATTTTGACATTTCCTGTGTATTGTCCTGTTCAACATTAACGTGTTTCAGAAATATCGACCATTTTCCACATAATAACTTACTGAATGTAGGTTTTAATTCTAACAAAACTGACAACGCTGTAAATTACACATCTTTGTCCAGTGTTTGATTACAAGCGTAACTCATTTTTATCAGAAGAGTTATTTTGATTAAGTTTTACTTTATTGTGATCAAATTATTTTCTTTGTACATTTTCTGGAGACATTCCTAAAAAAAAACACACATTATTTTAAGAACCCTGAATGACGAATCTTCCTTTTTTTATTTCAAACACTGTGGATTATTTTTGCGGCAGTTATTCTTTGTAAACATTCGCTGTTGATCACGACTTTCTGTTTTCATTTACAAGTAATGATGAGTTATGTGAGAGTGTTTCTGTCTCAACATTTATTGGTTTTTCTTGATACTTGGGTGTTTCTTTGAAGACGTGCGAACATAATACAGAGACAAGGGGAGCATTAGGTATAAGAAAAAAAGTTTTTTATTCGTGTACTTACTATAGTAGCCAATAAAATATTAATACTTGTCGAAATAATGGCGTTACTTAGCTTAACAATCGTCTTAATATTTATGCATACATATATTTCTTAGCAACCTTTGTTGTAGATTTCAGTTCCCTATAAATAGTTCTATCAATTTTATAATTATCTATCGTTCAATAATTAATCCTAGATAATTATATAAATTGTTTTGGTGTAAATGTTTTAAGCAGCGGCATAGTGGCTCATGTAACGGCTCTGAGTTTGTTTATTTTGTTTTCCTTCAGCTCATATCTTCGTCATCTTTTTACCGATTTTGATATTTAGTCGCATTTTTGTAGTCAGGAGGTCACACCCTTTCCAGTGATGTATTTGACTACGCCCTGGTGTCATAGATTTATTTACTCTAATCTTGCCTAAAAGAATTTCAATTTGAGTGTAGGTTGATAGAGATCCTAATTAGTAATAAAAGTAAATCTAGGAAAAGAAAGTTCCACGCCTGGTGTCGCTAACGTACAAAAAATTTAGCTAATAAAATGGAGAAAACGGTCTTAATGATCAATTTCTTCTCATCCTGCTTAAAAGAATCCAATCAAAAACTTGTTATGTGTGAACAAAAGGTGTGGCTGAAAAATGATTCAACGTACAATTTGAAGGAATGAAATCAAAAGTAGTGGCCAAACTGGGAGCTACACTTATAGCATTCATAAGAATTTAACAGTAAGTATTCATTCACTAGTTAGTCAAGACATTTTTTATGTTCAACTATGGGCATGTTGGTAGATAAAATAAAACACCACACGTATCTACTTAATGAATGAATATTTGCTGTAAAATGCACATCAATAATATATATTTAACTACCAATGTGGTTGCAAATGTGAATTTTATTCCTTTAAGTCACACATTCTGTACTTTTTGTTCACGTCTCTTTTAACGCTTAACGTGACTCTTTTTATTAATACACATTAACAAACTACATTAAATAAGAAAGTGACACTCGAAAGTAACTCAAATTAGCTTTAGGGTTACAATTCTATTATTCAGAACAGAATTTTACTTTACAGGACCAATGAGAGTGTCCAAAACATAAAGTGATATTT
Organism: Tachypleus tridentatus; assembly: GCF_004210375.1. Taxonomy (NCBI): domain Eukaryota; kingdom Metazoa; phylum Arthropoda; class Merostomata; order Xiphosura; family Limulidae; genus Tachypleus; species Tachypleus tridentatus. The sequence continues at coordinate 39,554,523 of NC_134836.1, forward strand.
TTCCCTTCTAACACAGTGTTTACATCGTCTTTTATACTAACGCCATGGAATTCAGATTAACAGTTTCTTGTCATCACCCCTACACAATTGGTACAGGTGTATCAAGTATTACTATTTATACTTATTGCGTTAAACTCTCTCTAAGTAAGATAATTTCATAAAATTTAGTAAAATTGTGTTTAGAAGTTTCTAATGAATAATCAATAATAACCGTCCACCCACACGATTCTTTTCAAAACTTGAGCTAGAAAATGCTAATCTAGTTTGCTTCATCTAATCGATACTTATGTGCTTGCACGACCTTTCACTTGTAAATTTGCTGTGCTGTTTTAAATTATCCCTCTTAATCTGAATTACAAAAAATAACCACTAATAATCTATAAACGGTCAGCTTTCACTCCGCGGGTTCGAATTCCCGTCACACCAGACATGCTCGCCCTTTCAGCTGTGAGGGCGTTATAATGTTACGGTCATTCCACTATTCGTTGGTAAAAGAGTAGTCCAAGAGTTGGTGATGGGTGCTGATGACTAGCTGCCTTCCCTCTAGTCTAATGTAAGGACGGCTAGTGCAGATAGCCCTCGTGTAGCATTGCGCGAAATTAAAAAAGAAACAAACACACTTTTACTCTTAGTTGTAGTTGTAATAGGAATGTAGACTGATAGTTCAAGTGAATCTTTACGTAAGCGTGCGCAAAAAATTTCGTTAAATGTGAACGAATTTGTCAAATAACTTTACACTCGCAATTGCAATTAGAGGTTAAACTGAGACTCCTAACTGTAGGTTTTAAAGATCTGTTGGTGTACCAAATTTAAAAGAAATCTGTAAACGTTAAGTATGTTTTCTATCAAATTAAAATTTCCATACTTTTTCAGTGCGAAGAAATAAGAAAGAAAAACCCAATCAAAACTGAAGATGTTATATCTCAAATACTACTCAGTAAATTACCTCGAAACTTAGTATGGAAGGTGAGAGTCAAGTATAGCAAATTCGCTGAAAATATGTAATAGTTCGGATTGTGGCAATCCGAACTACAGTAGGAGAAAAACTTCTAAACTATCGTTCCTATTGATATCACAAAGTGTGTCCTGTTTTTTTTGTTTTTTGTTTGCTACAAGACACAATACCGTGTGCCGCGATTTCAAATGCCGTGGCTATTTAGAATTCCCTCTTGTATCTTTTACACTTATACAGTTATATTACTTCTATCTCTCAAGCATACCTTTTCATGTATTTCGTCCATTATTCCGTATGATGCATAATATTATATATTCCATTTAAATGAATCTTCATTTTCTGCCATTTTAAGTAAGTTTAATTCATTATATTTTTACTATATTTCTAAAAAAAAATAAACGACAAAAGTTTTTAAAGACCTGATTAAAGTTTACTACAACTTTGAGAAACGTTGTTATTGTTAAATATGTTGTTTTTTTGGAGAGGGTATTTTTAGATATTATTAAAGATATTGTAGCAATTTATAACCATATTTCAAGCTTGAAGAATAAGTAAAGAATAGTACTGTTTTACTTAGTTAATTGAGTAATAACGAATGACTAAAATAATTAATTTTTAAACAAAAGGTTAGTGTAGCACTAAAGCAGCTACTTCCTTATAGAATTTGAGTAACTACTTCTCGTACAGAAGTGATAATGACGAAAACAGCGACTGTGTTATAACAGAATAGTAAATAAATCTTTCTTTAACAATACACCAAATTAGAAGATGATATTGTATTTTTAAAAATTGATCGAATTATAGGATTGACAGTAGTTGTAGAAAACTTGTAAAAGCAAATTATAAATGATGATGCAGAACGCACTTGTTATAAGTAGATGATTTTTAACACTAAAACCATAGTGAGCCTAGTAATCTATTAAATAACACACAATATTGCTAAATCTTATTATTCACAGGCGAAATATTTTTTTTATATTATATGTTGTTGTTTTTTTATCGCAAAGCCACATTAGGCTATCTGCTGTATCTACCGAGGGGAATTGAATCTTTGATTTCAGCGTTGTTAGTCCGTGGAATTACCGCTTTCCTATCAGAGGACATTTCACAGGACGTATTGCTTCTTAAATTACTAACACCTACGACATTTTAACCGTACATTGAATGTCGCAATCTAGTTGTGAGCTTTAGTTCTATTACTGAGTGAAACTCATCACCAGCAGAGATATACAACAGAGAGGCCAGAGTGAAACTGCTTACATGCTCGCTTATTGCCATTAACTCATACGGAGCTGGTAAAGCACGATCAGACTTAAGTTGTAACCATTTTTATTGTCATGAAAGCATGACCTGATTTAAGTTGTAACCATTCTTACCGTCATGGAATTTTCATGCTAATATTAGTAGTACGAAGATGAACGACAAACATTTGAAAATAACATAATTCATAGTATTATCTTTCTGTGCCTGCACAGAAAAATATGAATAAATGATAAAAACAGTACCATAATATTTAAATATAAGTTCCTTTTTTAACGTCTCTTTTGATGAAAGTGGATTCGAATGTAGACAAGTTAGTGAAGACTCTTGTTTTCAGAGTGTTTATTTTTCAAACATTCTTATTTATCTGAGGTTTTTCATTTTATTTAATCTAAACGTATGACACATGTTTAGTCACGTATAATGCTAACCTGGTGATTATTAACTAAAAGGTCTGATAGCTAGAATACTTCTAGTGACATACATCAACCATTGTATGTTTTGTTTAAGCATAAATGTAAGTTACCTTTACGTTATATGTGAATGATACAGAACTCAGATAAAAATAATGTTGATATTCTGTTATAAGTATTTTTTTAAATACATATTTCCATCTTAAAATACTTTTTGTCTTAATACGTATAAATCTGTTTAGCTAGTTTGTTTTCAATTTCGCGCAAAGCTACACAAGGGCTATCTGCGCTAGCCGTCCCTAATTTAGTAGTGTAAGACTAGAGGGAAGGCAGCTAGTCATCATTACCAACCGCCCACTCTTGATCTACTCTTTTACCAACGAATAATGAGACTGACATAATAACGCCCCCACAAATGTAGCAAATGTTCTAATTTATTGAATAAAGAACTGTTGATAAAGTGTATTTCAGTGCTTTTGCTATTACTAGAGTTCATCTATCTCAAGTGAAAAACTTATAGTCGTTTTTGAAATCAAACACTTTTGTTAAGTTTCAAAAATTGTTTCTCATAATTTTTCCAAATTCAGTTATTTCAACTGAAACAGTTATATTATTTTGTGGAATTAGTAAGTGCTGTTGTAGTGTTAAAAGTGATATTTCAATATCAAGTGAAATAATTATACTCATTTATTAGAATTAAACCTTAGCAACTGAAATTAAAAATCATTGTTTTAGTTGGGCGTTTTACTAATCGAGCTGTATCTATATTTTGTAGAAAAACACAAGGTGATAAGCCAATTCTTGAACACATTTAGCTGAAAAGTCAATGTAGTTAATAATTAAGCCTAATAAGTTATTTCAAACATGTTATACGTTCCAGTATTGTTAGTCCTAACTAATCAGACCAATAAGCTTACTCCAAGTAGAATAGGTTTACATATTTATTTATTTTATTTTACTTTGATTTTTTTTCAGTGTTTGACTGATTGGTTTGATTTATTTTTAATTTCTTGCAAAGCTACTCAAAAGCAATCTGCAATAGCAGTCCCTATTTAGCTGTGATAGATTAGAGAGAAGGCTAATTGATGGCTAACCAACACCATCGATCGTCAATTCTTGGGCTGTTGTTTTGCCAACAAAATGTGGGATTGACCACCACTTACTAACCCCCTCACGGCTAAAAGAGAGAGCATGTTTATTGATGGTGATTCAAATCCGTGGCCTTCACATTGCGAGATGAGAGCCCTAACCTCCAGGTCCGTTTGGGCCCGGCATGGTCAAGCGCGTTAAGGCGTGCGACTTGTAACCTGAGAGTCGCGGGTTCGCATCCCCGTCGCGCCAAACATGCTCGCCCTTTCAGCCGTGAGGGCGTTATAAAGTGACGGTCAATCCCACTATTCGTTCGTAAAAGAGTAGCCCAAGAGTTGGCGGTGGGTGGTGATGACTAGCTGCCTTCCCTCTAGTCTTACACTGCTAAATTAGGGACGGCTAGCACAGATAGCCCTCGAGTAGCTTTGTGCGAAATTCAAAAACAAACAAAAAAACAAGAAGCCCGTTTGATTAAAAGGAGTTAGTCAGATGTGAAAATATAAATCAGGATTACAATTAACATGCAACTCGTTTATTATTTCAACACTGATGTTAAAATAATTCTCTGTTTGAGGCCGTAAATCTGGGAAGAGGTATAAACCAAGTTACAACACTTTACAGGTGTTATGCTAATCGGTAACCTATAAATTGGATGTCTGTAGGATCTGAAACCTATGTGCAAATAAATTGTTTTGGTGGCTGATGGAAGAATATATGTCATGTCTATAGTTTATTTATATATATATATTTCTGAAAATATTTGATAACAATATACTATTATATAAAATGAAATGTTAAACGCTGTTATCATAAAGTTGTGGAAAAATCTGTAAGTAAACTTGTTTGTTATGTACCTAAAGTGCTTCTGTGAATTTATTTAGGTTAAACAACCGTGTAAAATAAGGTAATTTTCATAGATCATGCGAAACTGTTGGACCACAATTGCTTTACTATATATTTATGTATTTTTCAGTCATTTTTAGTTCCACCTCGGGTAGAGCGGTATTCTTGAGAGCTTATTCTGTACAAGTCTAAAATACGTCTCATGTAGTAAGGAAAGAAAAATTTCACATAGCGCAATATCAAGCCCTATTATGTCTCCAACTTAAAATAATCATTAAATACCAATAATGTAATTAAACATCTATCCATCATGTTCTTTTTCTCGCCACAAATAATTTGTGTTACGATTCGCGTACTAAAGAACAGGTAATTACTATTTAATTTTTCCCTGATGTTTAGCAGGAAAATTCATAATTATGATAATAATATTATAATACAAAATTTTAAGGGGTTTGTCTTCTAAATAATGTTAAATAGCAAAGTTGCAGCATTATTGTTACCTATTGACGAATAAAGGGTATATAGAATAAAGCGACATTTATTTCTTTGGTATTTTATTGTGAAGTTTAGAACGGAATTCCTAAACAACTGCCAAGTGCAATTACTTATGACAAAGTCCCAAATAGACTTGGAGACTTTATGTTTGATTGTTGTTAAAACTGAACATTTTGGAGACGAAATGGAACTTAACTACCATATGAAACATGTTTTATGCACTTAACACAATTTTTCTTTCTTTTAAAACAACTTCTAACGGAAAAACATTAAGTGTTTTACACCAGTATACAAAAGTACATTTATGTGGACGATGCTGTCTCCAATGAAACGCGTCCTTAAACTCATTAGTCAATTTGAGAAAAGTTAATACTTGCATAGAGAACTGAAAATGAGTGAGCGAAACGTGTTTACAACGTGTCGCTTTGAATTTAGAACACGCAATTGATAAGTTTAATTTTGATTGTATTTGGCAAAGCAATGTAAATAGAGGAATAATATAAAAGAGAGAATATAAACCAAAATATAAATATCTTTTTAAATTTTTGACACAGATTTCGTGAAGCACTCTATATTTAAATAAAAGTTATGTTACATTATGTTAATATAGGTTTATTTTCGTTCATTTTCTGCTAGAATTGAAACTTAATTTTCCGATAAATATTATTTTCTGAAATAGCGTTAATAACTGTCTGATAAGAGCTAGTTGTGTACTTAGAGTAACCTCTCTCTTAACGATGTTTTCGTCCGTAATCCCAATAATAACTCAAAAAGTTCAGCAAGCATAGAGTTAATGGTAAATACAGATATCAATTCAAAGGTGCAAAACATCCTCTAAAATAAAATTATAATAATTTAAACAATAAGCCTAAAAAGTACGCTTATTTAGGTTTACTACCAATTCTGTAAATAAAGTAACAACAAGTAAATAATGAAGTATATTTCTTTTAGGGAACACAAAAACTTTATACATCGTTTCCAAATCTTTAACTTTCGTTTGGCGTCAATACTTGCAATACTCTTAAAATATTTAATGTTGTACTTATTCAAAGATATACATTTTTAAACTTCAATAAAACATCCTAAAAATCTTCATGAGATATGGCATGGCTAAGTGGTTAGGGCGCTCGACTTGTAATCTGAAGGTCACGGGTTCGAATCTGCATCACACCAAAAATGTTCGCCCTTTCAGCAGTGATGGCGTTATAATGTAACAGTTAATCTCACTATTTGTTAGTAAAGGAGATGGCGGTTGGTGGTGATGACTAGCTACCTTTCCTCTAGTCTTGCACTGCTAAATTAAGAAGGGCTAGCACAGATAAGCCTCGTGTAGTTTTGCACTAAATTCAAAACTTCAAAACAAACATCTTCCTAATACAAAAGCTCGGTATAAAGTTGTAGACTAAATCTTTGTATAAAAACATGAGTAATTCATCGATATTATTACGGGATGGTGGTCCTCCCTCTAGTACAGCGGTAGGTCTACGGATTTACAACACTCAAATCAAGGGTTCGATTCACCTAGGTTGTCTCAGCATGTAGCCTGATGTGGCTTTGCTATAAGAAAACACACGCACACAGTTGGGTATACAACTAAAGTTGTATAAAAATATTTATATAAAAGCATTTCATCGATAATGTTAAGGAAATAGTTGGCAATAAAGTGGATTTTTTTAGATAACTAAATATGTTCATGTTCACAGGAGTTTTTATCTTCACTTTCTGCGCTTGCAATTGGTTGAATGAGCAATGACTGGATATACTTTTTGATATTTCATACCCAACAGTGGATTTTACTGCACGTCACTTCCAGGTGATGTGCAGAGGAAGTAGATGGTTGGGTTGCGTAGTTCAACTGTGATCAATACTGGTCTTTTACATAATAAACAAACCCAAACATATATTTTCTGTCTGAAGAGATTTCTGTTGTAGAAAATCAATGTTTGTTTATTGTTGGACAGTTTTTATTCTTTCCTTCACCATTTTGTTCTGCATAAGGTAAATCGTAACAAAACTGATGATTAGTAGCTAGTTTAAGCGTGATATTTATTAGTTTCTGTTCCTGAACCCTAGGATAGGCTTATGGCTAAACCTTTTACAGTCTGACATAAAAACCTTTCCTTTGTCATTTACCAAAAAGGGTAATCATAAAACGATTATATTTTACAGAGGGGATTTTCAAGAGTGAAGAACACAACAAGAACATGCGCAGTAATATTTAAATAAGTTAGTCTTGGCGCAGTCTACTGGTTAGCGTGCTGAGCTGCGAGTCTAAGAACCCTTCGTTCGAACTGTTGTATTTTGTTTCATTGTTACCACATTTTAGATGTAGAAGCATTATAACAAGGTGATACGCGTAGTTAGGGTTGCTCTGTTTAAATCCTAGGAAATCTCGCGAAGCCGATGAGCTTATGTGTCGTAGAAAATGCCGTTCAGGTTGAAATTACCAAACGATTAGATAATATTTTTATTGGGATGCAAAATAATCAGTAATAATTAGACATATTTATATGTCTTTGCGTTTATAAGAGACCTAGTTAAAACGTTTGGTCTCCTACAAGTATAATTCTAAACACCCATGCTTGCATTATGCAAAGCTACGAAAAGGTGCATGCTCCTTAAAAACTGAGTAAATTCATTAGTGTTTTAGAATATACAACTTTACGTATGGATTGATTTTATGGATTAATTAATCTACATCGTTTTATAGTATTTTAATTTTGTAAACATGTGGATATATCATGTGTTTATTCTCAGAAAAAAACATCAATGCTATTAAGATACATAAAATAGTGGAAATCCAGTTCATGATTAACAAAAGTCAATAGAGAGTATTGTTTTGAATTTCGCACAAAGCTACTCGAAGGCTATCTGTGCTAGCCGTCCCTAATTTAGGGGTGTAAGACTAGAGGGAAAGCAGCTAGTCATCACCACCCACCGCCAACTCTTGGGCTACTCTTTTACCAACGAATAAGGGGATTGACCGTGACATTATAACACGCCCACGGCTGATAGGGCGAACATGTTTGGTGCGACCGGGATTCGAACCCGCGACCCTCGGATTACGAGTCGAACGCCTTAACACACTTGGCCATGCCGAGCCGGTTAATACAGCTAGTTAAACAGAAAGGCAGATAGATAGACAAAAAAATCAAAGATAGATAGACAGGTAAGCAAAAAGGAATAAACGGGTAGGCAGATTTTACAGGAAGATTTTGAATCAACAGAATCACAGTACTTGTAAAATATGAAGCTAACGAACGTTCTTTTTACTAGATACACACTAGTAATACATGAATAAAAAAGGAAAACTACTTCATCTAATGACTACAGAACACGTCTTATTAAAAGAGAATGAAATGAACCTCAGAAAAAATTTGAAGACGACTTCATCAGGTCTATCGCTCCTCTTCTGTTGATGACAGAACTAGAGATAATTACTAGTCCAAACGATAAATATAATTAGAATCCCTAAAATAATGTACGTACGAGAAATCTTATATCTAGTTTATGTATACGAAACGTTTTGGTATTTACTGCCTTTAAAAAAGTGATCGATTTAAGTTAATAACACTGAAAAACGAACCTCACATGATGCAGTACAAACTAATAAGGCCTTTCTAGCGTATAGCAATTGCGAGATTGTCAGCAGTGCAACGTTAAGTACACTTGCTCCAGCTTGGGTTTTAGTAAATCATCTTCCCGTGAGTTTTTACGATATATATAAAAGGGAATAAAGGTACTTATTTCATCATTACATCGTATTAGATTTCACGTAAGCCCAATAAGTATTCTTTGAAGAATGGTCCCATAATACGTATTTTTGGACCAAACTTGTTTCCGATGCACAACTAAAAACTTTGACTTCTGGAGACTTATATTTCGTCTTATAGAGACTAAAGTATCTAGTTTGTTTGGCCCGCCATGGCAAGATGGTTAAGGCACTCGACTCAAAATCTGAGAGTCGTGGGTTCGAATTTCAGTCACACCAAATATGCTCGCCCTTTCAGCCGTGAGGGCGCTATTATGTTAGGTCAATCCCACTGTTCGTTGGTAAAAGAATAGCTCAAGAGTTGGCGGGAGGTGGTGGTGACTAGCTGCCTTCTTTATTACCTTACACTGCTAAATTAGGAAAGGCTAGCGCAAATAGCCCTCGTGTAGCTTTATGAGAAAATTCAAACCAAAATCAAACCAAATCTAGACTGTTTTTCGTTAATTAAGACGATTTTGCAAATTTCTAGTCATTATAAACACGTGAGAGTAATCTATCAATAAAGTAAAAACGATTACAGTTTAATAATTATTTGGATCATATTGTATATGTTAGTATCACTATAAATATATTATAATAAAGGAAGTACTAGACAATTGGAAATGTTGTTTTCCCAATAGCGTGTCCTAATTTGAATGTTTAGTCTGCATTCGCATGGTTGTCTGTCTTCTCTCAGATTTGAGATAGGGTCACATTAGTAACACGTAAATACTATGAAAACTCTAAGATAAATATTTTGTTTAGTTTTCACGCACAGTTCGATGTTTATACTGACACATCATTATTCCGTCTTCCTAGTTCAAGCACTCCATCCGTTAAGAAGATATAGAAATAAACATATATATATACATAATCAACACATGAACAATAGAACAATATATTGAACGTGAATGAAATGTGAGTTGGGTTAACTAAATCTAAATCTATGCAGCACAGAGAATTCTGATTTCATTGTTTTCAGCATCATTATAATCCATGTTAAAATCTAGTTATACAATCCATAATATCCTTATTGTTTAAGTTAAAGTATAGTTATGTAATTATTATGATTCACGTAATTCATGTTAAACTTTACTTACGTAATTCATGTTAAACTTTACTTACGTATTTCATGGTGTTCAAGTTAATGTTTAGTTATGTTATGATCATTCTTATTTTTATTAGTCTACATATGTGGTGATTGTTATGGCAATTCATGTTAAGTTTACATGTTTAAAATCCGTAATATCCTTAACATCATTGAGCTGATTCAGAATAACTCGACAATTTGTATATTTCTCTTTCTTCATCTATATCTTTAGAGGTTATATCTCATGTTTTGTTTTATGAATAAGTACATAATATTGGATGAAAATGCTTTAAGAATTTGATTTTTGTAGCGTTTTATGATGAATCCGTCGTATTTGAAAATTTTATGAGTAACGCCTTTGAGATACAAAGTTTTATGTTGAATTGTCTGTGAGTTAGAACGAATTTAAATAAAATATTTAAAGGTATATGTGATATATATTAAAAAGGGTATGTTTGATACTACTTAAAGATATTGCCAAAGCACAATAAAATCAAATAATATTGTTGTTTCGTTAAGTAAGGAGACGAATTACAAAACTGAAAAACAAATTGTTTTTTTTTAGATCTTTATGACCAAGATTTTTGAGGATTAGCTTTGTTGTTACACAATACATTACAACACAAAGTTACGAAGTCATGTTATTATACTCTGTACAATGAATGAGTTACCAACAATTAGAACATCTTATCAAACAAATATAACCACATTGTGCTTTTATAAAGTCGATAAGTTTCAGTTTTGTTTTTGTAAAAATACATCAAAGAAGTTGTGTTACTTGCAACTGAATAAAAAAGCTGTAAAAAGTTTACATGTTTGTAGACAAAAGTAAATATGTCAAAAACGACTGAAAATTGTTTTATTTCTTAACAGTAGTTGAATATTTAGTTTTACAATGTAACGACTAACCCTAGTCAGGTGAAATTCAAGTTAAGTATAAGATTTTTTTACACAAGTTGGATCGTTATGATAAGTTTCCGAGGCTATATGAGGGGTAAGTTTATGTGTCCAATGGGAAACTTTGAAATGAATATTTGAAGCCCAACTGACATGCATTGTCTCTCTGAATTTAATGCAAGTATTAAAGTTACATACATAGTTCTATTAAATATTTAAGATTTGCGTAAGTTAAAGTCATATACATTTATTGCTTAAAGCATTACTGTAGTCGTTTTCCATCAGAAAAACAAGCTGAACAACAAATTGGCATAGAGAGAAAATGTTGTTTTTTTCTCAATGATCCATTAAACTGTTTAATGGTTACATAGTCAGTTATTAAGAAAGAACACTTTAGGTACAAATGTGTTTTCTGGTTTGTGAACTTTGATTTGTATTCTTTTAAGATTACTAAATTGTACTTTACAAAATCTTGTTATAAGTGTTTGAATTATGATATAACACAATTACGATGTTCATTAAAGTATAGATACGTACTACAATATTTTTATTCAAACAAATTATATCAATTTATCTATTTTGTTTTTCCATGATCCCAAAACCAGTTTTGTTATTAATGTATGAAAAGCTTAGCCAATCTACTCTGAGAGTTTCCTGTTTTTACGTGCAAACATTACAGTAATTACCAATAGTTTGTTATAAAACAACAGAAACTTAACGATTTTTAATCCTCAGTTCTTATCTTATTAACTCTTTCACAAATGTTTATTTTTATATTATGCAATAAAAGAAAACCTAAGTCGTAGGACCATTTTTACACCTTCAGTAGATAACATAGATTAAGTGGGTAATTTGCGTTTAAGCGCTGCCATCTATTGACATCTAGTCGAACAATCTAAATAAATAGTTGTTGTTTTTTCGTTTCTTCCCGACAGTGACTTTGCACTTAGCAACAAATTAACCAACCAGACACTTTTTAACATTAAGAATCAAGCACGGCCCAATGCTGGCGTACCGGACTATGGATCCGAGGATTCTTGGTTTACGTTCCCGTTACCTTTCCAAAAAAGAAAAAAATATGTATCGATTTGCAATTAGACACAGTTGGTGTATTATGAGAACGATGGTCAAATCCGCTATTTAATAGTAAAGTGTTGGCCCAAGATTTGACGGTGGCTTGTGGTGACTAGCTGCCTTTCCTCAAAATTAGGGACAACTAGAGCAGACAGCTGCTGTGTAGCTTTGTGTAAAATACCATAAATAAACAAATAAGTTTTTACTAGCTTTAAAAGATTGATTATTTTTAAAATTTAGATCTAACTTTCTGTCGTCATAATTTAGTCTTCAAGTTGCTGTTTTGATTTTGTACTTGTTTACAATGTCTTTTATCAGTGCATTAATAAGAAAATAGAGGAAACGTTGTTCATATTCATAATTTACATAGACGTTTCTCTGAGACCAACTTTTGAAAATACTCAGTTGCTTTTATAAAGCACCATTTTATTTCAGTATTTTATTGGAATAGCTTTACCGCTGGAAGGGTAAGACAACATATTACGAAATTAAACTATGATATCAGATTCTCCTTGTAACCACGTTTGTTCTCTGATGCAAAAATATAAGTTTAATCTTGCAAACATACTTTAGTCTCTAACATGTTAAATGTTAAATTAACAGGAAAATATTTGTGTTAATTATGATTTTCACTATATAATCGATGAGATAACAGTATGAGTAGAGCGTCATCTAGTGGAATGTGCCGAAAAATGGATAAGAGTACAAAGCTAGAATTGCACACCAATAAACACACTCATCATGTTTAGCTGTGGGAGTGTTAAAAATGTGGTGGTCAATACAGTTCAACAAGCCTACATGTCTCTTGAGGAGAGACAACGCTGCTGTCTAACTGTCCTTCCATTGGTCAGTAGTTCAAAATTAAGAATTGCTACTGACCAGACTTGGTCTAACAGTTAGCATGCTAATTTTAGAATTGGAAGAGTCATCGCTCCTCTACCTTCCACCCACGAAAATTTTCACGCCTTACACTGTGAGGCAGTATCTTCATCACATAAATGACAGTTAAGCCACGACTATTTAATTAAAATAATTGCACAGCTAATGGTGATTAATGTTAATTAGCTGCCTCCTCTTTAGTCTATCAGTTCCAGATTAGGCATGGTTAGCTAAATAACTAAACATAATTACTTAGAATACAAAATACAATAAGTCACACAATTCAGTAAATATAATCCATCAGGACGTTCCAATTGGTTTAATAAGAATATGTTGGTACAAAAAGCACTTTATACGTAATCAGAATGTGATTAATCAGAATACAGAACACATTAAACATGTCACAACATTTAAAAAAGACAAACCAATAGTATACTGACATGAAAACCATTACCTAAAACTCACTTCTACGTTATTTTTGTTGTTTTGAATTTCACGCAAAGCTACACGAGGGCTATCTGCGCTAGCCGTCCCTAATTTAGCAGTGTAAGATTGAAGGGAAGGCAGCTAGTCATCACCACTCACCGCCAACTCTTGGGCTACTCTTTTACCAACGGATAGTGGGATTGACCGTCACAATATAATGCCCCAACGTATGAAAGGGCGACCATGTTTAGTGTGACGGGAACTCGAACCCGCAACCCTGAGATTACGAGTCAAGCGCCTTAATTACCTGGTCACGCCTGGCCCACTTCTAAGTTGCCAAAAAAAAAACAACACACAACGCTTTTGCAAAATGGATTTAATGAAAAGACAGTCAATATGTTCTGTTTATTGAGAATTTAAAACCTACCAACTGTTGTTAAATTAGAACATCATAAACTTATCCATGTAGATACTAACTAAGTAAACAATATAACACCTAATAGTATAAAAAGATGAAACCTGTTGGTTTGGTGTTACACTATATAAAATGGTTATGAGTTACATTTAAAAACATTTTTCACCTCGTCGTAGATATTTCAAATATATGTTTTTTCGATCCACACAATAATTGGAATTCAGAAAACGAAATATTATTTCGAAGATATACATATGTAGAACATACCATCAAAAGGAATAGAGATAGAACTCATTTCCTTTACTTTTTTTTTTCTTCTTGACAGAAATACTAAAAATCATTTGAAACCACCTGTTCTGGTTTCGAAAACGAAACAAATGTCGAACATTTGCCTTTAGAACCATTTATATTCAGCGGCCTACGAACAAATTGCCTTCTATTGAACCAAAATTGAAATTATCAAACTAGGCTTGACGAGATTTGGTAGTTTACCAGCTTCGTTTTCATGGTGAAAAAAAATTTTGTATTAAAACTTCATCGACAAATAATCGAAATCCTAAAAAAATACAAAAGCAAAAGTCAAATATAGATTAATTTTACCGAATTTTTAAGGAGGAAAAACAACAACGTGCATTCGTATTTAAAAATCGTCCATGTTGAAAGCTTTAATTATTAAAAATAAGGGAAAATACGATAAAAATAAATCAGCTTACAGTATTGCTACTCGTAAATATATAACACTGCGCATAATATTCCTGGGGAAAACAAACACACATTTTACTTTTAGAAACAAACTATGGAATGCAATTTCTTCAGGGCTATGAATGAAAACAAATCATATCTTAAGTAAGAGGTATTATCAGATCGTTTTTTATTGCCTATTCATAGTTTTCCACTAAGAATAATATACATACTACCTTGGGCTAATTCCATTTGTTTATGTTTCAAGTAAGCACTTATTCATGTTAAGTCGTCTTTTAAAAGCTGTCGACCGGAAACGCGATAACGGTGGGATTTGGTGAGCTTTCTGTATAGATTTTTATATTCTAGCTTCAAGTATAAATCACCCAATGATCGTAGGTTTACAACTTCTCGAGGAAAAAGATAGCAACAATTCTTTTTAGAAGTTACATTGCAGGAACTGGTTTGATAGTTGTTGTTGTTGTTTAATGGATGCCATCCCTGTGATTGCTAGGCGTGTAGACTGGGACATTAATCTTATGTAAGTGGAATGGTACGGCTGCTTCACACATCAACTTAAGTACTTATAATTTAAATCTGATATTTCGAAATCAGGTGACTGATTTAGCTCACAGATAGTTTTATTATTACCTAATTAGAAATCTATGGTTTGAATGTAAATCAAATAGTTCATTTTTTTAAGGTTTTTACGTTTGATAAAAAAGAACAATCTAACTCTGTAAAAATACATCATTAATAACAACAAACCTTTGATAGGTTTAAAGTCTTTCAACGTCCACTTTTTTGCAAAATGTAACTCTTTTAACACTCAGTCTTTCATGGGATTAAGTTCGTTTAAGATATAGATTTTCTTGTAATTTCATTAATTTAGCTTACTGTACAAACTCTGACGGGATTCTGTCTGCGGACGTATAATGCTAGGAACCGGGTTTTCATACTCATAGTGGGAAGAGGACAGATAGCCCATTATGTAGTTTTGTAGTTAAAGCTGACGGGATTCAGTTTGTCTGATGTCCAGTCTTTGATAGGATTAATCACTTTTAACAACTAACCTTTGAAAAGATCTGTCTCCTTTAACATCCAGTCTTTCATAGAACTGAGTCAGCTAAAGTTATAGACTTTCTGTAATTTAGTTTGTTATATAATTCTTTAATGTTCAGCCTTTGATGGAACTTAACTTATTAAAGACCCATGTATTTTTGTTATTTCTGTTTAGACTTTCATAAGATATTAACATTCAGTTTTCTTCAACATCCTCACTTTAGTGAGAGTCAACTTATTTATTGACCAAACTGTAATAATATTACTATATTTTGTTTTGAAAGCCAGCTGTCCTAGAATTCAACATATAATGGCATTGAATAAGCGTAATGTACAGTATTGGTTGGGCTCACTATATTATGAGTTCCATTCATTTAATACCCAGGCTTTGAGTTAATTTAAATAGCTCAATAACCAATTTGAAGAAACTGATTTTTCAATGTTTCTTCTTGTCGTGCACAGAGACCATACTGATCCTTTAATGTTATCTAACACTGGTAAACACTAGCGTTTATATAAAGCTGGGCCCGGCACGGCCAAGCGCGTTAAGGCGTGCTACTCGTAATCTGAGGGTCGCGGGTTCGCATCCCCGTCGCGCCAAACATGCTTGCTCTTTCAGCCGTGGGGGCGTTATGATGTGACGGTCAATCCCACTATTCGTTGGTAAAAAAGTAGCCCAAGAGTTGGCGGTGGGTGGTGATGACTATCTGCCTTCCCTCTAGTCTTACACTGCTAAATTAGGGACGGCTAGCACAGATAGCTCTTGAGGAGCTTTGTGCGAAATTCAAAAACAAACAAACATTATATGACGCATATTCTATAGCCCCACCCTCATGCACAGCGGGATGTCTGGGGACTTACAACCCTAGAAACCGGGTTTCGATATTCTGCAATAATGATTATTTTGACGTATTTTGCAAGTGAAACTAAAAACACTATTTTTATTTATATCATTTATTCGTACAATATCTGCACAATATGTTCCTAGAATATTCTCTTTCTCGCATTTTATTTCTTATGCAGATCGTTTCTTCTATGTAACGGAATAAGGAGTCATGATTTATTCTGGTCTATTTCAATAACAATAAGAAAACCAAGGTCACAAGTCTCATTCATGTAACACTTCCATCCAGTGACGTAACTACAAAAAATGGGCCTATCGCATAATAAGTAAACGACAGGCCTGCATCTTTTCTCCTTGTTGGCAGTTCTTAAGTTTGTCATATTATTCAGGCCTTCTTCAGGCTACACTCTCCCTACAAACGCGGATGCCGCATGATCATACTTGATTGTGATGTTTGACAAAAAAGGAAATAAGCAAAGTACTAAGATACATTCTATATAATTACGAAAATATTATTATTCTATAAAAAAACAAGACTATAGAAATGTATTATTAAAGGAACGAATTCTGTACATCACCTCAATTACTTTTCTACCAATAACAAACTCTAGTAATTTCTATTCCATTACTAAAAACATAAGAACAACAAAAAAGAAAATTCGCATAGAAATGTATTTGCAGAAATGAATTTTTAATGGTTAGTGACACCCATGTTTTTTAACCATATAACAGTATATAAGTTGACCCTGTAATGTAGCTTTTGATTTCAGAGGTGGGGAGACGTGTTAAAATCTGTGCAATACCACAAACTATTCCTTGTACTTTAAAGTGTGGATGAGTTAGAAGCAAGGCAGTTAGTCTCTTAGCATAAATGACGAGTGTAGGGAGCTGCTGAATGGTTACCTTTTTTTTTCGGTCAACATTTCAAAGTTACGGACTGCGACAGATAGCCTTAGTAGCTTTGACATAATCCCGAACAACAAAAACATTGGATAAGAGGGTCATCTTTATTTGTTTAAGCAAAACATTATTTTCGAGAAATTTCAAATGGTTTCTCCAACTTGAATAGATCTTTATGCACATATGAGAAAAACGTCCATGTCATAGGGTTCGGATATAGATTTAACTGTTCTTAATAATTTTGAACTATTTTTAAACTGGAAGGCAACCAGTCATCAGATGATAAATAAAGGGTTTTGCCCAGTTTCATAAGTTCTCTACCATAAGAAATACCTTCGGAATACCAGGCATCTCTTACTTTAAAGGTGTTGTAAGAAGTTTGGTGTGATCATTTTTTAATATACGTCCGCTATATAACGTCATTTTCGATTCAAGCAGTTTGAAAATTTGCGAAATTTCCAGCAAAATATTAAAGAAACAAGAATAAAATGCATACTATTTCTTCATAGCATATAAGTGTTCCTAATATTAATTTTTTCTGGTATGGCCAGGTGAGTTAAGGCGTTCGACTCGTACTCCGAGGGTCACGGGTTCAAATCACGGTCGCACCAAACATGCTCGCCCTTTCAGCCGTGGGGGCGTTATAAAGTGACGGTCAATCTTACTATTCGTTGGTAAAAGAGTAACCCAAAGATGGCGGTGGGTGGTGATGACTAACTGCCTTCCCTCTAGTCTTACACTGCTAAATTAGGGATGGCTATCGCAGATAGCCCTCGAGTAGCTTTGCGCGAAATTCAAAAACAACCAAACAATCCATCCACATCATCCTTTTATAATTATCAGCAATCCAGTTTTGTACTTTTCAACAAATTTCAGTCTCTTGAGAATATTTGGAGATCGAAGTAAAGATTTTTTTTATTGCTACACAACTAAACATTCTATTCTCGTTCAGTCTTCTTGATACTGTAGGTCTGGACACTTTTCTATCAACTGATTCATGGTTATTCATTTCATTGTTGAGATTAGTGGCAATCTTCCCTCTGTTGAGAAGGCTGAATAAACAAAGATACTTAACACCAGTGTTATTAAATATGGGTATTCTGCCACTTCCTTCCCTATTTCTAAAATTACCTGTCTCAGTCTCACAAACTTGGGTGCACTTCACAACGTTTGGGGAGCATTTCAAGTCTGCAGCAATTCGTCAGAAAATCCACCCATCTTCACGTAAAGTCTTTTACGCAAACGCTCGCTCTGCTAACAGTTCTGTACTTTTTTAAGGCCGTGGAATGACAGCAAAACTCAACATATAATGCACTAATTTTATCAAAGTTTATTTGTAAAGTGTTATTAAAAGGATTTCTTCTAGCATATACCAGTACCACATGCTATCTCCTTAGTAGCTTCTTTCTACACAGATAAAACATTGCACGGGGTACCACGACAAATATTTAACACCCTAAATTTGATCTGTATGTTTATTCAAGCAGAACTCTTATGGCATGGTACAAGTAGGTGGAAATTATGAAGAATGATAAGTATTCTCACCTTGGTTCATTCAATTTTCAACAGGATTCAACATTCTGTAAATTTCATCGAAAATTATCCTCATGAAATGGAAAGAATGACAAATGTTCTCTTGTCCTAACACTTTTGCACAGTACTGTATATACATAAATGTGCAGTAGAATGACATTATTTGAGGTTTGCTGAATAAATACCTTTTGTCATTTCCACCTCAGATAAAAGTTCGTGCTTTGATACAGAACATTTAGTTAACGTCATGTAAACACAAAAATCACAACTTCCGTCGTTGCAAACGTAAGATGTTTAATTAAATCGATTTTGATATTTATTTCTAATACACTCTTTATCTAAATCAACGAAGAGTGTTGTTCAAATTAAGTTTTCCTTTCAAACACAGCTATTCTAAATTTAGTCAAAATTTGATGTCGTTCCTATTTGTTTGTAAGAGCTTCAAAATGTCTTCCACCGAAGATCGTTTGACGTTGCGTTTTCAACGCATTAAAATACACTTGTGAGGACTATCTGTGCAACAGAAACCCCTACTATGATAAATATTTGAATAAGTATCACGA
Organism: Tachypleus tridentatus; assembly: GCF_004210375.1. Classification (NCBI taxonomy): domain Eukaryota; kingdom Metazoa; phylum Arthropoda; class Merostomata; order Xiphosura; family Limulidae; genus Tachypleus; species Tachypleus tridentatus. The sequence goes on from NC_134836.1 coordinate 39,573,693, forward strand.
GTGACGTATTTCGTGCGAAATTTGCAGAGGTATTTCGAAAAAAATCAGCTACTTTTAAAGTCATTCCACAGTATACAAAAGCTTTAGGGAGGGTAAGGCTTTTCCTGTGTCGAAAAAGCAAAATATCCTTACATCACTCTAAGCATAAGAAATGGATATCAATCTTTCGGTTTCCAAAACAGATGTGATTTGCTGAAGTGAATGACTCACTTTGTATTTTCTCATACATTATTGATCATCGAATGAACATCTGCGTTCTGTCATGCTGTCTTGTGATTTCGGTTGGCTCATGTATGAGTTTCTGTGCATAATAGAGGAAGTCCATCATCTCAAATTTTAAACCATCGCTCAATGTTTATATATTTACTTTTTTCCAACGATGAAAGCGAGTTCAGATGTCTGAATCTATAGACAGAAGAGAAAAGAAAAAGAGCGAACTCAACGTAGTTCAGAAAAATAGCTTTTGTAAGTTTCTCAAAGAGCGATCTGTCTTGGATGGTACATTGCCTTCTGCACATTACGTACAGGGGAAAGAAGTACAATTTTCATGCGATAAGAATTCTAGATCAATATGAGAGCTTAATCAATGCTATCAGTTATGAACATTGTTAATAAATTAGTATTATTTATGTTACAAAGGAGATGTTTGAAATGTTAAAGATACTTGTTCTAACACTTTATAGACACGTGACTTTTCATTACGTTGTATACTTTGAATTTTAATCTGTTTCATGCCTCTTTTCAGGTTCCGCTTTTTGTAAATGATATTTTAAGTACGATAGTAGTTAATAGTAGGGATCTATAAGAATTATAAAAACCTTACGAGCCAAAAAAATAAAAACCACACTACTGAATTCCTAAGCGCAAATATGAACATTCAAAGTATTGGTTACGATATATTATACGCATATATACCAATAATACGTTAAAAACGTCTATAACGTTTCTAGTATAACAAATAAAAATTTCTAAAATTTTGTCTACTACCAAAACACTGGTAGAAGAATGTAAAAGAGTAGCTCAAGAGTTGGCGGTGGGTGGTGATGACTAGTTGCCTTCCCTCTAGTCTTACACTGCTAAATTAGGGACGGCCAGCACAGATAGACCTCGAGTAGCTTTGTGCGAAATTAAAAAACCAAAAACAAAAAATTCCTCATATTGTATTTCTTATCCATTTTTTTTACCATTTCTAGTACTTTATGGAAGCTATTACAGATATTGAAAATTGTTTATTTTTTATTTCGTTAAAGAGTGAGTTATTCTTGTTGGCGTTTTTTTTCAAATTTAAATTCCTTTCCAGTTGTCGAATTCTTTATTTTCAGTCATTTAGTGTTGAGCAGTTGATTACACATTTTTGATGCACATATAGTAAATTATTTATTTTCATCTATCTATGTATATGTGTATTTGTATCAATATTTGTTCTTTCAACCATAACAGCATTTTGTTTCCTTTGCGTGTGCTAAACAGTTAGTTCAAAGACTTCAAGGTCCAAGGTATTACTGTTAATAATTTTAATGTATCGGCTATAGGAAACCCAACTAATCAGAGACGCCTACCATCGTAATATGATTTGGCTCTGAACCAATTACTAGGATTAGTTGTCACTTTTATAACGTATTCATAACTGAAAGCATAAAAATTGTTCATCCACACTGCGACATCATTGGACCTTCTGATGCGCAGCTCAGCACAGTAATACTAGATCATCTTCATAACGTATAATCCTTTGGAGCATTCTGCATGATTATGTTCTATTCGCATTAAAATAAATTAAGTAATTGGACATAATCTCATCAGTGACAACAAATATTTATTTTGGGCAGTAAATTTCATGTAGCCTTTCCTTCGTTATATTAAAATCCAGCAACGGACTTTATCGAGAATGAAAAGGACAATAATTCTAATCTGTGGATATCGTTAGAAATATTGAAAACTGTTAAAAGAAGGGAAGGATTTAAAGTAGATATGAAGAAAAGCAAATACCATCATAGGCAGCTTAATGGAACTTTCATAGAAACATTCCGAAAGACAAGAAAGAATATATTATATGAAAGTGGAAATAAGTTCAAGAATACGGAAAAAAGAAGTAACTCATAAAGTGTATATGAAGTTCTAAGATGTAGCTTTGACCCAAGATTGAATGCAATGAAAAATAAAGATGAAGAAATACTGGCAGAAGAAAGATGGAAAATGAGTGTCTGCAAAAATCAACAGAAAAGCAGAAATCTTAATAAATGAAATAAATTACAGCAGTGTTTGTGTGGAGGAAGAGCTAACACCAAATGTTTGTGTGGAGGAAGAGCCAACACCAAATCTTTGTGTGGAGGAAGAGCTAACACCAAATGTTTGTGTGGAGGAAGAGCTAACACCAAATGTTTGTATGGAGGAAGAGCTAACACCAAATGTTTGTGCGGAGGAAGAGCTAACACCAAATGTTTCTGTGAAGGAAGAGCCAACACCAAATGTTTGTGTGGAGGAAGAGCTAACACCAAATGTTTGTGTGGAGGAAGAGCCAACACCATTAAGCCAAGAGGTACAAGACGATTAAACAACAGCAATGACAGCAAAACGGGATAGCACCAGACACCGACGAAATACCAACAGCGTTATTGAAAGCATATGAGGAGATTGGAATTGATATATTGCTCAAACTGATAAAAAAAAAAGTACTTTTGGAAGCGAATTAATGATCGGAAGGCGGAGGAGAGAAATTCTGGTATCAATATTTAAAAGTGGGGCTTCGAAGTTCCTAAACATTATAGACCAATTAATCAAATTAATTTCGCTTGCGTGCGAGGGCCTACTAAACATATTGATGAATAGAATGTAAAATATAAGGAATAATAAAATATTGGCGCAACAGTCAGGTTTCAAGGAAGGAAATGAAACAAGGACTAACTTTTGAGCCGTTTGTTGTTCATAGAAATGTGCAAATAATTTTGAAACGATCGTGTTTCACAAATTACATTAAAACATTATGATGACCAATATAAAAAAGAAGGAGACAAAAATGTTATTGATCTTTTTTTTCTTTAGAACAAATTATACGAAGTGCAGGAGACAGTGGTAAGAACTGATAGTTGGTTAGAAATGTGTTTAAAATTGAAAATGGGCGTTCGTCAAAAATGTGTCGCGTCTTCTGATATCTTTCTAACGTATAGGAGATAAGTGATTTTGAAGGAGTGTGAAGGAAGAATCAAACTGAATGGGAGACTAATAGCCTGCGTTATGAGCACGACGAAGTTCTGATTTGCGAGATAAAGGAACATCTAAGAAGAATCTTCTACGCAAGAGTTAAGGCTAAGTGTTTAATAAAAAATGCTACAGTGATGAATGGAGATAATACGGAAAAGATAGAGATGACTGAAAAAGAAATCTAAGAGGTAAGTCAGATCCAATACTTGGGATCGATAGTTACCACATCGGGGATTGTTCTTTATCAATAAAACGAAGGCTAAAATTAGAAGAAAGAATACTGACGAGAAAATGGCTGTGTAGGATGATCGGGGTTTACCTATTGGATATACGATTAACAACGAGGGAGACTGTAGAGATCAAGAGAAGATTCACAACACGAAAAACGAATACGGGAAAGACAATGACCGTATGGTGTTGTTTGTTTGTTTTGGAATTTCGCGCAAAGCTACTCGAGAGCTATCTGCGCTAGCAGTCTCTAATTTAGCAGTGTAAGACTAGAGGGAAGGCAGCTAGTCATCACCACTCACCGCCAACTCTTGGGCTACTCTTTTACCAACTAATAGTGGGATTGACCGTCACATTATAACGCCCCCACGGCTGGGAGAACGAGCATGTTTGGTGCGACGGGGATTCGAACCCGCGACCCTCAGATTACAATCCGAACGCCTTAACCCACCTGGTCATGCCGGGCCGGACCGTATAGTAAGGTCTCGGGTTAGGAATTTAAATAAAACTTCATTTGCTTGGATCTGCAGTTTACAAATAGATTTTAACAGTTATATATCGTTACGAAAGTTAGATGTTAAGAAAGCGTGATGAAAGAAAAGAGTTACAACTTTGTGGCGCTATGGAGTAGCATTCAACTAAGAGATAAATGGACGCTGGAAGAAACGAGATTTTCGCATTCTGAACACATCGGAAGTTGAGACTGCGTCTGCTTGGAGAAAATTATCTTAGAAAGAAGAGTTAAAGGAAACAGAAAAAAAAAGACTTGTCATAAGTTAGGGTTAAGAGATAAGGATATATCTGTGTATGTTGATAGCAGATATTATAATAAAATAACAAAATCTTGATCATTGGAGGTTATTTGTTTCGTTTACAACATACTTTACGTTACAAGTGTAGATCCAGACTGAACAGCTCTGGATTAAAAAAAACAACTTTTCGCCAACAATGGATATGACAAATAATACTATATACTCGTCTAATTCTTGAAAATTCTTAGTAGTATAGTATTTTAAAATAGAATGGTCTAATACTCATATTTTATGACATGTATAACAGTATTCATTTTTAATTGGCTAGAAAAAGACATTCACACCAGAACAAATGCACACACATCCCATTGATTGCTGTTCTCCTATCTCACTGCCTATGACTATGTGGTTTGGTTTGTTCTCAATTTTGCTACAGGAAGGGCTATCTGCGCTAGGCGTCCATAATTTAGCAGTGTGAGAATAAAGGGAAAACAGCTGGTCATCATCACCCATCGCCACCTCTTGGACTACTCTTTTACTAACGAATAGTGAGATTAATCGTCACATTATAACACACCCAGCTTAAAGGGCGAGCATGTTTGGTGCGACGAGGTTTCAAACCCGCAACCCCCAGATTACGAATCGAGAGTCACAACCACTTGGCCATGAAAGCCATGACAATATTCAAAATTTCAAGATAATATTAATGTCTTATATTATCTAAAATAAAATATTTCAATTTAAACCTTGTTTTATTAAGTGTATTACGCCAACAATTCACAGTTAAACATTTACAAATAATATTTATAAATAACTCTCACGCCATGTTATATTTATGTGCAAAAGTAATTACATATTTTTTCGTCTTCTTCATTTGCAATAAAAGGCTTTCCACTAAACTCCTGAGGAAAAGGTATTACTTTTGACAAGTCAGAAAGAATTTGTTATATATCTCGTATATATACAGTTTCTAAGCTGTTGAAAACTGTTTTATCAGAACATATTTTGACATAGATTGTACTATATGACAATTCTGAAAATTATACAACTTTCTTTTATTTCCCCAATGAAAGTTAGAATCCTACCATTAAACATACTTGTCGTTTCAGCCGAGCGGGCGTTACACTGTGGTTTGAATTTTGCGCAAAGCTAATCGAGGGCTATCTGCGATAGCCGTTCCTGATTTAGCAGTATGAGACTAGAGGAATGGCAGCTAGTCGTCACCACCCACCGCCAACTCTTGGGCTACTCTTTTATCAACGAATAGCGGGATTGGTCGTGACATTATAACGCTCACACGGCTGAAAGGGTGAGCATGTTTGGTGTAACAGGGATTCGAAACCGGGACCCTCAGATTACGAGTCGAGTGTCTTAACCATTAGCCAATTAAGTCTACTTTACCTAGATAAAAGAGTACCTTAAAGGTGAATTTTCAACAAATTAATAATTGCTGTAGAAATTGTACTTTGGTTAGGTATAATTCCTGTGTGGTTGCCATATTTTTAAACACTTTAGTTTTTGAGTAAAAAATGAAATAAAATATGCGGGTCCTCGAACTCGAGTTACTTTTGGTCGTTCGGCTGTTTCCGTGACGTTTTACAACGTAATAGTTGCCAAACACGCTTCGTTGCGCGCCGACCATTGTGTTCCTTTCAGTGCTGGTGTTTTATGTAAATCTATCGGTGCTTTTTTCGGATTACATACTTTGTGAGACTATTGTTTGTCTTGATATTGCCACTTTATGTTTGTTTTATGATAACATGGTTTACTGCATTGCTTATGGTTGTAAAAACGGTTCGGCATCGGGCAAAAGCTTCTTTTCGTTTCCGTGCAAGGAGAAGGAACCGGCAAGGTGGCGACAGTGGGTGCGGATGGTCAATAGGAAGAACTGGACTCCTTCACACCATGCAAAGCTTTGTCAAAATCCCACAGTTTTGGATTCCGTATGTTTCAAGCCAGGCAGGTTGAGACTGAAAAAACCATCGGCAGTAGATAGGATCGTCCCCACCATCTTTCCTCGTGTAGAGCTGAGGACTGATCTCAGCCTGCAGCGTACAGGTTCCGCCCCTCTGAAGCCATCTCTTGCTATCACGAACAGAACAAACTTAAAGGTACGTGTGCAGTATAAAGCGATAAACAATAAGTGGTATAATATAATAATTTAAATAGTACAAGTTTTTGAAGAATGTAACTAGACATAAAAATTTCACTTATATGAGCGTGTTTTGCATTTGTGGCACCTGAAAGTCAGTGAAACCTTGATTTCCTAGTCTAGACAGTAAACAAATCTATCCCAAATAGAGTATATTCCAAGTTTAAAAGCTGGTAGTTCATTCTGTAGATGTTTTTGTATCATTTTTAAATGTAGAAAAGTTTGAAGAATTTCATTTTCAAAATTTAACATTTCAAGATAAATTAACTATTCAGGCTGCTACATCTAGTTTGATTTTATATACAGAATTATGACATATAATTGAAATTCATTTTGTTACGAGTCATAAATACCCAGTACAATGATTGTGGAAGGGCCGAGTATTAGTTACCATAGTCGGCAAAGTATAAACAAATAAAACCCAGTCTGTGATACCAATAATTTATAAATACCAGACAGGTTTCGAGATGCTTAAAATTGCACGTGAAATAATGCAGACCATATTTGTTGTCATGACTTAGGCTTACCATTCTTCCACTGGAGGTATGACCGACTCGCAATCAACCTGGGCGCTATCAGTATCACTCACAGTTTCGCTACTCTCGCTTGTGGAACTGTTCTCATCACTAGAACTTGTCAGATCTGTGTCAAAAGTAACTGTTCTAGGTTCGTTCAGAGTAGGTTTGAATTGATATGGCGCTACTCGACACTGTTCAGAACACAAAATTAAAACAGAATCCGCCTCTGTTTCTCCGTATGCACTGGCCATGTTTATTTACATTCAACGCGCTGGCGTTGGCAGTTTGTTTGGCAACTATTACGTCACAGTACTTTTTCTAGCGGCAAACGTAAAAACTAAAACGTTCGGATTGCCGTTCGGAAAGGGCTCTTTCTGTACCAAGTTCTATGTTTCATTTATTATCACATATTTTTTATAAACAATGTGAATCTGCAAAATTAATCAGTATGAGTAGTTCTTTTGACTGCAAAGTTTTCTTTTTTCTGTAAAATTCATTTTTAAGAGATGGTGTTGACTAGCTGTTTTTCCTCTAGTCTGGCCCGACATGGCTAGGTGGTTAAGGCATTTTACTCCTACTCTGAGGGTCGCGAGTTCGAATCCCCGTCGCACCAAACATGCTCGCCCTTTCAGCCATGGGAGCGTTATAATGTTACGGTCAATCCCACTATTCGTTGGTAAAAGTGTAGCCTAAGAGTTGGCGGTGGGTAATGATGACTAGTTGCCTTCCCTCTAGTCTTACACTGCTAAATTAGAGACGACTAGTGCAGATAGCCCTCGAGTAGCTTTGCGCGAAATTCAAAATAAACTAAACTCTCTAGTCTGTCATTTCTAAATGAAGAATGACTTGTGCAAATACCCCTCAAGTGCATTTGCGTAAAATTCGAAGACGAAGAACAACAAGAAAGAAAACCCTTTAAGTCTGCAATTTTCCAAAAGTGCAAAATTTTCAATCAAATCAGGGTAACATAGAAACCACTAATATATATCTACTATCGTTGTGACACAGCACTGCAGATGATAACTTGGCTAACGAAAAGAGTGTTGCACGTAGTTAACAAAGAATAAAACAGAATAACGAGTTTCTTTTTGACAAAATAACCTCATAGATGAGTATTTTGTTGTGTCTCACATGGTCTTGTTGAAGTACAATGATCTTAGAAGAACAAACAAAGAAACGTTCATAATCCACGAAGAAATGTTAGTGGAAAATAGGATTTGATTTTCGAGAAACTATTATAAGTCTCATCGTTTGCGCTATGTTAGGCCTAGACTGCTACATAATTTAGCAAAACTGGCAAGTGTGTCATAAGTTATGAGCAACCAGTTTTGTTTTAATCCACGTCAGACGTACCATGTATGCGTGTTAATAACAACAGGTTTTGTTATAAATAGATATGCAGGAAATACGATGAAAGTATCATGGATTTGTTATATCTCTCGCCATCTGTTGGTATGAAGGCAAAACAAAATGATTATTTCTTGAGTAAAAAAGAGAATAAAAAGACAAAAAGAAGTAGAGATTTAGCAGTAATCTAATTTTACATAATTTCACTCTATTGAAAAATGGCCAAACAATAAGGAACTTATATTATGAATATTTAAATATTCATTGCCAAGATACTAGTAACAAAAGAAGTGAATTTCGAATTCGAAATACTAGCAATAGATAGTGAATTTCTTGTTTAAATCTTTAGCAATAAGTAATTTATAATTTAATTTTGTATTCAGAACATTTTAACAGCAATATCAATTTATCAAAATGGCATCGTTTGTCAAAAGTAATATCAAAATACGGTTTAAAAAAACGTAGCTTCTTTGAAATGTTACATTTATTTATTAACACTAGATGGCGATAAAGCTCAAAATGTTGCTCTTATTAAATGTAGATTTAATGTAGTATTAGATTGGTATTTTCAGCCAGAACAGCATCTTATGTAGCCCAGGTTAAATGTGAGTTTAGTTATGGAGATTTCTAATTTAGGATAGCTTACACAGAAGACAGTGCGGCTCGAACATCGGATCTGTCGATGAACATTAAATACGGTGAACCAGGAATGCGATTTTATCAAAAGGCGTACATCATGTACTTTCATAAAAACTTTAAACATACCACAATCCTCATGTATATTGCCCTGGCTTCACTCATATCCTATTTTTTAAAGCATCATATAGTTTTAATGAAATTAAGATTATAGTGGTCTGTTTTGTAATGTTTATATGCAAATACATGGCTCTTGCCGTATTATATACCTACAGTTTCTAAACTGTATTATCTATATATATATATTGATACAGATTGTACTTTATGCTAATTTTTAAAATTTTACTATTTTTTTTTAACTTTGAAACTAGACAATGAAAACTGCTAATTTAATTCAATGAAAATTCATTGTCGATGAGACCTAAGTGACACCTAGTGGTTATTGTATCGGACTGAGTATTTGAGGGCCTGGACTCTAAGCCTCAAAAAGCCGTTCTGGGGGCGAGTACCTTTGAGTGGTTGCCGTTACGCCAGTTACTAAGCCACTCCTGGTCTTGTGAAAAAAGGAGAGTCCATTGTGACAAGTTTCAGTTCCTCTCATAAAGTTTATGTATCATAAACATTTTAATATCGAAGTGTCATGCATTAAAAATACATAAAGTTTGGAAATAGCTGCTTCGCATGATATATTTTTAAAATAACTCAAATAAACTATTACGACTATATTTCACAAAAAATCTCTTAAGTAAATTTGAAGTTTCGCACGTTATGAAACATCGTAGAAAACAGTTTTAAATTGACATCTTCATGTAAGCTTTTATATTTATATAATTTTAAAAAATAAAGAGAAAAGGAACTTAAGTAATTCCAGCATATGCTTGTAGTTTACATACATTTTTATTATTATTTTGGTTTAGAGCTATACACAGTTAAGAGAGGATGTATACGTGTCTATGTTGATGTATATATGGGTGCATGTCGTGGTTGTTAAGTGTATATTCATCTATGTATATATGCGTATGTGTGTATGTATTCCTTGTTCAGTGTGTATGTGCAGAATAAGACAATATTGATGTGAAAATGTGTGTCCACATGTGTCACACTTAGAAATTCTGTAAACATCCACAGATATCTCCTGTACATATTAGCTGACTTTGTTTGTTTTTTCTTACAGCAAAGCCACATCGAACTATCTATTGTATTCATCAAGGGAAATCGAACCCCTGATTTTAGCGTTGTAAACCCAAAGACTTAAAGCTGTCCTAGCTGGGAACATTAGCTGATTAAAGGCAGTGGCACATCACAAACGTATTTACAACAATATACAAATATTTTTGTGAACAGGATGTCATAATTCTTCTGCTAAATGAACTTTCTTTATACGTGAGAGCAATCCTAAAATTGGTTTCGAAATAAAAATAAGTAACAGTGCAGGAAAGAGATCTTATATACTTTATTTATACAGTAAATAATATATATGATGTGATACGACCCTCTTGGTTTGGAATAAAACATCAAAAAATAAAGGACAGTAATCTATTCTGTATAGATTGTAAATTTTTGATCTGGAATCAATCTGAAATAGTCCTTCAAAACTTTTTATTTAGAGCGATAAATACCAATTGACTCTTGTTTTATATTCACTATACATTTTTATTCCCATTTGAATTTCCTAAGCACAAGGTACAAACAAATCACATAAGTCAAGTTGAAATATATAACGTCTTAACACGCTTGGCCATGCCGGGCCTAATCAGTAAAGAAAATAAATTAAAACTGCTTGACGATCTTAAGGTACCGGTCGTAAACAATCACATTAGTTTCCAAAGTTGTTTAAGCTAATAATCTTATGCATGTTTCAATTGGTGTTAGAAATCGAAGATCAGAGTAGACATTTAAAAAGAGTTTACAAATAAATAAGGATGGCCACGAGTGCTAGTTCTATTCAATTCTTACAATATGTGATTTGAGGTGTTTTTATTGATATTCAATCACTTGACTTCTGTAGCAGTATAAAAAACAACAAAAAAACTGCCTACAACATTGCCCACGATCTCAAAGATCAACATCACTTTCAGAGTACGTTTCGCTATTAAGGTTGAACGTGACATTTAGACGTCCGTTTCAGATCATGATCCTACTACATGGACAGAGATTTCCTTTTAAAAATAATGAGGACTTCAACAAAAATTCCGTATAAAATTATTCTTTGGTCTTTTGTGTGATTGTAAATTCGTATAAACAACTTGTACCTTCTTAGAACATGATAAAAGTGTGAAAGATAGATTACACCTACTGATAAGTAATCGTAACTATTCAACATGTGCTTTAATCTGTAAATGAGAGTATATTTATAATACGGACCTCACTCATGATACGACTCAGATTTTATTTATTCTAATTTCTGAGTTCTTGAAATATTTAGTTTTTTCTGCGCTTTGTTATATTGCATGACCCGGTAGAGCCAAGCGTGTTAAGGCGTGCGACTCGTAATCTGAGGGTCGCGGGTTCGCATCCCCGTCGCGCTAAACATGCTCGCCCTTTCAGCCATGGGGACGTTATAATGTAACGGTCAAACCCACTATTCGTTGGTAAAAGAGTAGCCCAAGAGATGGCGGTGGGTGGTGATGACTAGCTGCCTTCCCTCTAGTTTTACACTGCTAAATTAGGGACGGCTAGCACAGATAGCCCTCGAATAGCTTTGTGTGAAATTCAAAACAAAACAAAAATTGTTATATTACATGAATTTAAAGGCACTGTTTTTGAAGTACCGAGAGTGAGCAATAAAAAAACTAACTAAATACCATTAACTAGTTAAACATCCATATGCCCCTTCCCGTGTTTTAGTGTCAAGTATTAAGGCTAATAACGTTAACAAACAAGTTTTTCGATACCCGTAGTAGTTGCAGCACATATGGGCCAATGTATACTGCATCCACTATGGGTATCAAAACCCGGTCTTTACGTTTACAAAACACAGACACACTCATATAGAAAATTATAAGTGAAAACAGAGTATCTAAATTAGTTTTCTCAAATGTAAAAAAAACAACAACAAACTTATTTGTCATGCCCCAAAAAATTAACAGTAGACTGGTATTTTAATTGTTAGCTTTGAGCTCTCTTTTAGTTTCATGCAATGTCTCACACTTTGGCCCAGCATGGCCAAGCGTGTTAAGGCGTGCGACTCGTAATCTGAGGGTCGTGGGTTCGCATCCACGTCGCGCCAAACATGCTCGCCCTTTCAACCGTGGGGGCGTTATAATGTTCGGTCAATCCCACTATTCGTTGGTAAAAGAGTAACCCAAGAGTTGGCGGTGAGTGGTGATGACTAGCTGCCTTCCCTCTAGTCTTACACTGCTAAATTAAAGACAGCTAGCACAGATAGCCCTCGAGAAGCTTTGTGCGAAATTCACAAAACAAACAAACAAACATGTCTCATACTTCAAAGACTACACATAAAAAAGCGAACTCAATTTAATCTTCAAAATATAAATTTGCACAGCATTTTGTAAATCATCTGTTATTATGTTTTATACTAACCAATTTTTATAGTATAACTATAGATATATATCTTGGGATTTCGTTATTGATAATTAAAATGAACATTGCAATAGATTTTAATTATAAGGATTTTCTCTTACAGGCTTAACTCAATTACCAATTGCTGACACTGCTTTATAGTGAAATTAATTGGAATTATAATCTGATGTAACGTATTATCATCCGTACTTCAGAGATGAATTAACATTTAATTTCGATCAGAGTAGGTTACGAACTTAAAGCAAAAGTATAAACTCATTTGTTAATGAGTAGAACTTATTAATTATACATTTCTCAAATCCTTTTTCTTTTAAAGGACTAGAATGCATTCTTTCGTCAGTTGGGAATCCTCGTTGTTAAGAATATTTTTGGTCGTATGTTTGCTTAAGTTATCACGTTTTATGAACAAAAAAACTCCAACAAACAAAAGACAATTTGAATTTGTATTAATAGCAAGCATATATTGTTCGTCAGGGATTAAAAACTAAGTGATTTTTGTGAGACTGAAGTAATATCTTTCTTTTTTCTCTCGGTCTGCTGTAATTTATATTTATTGTTTGAATATTAACTCTTAGTTGGTTTTCAAACTATTTAAGTACGCCCAAATAAATGCTTTGTGGTTAAGTATGCCTCACATTAAAGCTCTGTGATGAAATATGCTCCAAAGAAAGACTATGTGGTCCACTATTCTCCAGTTAAAGGCTCTGTGATCAAGCATGCTCTAAATAAAGTGTGAAGAAAATCATAATCAAATGTCATAGAATAATAAAAAGAGGGAGCTGTTATCATGATTAACAACTGTTTTCGACCCCGCATGGCCAGATTGTTAGAGCGCTTGACTCGTAATATGATGGTCGCGAGTTCGAATTCAAGTTGCACCAAACATGCTCGCCCTTTCAGCCAGGGGGGGCGCTATAATGTGACCGCTAATCATTGATCAAAGAGTAGCCCAATAGTTGACGGTGGGTGGTGATGACTAGCTGCCTTCCCCCATGTCTTACACTACTAAATTAGGGACGGCTAGCGCAGATAGCCCTCGTGTAGCTTTGCGCGAAATTAAAGCACAAACTTGTCTACAGGCCAATGCAATACAAAGGGTATTCAAATGCTGAATTAATGAAAGTTAATCATGATAACTTAGAACAATACATGATATTAGTTACGTTCATAAATCGCTTATTTTTTTAGGTATTATCTGTGCAAGTAGCTTGTTTTCATCAGATGTTATTGGTATTATCATACATACAGACATTCATTTAATGCATTTATTCTTTAAGTCAGTAATCTGTTACACAGCTTCATATATGATGCATTTATTCTTAAACTGTGTAAAATATTGCTACGAATTAATTCCTTAAAAAGTAAGTAAATTAATAATCGAAGAGGTTAAAATGCAAGTGAAATCTATTTCACCAGTACCCATTTAAAACAATATGGCACATAACGATCGGAGGAACTAAACGTAATCACTTTATATTTTCTAACCCTAATAAAACAATTTAATTAATGGATTATTATGATTAACGAACTGGAACAAAATATAAAGTTGATTTTTCCTCAAAGTTTTTCATCCAATTTATAACCCTATTTCTTAAAGCTTTCTTAATGCATAACTTAGATACTTAATTTGTTAATAAAAATAATTTTATTTCCGAAACATGAAAATGTAAGAAACGTCGCATAAGGTTCAGTAAGTTTATAAATAACTTAATTCAATTACTATAACGCTAAAATTTATTTTCTACAGTGTAACAAGTTTTGTACACATGGCTCAGCATGGCTAGGTGAGTTAAGGCGTTACACTCGTAATCTGAGGGTCGCAGGTTCGAATTCCGATCACACTAAACATGTTTGCCTTTTCAGCAGTGAGGGCTTTATAATGTGACGGTTAATCCCACTATTCGTTGGTAAAGGAGTAGCCCAAGAGTTGGCGGTGGGGGTTGATGAGTAGCTGCCTTTCCTCTAGTCTTACACTGCTAAATTAGGGACGGCTAGCGCAGATAGTCCTCGAGTAGCTTTACGCGAAATTAAAAAAAAACAAAAAACACTTATACATTTGATTGTCGCTCGCTGATAACACGGCGACTAGCTTCTGAGCTTATAAAGCTAATATTTGAACTTGATCCCAAGGTGGTCGCAGCACAAATAGCCGGCTGTGTAGTTTGACGCTAAAATAAATAAACATTATTTGTATACTACGTTTTGTGATGATAGCTCCAACTTCTGCGTGTAACCAAAATTGTTAATTTATTCTGAGCGTCATCAAGAGCCCTAAATGGTAGAAGAACTGTAGGATGTAAGGTTTCAACTGCTGTAGATAATCGTATATGTATAACGCCTGTAATATATGAAAAAAATTAGTCGAGTTATAACAGCAGTTCTATCCACATTTGTATCTTATAGGATAAAATCCACAACGAGAAACAACATGATCAAATAAGAAAACTTACAGCGAATGTTGTGTTTATGAAAACGCCGGTTTTGTCAAGTTTCTACTCTGTGGTTTTGCAAGGGGCATGGGCTACAGAAGCTTTAAAGTTGTAAATGGCGCATGGAAATGTTTAGGCATGATGAAAGATACATAAAACTGAACATACCCACATTTAAACGATGTACCAGTTCAACCATTAAAAGCAAAACAAAAAACAAACAAAACCAGTAACTATTTGGTATGACTGGTACTGCTATATTAAGTTTTCAATCCAGGAAGGGATTTTCCTAGATACTTTCAAACATTTGTCTGTGTTATTAATATAGACAATTCGCTATTGTTAAAATAAATTCGCCCTACATCCTACTGGAAACCATAGTTACTTTTGGTACAAAAAACGCTGTATAGAACTATAGACTTGGTGTAGTGTTCTTAATGTCAAGAGAAAAATATTCTGGCAGAGTAATCGTGTGATGTATAAAACTCTTATGCTGTCCTAGATGTGTTTTGAAGTTGTATTGATAAAAGAATCTAAAAGGCATTGGAAACAATGAAAGAAGTGACTTTGGCACGAGTTTCCTCATCTGCGCTGAGGAAGGATATGAAACATGAATATATAACATGTGCTCTCAAAATGCGTTGTAGGCTCAAAGTCTCTTTCTTTCGTACTCAAAAGTGAATTTCCGAGGATATATTTGAGTAAAAAACAAAACCATGTAGGTTTTGGACGAATTCCAGACGTGGTGTCATGTATGAAAAAAGAAGACGGAAATATATCAACAGGAAGTATCGGTGCTGTAGTTCCGTTCATTAGCATTGTACAAGAACAGAAAGCGTAAACAGGAGAAAACGAGGAATGTTTCCAAGTCTTTTCAGTTGAATAAATAATCAATTATCGTAAAACTATTCTTATGAATTACTTTGTGTTAAGTGTCTTGAATTCCAACTCATCGAGAGCTTTGCATTGGCTGATAACACATTTAGCTGTGTTGTGGTATACAGGTTTATATTAGACGCATCAAGCCGCTCGTTTTACTGAGTTACATAAGTGACGTCAAGACAAGTGTTATAATGACTTAAAACAGTTCAGTGAAGTCGTGTACTGTTTTTGTTTGTCTGTTTGTTTGTTTGATTTTTGAATTTTCTCGCAAAGCTACACGAGAACTATCTGTGTTAGTCGTATCTAATTTAGCAATGTAAAACTAGAGGGAAGGTAGCTAATCATCACCACCCACCGCCAACACTTGGGCTACTCTTTTACCAACGAACAGTGGGATTAAACGTACCATTATAGCGCCCCTACGGCTGAAAGGGCGAGCATATTTGGTGTGTAGGGGATTCGAGCCCGCGACCTTAAGATTACGAGTCGAGTACCCTACCCGCCTGACCATACTGGGCCCGTGTACTGTTTAACGTTTCGCATACATCAGTTACTAAGCAGTGTATTATATTGTTCAAAAAATATGGTCAAATCCTATACTTTAGTAGTTTATAATAAATGCGTCAAACTATCTATTATACCGAATTCCTTTAGTTATCAAGTCCTGTATAATGCTGGTAATAATAATCTCAAATGCTATGTCTTACTAGCTTCCAACAATCAAATGAAGGGGTATGTTGTGTTAGCTGTTATCAAGTCGTGTATAATGCTGGTAATAATAATCTCAAATGCTATGTCTTACTAGCTTCCAACAATCAAATGAAGGGGTATGTTGTGTTAGCTTACAACAGTTATCAAGTCGTGTATAATGCTGGTAATAATAATCTCAAATGCTATGTCTTACTAGCTTCCAACAATCAAATGAAGGGGTATGTTGTGTTAGCTTACAACAGTTATCAAGTCGTTCGTTTATAATAATAACGTCAAATCCTGCGTTTTAATAACTTATAATTATTACGTCAAGCTATATATTATCAATTATCATGTCGTGTATTATACTGGGTTATATTAATTATTAAACCTTGTATTAAACTGTATATTGTGTATTGTACTGAGTTACTTTGATATTTTAAATGTCAGAAAAACAAATTCTTGTACAATATTTTCCTTTAACTGAAAAATAGCTAGCATATTTTATATCCTCCTAATAATCACGTGATTTATTTATTATATGAAGGTAGCATTTCAAAAACCAAGACTGATGCTCTTTGAATTAGAATTGGAGTCTTGAAACATAAAATGTATTGATACTAAAATAACTTAAGACATTTTAGCGATATATTAAAGTAGCAAATAACTGTTTGCAATATCAATAAGCTTTCATTGGTACTTAAATTAATCGGAGTTTCCCTACTTTTATAGCTCAAAACGATCAATAAGACAGTTTTTAAGAGGTATTTTTGTCCACTTGAACCTTCAAATTGCCTGCCTGTTTTTATAGCTTTTAGTACTGGTTTGATATAAAAGTTGCATGCTATTAGGTAGCTTTATGTTTTTCTTTGTTAAAATATTCAGTGTAACGACATAGCCTAAAGCAGATGAGGTAATTATTTACTTTTACTAACAATTGCATGGGAAACTCCAGCAGTAATTAATGTCATTAAAAACATTGTTATTGGTGTCTGTCTGTGTTATTTTAGAAAACAATGCATTTCAAAAGTCAGTAAATTAACTTCATCAAAAATTATAGACTTAGGATGTATTCGGAAACCTGACAACCAAATACTCACACATCGTTTTCGGACATATAGAAATAAGTGTTTGGAGAAATCTAAAAACTCTGAATAAGTTTCTAGTTACGTTAATAAAACTTGTTCTTTCAATGTTATTTCCTTTTTATGACGATATTCTTATTTTATACGTCAGAATAACAATTTTCATTTAGCAATTCTAATCAAATATTTACAAGGTTTGAAACATACTGAAAGCTTTGGTTTGAAACACCTTTATTAAAATGGTTGTGATATATTAATATATATATAGTTTCTTGTCGTATTTTCTCTTTTTTTATTTTTAGACTCCAACTAACGTAAACTGAACTCAAACAGGATATTCGGATGTTATCGATTCCACGAGTGCTCAAAATAAAAAAAAATAATTCTAACCTAAAACCGTTATTCTACTCGATACCACGAGTGCTCAAAATAAAAAAAATAATTCTAACCTGAAACCGTTATTCTACTCGATACCACGAGTGCTCAAAATAAAAAAAATAAATTCTAACCTGAAACCGTTATTCTACTCGACCTGCTCAAAATAAAAAAATAATTCTAACGTTATTCTACCACGAGTGCTCAAAATAATTCTAACCTGAGTGCTACTCGAAAATGCTCAAAATAAAAAAAAATAATTCTAACCTGAAACCGTTATTCTACTCGATACAACGAGTGCTCAAAATAAAAAAAATAATTCTAACCTGAAACCGTTATTCTACTCGATACCACGAATGTTCAAAATAAAAAAAATAATTCTAACCTGAAACCGTTATTCTACTCGATACCACGAGTGTTCAAAATAAAAAAAAATAATTCTAACCTGAAACCGTTATTCTATTATAGCCTTTCACATCGTTTGAATCATTGAGGAAAAATTAAATAGCAGTTTTTGGTTTGGTGGTTTTTAAGCACAAAGCTACACAATGGGTTATCTTGCTTTATCCATCACGGGTATCGAAACCTTATTTGTACCGTTGTAAGCATGCTTGAAGAATAATTTTTTTTTTTTTTTTTTGCAAAAAACATTTTGTCGATGGAGATGTTTAAGGAAATAAGTGGATAATGTTGATGATTTTACTCTTACATCATCATCCCTTAAGGTATCAACTTTATTACAAATGAAAATGATCAATAAGTTAGATAACGCATCATTGGAGCTATATCTCATACATCGTCTAATTTTCTCGAAATACGTAATTACGTGAGTGGCTACAAGATATTTATTAGTATAAATATCATGAAAATGATAGGCTACACGCCATTAATTTTAACAATTATCCAGAAAATGATTTCCGAGAACACATTAATTAGTACAGCTGTCTTAAAATGATTGACTACAAGCAATCAGTAAAACTATCCCCAAATAGAAGACAGACTATAATGTTGCAGGAAGAATAATAGTGTGAAAGCAGCCCGGGAAAGTGTGTAGGAAGACATTTTGATATATTTTATATATCAAATACCACTGAATTTAAGATTTCAGAATCACACATAAATCTACGCTTCAAGTAGAATACGTAACTGATCTCGAGTTGAGTCCCGACTTTGTAATTGCATTTTCTTATTTAACGAAGCAACATTTTAAATACTTGGAATATTCAACAAATGCACACGTTATTTAAATTCACCTAAAATATGTGTTTATCCTCCTGTTTCAAAGCGAAATGCTTCTAGTCACACGATGGCGTTGTCAGCAAGTCTTTCTGGCTTTTGCTTTGAAGGGTACAGGACAATGTTCTACCAAACGTCTGGGTGAATTGTTTTCATGGGTCACGTGCTCTCCAGACGTAACGTCCTGGATTTTTGGTTGTTAAAAAATATTATTTACTCAATTCATATACAAACTACATCCACTTATACTTCTTGCTTTCGATAAATTTCGAATTATTAAGTTTAAAAATGTACACTAGAAATATCCTAACGATATACAGTTTTATACAAAATATGATTGTGAAACTACTGTTATTTCTTATTACAGTTAAATACAGTAAACGTATAACCCCTTTATACCAGCGCATGAGAACCATTGAAAGGCAACTATACCCTCACGGTTTACCGTGGATTTGGTTTGGTTTGAATTTCGCGCAAAGCTACACGAGGGCTATCTGCGCTATCCTTCCCTAATTTTGCAGTGTAAGACTAGAGAGAAGACAGCTAGTCATCACCACCCACCGCTAACGCTTGGGCTACTCTTTTACCAACGAATAATGGAATTTATTGTTGCATTATAACGCCCCCACAGGTGAAATGACGAGCATGTTTGGTGTGACGGGAATTCGAATCCGCGATCCTCAGATTACGAGTCGAGTGGCTTAACCACCTGACCATACTGGACCTGATTTACCGTGGTACTTATGAGAAAAGCCAAATATCTCCAGGTGAAATCGTATATACGTTTTTAGTTTAAGACTTTATTCGCTTTATTTTATCAGACAGAATATTTTGGCACCCCGCTAGTACAGCGGTATGTCTCCGGATTTAAAATACTAAAATCATCTATTCGATTCTCCTCGGGGGGCTGAGCAGCTACCCCTATGTGGCTTTGTTATAAGAAACACACACACACACATAATATCTGGTGGGTATTAAAGATATGTGTGTCTATTATTTGTTTTTTTGTGTATTTATGCATGACGTAATAAGTCTTAATTTTTTTTTAA
This sequence comes from Tachypleus tridentatus, assembly GCF_004210375.1. Lineage (NCBI taxonomy): Eukaryota > Metazoa > Arthropoda > Merostomata > Xiphosura > Limulidae > Tachypleus > Tachypleus tridentatus. The sequence continues at coordinate 39,593,813 of NC_134836.1, forward strand.
ATCAGTTGTACCCGTGTAAGATTAATATTACGCACAGAAACAATGAAAAAGTTCTACCCCTCAGTCATTCACATGTTTAGAGAGCCAAAACTAGTTATTATTAATTATTTAGTTATATGATACAGTAAATTAAAGAAAGGTTGAAAAAATTAAATAATTTCAGTTTTTTGAAATGATAAAATATCGCAACACAACCTCAATAATCCCCCCCGCTAGTACAGCGGTGATTTACAACACTACAATTAGGGGTTCGATTCCTCCCTGTAGGATCGGTAGCATTAACACCGATTTATGTATGATTCGTATAATAACTTTCTTTGTTTTAGTTTCTGGTGCTTGTGTTATTGTAAATACGTAAAAATAAAAATATTTTGATTATAAATATCTATTTTCTCCTGTTTTTGAATGGGGTAATATATTTTCTGTGTCAGTAATTTTGTGCTAATAGTAAGCAACATCATTTTAAATAATAAAACAGACAATGTTTATAGTACTATTCATTTTATATCTTCAAATTGGAAGATCCCACATTTTGTGTTTTTTTTACAAAACGTTTATTACAGTATATGTTATTTTTGTTCACTTCTACAGTGCTTTCGTTCTAAAAAGATATGGAATCGTTAGGATTATAGTGTTTTCTCTTCGTTCTTTTATTTTATTAAGGAGATAGTTTCACTTGCTTAGCCATGAATAAAGGTTACTTAACACGACTTAAGGCCCGGCATGGCCTATAAGGCGAGGTCAATCCGAGGGTCGCGGGTTCGCGCCCGCGTCGCATAAACATGCTCGCCCTCCCAGCCGTGGGGGCGTTATAATGTGACGGTCAATCCAACTATTCGTTGGTAAAGAGTAGCTTGGCGGTGGGTGGTGATGACTAGCTGCCTTCCCTCTAGTCTTACACTGCTAAATTAGGGACGGCTAGCACAGATAGCCCTCGAGTAGCTTTGTGCGAAATTCCAAAACAAACACGACTTAAGGAGTGGTAGTTGGAAAAATAATTTTGTTTACGCCCGACAAAAGTTTCTATGGTGCATTAAAGTTGTAGAATTAATGAAAATATAATGCAAATAATGTTTTAGTGTTGACAATTTTCTTTCACATTCCAAATTAATTGTTCTTTGAATTCAATTATCAGTGTTCCAGAATCCTGTTGTGAAATTCTGTCTTACAGGTATTTTGTAAAAATAAATCCAGAAGGCGGAACTAAGGTTAAAAGAAAATAACATTATATCCCTTAGTTAAATGACACAAGAAACCATGAAATGTCTGTGTTATCATGAGGCCTCATCACTGTCAATTTTTAATTTATGTAACGTTCTAGTTTGTTCAGTTAGCTTAGGTAACACCTTTGTATGGAAGTTTTCTGTATTAAAAACATTTTGTTAAACTTTGGTGTGATTATTTACAATTTACAATTACAATGTATATTACATTTGTTCGTAACTATCCAAACTGTACGTGTTGATGTTCACATAATACCCGAAGAACACAAAAAGAGAAGAAAACAAATATCTCACAAATTTAACCTTCATCAAATAAAACTGGAGAATTCACACTATCCACTTAGATTCAATACAAAGGGCAGAAAAATATAACTTATAAGCAAAGATATCAACCAAAAATATTATAAGATTATACGCCTTAAAAGGAGTCTGTCACAAGTTTTTAGCTGGCGTAAATATTTGTATATAGACTAGTATGGATAATCATTCAATAAATAATGTATACAGCTGAAGTAATTACAGTCATTTCCTGTAAAAATTACGATTAAAATATTATTTTACTATTACACGATAAATTGGTTCTACAGCTTCTTTTAGTAAATTATATTGTCCTATACGGTTATAATACCTGAGTACCGTTTTTTTTAATGTAAGGTGTACCATACAATTTGCAGTAAACTAATAGAAACTGAACTGTTAATATTTTACTGTAGTTTCTATAGTTTTTGTTTTAGAATATACAGAATGATTTGTAATTACATAAATTATGTTGATTTATTTCCTCGGAATGTGAATACCGTAATATTCTGAATAGTCACAGTTATAATTTTTCTGCCTCAACTTCATTCAGTTACATTTAGCAAACAAAAGGTGCATCCAATTACAAGTAACCTACACTGCAGGCAGTATCATTATGATATATTTCTGACCAATCAGCGGATGACATTACGAGGAATTATGTCCTTTCACGCAGGCCCGGCATAGCCATGTGGTTAAAGCACTCGACTCGTATTGTGATGGTCGAGGGTTTGAATTCCTGTCACATCAAACATGCTCTCTCTTTCAGCCGTGAGGGCGTTATAATATGACGATCAATCTACCTATTCGTTAATAAAAGAGCAGCCTAAGAGTGATTATAACTGGCTGTTTTCCCTTTAGTCTTACACTGCTAAATTAAGGATGGCTGGCGCAGATAGTCCTTGCGAAGCTTTGCGTGAAATTCAAACCAAACTAAAACCCTTTCCTCCACCAGTAACGTCAGTTTATCTGTTTGGATTACACTAATTGTCCAATAAATCTACGATTTTTACGTTTTATTATTATTCAAAGTCGTCCATCTTGGAAGTATAAAATTGGAAAAGTACAGGTACGCATTGGATCTACCACGAAATTTTATTTTTTTCGACGAATATTCAAACGAATTATGAGGTTTTACAGTTAAATGCTTGACTAAAGTATGTTTTTCCTTCAACTGTAGACCATATTTAAGAAAACAATTTATTATAGACGTTCACTCGCTATTGACTTAAAGTTAACTTAGTGAGTTTGGCAATTACACCCCATTAGTCCAACGCTACTTCGCCAGGCATGTTATCCGTTCAAGCCGTTATAAACTTGATTAATTCTTACTTTTGGAATTTGTTTACGTCATATTTTATTTTATGCTATAAGACCTTTCATGAGGCCAACTTGTGATAATATTAATGTAAACTATATTTAAACAATGGCCCAGCATGGCCAGGTGGGTTAAGGCGTTCGACTCGTAATCTGAGCGTCGCGGGTTTGAATCCCCGTCGCACCAAACATATACCCTTTTTCAGCCGTGGCGGCGTTATAATGTAACGGTTAATCCAACCATTCGTTGGTAAAAGAGTAGCCCAAGAGTTGGCAATTGTTGGTGATGACTAGCTGCTTTCCCTCTAGTCTTAAACTGGTAAATTAGGGACGGCTAGCGCAGATAGCCCTCGAGTAGCTTTGCACGAAATTCAAAACAAACAAACCAACCAACGCTACTTCCGATTGCTCATAATGTAAATAAGTAAATAAATATAATAGGTTTGACACTCACAATGGGCAGAGCATAGATATCCTATTATGTAGTTTTGTGTATAAACGACAAACAACCGAAATAATAGAAAAATAGGTATTCCTATCGTGTGCTGATAAACGTAGGTGACGTTCCATAAAACGTAGTTGTAATAAAATCGTTAGAAATACGAACTTCAATAAAAAGTTATTGTAATAAATTATTTAGAAGTTTAACCTCACAAGAAACGACCTTGTAGCAAAATTGGTGGGAATTTGACCTTTTACGAAACGTTGTTCCAGCAAATTGTTTTATTAGTTTTAAATTCCTGATTTTTATATCCAGAAAATAATCAAAATATCAACTGAAATATGGCTTATTAATAAACTTGTGGTTTCAATTATTATTTTAGTGTGCCCTTTTATATCCATTATAAGATAATTTATGAAATTAGTTTGTTTTTTGTTTGACTTTTGAATTTCGCACAAAGCTACTCAAGGGCTATCTGCGCTAGCAGTCCCTAATTTAGCAGTGTGAGACTAGAGGGAAGACAGCTACTCATCACTACCCACCGCCAACTCTTGATCTACTCTTTTACAAACGAATAAAAACTATCTTTATATTTTGTGTCTCTTGATGCGTTATAATAACGACAATAAAATTCCACTATTTGTTTAGAAGTGGCCCAAAATATTGGGAATGCCGTTGACTAGGTGCCTCTCCTATACTCTGTCAGTTAAAACGTAGGGACAGTTAGCAATAAAACCCAGTCAGCCTGAAGTTGTTAGTTGAAGCAAAATTTCAAAAATAACCTCTTTTTGGATTTTAGCCACCATTTCGTACTCTTGATTCAATGTTAAGGATAGGATGAATAGATTACTTAATTCGTTCCTATTTGCATCTTATACGAAGTATTTGTTTCCAAAAAACATAAAACAACATTTTATGTAAAAGTATACTCCCCTCAGTGGCACAGCGTTATGTCTGCGGATTCGCAACTCCAGAAATCGAGTTTTGATACCTGTGATTGGCAAAGTACAGAGAGCTCATAATGTAGCTGTGTGCTTAACTTCAAACAAGCGAACATAAAATTGTTTTGCTTTTTTGAAGTGTTAACTTTCCAGCAAAATTATACACGACAGTTGTTAAGTTCAAAATTGCTTGTCATTTAAAATCTATAAATGTAAATTAAGTATGGAGTCAGTTGTCTCAAATATGTGGTAACTATGTGTATCATGAATATTCATTCGTGAACTTAATTTAAAATGAAAATCATCATGTATTGATACACTGAACGTCCTCGCCACGCATTTTGTTTGCTGAAGAAACTACGTTCTCTGTTATTTTGAAGATACATTTAATTAAAGACTGTAGCTGAATCGATCTGGAGTGTGTGGGATACACATGCGGCTTTACAAGCTTAGCTAAACACTGGTATTGGCAGTTAGAAAGAAGCGACAAGCGACCTCAGCAGTTTCAATATTGCTGCCAGACCTACCCATGGTGAAGCGATTTAGTTTAATACGAGGAATTTCTCTTAGGAAGTATATATATATTAACAGTAGAAGACACTGTTGGTATTTGTGTTAATTTAACTTCTGAAGATGGATCACTTCACGATTTCGTACGTCAAAAAAAGCTTCAGTTGGAAAATGAAAAAATATTGAATTTGTCAATGATTTACTTTGCAAACAACAATTTAGTCAGTGAAAATCTCTTTTGTGTACTCCCAGAATGACTCAAAATAGTAATTGTTACGGAGTCCTTTGATATGTAAAATAAATAAAACCGTGTGTAATTTGTTTGGTTTTGTCCTTTACTTACCACTAATAACCTAGAAAAATTTTGCTTACTGAGACGGTAAACTGAATCTTATTTTCACATTGATTTTGTTTTCATCTGGAAAGCTTACTAGCTGTTTCTTTAACAAACTTATAGAATGATTTAACTATAATCAATCGAACAAATCTAGACTGAACAGCATCCACGTTTCAAAATTTTACCGACGAACTAAGCCTTTCGAGAAATGTTTGAAAGATTTTCTACGAGAAAAGAAATACGTGTAAGCCTTTCTAGGATTAGATATATAGCACATTGATGCATACTAATGTTAAGCCAACCATAAAAATATATATATATATAATAAAATTAATTAGAAATATTATAGGACAGTGGACATTTTTATTAAAGTGATCTTGTCGCAGTAAAACATCTGAATTTTAAAATCTCTAATTCTCAGCCCTGGAGCTATTGTCGAAATTCTATTTAATGCTTTGTTAATTATTTTTAGCCATGGTGTAGCAGCTCATAGAATTGTTATGTTTTTTTTTTTTTTTCATGTACATAGATTTAGCTCATAACTTAGCCATTTCTTTATCTGTTTGAATTACAAATAAAATTATGGACTTTGGAGTTCATATATTAATTTGTTCTAATCATATTTAAAAGAATTTCAACCTGAGGATAAGCTGTTAAAGATCCTTAGAAGTAATAAAATCGAAATAAGTATATGTGCTCCCCACGCTTAGTGTTGCTGGCATAAAGGTAATAAAAAGGTCTCACATATTCAGTTACTCTAATCCTGGTGGCTCGACATGGCCAGGTGGTTAGGGCGCTCGACTTTTACTCTGATGTACGCAAGTTTGGATCCCCGTCACACCAAACACGCTCGTCCTTTCAGCCGTGGGAACGTTATAATGAGACTCTCAATCCCACTATTCGTTGGTAAAAGAGTAGCCCAAGAGTTGGTGGTGGGCAGAGATGACTAGTTGCCTTCCCTCTTGTCTTACACTGTTTAATTAGGGACGGCTAGCGCAGATAGCCTTAGTATAGCTTTGCGCGAAATTAAAAAACAAATAAACTCTAATCCTGTCTAACATAAGTTTAAGTGCCGTGACTACTGAAGATTCACTCTTGTTTCTATATTAATACCTTATTCCTCTGGCTCTAATTGAAATATTAATTGGTCAAATTAGCAAATAATTTTAGGTTAAACATTTTTTTTTTACTTCTACGACTGACACGTCGTGATACATTTGTCGTGACACATCGAAAACGCATAAACTGGTGTGAGATATGTTTCTATGTTACTTTGAAGGGAACAACAAATAACATCAATGTTGACAGGTTCTCAAGGCCTTTGCTATACATGCGCGATGTCATAGGAGAACATTGCATATGACAGTTCTTAATCTTAGTCAAAACACGATAATTGATGGAGGAAAAATAAAAATAATTTGCTTAAATCTGTGAAATGAATGTGGATAGTAATATTTATGCAGCAACATCTTTCAAGCGACAATTTTATTTTTTTATTTTTTTGAAACACAATGAAAACAAACTGGTTCATTTAGGCCTAATTTACAAACAGAAATTTCACCATCGTTCCAGAAGAATTTTGTGCTGATGTTTATTGGTAAAATCAATTTTTACAAGCTGTTAAATATACAAACATTTTTTAAAATCGAATTCGTGCTGATTTATTATTTTTTCTTAAAATGAGATCATAAAGTTTACTGAAATATTAAATTTTCACATTTAGATGTACAATAAAACAATTACTAAATGGTGATTTTTGAATAACAGATTATTTGTGGCCCTTATAACATGTTAATAATTGTTCATAGTCCGTGATGACAAGAAACTTAATTGAAGTAATAATGTATTCTCAAGACGGCTGGTATGGGTATTAAAACTTTAATTAAAATAAAGTACAAAACAACGTTTTGATCTTCTTAAGTCATCTTCAGGTTAACGAAGAGAGTTGGTAACTAACTCTTAGCAATGAGAGTGTAACCAGATACGGAATTGTAGGGGGCGTTGCAGTTAGATGTTAGATTACTAATTAGCATAGGTATAAAGGTGTTCCTTCATATTGGTTCAATTTTGGTTTTAGTTGCTGTATAAGTAGGGCTTTTTTGATTTTGCACTTGTTTATATTTGTTTCCCAATTTAGTATCTGGGTGTTTTCTATGTTTATGTTGTGTTTATTTGATTTGCTGTGTTCAAAAAAGTGTGAAGTTTTTCTTTTTTTTTCCATTTTTCTGCTTGTTTTTTTAATATAGAACTCGTGGCAGATGTTGCATTGTTTTTGTAAATTATGTTGGTGTTGTGTATGTCAGTGTAGTTTTTACATAGTATGAACTTTAGTTTTGTACCTGGTTTTTGAATAAATTTGGTGTTTACTGGAATGTTGTGTCTTGTTATAAGTTTTTTTTCCAGATATTGGTTGTTTTTCGCTGATATCGGGAATATATGGTATGCCGTAGTGTAAGGTTTTCTAGTTTGTTGGAATTTATTATTGTTTGTTTATTGTTGGATATATTGTTGATCTAAGTATGTGTGTGTGTGTATATATAATACTTTTTAACGGTTTTTTCGGAAGAAATTCGTTGATGTTGATAAGTGTTGTTTTATTTTCATCGTTACTTTTATCGGATGGTTTCTTAATATGTTGAGTTTCTTATGTGTTTCATGTGCTGAGTCCCAAGGAAAGTAGAGACCACTATGAGTGATTTTTCTGTAGATTTCTGTTTTGAACTGTGTATCGGTTCTTGCGATTTTGAAGTTGATAAATGCTATTTGGTTAGTTTTCTCGTATTCATAGGTGAACTGGATTTTGGGGTGAATGAAGCTAACGTGATTAAGAAAACTAAGTGTGTTCTGTAGATGTGAGTCCAGGAATTCTATTGTCAACATATCTGTACCAGTATAGTAGTTGAATTGATTACTTGAGATTCAATCTCGGTCATGAAACTGTTGGTTAGAATTCGTGGCATGGGATAGCCCATAGTTAAACCATTTATTTGTAGGTAGGTTTGATCATTGAACATAAAGTTGGTTTTGGTGGTAATGAATTCTATAAGGGCTGCTAATTGGTTGCTGGGGATGTTTATCAATGGGTTGGGATCTTGGATATAAAGTTTTAAAGCTGTCATGGAGGCTTCAGTTGTTGGGACTTCTGTGAAGAGGAAGTTAACATCAAAACTGGCCATTAAGGCTTTATATTTTAGTTGATCAATCCTACCTACCCAATACCGACTCACGCATACCACAACCATACCACAGCCCCAAACCTCACAAACCCAATTGCCCACTACGACCCATAATGCCGACCTATAACTCATTTAACTACAACCTCGGAAAATACATAGCGTGGACATTTTCAATATGTAACATCAGCCGGTTCCTTTGTAAAATATGCTTTTAACTTTAAATTCTTTTTTGATCAACTAGATCAATAAACACAGCCAGCAAAAAACAATAATAAATAAACAACAACATATCCAACAACAAACAAACAATAACGAATTCCAAGACACAACAAACTGCAAAACCTTACACTGCTGCATACCATATATTCCCGATATCAGCGAAAAAATAACCAACATTTGAAAAAACAACTTATAACAAGATACAACATACTAGTGAACACCACATTTTTTCAAAATCAAGGTACATACGATGTAAAAACTACATTGACAAACACAACATCAATATTATTTATAGAATACAATGTAACAACTGTAACGACTTCTATGTTGGATAAACAAGCAGAAAAATGGAAACAGAATTAAAAAAAACCAACAAAAAACACCTTCACACGTTTTTGAAAACAGCAAATTAAATAAACACAACATAATCATAGAAAACACCCAGATACTAAGTAGGGAAACAAATATAAACAAACGCAATGTCAAAGAAGCTTTACTTGTACAAACACCCAAACCAAAATTGAACCAATATTAAGGAACACCTTTGTACCCATACTAATTAATAGCCTAACATGTAACTGCAACGCCCCCTACAATCTAGTACCCGTTTACTATGCTTGACCAACAATAGCCTACATTCACATACCATGTTACCAAGTAGAAACTCACCTAGTTAATGCCTACGTATGATGTATGAAATCAAAACATAGTAAACTCATCAGTAATTTTAATAATATAAAACTAAAATTAAACAGATACCTTTAAAACATAAAGTTCGAAACGTATTCGATTGCACGAGCTGTTGAATAAAATAGGTTACAATTTGTTTGTTTTGAATTTTGCGCAAAGCTACACAAGGGATTTCTGCGTTAGCCGTCCCTAATTTAGCAGTGTAAGACTAGAGGAAGGTAGCTAGTCATCACCACCCACCGCCAACTCTTGGACTGCTTTTTTACCAACGAAGAGTGGGATTGACCGTCACATTATAACGTCCCCCTGGCTGAAGGAACGAGCATATTTGGTATCACGGGGATTCGAACCCACGACCCTTGGATTGCAGGTCGAGTACCTTAACAACCTGTCCATGCTGGGCCATAGGTTATGGCTATCCTTCTGTTCATCGCATTTGAATAGGTTATGGTTATCCTTCCATTCATCGCATTGTACATGCATATGTTTCTTCTTCTTTATTGGCTCGTTTTCCTTCTCACTCTTGCTGTTAAGAATTCAACGTTGCTGGCCCATTTCTATTTCCATTTCTGTCGTTGTAGAAAAATGAATATTTATTTCTTTTTTTCGATACTTTCTTGGTAAAGATATGATAAAAAATAAAACAAACTCTGCAGGCAAATAATTTTTTCTTTGTATTATAGTACAAAGTAACTGTTTTCAAACATTGTAAACAAAAATTATATCATTAGTAATTGCAAAGTACGTATGTTACCAAATCCTTACCATCTGAGCCTCCTAATTAAGAACCATCTTCATTGAATAAAAATAATGATGAGTTTGTTGAGAGAAAAAATAGTTAACAAATATTTCAATGGTGACATTTTTTTTCATAACGTTTTCAATATTGCACAGTAATAAGATCATCACTATCGTATATGCATATATGAATCACAACATGCGTTGGTCTATCCAAATGTACTGCAATATGATGCAATCCTACTTAATAAACGCAAATTCGTATTATATTAGATATTCGCAGGTATTGAAATTAAAAGTAGACTTACTCATATATGTTTTCCAGAATCGGGATAGCACATACAAAGATAATTTTTTTTTTTTTCTGTAACATCTAAATATCCTGGAGCATCTTTGTTTCGTTGAAGCCACTAACAAAGAAGATATGAAAGTCTGTACATTTGATGAATGTGTAGTGAGTATTATAACAGATTTACTATTAACTACTTATTTTAATATCGATGTTTGTTTTAGTTGAATTCATATCCAGAAATGCATGTAACTTCTACTGTTATATGTGTATTGCAGAAAAATCCCGCCTATTCATTAAATTTGTAGAAGATTCCCGAGCTTAAGAATCAACAATATAGGTTTTAGGAAAGCACTAGCGTGTTGCCAGTACTGTTGCATTAGGTGAACTTTATAGAGGCTTTCCTCTCATCATTATAGAAGGTAGCTAATGCAACGTGAAGAGACAGCATATATTGTTAGTTTGCTACGGTTGTATGCTATAAGCCTCTTAAAACTATAACGGTGATTAACGCTTTTCAATCAGGAAACTACAGATATTTGACAGGAATGTTTACAGATTTCGAACATTACAAACTTTTAACTCCAATGAATTAAATTTGGACGTCAGTATTTCTGCCAGAAAGATTACGTGATTTCAGCGAAGAAATGTCAGCTTGTAAAGACCAGTGAAAAATAGAGAGCTGCTAGCTCCCTCTTAAGTGAATTATATCAATGTTAGCAAAGAATTAAGTTGCTTATCGTAAACCGTCGATGAAATGTTCAATTCCAGACAAGACAGACGACTCAGTATTGTTTGTAAGTTTAGAAAGCTTTTGTATTTAAATCATTATTCGTAACAACTGTTTAAAATACCCGTTACTCTAAGGTGTATTACTGCTTGTATATTAAAATATATTTGTGTGAAAAAAGAAAATTGTGTGTGTCAATCAATGTTGTTGGAAAATATAATAAATTTGATACACATCAATATTTAATTAACTTCTAAGTCAAAATTACAATTTAACTCAGTTCAGATTGTTTGAAATCGTAATAGGTAACATAATAAATTGGAAGCTTGTCAGAGATAAATTGTAACACCTAACATTATTTAGCAATTTATTGCTCTAAATTTATAGAACTTGGTTAAGGGTACGTTTTAACTGTGTTGATTCCTCTTCTAACAAGAAAATTTCCTTTCAATAGCCATATATCTGGTTTCCACTTGTAAGAAAACGTATTATTTCCAAATGCTTACCCTGCTGAATGAACATAAGGACAAGGAAAGAAAATAACTTATTTAGACGTAATAACTGAGCAATCACACTGCACCAAATTCCATCTGTATTTTAAAATGCTGAAATACAAACTGTTATGCTGTGTCATAAATTGATGTAGAATTATTGTGCAGAATCCTGTTCTGATTTTAATATTGCAAAGTTAATCCTGTTTTATGTATTGTTTTACTGTCATGTACCTTCTAAGAAACCATCTCATCACTAGTATCATCTGTAAACGGAACGCATTTATTATCACTTTCCCACTGGATACAACAAGTGCCAGTCTGTAGCAAATAGTTAATGAAACAAATAATGGGTTGATCATATGTAATATATTGTTTATATAAGAGAACTGTCAATTCCAACAGAATTCAACTTTTTTGACAATTAAAAGTAATAAACAGAATATAAATTATACCAAAATATTCACCAATCATGCAACTGATTTATAAGCGAAAAATAAATTCCGTAATAAATGTTCCACACAAAAACATAAATAAAATATTTCTGTACTGCACATGCTCATCGTAAAGATCTAATTCAACTACCAATTTAATATAAAAGCTAAAAAAGCTTACCTGTAAAGGCGCTGCAGCTTCAAGCTCTGTAGACTTTTCATGTGCACGCTATATCTTGTTTCTTGACTTGTGAGAAAGGGTTTATAATCATTTTTTATTGTTTAACTTTGGGAAATAATCAACTTTCGTGTTGTTCAAGTTTTCTAGCATTATCTTGAATATGTCATTTTTTTTAAGATTTAAAAATTGTTTCATTCTATTTCATTTTCTAATAAACATTTTAAAACAAACTGAAACATCTTATATGTTACGATTGTAAAGAAAAGATCATATTTTGCAACAATCCATTTGAAAATGAGCTATTTGTGGCCATTTGTATTTTAATCCACGAAGATGTATAACAGTCCTCGTGTTAGATGTTTCACTTTCAAATATATTAAAATGTGGACCAGATTCCTCAATGTGTAAATGAATAAAGTGAAAGTAATTTGCATACTCTTCTACACAAATGTTTATCAAAAGTTCAAATATCACCCCATCGTTTTCTAAATACTATAACGTATCTAATTTGATCATAATTCCTCGTACGGAAACTAATGATGCACGTAATGTGTAAGCTACAACGTCATGATTTTTATTTTCTAAATTTGACGTCTAACATCATCTACAATACTTCCTCAGATGAGATAAAATATATTATTTTATTTATAAATTCATTCAAAATTAGCTGAATTTTCATTTCAATAACACCTTCAAGAAGTACATGTTTGAGATCACGTAATACACATTTTTGACATGAAATTCTGGTAACTCTATAAGAACACTTTTGCATTTGGTACCATACTTTTTATCAATGTTTCCCCATCCGTTGGAAAGTTCAATTTCTCCGTAAGTGAGCCTGTTCTGCGGGAATAGGTTTCACTAAAATTGTTATGTTATATTTCACAGAGTTAGTCAAGCTTTACAGTCATTGTTCTCCTTCTTTGAGCCAACCACAAAGTTTAGTTAATAATCTATCACCAATAATGCAGTAAAGTACTCCATAAAATATTTGGTTTATTTTCTATTCTAAATATTATGACGTACCTTTAGTTTGCTCATAGTAATCATTCCAAAATTAGCTAGAATTTTTATAAAATCAAATGTTTTTAAGAAGAATTCTTCATTGTAACTCCCAAAAGTGGATTCGTTTGGAATTTAGAATAAATTTTGAAGAATATTTAATAAAGTCCAATAAAACACTTAACACTTGTGATTTTTCTTATGTCATCCTACGGGGTTCTTTATTTTAAAATTGTCTGTGTACGCGAAAACATAAGTGCATTTTCGTGGTTTTGATTGAAAACCTTCTGTTTCCATATCCCGTCGTGAAAGTCATAAATTTCAATAACACAATGTCTATCAGCTGTCAACGATTTTCTAACTTCTGGCATTGACAGAATCTGTGAACGATGATAAGAAATGGAACGCAATGTTCACATATTTCAGTAAAAAAGAAACCACTTGATATTTTCCTGATTTTTTCTGAATGTTTACTTCTCTTAGCTTATCAATATATATGTTTTAACACAATATTATTTTTCCTTAAAATTATTCTTTAAGAATTTCATCTCTAAACTTTCAAATATTTCATCATTAAATTGTTTGTTAATTTCACTATAAACGCTTTGTAAGTTTATTTGTAATCATCTTATACTTTTCTAAATGACCATTAAATCATTTCTTGAATAGCATTCTGACTTCCATTAAACCTTATTTTAATCTCAAGACGGATTGTATCTACTTAAAATACTTTTTTCCATAAATATTATCTTCGTCTTTCATACATGCATAAATGAAATTTTAATTTTTACTTTGACCTGACTGAACAACGTCACAACGTTACCTTTCATAATTCCTTTCATATTAAATTATAATTTTAAAAGACGCAGGAAGTATTTACATCTTACTGCATTGTAATGAACTAAAAAGTTAGATACTTGATTGTGACGCTTGATGAAAGGTTTTATAAGCTTTTCCATACTATCAGTGAAGAACAGACACATGCAGCAGGCACATGTCTTTAAGGTTGGTTACTTCAAGCAATCAAAATATCTTAGATAAAAGACGAGATAAAATTTACACAAGTATTCTTTATTACTCCAAAAGGAAACCTGATTAATATTTTAATATTCTATAAGATACATTAGAGATTTAGCACTGATGTCCTACTTTATAATTCTTGTGAAATTTACTAATTTGACAAATACAAATTTTCATCACTCTGGAACATTTTGTGGATAAAACAAGATTTTAAAATACCTTATCAAAACATTATTTTCCACCGTTGCATGTGCAGCATTTTCATATGAGTCAGAGAATGTAGTATAATAATATGTTCAATAATATGACTGTGTTATGTATAACATGTCTAACAGTAAGATATATAATTTTGCCTAGACACTTTCGGATATATCGTAAATATATTATGATCATGCACACAGTTAATATAATTAGATCGCAAACCAATACATAAGCATTTGAAAATTCGGTGCTGTCGTTCTGTTGCAATTTGTGAATAAAACAAATCTGCAACAGTAATTTGTATATGTGTGTTATGAAAATTATATGGAAAATTACTGTATTAGAAAATAATACAGCTTAATGTGTATATATTTAAAAACTACACTATATACTTTATTTATATTTGTGAAAAACAATGCTAAATATCTATTCCAGTTGTATTTATAAGAAGAAAAATCTTTCTTTCAAACTTTATCCACTTTGTATTATTAAAAATCGTAAATTATTGAAATAGTCCTGTTTGAAGAAGTTTACGTTCCTTCGTTTTTACTCCTATAGATTTTTAAAGATGCTATAATTATTCACATATAAGAAGAACATTTTTACTTTCATTAACCTATTTATAAATGTTTGATATTTACTTATAGAGTATGCACACAAACATTACACAGGTGGCCCAAAAGTAGGTATACAGTTGATAGTTGATCTTTTATTTAATGGAACTTAACACATGACATGAAATTATGGAAAGTTAATTTCAAGTTAATCCCGCAGTTGTTCAAACTGAAACCAGTTGCTGTTCATACAATTCTTACATCTGCCTGCTTTACTTCTGCAAACTTTCTGACTCAAATTTATTTGTCGATCAACTTCTATAGACACGTCTGTGATGTACCCTTTCATTTCTTCAACAATCAGCAATTTCCTATTGTACACTTTGTCCTTGAGTACTCCTCACAAAAATAATGTCCATATACAACTTCATACCCGCATTTGGGCCCCTCTGTGTGCTTCAAAGCAGTAACAAAACCGATATTTTAGTTAATGTAGAGTGGAATAACCCACAAAAATCGGTATAGCGTCCCAATGAAACAAGAAAAATAAAGCTATAAACCATAGGGTTTAGGCAAAACCACTTTTTTATGTTCAAACATTCTTAAGTGAGTTTTTATAATTTTATACATATAAATAGAGGTTTAAATAACTCGAAAAACGATATTAGCAATAAATAAGAAAGAAAAAACGATAGTAAGTTACAGACGAGTTATAAAATGACTGTTATCTGTGTAAATCCCACAAAACGATGAATAGCAGTACAGAAAATGCCTAATGATGTAGGAAACAGGTAAAACAATAGATAGATATAGAAATAAAATGAAACTCTAGTTAACTTTATAAAACATTCCTAGATTCATTTGGAATAATAGATAAATATAAAAAAATTGATAGCTTTAAAACACGCTTTGTTTAATAAAATTTTTATATTCAAACAATTCTTAGTAAAGTTTTCTTGTTGTACATAAAATATATTTTTTCTTAAAAGTTTAAGATAAACATAGACTAAACACTGAAATCTACTTAAGCTATAAATAAACTAACGATTAATTGCATTTAATATATTTAATGAAAAACCCAAACCAGATGAAAACTCACATGTAGGTGGAGAAGTGTGGTTTCTTATGAATTTCGGTCAAAGCTGCACGAGGGCTATCTGCGCTAGTCGTCCCTAATTTAGCAGTGCACGACTAAAATAAAGGTAGCTAGTCATCCCCACCCACCGCCAACACTTTGGCTACTCTTTTACGAATAGTGGAATTGACCGTTACTGTACAACGACCCCTACAGCTCAAAGGGCAAACATGTTTGGAGGGAAGGGGACTCAAACCTGCGATCTTCAGATTATGAGTCGAGTGCCTTAACCACCTGGCCATGCCGGGCCAGGTAGAGAAGTTACAAATCTGTATATATTTTTTTAAAAAATGGCCCGGCATGGCCAAGTGGGTTAAGGCGTTCGAGCCGTAATCCGAGGGTCGCGAGTTCAAATTCCAGTCGCACCAAACATGCTCGCCATTTCAGCCCTTTCCCACTATTCGTTGGTAAAAGAGTAGCTCAAGAATTGACGGTAGGTGGTGATGACTAGCTACCTTCTCTCTAGTCTTACACTGATAAATTAGGTACGGCTAGCGCAGATAGCCCTCGTGTAGCTTTGCGCGAAATTCAAAAACAAACAAACAATTAAGGAAAATTTCTGTTAAAACAGTGCAAGCTATTCAGTATAATTTAGTTCATATTTTCCTTTATTGCTTCTTAAATTTTCTCGCCCTGGGTGTATTTAAGTTACTAGAAACATGTTCTTTTTTGTGTTACTGTATTAACTGAAGTTGGAAAAGTATTGTGTAAGTATTATTGTTTTCTGTTCTAAATTTCATTTGTTTGATTATTGTTCTTAGTTATTGTCTAGTATTTTGTAAGTATTATTGTTTTTTGTCTAGATGTTTAATTATTTGATTATTGTTCCCGGATATAAATAAAATAGTGTAAAAAACATGAAAATGGAGAAAAAATATTTCCAAATAGAGCCACCTCTTATAACAACTTAGTTATTCTCAAAATATTCCTCATCAAGTAATAGAACCTTAAAAATATCTTTTGTGAATGAAAAATAACGATTTCTTTTAATTACGCTTAAAAAGACATCATTAGACTTGTAATTCAGCAATTAACCTGTAACAGGATAGTCCATTAGTACAAGAAAGTTTTATGTTATTCTCAATTTGATAAATATTATTTTGTGAATAACGAAAATAGATTATCTATTCTAAATTGCGTTACAAAAACATATGGTAATAATTTCTCCATGGTTGCGTATATACAATGTCATATGTTCTGCTTATTTGAATGCTGAATTATTATAACATAAAAATGAGGAAATTGTATAGAAATATTTAATATATTAGGAATACGCAAAAATCCTTATCCTGTAAAATGAACCTCACTCTTATTTCCTGAATACTGTTAATGATACTGGTATTTAGCTTTTTTTTTTACTCTAAGCAACACCTTTTCCACGCGTAAGGTAAAAATTGAAGTAAGAGACCTCGAATGTTCCTAGTTATGGAATACTGATCACCTGTTAAGCAGTCAGTTAACAGCAGCCACCAGAAAACGTTCGTATTTGAACAAAATTTTAAGATTTACTGTTGCTGTTAAAAGTAGCCCACAACGAAGAATTTCGAGTGTGTTCAGCAACATCGCGAGTCGAACCTTAGACCTATTAAGCACTGTTAAACACTAACCATGTTCCGTCTTTGATGAATATATGCTATTACTTTCAATGCATGGAAAATAAACCACATATCTAGCTTTAACTATCCAACGTTTTCATTCAACCTAAGTTTAATGTGAATGCTGTAAATGTTTACTTTGTAATAAAATAGCTTGAAAACACTGTATTGAAACGATTTTAGAGCCTCGCCACATTATCACTCTCGGAATATATTTAGCCAATGTTTAAACTTCGCGTAATGTTTTTATTACATTTTATTTGAAGTGACTTATTAAAAGTATCTGACACATTTTTAAAATCCTTTAAATGAAATACAATGTATTAGGAAACATTCTAAAGTGTTAACTCTAGTGACAAAGCAAAGCACATAGCTCCTCCTGGCTGCGATACAGAGAATAAACCTTATTTAGACATTTCAAGAATACCATATAATTAATTGTATCTCACATAAAAATATCACTGCCTAGATATTTTTCATTGACTTTAAATTCTGAAATTAGTTTCATCCATATCGTGTGTACTTACATTTACTTGTGCTAGCTCTCTTCAGTGCGTTAAGAAATATGCATCTTTATCTACAATGACATTCTGAACATAAATAGTATAGCCAAATTAACCCTACAATCTCTTCCCCGTTTACACTCTCGTTCCTAAGACAAGTGCGCGGCAACGGTCAATTGCAAACTGTTAACCTGAAGATGACATGAGAACGTTGTTCTGTACTTTATTTCAATTAAAGTTTTAGTACCCATACCAACCGTCTTTAAAATGCATTCTTACAATATAGTATTCCGCCCTGTGTGAAAAGCTTGTTAATTAAGAGGTATCATGTACTATATAATGAAAACTAATATCAAGAAATTGTTTCATCTCGAGAAAGAATTTGGTTAATTGGCCCATTTTGATGAGATTCGATATTGTGCTAATACTTTGTCTACATATGTTTAAAAACATGGCTATCTGAAGTATTTTAGTAGAATCAAAGAAAACACTACTAAATGTGGGAGAAATAATAATTAACTGAACATTTTTAACGATATGTTATATAATGCTAAAATGATCAAAATATCTTGTTCCAAACTATGTGTAGTCATACGAAGGGAAAATATTAGAAGATATTCATTGTCACATATATATACGAGTATATATGATAATTTAAGTCTAATTATTATTTAACAGTTTTTAATTAAGGGCTCAGTTAACTTCGTAGATATTATAAAATCACTCATGACAACCTCATAAGATGCAACTCAGCAATGAAAGGACTCCAAGAAGAGTGAATAATGCATTAGGCTTACCATCTTCGAGTCCGGGGTCACATTCAAACGAACTCAATTAATAAGATTCCTCATCAGGACTTCCCAGAATAAGGTACTGAAGATAGGTAAAAACTATTTAACTAGTAGTAAATAATGAATAATATGAATAACAGTTACTGATTTATAATTATACTTAAGTGATTTTTCAAGCTACCAATGGTTGCAACGATTGCCAGAACCTTAAGTACTCAGAGAATATTTCTCAAACAATATAAGTTATAAGCACTTTTTCAGTGAAATGTAATGTAATACTGAAAACATCCAAGCCATTGGTCGAGCCTATGTGAAATCATATGTCACTGAATATCTTTCGTGCAAACAATGAAATATGTTCCATCACGTCTCAAAACCCCAAATGAAGTCGTAATGTAAACTTTTTTTAATAATTCGCGCATTTCAAAAATTCAGAATGAAATACCTCCTCGGAAATGTGTTTGCTCTGTGTGTGCCATAGAAACCAATGTATAAAAAACCAATGTGTCACATGCCAATGTCTTTTAGTAACTCTATTGACTTTTTATTGTTAAAAAAACTCCACAACCTGTAGTTGCAACGTGTCTTAAAAACAAATATATATTTATACGAACTGAATGTAATGATAGTTTTCAATTAATAGCAAGAACTATTTTTTTTTACTATACAGGTGTAATTATTATAACATTAAGATAATATACTAAAATCATGCTTTAGCAAAATATTTAATATCTACAGTTCTCCTTATAAGTAATAGTTAGTGCCTAGGGAATAGGTTATTGGTCGGTGTGTACAATACGCCTAGAAGTCATCAGACATATATAAATATGATCTGAATAAGAGTTATCTGTGTAAACTAAGCCGCCAAATATGTTTTATCCTTTTTCGTACATCCTTTTAATATAATAAATATTTTTCCCATCTTCAAAGTGGTTTTACTATTGTTTGACACGGAAAACAGGAGAACATCTTCTACACGCTAATAAACAACAACTCCTTGCTTTTGGCATAAAACAGGAACAATTATTTAATATTGGCTAAAGTCTACCATTTAATACCGTTAAAAATAATTATTTACCACCGGTAAAATACAATTATTTAAGCTGATAAACAACAATTACTTACAACCATTAAAGGTGAAAATTAAATACTAATAAGAAAATTTTTATTAAACTGTAATTATTCATTATGTGTAGCAAAACTAACTTCATGTGTTTGTTTTAACGGTATTCGTTAAACGATAAATTACGTTAAAACGTAAATTATGTAATAATATGTTTTTGTTGTATTCCAGTGAGTTTTCGTTGATACTTAGCTTATCAGACTAGTTGGGCTAAAATTAATTTCACTTAAAATTCTCTTTATATTAATTTTTCCTAGACAATAATTCTCATGAGGTATAATACATAAACACCGTCTTCTTAAATCCTTTTGGGGCAATTAATGTGATGAAATATACTTTCGTATCATAATGTATTTTACCACTTTGGTTTTTCAGTGGTTTAATTTCCATTAAACGAGTACCTGATGAGCTTTCATCGTGACGGCAAGTGAAAAACGATGTTATACACTGTATCGCGAAGTCCAGTTAATGGAATACGTTTCTTTTCATAGATAGTTTTAAATCATGTAAAATTTGTTTTGTTTATGTTTAGAAATCTATAGACTAAAACAAAGATATTTTCACTCGTAAGAAATGTAAGTGATCGATCAATACAGGTGGTGGCGCTTTTTGAATGGTGTTCGGTCTTGCTTAAGTTTCTACGTTACTATCATGTTTTTTGTTTGTTTGAATTTCGCGCAAAGCTACTCAAGGGCTATCTGCGCTAGCCGTCCATAATTTAGCAGTGTAAGGCTAAAGGGAAGGCAGCTAGTCATCATCACCCACCGCCAACTCTTGAGCTACTCTTTTATCAACGAATTGACCGTCACATTATAACGCCCCCACGTTTGAAAGGGCAAGCATGTTTGGTGCAACGGTGATTCGAGCCCGAGACCCTCGAATTACGAGTCGAACGTCTTAACACACCTGGCCATGCCGGGCCCATGTTTTTTAAATACAACTTCTGCTTGTTTTGTTACTGATAGCAGATGCTCTAAGGATGGCGTTGGATTCTCGAATGAATCAATCATTTCAGGCAGTGTCCATATGTTTTCTTTATTTATTTTTCTTCTGAGAACATACTCTATTGGACTCGTTTTCTTACCCTGTTTGTACAGTAATGCAAAAAAAACTTTCTTATAACAGAATAATGTAATTTTCTTAATTTACGATTTTTTTGTGACGTTTCGTAATTAATTAATTTTGTATTCCGTACAGGAAACTAAACAAAGGAAAAAGCGTTTATTATGATCAACACATTTTAATTATAAGCTTACCAACTATAAAAACTTATTCCTTTCATACTCTATTGAGAATGCTTTTCACACTCCTTTTTGGTAATGCCCAACAATAGTATTACCTCTCTGTTCCTATGCCAGCCATTGTGTTTATGTTGAATGTTCATTACGCATAAATGCTTGTTTAATAGTTTTATTATTATTTTTATACATATATACGTTCACTGATACAACAGCAAGATAGTTTAATTCAGAAGTTTTATGATACTGAGTTGAAGCCAAAAGGAAAAGAAAGTATACCAAGTAGCGTTTCAGCTGAGCCTTACGTTACGTTTATGTATTAGGCCCGATGTTTAAATTAGAGTACAAACAGCTGTACTGTTACTAATGTTATAGAATCATTGTTTTAAAAGTTTTAAGTGGTGAATAAATGTTAATCAATAAGTTTTTGTTTTGATATTTTAACACATATATTACCAACCTCACAGGCCCGGCATGGCCAGGTGAGTTAAGGCGTTCGTCTCTTAATCTGAAGGTCATGGGTTCGAATCCCAGTCGCAACAAACATGTTCGCTCTTTCAACCGTGGGGGCGTTATAATGGGACGGTCAATCCCACTGTTTGTTGGTAAAAAAGTAACCAAAGAGTTGGCGGTAGATAGTGATGACTAGCTGCTTTCCCACTAGTCTGACACTGCTAAATTAGGGATGGTTAGCGTAGATAGCCCTCGTGTAGCTTTGCGCGAAATTCCAAAAGAAACAAACCTACTTCACCTTAAAACATGAACAAAAACAAACATTTATTGTTACCAAGTGTATTTTATTCATTTTACAGTCGACAGTTGTTGTTGTTGAATTAAGCACAAAGCTACACAATGGGTTATCTGTGCTCTGCTGACCACGGGTATCGAAACCCAGTTTTTAGCGCTGTAAGTCCGCAGACATACCGCTGAGCCGATTGGAGCACAGTCGAGTGAGATTAACATTTGTGTCGGAATGTCCGCACTATGTTTCCTACTTACCTAGAATATAGTGAATAACCTCAATAGTGATATTTAAGTGTTTTTCTCAGGAGCACTATTTTTGTTCACGATAACATTAAATTTTTCTGGTTAATTTTTATTTAAAATGTATTGACTAAAGAATTACTTTAAAATTGACCAAATAAGTAAAGATTTCGATTTAGCACAAAGCTATGTGAGAGCTATCTGCGCTAGCCGTTCCTAATGTGGCAATGAAAGGCTAGACAAAACGCAGCTAGTTATCACCACTCACCGTCAACTCTTGGGCTACTCTTTTACCAACGAATAATGGGATTAATCGTAACATTATAACGCTCCCACAGCTGAGAAAGCGAGCATATTTGGTGTGACGGGAATTCTAACCCTCGTCTCTCAGAGTGCGAGTCAAGCGCCCTAGCCACGTGGCTATGCCGGGCCGAAAATAAATGAAGAGGGGATATATTTTCCAGATACGGACAAATTCCTTTTAGTTAAACTTTAAAATTTTTTGTGAATCATTCAACAACTTTTTCTATTCATTTTTGACTGGTTTTTGTAATAATTCTTAAATAAAAGAGAAATAACTTTTATTTCTTTCATATAGCTTTATTAACTTTAACTCAGTTAAAACACATTTTAATCCTAGATGTAGTGATGGAGTCCTTAAATATCTGGTCTTTAAATACACTTTTTTTAAAACCGTTTTTCTACCAAATTACTTTAGTAGATAGGATACGATAAATGCTAATTTTCGTCCAGTAATTAAAATAAAGAAACTTGATGTTTTTAAGTTTGAAGATTTAAATTAAAATGAAACTTTACATGCATTTTGAGGAATATTTACTGTTTATAACACCTTAAACGGATAACACTTAAAGTGTCATCAAATCTGAGAAACTTGTCAATCAGTGAACTATAAGAATTATTCAGAACAAAAAAAACAACAATAAATGTTCACTTTCTTCATAAAAGGTAATTAATATCCACCTAAAATAAATCATTTTGTAGTATTAATATTATTTTCAAGGTTTAACAATAGGTTTTACGATGTATCTTGGTCTATCACATTCAATTGGTTGTAATATTCTTGTAATATTTGATTAAGACTTATTAAGCGCAAGTTTAAATAAGTGCATCCTATCTTGTCATAACTTAATTTGTCATTAAGACAAATCGTTGTGTTTTTGGATGAGTTTATTCATAGGCTTCCATGTTCATACGACTTTTTACAGTAAAAAACAACTCAATCCAATGACTATCTTACAATCAAGATGTACAGCATATCCGGCGCTATAAAAATGTGGTATTCATTCGAGGACTTATTAAAATCATTATTATCGTTCTTGTACATCACGAATGTCACATTTAACTAGATCGTGCAAGCGACAAGTTTATTAAGGCTGTGTGCATTGGTGTAATGAGAAACATGAGCTAAACGGCCACTTCACAGATTTTAATGTTCAGATATAGACAGCTGGATGGATTGCAATAAGTCATCGACGCCCTCTTCCTTCACGGCTAGTCATAAATGAGAAAAACGTTGTTCACAGTTGTGCTTATAATTCTCTCATATCTATATGTGCGTAACGTGTTCAGAGTCATATTATGGTTTAAATGGACAATGTAGTTAAGTATCAAGACATCGTTTCTATTTGTAGCGTACGTTTTTCTCACTTCCTAAAAATAAGTTGACTATTGGAAGAGGCCTAGCACTGGTAACTGTATATCGTTCTCTGAGTTCTTTCTCAATATTATTATTTACAATTACTAGCATTAACCAAAATCAGCAAGGTTAAAATAATAATATAAAAATACAGTAGCCGGTGCACTCTGTTGTGCCAGTATTATGTGCTTGTAAGTAAACGAGTCTCTGACATGAAATATATTACATTTACAAGATTTCATTTGATATAAACAGAGAATGTAAAAAAGACTTATTAGTTAGATTTGATAAATAACCATTAAACCTCAAGTATGTGCTCAAGCTTGATGACGTAAATATGGCTAAAATAAACATTACCACAAGGTACACTCGTGCGAGAGAGAGAAATTCAATGAAATGTTTGAGACAAACACCTTTGACCTAGAAATTATTCTTTAAATTTATATTCAAGTTGAAATTTAACATAACTATAATGTTCATAAAGTCAGTCATTTATCTTCTTTTCATGTTTTTCCATAGCTGTCATGCTCGAAATACTATTTAGTATATACAATGAAGAGATCTCTCAAGAAATATTAATGAAGTCCTAATCCAGAAGTATTGTTGTTCATACTAAATTCGTCTTAATGTCCTGTTGATTTTTGTTATTAAATGTATAGCACTAGCTAGCAAAGTAACAGATGAATATCTTTAAACTGGAGCTCAAAAAGTAACTCATTAAAACTAAAGTGCTACAAAAGATTCCCAAGATTATGTAATACAGTTACATTGCCTCATTTACAAACATCACTCGTCTCAGCACTGATTCCCAAGATTATGTAATACAGTTACATTGCCTCATTTACAAGCATCACTCGTCTCAGCACTGATTCCCAAAATTATGTAATACAGTAACACTCTCTCATTTACAAGCATCACATGTCTCAACACTGATTCTCAAGATTATGTATTACAATTACACTCTCTCAGGTGGATAAGTGATTTTGTTTCGAGGTCAGTACCAGTTCCCTGACAGCAGTATCATAAGTTACGTTCTCTTACAATGAAAAGTGTGTAATATTAATAAAACATGACAAATACCAATGACATTAGAGTGGACATCATGTAGAAATCGGGTATTTATGAATAGGGATTAAAAGATTGTTCTCATACATTTTACTTCAGTACTGACGAATATTGCTCACGTCACGATCAAACTTCTCATGATAATGTGATACACATACTGTTTGTCTTGTAATGTATGTAAGTTTAATAAGTACAAATATAAAGTTCTTACTCATACCTCTCATAGTTCTTACCTAGAGCTGCATGACTTTCCTGTGTTTTCATCCTCTCAATCGATGTGATGAATCTCCGGGAACGACAGAGAAATGTGATGGGAATATCATGGTGAGAAGCGTTGTCGGGCTGTTTAATTTCAATGCTGTGGGTAATACGTTGTTTTTGGTTGTACAACCGATTTATTTTATATAAACTACTGTTAGGTAACTCACAGCATAAAAACGAAAACAAAAAAAAATGTTTTGTAGATTCGCAAAAATTGATCTTAAAAATCCTAACATCTCATGGCTGTATATACATTATTAAAAAGCAACAAATTATTAATGGGAAAATACATTTTGGTACAATATATTTCAACCAAAACTAATTTAAACTCTTTTTTATTCTTAAAGGTATGGAAAGAATTATGTTGCTTTTGTAAGCTTAATTAAAATTACATATATACTTGAATATGCATATTGTTACGATTCCGTATCACCGTACTGTATAATGTGTAAAACAAAAAACGAAAAATGAAATCTCTGCAATTTTATAGTTTTATAGACGTGTTATATATATTATAACATAAAAATACAAACATAAAACATCAGCTTATGTACAATAATTTACAAAAGCGTATGCCCGGCATGACCGAGCGCGTTAGGCGTGCGACTCGTAATTCGAGGGTCGCGGATTCGCATCCCAGTCGTGCTAAACATGCTCGCCCTCCCAGCCGTGGGGGCGTTATAATGTGACGGTCAATCCCACTATTTGTTGGTAAAAGAGTAGCCCAAGAGTTGGCGGTGGGTGGTGATGACTAGCTGCCTTCCCTTTAGTCTTACACTGCTAAATTAGGGACGGCTAGCACAGATAGCCCTCGAGTAGCTTTGTGCGAAATTCCAAAACAAACAAACAAACAAACAAAAGCGTACAATGGAAAAACATCACTCCTTCTTGGTAGATCCAGGTAGAAACTGTTTCTCCAATTTCACGTAATCACTTCAAACATTGTTTGTCTAAATTGAGCCTCAAATTGTAAATTCAGACTTGAAATTAACGTTAAATGTAAGGTTGAAAATGTTCACTGTTCCAATGTCAATTGAAATTCACACTAGATGTAAGGTTAAAAATGTTCACTGTTCCAATGTCAATTGAAATCCACGCTAGATGTAAGGTTACAAATGTTCTCTGTTCCAAAGACAATTGTGTCAAAAGTTATCGATATTTTTAAAAGCAGTTTTTCAACATTTCTCAAAAAACACAGAAGTTACAAAAATTAAGACTAATTCTTTAGAGACGTAAAGAAAAAGCTAATAATAACTCATAACAAAAACCCACGATTGATAACTTTCGATACAGAAAGTCTCTATCAGAAATGTTCACTCAGATTAAATTAAACCAAGCCAAGCTTCTCTAAAAATAGTTCTGTTTTACTCTTAACAGAAACTTGAGATTTTTTATAAAAGAATCCCAAACAAAAGTCGTTACAAGAAATGCGCGTACTGAGAACCGTTAGTTATACGACAATGATCACACGATACATTTGCAGCGCCTCTCAAGTAAGTTTCTTGCTAAAATACAGCATCATAACAATATTCTTTGGGGCAAGCACTGTAATGAAGAAGTTTGTTTGTAGTAAGCACAAGAGTAAATAATGGGTTATCTCTGTCATGCTTACCACAGCGGGCACAACGTACATGACTCGGCATGGCCACGTTTTTAAGCCACTAAACTTGTAATCCGAGGGTCGCGGGTTCGAATCTCCGTCACACCAAACATGCTCGCCCTTTAAACATTGGGGACGTTAGAATGTTACTGTCAATCCCACTATATGTTGATAAAAGAGTTGCCCAAGCGTTGGTGGTGGTTGGCGATGACTAGTTATCTTCCCTCTCGTCTTACACTTCTAAATTAGGGACGGCTAGCGTAGATAACCCTCGTGTAGATTTGCGCGAAATTAAAAAAACAAACACTACGGACATAGTCTTTTGTGTAGCCTTCGCTCGAACAACATTTCTTAATCCCTAATCAAACAATAACTATTAGTCTTTTGAATTAAAAACATTACTGCTTGTAGATGAAACGAACATAATAATCGTTAGAAAGAATGTCAATACGCGCATCAATATTAACATAAGATTTTAAACAGAAGAAACTTTCAGTTTTATGTTATATAGTATTTATTTATTGGAATGATATACATCAATACCGTACTGGATTAATAATCCTCTGGAATAACCAGAAGGAAAGGTATGGAGGATGCAACTTTGATTTCAATTCATTTAGTAATTATGATTGGAATTATCATTAACAGAAAAGTACTCATTCAACTGATGGTTCAATATAATATACGCACCAAACATGCTCGCCTTTTCAGCCGTGGGGGCGTTATAATGTGACGGTCAATCCCACTATTCATTGGTAAAAGAGTAGCCCAAAAGTTGATTCGTAATGATTAGACGTACTTAAATGTTGAAAATTAGATATACATAAATAAATATAGATCATTAAATCAAAGTAACTGTAGATAATTAAGCATAGACAATCTAGATGGTTATATATAAATAATTGCTTAAAATAACCTTTCAATTAGTCAACTAGTTTCGCCGAAGTTGAATGTAAAACACACTTATCCTACCTAACCATACACCTATTCTCCCAATTTGCCCCTAAATAAGGAAGATCCATTTTTCGAAATCTATCTGGTAATAGGTTTTTTATTTCATCTCTATCATTCTTGAACCTATGTGTGTGTGTGTGTTTTTTAACATCACGAATAAACTTATTCTCAATACCCTAGCCAAACAATTCATTGAAATACGAAGTGTATGTTGATTGCATAAATTGAATATATGAACGTAGTGTATTTGCCTATTAGCCAGATATAGCAACATACAAGTTGATATTAAAAACATAATAGTTATAAGCCCTCAAACATAAAACATACAAAATATGAAGATAGACATACAGTAAAGTTCAAAGTATATCATTTACTCGAAATGGTTCCAAATAAAATTATTCAAATAAGTGACTTATATGTATATTGTTCACTACCTGTGGCTTTGGGTGGGAAACAAATATTGCATCACTTGAGTAATATTATGTGTATATTTGACACAATACTCAACTGACCCAAAAATCAGAGAGCGATCACCCAGTTTCAGTGCAAAATTAGAGGGGAATCCCAAAAGTAATAAGGAAATTAGTTGCAATATTGACAGTATTGTTTTGTTATTTTGTGTGTGTGTGACTCAAACGTTATTGAGGGCTGTAAGTAACGTGTCAAGGAGACGCAGACAATCTGATTCATAAATAGTTAAGAAAAATGTGTTTCAAGCTATGTATATGATGTAGGTCCTTCAATAATTCTATGGTCAAATTAGGTGTAGAGCTGGTATTTACATCACGAGAAAAATTTGAAAATATATTAGAGATTTTTTTACTATCATTTAGGAACAGCCCTACACAGGATATGAACAATGGTTTCACAACGATAACTACATTAAAGCTTCTTAAAATACGTATAACAGTATGTATATTCATATTCATTGATAATTTCAATATGATACGTTAAATAACATTGATTGTAACCATCTACAATCAATATTATATAAAGTTTATCCTGGAAGAAGCAGTCCAAACGCAAACAATTGTTAGTTCGTTATATACGAGTAAGTTCCAACACATGGATAGGTACATTCATGTTTGTTTGTTTTTTTATCAGAGATTAATAATATTGATTGTATAATGCTAATCTATGGATAGTTTCAGGTAATACAAGTTTATAGTTCGTGTATGAATTCATTTTTTATTGTGCTGCTTAGCTGAATTACCAAACTTTTATATCGTGTACAAAATAAAGTTCAAGTTTCCATAAATTCGTAAAAATTTGGGTTTTACTTCCGCTGTTACCTAAAAAAAAATAAAACTGCACATTACACAATTACCAACCTTATGCTTTGTTTATTCAATGCTTGACATTTGCTTTGTGACTAGGTTTTTATTGGTTTCGTTTTAAATTTCGCGCGAAGCTTCACGAGAGCTATCTGTTCTAGCAGTCCCTATTTTAACAGTGTAAGACTAGAGGCAACTAGTCATCACTACCCACTGCCAACACTTGGGCTACTCTTTCACCAGTGAATAGTGGGATTGATCGTATTATTGTAACGCCCCCATGGCTAAAAGGGCGAGCAAGTTTGGTGTGACGGGGATTACGTTACAACCCTCAGATTACGAGTCGAGCATCTAGCCGGGATTTGTTTTATTGTTTTTTCTCTCTACAAAATTAAACCTCGCTGAATCTAAGATTCATCTACATTCTTCCATGTAGCCTGTTTTGAAAACTTTGTAGCTTATTCATAGAAATATATATATATATGTGTGTGTGTGTATATATGTCTGTATAAACATCCAGGGTTGGACTTAAGGATACCGCCTTACATTTGAAAAAATACAAAACTTGGATTGGATTCTTAAATCTTATCTTTTTCATCTTTCTCTAATTTTGTAAGCATACTGTTTAATTTATAGATTTGGTTTACGTTTTGTTTCAATTTCAGTAAGCAAAAGTAATAAAAAAATTGAATTTAAAGTTTATAAATAATTTAAGAAGGTTGGTCCCAAAACCTCTAAAGATGTAAAAAATGAGTAACAAGTGGTTGTTGATTCAAATATTGCATTAAAAGAATCAAACATTTATATTATCGCTCATGAATTAATGTACTAGCTGTAAACAAGTTATTACTTTATTTCTAAAGTGTCCCTTTATCACTATTCTCGCTTTCCTTCTATGCGAGGCTAAGACAACGTTGAGTGGAAGAAACGCTACTGTATAAAGCAGCAGTCTACGTCACGTGC
Source organism: Tachypleus tridentatus (assembly GCF_004210375.1). Classification (NCBI taxonomy): domain Eukaryota; kingdom Metazoa; phylum Arthropoda; class Merostomata; order Xiphosura; family Limulidae; genus Tachypleus; species Tachypleus tridentatus. Next base: position 39,623,748 of record NC_134836.1, read on the forward strand.
CAGTTAGTCTTTAGCTAAAAGCGTAATATAATGCGATTAAAACCACTTTCATTATAAAATATTCCCCAATTTCTACCTTAATGGTTGTATCTACAATATTTTGAAAGAAAAATATATTGGTATTTACATTAATTGTTGTCGTTGTTTGTTTGTTTTTAAATACGCGATTGAAAATTATATATGTAACGGTGAAACATATTTGGAGTGTGCTGGTATTTTATAATTAAAGATCAAATACAGATAAAAGACCTTTCGATCAAATATAGATCAAATACAGCGAATGGATTATGTGTTATCTTATGATTTATTGAAAGAAGCAATCTTAAGAAATTATCATTATGAAGTAACAATTATAAGACAATCTATACGTATTTTATATCTGAATTAAAACTCTTTATATGATACATCTTCATATATTTGCTATTCAACCCTCACGTTAGTGTGTTGTTAAACAAAAAGCTACAACCGGAGGGGCTATCTGTGCAGTGCCCACTATAAGTATTGAAAACCAGTTTCTAATGTTCCAAGCCTTTATATCAATCGTTCAATCACTAGAAGCTTGTTGTTATACTGTTTAACACCGTGGGGTACAGCTATTATATTATGTTTAGTACTTTTATATTTCGTCCCCCTCTGATACAGCGGTAAGTCTACGGACTTACAGCGCTAAAGTCAGGGGTTCGATTCACCTCGGTTGACTCAGTTGACAGCCCGGTGTGGCTGTGCGATAAGAAAACACACACACACACACTTTGTATTTATGTCTTTTAAACATCCTATGGAAAGAACTGACCAGAGAAAAGAGGTAAAATAAATTATTTCTTGCGGAAAATCATAGAATACTTAGAAGTAATTAACAAGTAATTGTTACATGCTAATCATAGAATACTTAGAAGTAATTAACAAGTAATTGTTACATGCTAATCATAGAATACTTAGAAGTAATTAACAAGTAATTGTTACATGCTAATCATAAAATACTTAGAAGTAATTAACAAGTAATTGTTACATGCTAATCATAGAATACTTAGAAGTAATTAACAAGTAATTGTTACATGCTAATCATAAAATACTTAGAAGTAATTAACAAGTAATTGTTACATGCAATATTATTCATACTTTTTATTATTTCTGCTAACATATATATTATTACGGACCTTTTAATGAAGAATGTTATAAGCCTGTTAGATATCCTCTAGATAGGTATTCAAGAAAAACGTGTTTGTATGATGTCTGTAAAACCGTATGGATCCTCCTGGTAATTCAAAAGTAAACATCCTGTAGCACATCACATTTTACATTCGTTGTGGTATTTTATAGAAGAGGTTCGGTATGGACATGTGGGTTAAGGCGTGCGACTCGTAATTGCGGGTCGCGGGTTCGTATCCCCGTCGCGCCAAACATGCTCACCCTTTTAGCCGTGGGGGCATTATAATTTGACGGTCAATCCCACTATTCGTTGGTAAAAGAGTAGCTCAAGAGTTGGCTAGACTTACGCTGCAAAATTAGGGACGGCTAGCGCATATAGCCCTCGAGTAGCTTTGCGCGAAATTCAAAAACAAAGAAACAAACAATTATTACAGAAGAACGGAATACTTCTGATGAATACATGAAATATTATGTTTTCTTAAGTTTACAAAAAATAAAGTATCTTAAATAATATTTTCTTTTTGCTACCTTTTAAAGAATGTTATTAATTCGCTCGTCCATTTATTGAACTTTCATGCTCTCGAAGCATATTGTTTATACACTTTTGATTAAAATTTACTGTGTTTTATATCGATAAAATACAAAACTTAATCTGTTTCCGAAACTGAAGAGGAACATAACAGTTAAAGAACAAATATCTGATATTCCTAATAAAACTTTTGAGGCCTGTATTGTACCTTATCTGAGATAATCAGTGCGTGCAATAACTATAACGAATGCACATTTTTAAAGTTACTAAAGTTAGAAAATTGCAATTTAAATATGGTTATCACACGACATTTAATATTTCGAAAGCACGTGAAGTCGCCCAACTGTTAATATGCAGGAAACTTTCTCATGACTTAATGTAATTGAACATTTTCGTAGAGATAGGCAGTCGCCTGTAGTAATATACAAACTCAGGAAGCGTTAGAAATAAAATTATGAGATTTTCACGACAGGGACAATATTTATCTTTTACAGGTACAGAATTACTCTTAATAGAATCCTTACATGCTTTGTACGCTGACGTCAGAACACAGTGTTCCTTTGTGCAAACAATACCGATAAGTTGACAAAATGATTGCGAAAAAAAAGTTCTTAAATTACCGAACGATCGAAGAAAGCTTAGGATGTCAGCAAACATGGATCCAGTCCCTACAGATATTTCTATTAACTATTAACCCTAGTACACACACTCAAAAAAATTACGTTGCCCACACTGGGGGTCATTTTTGACCCCCACCAAAAATATTTAAAAAAAATTTATTTTCATATAAGAAAAGTATAAATTTGGACAAAATATTTATTCTATACAATGTATGCATACACTCTGGGTAACTTTATGGTCATTGCAAGCCATTTTACTACATTTGATACACTTTGAAGAAGTTTTTTTCCTTGAATCACGTGCGCATATTTGACACCATTTCCTAACGTTCTCCTCAGCAACCTTTTGTCTTTTTTGGAGGGATCACTTCATTTGTATCTTCTTCAGGCAGTAATTCATCAGTAAGCAACTTCAGAAATTCACGTCTTGCTCTTTTTTGGTACTTTGATGCGAATTCTGGATGGCGCTGGCTATAGAGAAGGAAAGCATTGTATGCGGCAGCATCAAGAATGTTATAAAATAGTGCCATTGGCCACCTTCTGGTCTTTCTCTTTGTGGAAAAGAATCTAACTATTTGGTCTAGTGTATCGACTCCTCCTTTGGTGGAGTTATAGTATGATATTATTACAGGTTTTCCTGATTCATCATCGATTGAGGGCTCTCTATGCAACGTAGATAAGAATATTCTAGAATGCTCGAGAACATTTATAGAGTGTTCTAGAATGTTCTAGAACACAAAATTTCATATCAATATATTATTTGATTGTTTACCAGACATGTAATTGAGTTTTTTAAACGGGGGTCAAAAATGACCCCCAATGTAGAAAACGTGAATTTCGACATTAGACAAGGGGTGTAATACCCCATTTGCATAAAATACATGTTAAACGTATTAGTATAGTGTGTTATTAGTATAGATTAAATTAGGTACATTTTTAAGCCCGAAAGTCACACCTTTAATATTTCTATAACAACTTAAACACAAGTGGGCCCATTTTTGACCCCCCCCCCGGGTGTATGAGGGTTAAAGAGAAACTTAACAACACAAAAGAAGGGTTACAGTAAGTTACAGTCGAGATATTTTAAAGTTTTGAAGAGATGTACATGAGATAAGATAGATTACTAATGAGTTACAAAAATAGTTAAATAAAACTATAACGTTTGAAATCAATATCCAAAGTAACATATTTATTCATCAACAAGAGTATAATTAAATACAATATTAATCAACAACAGTATTATAATGTAGTATTTCTAGTAGTAAGTGCACGTGTATACATTCATTATCAACATAGTCGTACAACCACATTCATTACAGGTAATAGTGTACAGCTACATTAATTACAAACTGTATTGTACAACAATGTTCATTACAGATACTGTTGCGAAAATCGTAACTGAAACCTTTAGAAGAATGTCATATGACTAAAAACAGACATAATAACAAGACAGAAAACAAACAGAGTAAGGAAAATAAGACAAAGCAATCAAGAAGAGAAGGTGAGGAAAAATAAAAATAACATAAACAAGAAAATAATAAACTAAAATAAAGCAAAAAATAACATAACGGAAAACAAAATAATCTTAAGGAAGAAAAATAAGAACCTGAGTGAAAAGGAGAAGATTCGAAGCGGCAATAATTGAAATGTTAATATAGAAAAAGTAGTAAGTAGTAAAAACAGGAGAAAATATTCGAAAAGAAAGAAAACAAAGAAGGCAGAAAAAAGGACACGTGAACAAAATCAGAAAAGGTATAAACATGTGTTAAGGAAATACTACTTTTTTCAGCATATGAAGCAGAATAATATATATATATAAATGTTCATGCTGTAGTAGATGCAAGGGTGTGACCAATAATGTTCAAAAGGAATTAAATTCCAGAAAGTGGACATTTGAAATGGTTTTATTTTTCTGGTGACTAAACCCATAAAATAGGTATCTTACGTTTGATTCAGTCGGAGATATATGAATATATTTATTTATCTGTATCATTCTATATGCTTCAGCTAAAAACTATCGAACTTTCATCATATATGTCAAACTTGTGGAATCAATAAGTGCACTAAGAACTCGTGATTAACTTTTATTGGTTATGCAGCGCCATCTGTAAAGTTTAACTTCGTGAAAGTAGCACAGATCGATGGTCCTGCTCTATTTATAAGCGGTGTGTGTGGATTCATCAAACAAGCGTTTGTTGGATAGAAGTAAATGGCAGTTACATATAGAGACCGTGAAATCAGTGAGAAAATGTGACTTGAACTTTCTCTTTTGTCAAATGTTTCTTGTTCTTAGATTTTGGGTTTTTGTTAGCTTTCTTGTGAATCTGATTGACCATTTGACTTATTTCGAGATTAATGACAAGGTTTTGGTATTTTGCCTTCAGTCTCTGCTTACCATGGTCATTCATAGAACTTGCATATGTTCGTCAGGGTCCTACTCCAAAAGAAAAACCCTACGGTAGGTGTAATTAATTTCATAATTACATTGTTGGTTTCTACTGTCAGTTATGATCTTGCAGTAAGATGAACCCAGTTCTACCTCAGTGTTCAGTTGCACTGCTGAGTTGAAAACTACTAAAATTTGGAAAGAGAGACATATTGTGATTATTTATATATATATATGTGTTTGTGTGTGTTTTTAAACTTTGGACGAAATTAAACACCTCGGTTTTACACATCCATCACGTAAAAATGAAGAATCCTTAGATTTCATAAAAAATTGAGAGATTAATCAAGAGTAAAGCTTCTTTATTATTTCTCACAATTCGGCTATGAATTTAATAGTTGTCGTTTCTCTTTTTGTTATCAATAAAGTTTGCAAATTTATTTCGCTTATTTGTTCTTCTTCACACCACCCAAAAGTCAAGTTAGTTGTCAGCGTGGTCAGAACGTATTTTAACGTTTTCTTTAACAACCATGTTTAAAGGAAGATTGATAGAACATTGTCGTGAGTAAGAAGCCTTGGCACGAAAAGTACATTCTTTAATGGTGAATCAATCAGAGCGGAAAGATACTGGATCACCTGGGACACATCAACTGCATCATTCATTTTCAGAACACTGTCAAGGTGCTTGTGTCTACTCGAAATAGCTTGAAATATTATATCTCCATCTCTATTTTCGCGTGACAGTATAAAGAAAGTAGTAAAGTGTAACATTCTTAAATTCACGTGTTTCGTTACAAAGAGCGAAACGAATCTCCAAACAATGCCCAAAAGTGAAATTCTGTCAACAGAAGAAGTTAAATGTTTTGTATATATATATATATTTATAATATCACATTATTTCTATTGAGAGAATATAAAGAAAGTATTATTTTCAATTAATTAACACTCATAAAGTAAGATAAAATGCATTTTCTCACCGTCAAAATCACAAAAGCATCCCTGATTAAAACAGCCACATTATATAGTTTTATGAAATTTTTGAATATAGTTAGTAAATGAAACGTTAACATACTTGCAATATATTGTATTAATATTAAAAATATATACTAAGCTGTAGTTTCCCCTCATTCTTCGATAAGTTTGAGGATTCATAAAACTCAAAATCAGCTTTTGACACCCATGGCGGACACAGGGCAAATAGACCATTCTGTACAAAACAAGTTCATATAAAGATTAAAATAACATTACAGGTTAACACAATTTATTTGGTGTTTATTTACCATATTATAAAATAATAATAACTAAACACCGTAAAAAGAAATATTTAATTTCATGTCTTCAGGTGTTTTAATAACGTATTTAAGGTTGTTTTTTTCAATTTTTTTAAAGACCAAAGTAAAGAGAGACGTAACAAAATGAGTTTATAAACTTTATTGTTGCGTATGAAACTAGGTTTCCATAGACTTTTCACTACAATAAATCACCTCGTGTCCTCTTTTGTTTCTTTTTGTGTAATCTGTTGTTTTAGTACCTAAATATGATATAGTAGTCGTGAGCGTAAGAGTTGAGTTTAAGTAAAAACAATTCTACTTATTTTTATTTTGACTCAGCTTGTTTTCATGACTGTGTTTAAACATTTTCGAACTACGTCTAACTGCAGGTCGACCTTCACTACGGAACGAGTTTTCAGAGAATGAAGTTAAAAAAAAAACCAAAAGGAAGCAAAATTGATGCTAGAAAAAAATCGTTCGATAAGTAGCTAAAAAGATATGATGAGTTAAAAAAGGTATGTTTAGTGGGTATAAAAACGAGACACATACAGATCAAAATAAATAATACCATGTTTATGTTTGTTTACAACGAAAATTTCTGTGTACATTTTTCATAAGTTTATCACATTTAAGTTGAGATCGTGTATTATCCGTCGGTAAAACTTTAACTTGCCTTTATCCAAGTATAATATCTAAATATCTACCCCGTTAAATAATAGTAAAAATACTGATGCACTAAATTAAATTTAAAAAGTTAAAGAACATTATATAATATTTGTTTTTGCTCAGGTCGTAAATCCAAATGGAGGAACAACATCACCCATAACTCTCAACTCTGTTTTGTTATCTTATCTTTTTTTATAAGCAACTGAAACCTCAGAAAGAAGTGGAAACGAAATAATATGATAATACTATTCGGTCGTAACGTCGTTTGGGTCTGGTAATATAATTCAGTTCACGATCATTGTCTGAAAAGGTCGGCCCGTTTGAGATGTGAGTTTGGTTCATTCGTCCAGTGCCTAACTTATTATTATTAACTAATATTTACCTGAACGCTTCCCAAATGAAATTAAAGGTAAAAAAATTTTTAAAAAGACTGTGTGAAAGAAATATCTTGTTATTAATGTTGTGATCCGACTAAACTCAGTAGTGTAAAGAACACACCCACACTTTCCTGCAACTACATGTCGACTTTCTTGTCGAAAAAAATTCTTGTATTTTTTAATATTAAGTCTTTAGTGGCGCTATTTCTTCCTCAAAAGCTTGTATCAAACTGATTAGGCTAACAATTACCGAAGGTTCAAGCTACTTAAAGAAGGTATTATATCTTCTGTCTCCTATTTGGTGCCGTTCTATATACTGGAAAGCTTAAGGTATGCGCTATACATCGGTGAACTTTCAGCTTTGAGAGCGTTATAAGAGTGACAGTCATCCAAGTATTTAGTTCAAAACGGGATAACTTTCTTGTAGCGATAGGTGCAGCTGAATGGCTGCCTTCTCTCAGCTCTACAGTTTAAAATTAAGAATGGCCATACCTAACTTTAAGAAACAGTTTCACTCGTCTGGTCATGGTTTAACTTCAAAAATATAATTATCCATGTCTTATGGTATCTGTCAGCAAGTATTAATAAGTCACATACAGAAATGAATAAAGGGTTTTAAACTATGCGTTTAGCAATGAAAAACAGGCTTAAGCAAACAGTTAATTACACTATGTAATACAAATTTTGTTCCTGGATAGTAGGTGTTATTTCTTAATTGCTTATGTTGTAAAAGTACAGAAAATGACCATTATTCCCTTCAAACTTTGCTTTTGTGACCTGGATAACGAAATTTAGAAATTAACCTATTTTCTATGTAAAAACAGGAAAATTTGCACATTTTCATATACATAAGGTCTGAATAAAACCATATATGAATCAAGATTTACATGTATTTATACTAAAGTTATACAGAAATGTTTAGAAGTGAATAGTTTTTCGAGATTTGCGACTGTAATGTAAATCATTTTCACGTATCAGCCTCCAAATATAGTCTCCCATCATAAAATAGGTCTTCCCCATTTACTTTGGGCAAAAGTAATTGGGAAATAACACTTTCTGCCAAGGAACAAGAAAAAGTAAAATTTTTGTTACATAGTGTTGTCAAAATTGCAAGTACGGTTAATTTCTGATTGGCTCACTGTTTCTGAAAAACAGATTCAATGCATAAATACAAGTGTGTGCTGTAATATATCCCACATTTTTAGAATTTAGATGGATAATTTTTTTCGTTCTTCAATGATATTAATCATTCACCTCGATATATTAGTTTTTTTTTACACCGTTAATATAGAAATATGTTTAATATGAAGGTTGGAATGCAAATTTAAAATTTTAAGTTTTTGTTTATAATTTCTGGTGGTATGTTTCAAGTAATTTTGTTTCATTTATTTCCCCTTCATTTATTGTTCGATTGGAAGCAAAGAACTTTCCATAACTGATTTAGGCGATTTTCTTTTTTCTGACAAAGCTGTTAAAGCTATCCGATGCCGTTCATAATTTTAAATTGGCAACCACATCCAAGGTAACAGAGGGCAACACCCTCAGACTCGTCACCCATTATCATCACATCATAACGCCTTCGTGGCTGAATGAACTAGAATGTTCATCGACGGATTTCAGAATCGTGACCTGCATATTGCGAGTCAAGCGCCCTAACCATCATCCTACACTAAGACGCTCATAGGAAGTCATGTGGGAAATCTTATTTCTATATCATTTGCGAAACATTAAAATACTGTTTAAATCTGAAAGAACAGTTTATCCATATTGAACTTTCTCATTTTAGTATCCTCGTATTTTAATTTTTACCTTACTTTCACCATTGTCTCGTACATTTGGACACTTTGTTTAAACCTGTTTGAATTTTTTTCAAAACTTCAATTATGATAAAGTGATGATAACCTTAAAAAGTCACATACCTGTCGTGTTATTGTGATGATTCATTACGTATTTAACCTAAACTACAAATATACCACCAGCAATAACCTGAAGGAATTTTTTATTTATATGTCCGTGAAGAATAAAACCTGTCGCCAAAATTAAGATTAGGATACCACGTGTCCATTCTCGTAATCCTTTCGTATAGAAACAAATGCTCTGTTTCCGTTATTGTATGATATATTAAAATACAATACTTTTTAGGGGCTTTGGATCAGAATATCGCTTAGTAAGTTGCACGGTAATTTTTTTATTGTTTGGATATTGCAAAACCTTTATGTCATTTGACAAAGGGAAATTAATTATGACATCATGCTGAACAAAGAAGTTTATAATTTGAAGGATGAAAATTGGTAATCCCAGTTGAATTTAGTTAACTTAAAAACATTCAATTGCAGAACAAATAGCAGAAACGAAGCTTCTTAAAATTTGAGAAGAAAGCGTAGGGAAAGAGTATCGATTTCCACAGTCTTAGAGATACTTTTTAAAATAAACGTCTTTCAATTAGTAGAATTGCATCAGTTTATTGTATCACACTATAGGACTTCCGCCTAAAGTTAATCAGGAACTGCAAGTTAAACATAACATAAAACTTTCGATCTTTAAGACAGTTTTATGTAAATATTAATCAAAGAACGTGTAAGTGTTTTATCACGTCTGAAAGCTTATAAATGTAGAAAAAGAAAACTATTTATATATTTTGTTGGGTCACAGTTATGACTTTATGCTTCTAAGTTTAATGTTTATACTATAAACTCAGTCGCTGATGCAGTTTATAATCATAAAATTGTGATTACTTGCAGGAAGTCTATTGGTATTCTATCTGCAAATGTGTCACATATTTTTGCAATTTCTGAAATTCCATCTTTTGAGAAATCAAATGTCTTTCGTATATAGAATTTAATGAATTAGACGATAACAAGTTATATCAATCTATAAGTAGCAATTACAGCAACGATAATAATCCCTTGAAATGCTACCATAATAAACATCTCTATGCATAATGGAAAATATTTTTGCTCTAGATATGTTTGGTCTTAATTACACTGAGTTGGAATTAGTATGAACTCGGTGTATTAATATAATTTTGTTACAATGGTTGACTGATCTCTTTAATACACGTTGCATAATAAAATTGTACAATTCCTTAAAATATATTGTATAGCACCAAAAACAGTCCAAAGAAGATTGTTTTTAACTAATATTTTTCGTAGAATTGTTTAGAAACGGGTTAAAGTAAATATCAAAGCGGTATTATGGGTAGCTTTAAATTTGAATTGTATTAAATTCTATTTATTTTTATAACTAACACTAATTCAGAAATTAATATCAAAGTTTGTGAAGTAGTCTTACATTTAGTAACCGTCCAATAATAATCTCTATAGTTTCCAAGTAATATTATATGGAGTATTCATTCGATTTACAGAGCTTCAATACATTGGTAAACACAGATATATATATATATCTTGTAATAAAGATCAATTTGTGCATCACTCAATCACTAAAATTGTATACGGTCTTTTGTATTACAGGTGAAACAAATCGAAATTCTAGAAGGAGTACTGAATAATTTTGTAAATATATTTATTATACGAAAGAGTTTCAATCTTGTTTTTACTCTGCTTTCATTGGTTTATAAAAACTCTATTGTTTCGACTATTTTTCTGACATTAATGGCTGTTGTTTAAAACTTATTATTTTAAGTACTTAGTATTAGGATAAAATATATTTCTGTGTATGGACTAAAGTATATAATCAGTGACACTAAAATGCTAATATGAGACAGAACAATCTAAAAAAAAACGTTGTGTAATTTTCAAACTTTCATTACATAGGAAAAAGTTTCGTTGAAATACTTATTCCAAGTGTTTCGAAGAATTTAGAACAAAGATACTAGATGTATAAACTCTCCAAGCATCCAGAATAACTACTAATAATTCCTGCGTTCAATCCAAATAAGCTTTAGTTTTAACCTAAAGAAAAAAAGTTCTTTGATACTTCGGATTGAAATATACATGAATAATTATCAGAATCATTAATTTAGGTCAGGTAAATCGTATACGAAACCGCCGAAAGGAAACCAAAGGGGAAATTTATGGAAATCGTAAAATATTCATGGCTTTTGTTGTGCTGTGTAATTAAGATATTTTGCTAACCACACTTCAATGTTTATTTTAGGTTTTAAAAAATCGACGGTAGGCTTACTGTTTCTCGTCTTTATCAGTGAGTAATAACATAGTTCACAAGTAGTCTGTAGAACGTAGCACTAAATATATATATATGGGGAGAAATATATATAGTTGCTTCCCAAGATATAGTGACATAAATAACAAACGTATATGGGTAATGATCGAAACATACATCACACAAATACTCTTAGAATCGTCTTCCAGGATACCAGGATAAACCTAGATAAATTTAAATAGATTTGAAATAATTTTATAAAGATGATTAAGAAGGATATATGTGAGTATGTGTATTCAATCGTCTTAGATTCTATCATGATTTGAATAATTTATCACATTAAATTATAGTAAATAACCTCCATAAAAATTATTTCAAGAAACATGCATTTAAGACATAGATAATTTCCAAAACGTTACACAATAATTATGTTATTATTACTTTTCACACGGATAATATATTGTGTTACTTTGTGTAAAGTCTTCGACTTTAGAGACTAATTTCAAGTACAAAATATCACAAAATATGATACATACGTTCAAGAATTTACGTTTGGTCCTCGTAAGTTGTTCATATTTACTTAGTTGGTTCATACATAAAAGTTAATCCAATAAAGTAACACGATCTACGTTTGGTCCTTGTAAGTTTTTCATATTTACTTAGTTGGTTCATACATAAAAGTTAATCCAATAAAGTAACACGATCTACGTTTGGTCCTTGTAAGTTGTTCATATTTACTTAGTTGATTCATACATAAAAGTTAATCCAATAAAGTAACACGATCTACGTTTGGTCCTTGTAAGTTTTTCATATTTACTTAGTTGATTCATACATAAAAGTTAATCCAATAAAGTAACACGATCTACGTTTGGTCCTTGTAAGTTTTTCATATTTACTTAGTTGGTTCATACATAAAAGTTAATCCAATAAAGTAACACGATCTACGTTTGGTCCTTGTAAGTTGTTCATATTTACTTAGTTGATTCATACATAAAAGTTAATCCAATAAAGTAACACGATCTACGTTTGGTCCTTGTAAGTTGTTCATATTTACTTAGTTGATTCATACATAAAAGTTAATCCGATAAAGTAACACGATCTACGTTTGGTCCTTGTAAGTTGTTCATATTTACTTAGTTGGTTCATACATAAAAGTTAATCCGATAAAGTAACACGATCTACGTTTGGTCCTTGTAAGTTGTTCATATTTACTTAGTTGGTTCATACATAAAAGTTAATCCAATAAAGTAGCATGATCTACGTTTGGTCCTTGTAAGTTGTTCATATTTACTTAGTTGGTTCATACATAAAAGTTAATCCGATAAATTAACATGATCTACGTTTGGTCCTTGTAAGTTGTTCATATTTACTTAGTTGGTTCATACATAAAAGTTAATCCGATAAAGTAACACGATTTACGTTTGATCCTTGAAAGTTGTTCATATTTACTTAGTCTGCTGAAGCTTGGAAGTGAATCTGATGATATAAGTCAGAAACTTTGATTTATATTCATCAATATTTTATCAATCGTTGGAATCAAGATAAACCAAAGAAGTTAAAACAATTTGTCTAACTATAATAGCTAATAAGAATGCATGTTCATCAGATCAAATGCTATACAGAAATAATAATTAACATATATATGATTTAATATTCCAAAATAGACAACCCGTGTTTCGGTAAAAATAATTTATATTGCAACAAATATATTCTAGAAGTTGAGGGAAAAGTACGTACATATAGAACTAGTTAAACAATTCAAAGCATCTTAGAAGAATATATTTATAAATCCTTGAAACGCTTAAGAAACTGATGATACCTTACAGAAGATGTAAATTATGAATATGAATCTAAACCCTTTGGAGATATATCTTAAGATAATTCTGTCAGAATACAAATGGAGGTAGACCCATGAGAAGATAAAAATTATAAAATACCTTATGGAATAATGTATCTTCGTTTTCTTTGAAGTGTGATATATCTAATACTGGTTGCAATTTAAGATTACGCTTTGATCCTTTCACGCTATGAAGTTTCAAAAATTGCTTTAAAACATACGAAAATACATAACAGCATGTCAGGCTGTTTCCTAATATTGTTAGAGTACGAGTAGGCCCAACCAAGTACTGGATGTTTAATGTGAACTGGCTACTTATAATAATTGTTTTTTTTGTTTTTTTTAATTTCGCGCAAAGCTACATGAGGGCTATCTGCGCTAGCCGTCCCTAATTTTGTAGACTAGAGGGAAGGCAACAAGTCATCACCATCTACTGCCAAATCTTGGACCACTTTCTAAAAACAAATAGTAGGGTTGACCGTCACATTATAACGCCCACACGGCTGAAATGGCGAGCATGTTTGGCGTGATGGGATTCGAACCTGCGACCCTCAGATTACGAATCGAGTACTTTATTTAGATGGACGGGCCAAACATGATTGGACTAATCATGTTACCCGTTGTGGTGTTTATTTTATTAATAAGTAAATTATAAACATGTAAACAGTACAGCTCAACAACGTAAAGTAATTATAGTAAAATGGATTAAAGTTCGTATTTATTTCTCATGCCCGTAAGCAAACTATATGTTTGATTTAGATCAAGCTAATTTTTAAAAACATGAAACAAAGTAAGAAATGAGATAGTGAAAATGAAGTAAAGTATAATTATTAACAGAACGTACAATATATTGTAAATAGTTCACATTGATTCCTTTAAATTGGGTACTTCAGATCACGATGTTACTTTAGGTCGTACCTCCAATACCATCTCACGAGATTTAGACTAACTTACATCGACAAGCTAAAAACCAAAGAAAGTTTATATAACTCAATAAACCTTTCAAGAAAGTTAAATATAAAGTTATTAACGTATAATTGTCACCAGGAAACCAATTTGTCTAAAATGATGGCAAGAACTGATTTCGACAATGGGATTTATGGAAATAATTTTAATTAGAAGTTGATATCAAAAAACTTACGTACGTCTGATTAAACTTTCCTGAACCAGCCCTTGTAAATATTGTCATTTTTATATCATGTCGTTAAAATAACATTTATTAGGCCTATTCATGCTGGGTATTTATAAACATTAAAGACACCTTACATGAAGTAACCTTAACATCAGCGTTTAACATATATGTTTCGCATGTGGTTGGTTTTCAGTGAAGATATAACAAGTATCTATCTGTTGCTGTGTTTATGATTTTGCTATTGACGTTAAATATTATAAATAATCCAAGGCAGAATTGTTCGTGAAACGAATCTTTTTTTATATTTGACACCTTAATCTTAAAGATCATCGTGATTTCAAAGACAATTCATTCTACTTCGTAATTTAGAAAATAAAAGAGTTATAAATATTATAACCTGCAAGATATGTTCTCGTTAAGAATACCGAGTGTAACGACGCAAAAGTTAATGATAAAATAACGTCATTAACCATCAAAATGGTCTTGAATAATACTTTTACATAATTTTAGACACACAAAATACCAAAATATAATTTTTTTTTTTTGCTTGCATTAGATATTTCACCTTGAAGGACTGTTATACCAAACTATGATAAATATCATAAACGTCAACAGTAATAAATAGATGTTCGGGTAAAAATATGTCCTAAGAAAGCATGTTCTTTGATCACAATAACAGCAGTGTGCCTTTCTCGAACAACACAATTCCTCTCACTGAGTTTGACATAGCGTGAAAGAGAGAACCTAGAACAGCTTCGTATAAGCTTTGATGTTTGTCTTTTTATATGACACAACTGTATAGTCTTTCTAAAATTATATCTTGCCCAATATCTAGCTCATAGAACTATATTAGGACGCCTGCTGGTCCGTCTAACAATCGCTAAGGAATCCATGACAAAGATAAATATAGTTTTCAGATGGAAATGTATCCATAAGGTCAATCTTCAAGTGGTTCTTTTTTCTTTCGTTTTATTGTCTATAACGCATTCTTATTTGACATTTTATAGACAACACTTATTTACTTGAAATAAAATAAATAAAAGATCGTAGGGAAATAAAACTGTAACATTTGAAGTAAATGTTATAACGTTAAATAAGTGTTTAACAAATCTATTCGAGATAAGGAGTCGTTATTATTTTTATCATTACTTGGCTTGATAAGTTAAAATATGTTTAATACGTTTTTGAACATTTTATAAGGAATTGAATTCTAAAGTATATTTTGATTGCTCTGAAGTTGACAATACTATCTATGTTGTTTTATATAATATTTATTTTCTAACAACTTTACTGGAGATTAAATGCTTTATTTTAATGGAATTGCACAGTGGGTGGTTAATAATGCTCAAACTGAAATTGAGTACTACACTAAGTTTAATGACACAACTATTCTATAGGATAAAATATAATTTTAACCATAAGCGAATATATGTAATGACTAATGCCTTGACATATCCTAAATAACAGATGAAATACTACATACGACTGTACCAAACTGGATAAAGTAGTTACTACCAATGGAATAGTTGAGGATAAGTGTCTTAATAAATCTTAGGTGGTGGACAAAACATTACTTTACCTCTAACGATATCAGATTGTCAGATGCAGTTACTACCAATGACATAGTAATGTATAAAAGGCTTAACCTATATCTAATTGCTGGATGAATATAACTATACATGTAAGAGAAGCGACTGGATGACAGAGCGTCTGTATCCTGCTGTTTGATAAATTGTTATAACTGTGACAGCTTTAATTTTATGAATGATTACTCACTCGAAATGCATTATTAATATATAACCATAATTGTGATAGCTTTAGGTATGTTAATGAATTTACAGGGTCTCTTGGTTGATTTTATAATATAGTCCCATAACGTGGAATGTAAACTGACCAGTTAGGAAACAAAGAGCTATAGGAGAAAAAGCAAGTCTATAATTTTGAAAAGCACAGATATAACTGATATGTAGGTTGAGAATATGATTTTAAATTTCTAGCTTTAGTGTAACATTAAGATGGTCATGTATTTCAGGAGAAGTTGACAATAAACAGCTGTAATTTATTTATTTTTTCCTTGAAATGCTTAGACATTACCTGTTAATGCATGAATGCTTTCTAATCTGTTACATCAAGGTTAAGACTAACCTTTTATTTTTCTGTGATGGGTTTTAATATTAATCAAATATAAAGTATTGTTACAAGCCACGTTTATTAATGTTTTAATTTAGATGCTTGTATTGTGCGCTGGAGGGTTTTTTATTTTTCTTGTGACGTCGCGGAGCCTTTTTGAATAATATTAAACAACAATTAGAGTAGAAAAGGTTGGTTGATTAAGTAGTATTACGTTTTTAATTAATTATTCAATCAGTACAACGAAGTACTGGTGAATCGGACATATGCATATAAATTACTTTAGTTTTATTTGTGAGTTAGGCCTATCAGCGAATGTAACTTGAAAAAAACCCTTTAATATCGTAGTTAAAGTAATAAAACGCATTATTTTCATTAGTGAATTAGGCTTTGAATTATATTTGCTGAATAATAATAATAATAAACACTCAACGATAGACAGTGTTCCAACAATATTAATATATATTTTTTCAGCTAATTGCTTAGAGAAAGCAATGAATAACTAGCTGGCTTGAACTTAAAACAGAAAATACATTAAAGTATTTGATTGTGACCACACAGCATATCAACGTAAGATATCTTGAATTTTCGAGTCAAAATTTGCTCCTGTGCTGATTTTCGTTGCCATAAAAATTCCAAAACATTAACTAACTTATAAAAACAAAATCATTTGTAATACTTGTTTTTATTGGATATTATGTTATTGAGGTTTTACTGACTTTTTGTATATTTTCACACTAAAGTTTGTATACACATCATGATATATTATTTTTATTTACACAAATAAATAGATTTCTTTTGGACATACTAAATAAAAATATATAAAAACAATTAGATAAATATGTATGGTATTTTAAGGTATCTTTCATTCACTTTTATGAACTTGCCCGGCATGGCCAGGTGGGTAAAGGCGTTCGATTCGTAATCTGAGGACCGCTGGTTCGAATTCTCGTCGCATCAAATATGCTCGCCCTTTCAGCCGTGGGAGCGTTGAAATATGACGGTCAATATCACTACTCGTTGGTAAAAGAGTAGCCCAAGAGTTGGCGATGGTTGGTGATGACTATCTGCTTTCCCTCTAGTCTTACATTGCTAAATTAGGGACGGCTAGCGCGGATAGCCCTCGTGTAGCTTTGCGCGAAATTCAAAAACAAACAAACTTTAATGAACTATGTTTATATAAGTATTGTTTAACACGTTCACTCTCTTAATCCAGTTCATGTCATAATAATCGTGGTTTTACGTCTCGTTATTTTGGTTTAATGCTATTTATTTTGTATAATTTTATGAGTAATGTTGGTGGCAACAACTTCGTTGAAACAATAGGTCACTATATTTCTCGTTACTATATATATATATATATAAACTCAGTTGTGGTGATAACATAAAACTATTACACTATTAGCAGTAAACATGATAAGCATAATAGAACAAAAACACAATATTTTACTCAACTCTACTGAGTTAATAATCAACAGAGCTAATATCTTGAGCTAAAATATATTTATCTGTATCACTTGTTTCAATAAATACAAAATTAAGTAGTTTTAAAAGCCAAAAAAATTTTTTTTATCTTACCCATACGTTGTCAGTTGGTCTCTACCCTAGTTTGAACTAACTACTGCGTTGTTACTATCTGTAGAATACGCCTTAATATTGAAACACCAGTTGCTTCAAGTTATAGTAACCTGCTCTGTTTTAATGTTCTATAGAGCTTTGTCTGCCCCCAACAACACTGGGAACTAGTGTTAAAACGATTCCTATTTAAACCGGCAAAATAAATTAGCTGCGTTCTTAAGTGGGCTGTTTTCTGTTTCTGATTTATGTAATTTGCTTTAACTATGATTTATTGATAACTTGTACATAAATGCTTCCTTTTCCATCTCTTTAAGGATACAATAATTGACGTTTGATGTACGTGATCCTTCCTTATTTTCGTTCAGTATATCATGAATAATCTTTGATGTGAATACTTTACTATAGATGCCTTAATACAAGTCATTCTAAAAACAAAGAAACGTGAATGTTTTAGCTAGGTATTTGCTTAACCAAATCCGAACTTGTACCCCGGACTTGCATCAAGTTACAGGCATAATAATTTATATATTTGTTACTAATCTTCAGATTGTTTCTCCAGTGTTTTGAGTGAACACTGTAAAAACATATGGAACTGAAAAACAAGCATACGAAAACAGATCAACGACTTCAGAAACAGAAATAAACATTGTTGAAAAAGTTTCAACAATGTTTATTTCTATTTCCAAGTAACTTTCCTTGTTGCACTAAGCTATCAGTGGCTAACGGTACAAGACTTCTTACAATGAACGTAACAGCTGAAGGTACTGGAATGTCCTCAACAACTCTACATTATCAAATAAATGTGAAGATATTAAATATGAAATGAGTAAATCAAAACTTGACCTACAATTTTAGACGCAAAAAAATTAACTTTAGATGTATTTTGAAGACGATTTTTATTGTTTTGTTTAGATATATTTTTAAGGCTCAGAAATGACTGGAATATTTTGAAAAACCCTGAGTATATGATTTCTTTACGTTATTTTACTCATTTTTTTATTTCGAAAATGAATACTTTTTTACTTTGTTATGGAGTATTATGATATTTTGTTTTTCAGTTGAAACGTATTGAAATATTTCGTTAATATAGCCAAAGAATAGAAATGGATTATACAAATTTAAAACTGGATTTAATCAGATCGCCATGGAAAAATACCCCCCCGTGGCTCAGCGGTATGTCTGCGGACTTACAATGCTAAAAACCGGGTTTCAATACCCGTGGTGGGCAGAGCACAGATAGCCCATTGAGTAGCTTTGTGCTTAATTCAACAACAATAAAAACAACAACCATGGGGAAAAAAAGTGTAAGAACCTACGATAACAGAACATTCAAAAATAATTTTTTGAAATATTTTGTAAAAGATTTAGAACCTATAAGCTAATTTAGTCAACTAACACGTTGAACACCCTAGTTTATTACCCCATAATATACGATAAAATTCAAGATAGTTTGATAAAGTATAGTTTTGTTAGAGTTTCAGAAACATTTTTAATTATCACTAAGTTTTCCTTCCATGTCTGTATTTTATGCGTTGTTTTTAAAACAGGAGTTTGGAGTCAAAAAGCGAACATTTGTTGTTGAACATGAAAGATATTTTTTTCACCGGTATAGAGAAGCAACCGACTCTGAATTTCATTTTATAGATGGTAATGTCAAACCTTAGCGTTCTTGTTTCCTTCGGACTACACGCCATACTAATAGGGTTGTTCAACTAAAATTGCTCGGGAGAAGATCCTAGACCTATCGTAAACACATGAGATATGCAGCTGGAAACCGTTAATAGCAAAAACCTCTTCTATGGATGTCTGCTAAGCGTTTCCAGGTGGTCTCTAGTATGTGAACCAACGTTTCTCGATTACTTTCGGACAGACTCATCAAAAATATACAAGCGCGGTCGATTCGATGGATAGGGTGATAGTAGGCTGGTGGGATAAAAAGATAGATAAGCCACTTTAATGAAATAACTGTTATTACGAGAGGTAAGATCCATCGGTATTATTAGGTTAAGAAATAAAAACGACAAGACTGGTATATCCGGACAAGTATACATACTAAATTCACGAATATATTTTTGTTTTTTTTTTGTGTGTGGGGATATAAAGATTTAAGAATCTTAAGGAGTGACTTCCGGCCTCCCGCTAGTGCAGCGGTATGTCTTCGGATTTATAATATTAAAATCAGAGGTTTGATTCCCCTCGGTGGGCTCAACTGATAGCCCGAGGTGGCTTTGTTATAAGAAAAACCCACTGTGAAAACACACTGACTTCTGAGACCCATGAATTAAGATGCTAAATATCTAAAAGAGAAGCGTGAGTTACCAATGTAGTTTTTAATATGCTTAGAAATGTCTAGTTTATTTGCAAGTTGTGTTAATATTGTTCTAGTGAATCGAACTTTATCTTAATACAAACGGGAATGTTGCACTCTGACTTATCATGTTTATTTTTGTTAGTGTTCGCCGATTAACCTTGTTATGAAATTCCAAACGGTTTTCATCACATACACCTGCACTATTATTTCATTTTCATTTAATTATTGGTACAAAATGAAACAGGTCCTGTTTTATAAGTCACTTATTAACGTAAAATTATTTTACCAAGATATACTTTATCTCATTCTCAGATTGTCAAAATTTGGCACAGTTTATAACTAACAATCATGAAAATAAAACGTGTTGACGAGAAACACGTGCTTGAATAATTGCACAAATTAAATTCCAATTTAAAATTAAAATAGTGTTTTTATGTTGCGCTATTTTTGCAAAGAAATACAGACTACTAAAAGATTATTCTTTTAACATAAATAATAGATTACAAACTATTTATAGTTTGGAAACATAATCTGCTTATTCTAATAATTTTCGGTATGGAAAGTTTCATTTTGCACTTGATTTCCGTGTATAGTAGCTCTATTTTTCTTAACTGAGTTAAAAGGAAACAATGATAATTAAAACATTTCCAAGTCCATCAATAGTTTTGAAATTATACATCACATAACTTAATGTTTTTTTAAGTTGTTTTAGTGGAACGAACTTGCTATTAACGATCAGTATCAGCTGGTGATTAGCAAGTAAAATATTTCAAGGATCCAGCAGGGAGTGAAAGGCTTGAGTGATAACACCACTCATATGATTTCCGATATGTTCATTAACGCATGTGTTTGGTTCTGATGTCAGAAGAGTTTTAAAGAAAAATGCTTACATTCATTTTAAAAGGAACTTTTTTTTTTTTTTTACAAAATTAAACTAGATGTGAAATACCTGCAAGCTATCAAACAATTGAATCCATCCAGGATATCAAAATTTTTTTCTATAAATTTTTCTAATAAGAATAAAGAAAAAAAGTGATAGAGCTTGTGAGCCACAACACAAACGTTTCCCGAAAATTCGTATTTTAAAACGTAACAGTAAATTATAACCATTATACAATGAAACAAGTTAATCTTCGCATACATATTTGTTTTCAAAATATTTAAACTCTACATCAGGGCCTTTATTAGATCCTTAGGGCAACTGACGGCCAGAGACACTGTACAAAACTTACAAAGGCAAATTTTAAACGTGGAGATTAACCAGTTTCATTGTGCATCAAGAAAACATAAACATTTTTTTTTCTTTTCTGTGAAGTCTTTCCTTCTAAATCTAGTGCCCGGCATAGCCAGGTGGTTAAGACACTCGACTTGTAAGCTGAGGGTCGCGGGTTTGAATCATAGTCACACCACACATGCTCTCCCTTTCAGCCGTGGGAGCGTTATTATGTTACCATCAATCCCACCCTTCATTGGTAAAAGAATAGCCTAAGAGTTGGCGGTGGGTGGTGATGACTAGCTGCCTTTCATCTAGTCTTACACTGCTAAATTAGGGACGGCTAGCGCAGATAGCCCTCGTGTAGCTTTGCGCGAAATTCAAAAACAACCAAACAATCCATCCACAACATCTTTTTCTAATCATCAGCAATCCAGTTTTGTACTTTTTAACAAATTTCAGTCTCTTGAGAATATTTGAAGATCGAAGTAAAGATTTTTTTTTATTGCTACACAACTAAATATTCTATTCTCTTGATACTGGCTTGAGTCTTTTTGATAATGTTGGTATGAAGAAACGCTTCATCAAGTAATGAGAGGGTCAAGAATAATATTTCTTACTTAACCAGTATCAGGCAAAGTTACCCTTATTTTAATATCTTATAAACAATCAAAATTACATCAGCAGAACATTAACAGTTAGTAGTAAAACGTCATAGACTCAAATTTTTAGTAAAACACTAGTAGCTAAAATCATTATACTTATAACTGTTGGTCTTGGTCTCTGTAAGCAAGGGAAATGTTTAGGAATGACATAACGTTTCGCTGTTTTACAGAGATCTGATTTTTTAATCACTATTGGTTTTAATAAGCTTTCACGCCTAGAACACAAGGCGATATATTGCTCTAATACATACACTCTGTTTTAACTTAGAATCGAAAGTTTATTTAGTCAGTGGAAATAAAGGGTCGAAAGTTCAATCAGTTTTAATAAAGTTTACTGTAGGCTAAACTAATCTTTAGAATACTTTTCGATTATGAAATGCAAAAACGATCTTTTGTCGTGACTATTTGATAAAGTTAGAAAAGGTTGATTTCTTTTCTTTTTTTTTTAATTTTCGCGCAAAGCTGCTCGAGGGCTATCTGCGCTAGCCGTCCCTAATTCAGCAGTGTAAGACTAGAGGGAAGGCAGCTAGTCATCACCATACACAGCCAACTTTTGGGCTACTCTTTTACCAACGAATAGTTGTATTGACCGTCACATTATAACTCCCACACGACTGAAAGGGTGAGCATGTTGGGTGCGAGCGGGCTTCAAACCCACGACCATCGGATTACGAGTCGAACGCCTTAACACGCTTGGCCATGCCGGGCCCAGGTTGATTTCAGGAATGTCGATGGCAAATTCCGCGTTTGCCGAGTAAAAAAAATAGGACACATTTTTTCCTGGTTTTCATGTCTGAAGTAATGGATCAGTTTCACTACACATTCAAAGACTTAATTTTCCTGTGTGAACAGTCTTTGCTGTAACAAAGTTTAAAGTTTTACGAAAATATCACAGATGGAAAAAGAACTATGAACTTTTAAACCCGAAAATAGTTCTCAATTTTAATCAAACAATATACATGATAAAATGTTGTTTGAAAATAAATAAGTACATAAATTAATCACAATCGAGAGCTGTCAATAAACAATTTGTTATTTTTTTTTTAAATCAACACCTTATCTTTATTTCAGCTAAAACTCACGCAAAGTTTCTTTAAATTTTATTATTACACAAACTAAAGGAGGCGTACAGTAGCATGATAGCGCAGATAGCGCGAAATTCAAAACAAACCAAACCAAAAACAGTACCATAACTGGTTATAGGAAGAGGTCAAATGTACCTGACCCTCCTGGGTATTTAACAACATCAATACCCAAATACCCACACAGTCAAACTACCATAACTGGTTGACTAATCTATCTCATACTTTTAAGCGACAAGCTTCGTTCTAACTCATTCAATTTTCTGCCAATTAACTTATTGTGTTATATATCTATATACTCTGTATTCTTCCTTGTCTCTTGTTATTGGGCCTGGCATGGCCAAGCGCGTAAGGCGTGCGACTTAATCCGAGGGTCACGGTTTCGCGCCCGCGTTGCGCCAAACATGTTCGCCCTCCCAGGCGTGAGGGCGTTATAATGTGACGGTCAATCCCACTATTCGTTGGTAAAAGAGTAGACCAAGAGTTGGCGGTGGGTGGTGATGACTAGCTGCCTTCCCTCTAGTCTTACACTGCTAAATTAGGGACGGCTAGCACAGATAGCCCTCGAGTAGCTATGTGCGAAATTCCAAAACAAACAAGTCTCTTGTTGTCACCCGTCATCATTTAAGTTGTGATCAATATCCGTTCTGCTTTTCGTTTCTTCTAACGAGAATATTTCATAACTTTCATTTTCTTTAAACACCTTATATGGTCTAATGATTAGGGAGCTCTATTAGCATCCTGATGGTCGCGGTGTCTCCATCACCGAACATGCTTGCCAATTCAGTCGTGGGGCGTTATAATGTGAAAGTCAATCCTTCTCTTTGTTGGCAAAAGAGTATCTTAAGAGTTGGCGACTGGCGTTAACTGGCTGACTTCCCTCTAGTACCTAAAGGAACAACTGGTACAAATAACCTTCGTGTAGCCTTGCACGAAATTTAAATCAAACATTTCCTTTCTTTTACCTGAAAAGCCTTATGGCTTGGCATGAGCAGGCGGTTAAGATGCTAGATTTGCAATCTGAAGGTCGAAGGTCTGTCCTTTGAGCCGCAGGAGTGTCATAATGTGATGATCAATTTCACTATTAATTGATAAAAGAGTAGCCCAACAATTGGCGGAAACTGGCGGTAACTAGCATCCCTTTCTCTAGTTTTTCTCTACTAAATTATAAATAACTAGTATAGATAGCCCTCATATAGCTTTGTGAGAAATTTAAAACATACAAAGCCTTACATTCTGAGATTTCATACGTATTTTCTCCGCATACTTTCACATTCTGCCCATCCATATCAATTGCATAGTTTTTCTAATGCTGTTGTCCTTTGCTGGTAGTTCTTAAGTGTCCAGTTTTCACATCCATAACAAACTATACTTTATAACAATGTTTTCCACTCAAAGGGGTGAGCGTGGTTCATTGGTTATTCTGCAGGTTTCGCGTTCTATTAACGCAAAGAAAGATGTTTGGTAATTTGGAGACGTTATGTGGGTAATAGTCAAATCCCACTATTTGGTCAGACAAGAGTAATCCTAAAGCTGGCGTAACTTTGAGTGAATATAAGACAATAAACAAGTAACCATTACAGTATCCTTCAATTACAGTCTTAACTCTTTCATTTTTCCAGATCTTTACGAGATCACCTGTCTAATTATTCTCATATCAATTATCTGATTTATCTCTTTCTTGTAAACAGCATTCATCCCAACTAACGCACCAGAATATTAGAAACTCTCAAAATTCAGCTAAATAACTTATGGAACCCTATCTTCACACTCTCTTACTTCATCATTCGAACATTTCCTCCGGACTCTCAACGTTTTCTACTATCCGCATATCAAAGTTTCCATATCTAAATTCTTCTTTCACCAACGCTGACACCTTTACCATTGGTCAGCCAAGCGCCTATGTTCCACATGATGTCTAAAACAACCATAATGAATAGGGGTGAAGGTATCATACACCCTTGCCTCACACCTTTTCCTAAACCAAACTATGTACTGGATTTTTCTCACCTCTAACATTATGTATTGCACTTATGTACAATACCTACAACAACTACTTTAACATTTTTGAAAATCTGGTTGTAGAAAACACTGTTAAAAGCCTTGGCATCTTCTTTATTAGAATCAGCTCTACACGCAAACTCTTCGTCCACTATCCTTCTGTCAAATACTACAGACATCATATTCCTCATTAACTCCAGTAGAACCTTTATTAAAAGCATAAAATATCAAGCAAATAACCAAAAAGTTACTAAACACACGATTCCTACTGGATTTTGAAACAGTCTCTAATTCGGACAGATTCCAATTTTCCTGGCCACCTAACTGATGTCAACTCCATTGCGAAATACTAACCATTGTATTACCGCCTGTTTTTACTGCTTTTCTGGAATTGTACGGCATATTACCACCTGAACATTCTCCAACTTATTAACTGTTACCTGTTTTCACTCAATAACAAAATGAAACAAAACGTAAAAAGTTATAGTGAAAAACTTTTGTGTCAAAACTTTAATATGATGTCAGAAATACGTGTTTTCTTTTTTTAGCTAATCTGAGACGCTTTAAAACCGTTTTGTAATTGTCTTGTGAAAAAGAAAAAACTCCTATTAATATATACGTGACAGGAATTGAAACGTTTATCTTTGAAATGAACGAAATTAGAGTGTTTTTAATTAACCAAATCAGTTTCTTGATGTAAGTGTTATACCATCTTGCAGGCTTATGCATGTTATAAATTAAATATAAAAGGTGATGTATCTCCAATATTGTAGTATTCATTATACGTCTCTTACAGTAACTTAAATTTCATTATTTCCATATACGTATATAATTATTTTTGGCTGTTCCATAGGCCTTTTTCTTTTCCAATATCTATCTGCATGTTAAAACATCACTTGAAGTGAGGAGCTATTTTTGTGATAATTACATTTTATTTAAGTATATTGCTAATGGCCAGCATGGTACACTACGTATCATTAGATTTACCTTACAAGCATTATCAAATATGTCATTCAATATGTTACGAACTTTTAGCAGCTGTTTCTTCGTTAAGTGTTCTCATGTAAGTGTTGGATAACTGCTTACTTTCCATTTGATCAGTATTTTTAACTTAGAAACGACTGTGTTCGAGTAAAGGTTTCCGACCCGGTTTTTTATACCAAGTATTACAGGTTGAAAATATTAGATACTAACTGTCTTTCAGATATTATAAGTTTCGTAAGTAGTACAATTGATAACCTCTGATCAATAATAAACTTACTTAATAAATAAGAACTATAAAAGTAGCTTATAACATATAGGCCTATTCATTTCTCAGGAATACATATTGCAACATAGCTTACTTAGAACATTTCTATTAGCAAATGGAAAATAAATATGCCTATTTTATTAAAGTTTTATAAAATAAAATTATAACTAACAACGCCTGTATAGACTCACAAGTAATATGAAATTTATTTTTGTAATTTAATAACCTTTTTCGCCGTTACATCTGATAGATAAATACATTTAATCCAGAGAATTCCTACAAAAAATTTCATTAACGTACTGTGAAAAGCTCTATCATAGTCTTTCTGAGTAGATTTTGTTATTAATGTGAAACACAAATTCTTAAAAATAAAAACTCTACTTTCTGGCCCCCCCTATGGCTCAGCGGTATGTCTGCGGACTTACAACGCTAAAAACCGGGTTTTGATACCCGTGGTGGACAGAGCACAGATAGCCCATTGTGTAGCTTTGTGCTTAATTCAAAACAACAACAACTTTAGTTTCTGAGGTGAACCTCACAGATGTATGTATTCCTTAACTTGTTGGAAAATATGCTGAGTGAACTGAATAAAGTATTGTGAAGTTTAAAATGCACAACTTGTAAGAATTTCTTCAATGAACCAGCCAAAGATTGGGTGTTATACTGATCGGACTATTTTATTTGAAGGTTCACAGTTGCATTTAAAACGAGCAATACATTTTGGGATCAGGAATGCGTTAAAAAGTGACAGTTAGATCCCAGTGTTCGATTAGCCAAGATTAACTTGTCTGTGCTCTTGATTAAGTGCCTTCACTTTAAGCCATAATTTCAAAATTAAAGACGGTTTTGCATGGCCTATGCACGAAGCTACAGAAGATGTGTGATTGATAGGGTTTTAAACGATAGTCAATTTCTGTAGTTAATATCACAATACAATATTTTATGTTTGCTAATACAATGCTATAGTTCACCAAAACTGTCAGAGAATCTTGATATTGGTGACGAAAAACGTTTTTATAAAATTGACGAAAAACAGGACAATTACACGTTTCATTTGTTTGTCTTTTCCAGTGAATCCATGGCCATGAGTAAATTATTTATTTATTGTTTGTTTGTTTTGAATTTCGCGCAAAGCTACACGAGGGATATCTGCGCTAGCCATCCCTAATTTTATCAGTGTAAGAATAAAGGAAAGGCAACCAGTCATCACCACCCACCGTCAACTCTTGGGTTACTCTTTTACCAATGAACAGAGGGATTGACTGTTACAATATAACGTACCCACGGTTAAAAGGGCGCACATGTTTAGTGTGACAGGCATCCGAACCCGCAACCCTCGTATTACGAGTCAAGTGCCTTAATCACCTGGCTATGCCGGAACAATTTATTTCTGAAACGTACAATTGTACTGTTTTTCCTGAATTCGGTAATTATAAGTTTGTCACCATGTACCGACGGTTTCAAGTATCAATTATAGAAATACTTTTTAATAATATCTTATCAGGAATATTGTTTTAGTATAGAAAAAATTTGATTCTTTTTTTCATAAATTTCTTTTTTTTTACATTCAACAGAATTAGCAATAATAACAAATATATTGTTGCAGCTCCTTTGTTTGATAATTTAACGGCGATGTTGTTTTTATATACAGTCATGTGAAAACGTTAGAACACCCTATGAAAGCCTGTGCATTTTTGTAACATTTTTGGAGATATAGATATTTAATCTCAATTTTAACAATACTGAAAGATTATAGGAATATAACTAAACAATTAAAACTGAAGAAAAGACTTTTCAAGATCTTCTGTAAATGTAATTCTACAAAGATCCATATTCGAACTGAGGAAAAAGTTAGGACACGCCCACATTTATACCCATATAAAATGACTCAACTCACACACAGGTGTATCACACCAGGTGCACGTGATTAGAAGATCTTTACTCAGCATTGTGAATGAGGCTTGCCCTATTTAAACCTCAGACATTTAGTTTGGTGTGCTCCTGACTGTTGAAGTGAGAGTGAGCACCATGGTAAGAGCAAAAGAGCTATCTGAGGCCTTCAGAAAGAACGTTGTAGCAGTTTATGAGTTTGGTAAAGAATTTAAAAAGATCTCAAAAGAGTTTGAAAGCAGCCATTCCACTGTCCGGAAAATAGTCAACAAGTGGAGGGCTTTCAAAACAACTGCCAACATGCCCAGGTCTGGTCATCCAAGCAAGTTCACCCCGAGAGCAGACCGCAAGATGCTAAAAGAGGTCTCCAAAAACCCTAAAATGTCATCACGGGACCAACAGCAGGCTCTGGTTACTGTTGATGTGAAAGTGCATGCCTCTACAATCAGAAAGAGACTGCGCAAGTTTAACTTGCATGGGAGGTGTGCAAGGAGAAAACCTTTGCTCTCTCAGAGAAACATCAAGGCCAGACTGAAGTTTGCCAGAGAGAATGTAGACAAAGACCAGAACTTCTGGAATAACGTTCTTTGGACAGATGAGTCCAATATTGAATTATTTGGACACCAGAATAGAGGACATGTTTGGCTTAAACCAAATACAGCATTCCAGGAAAAGAACCTCATACCAACTGTGAAGCATGGAGTTGGAAGTGTCATGGTTTGGGGCTGCTTTGCTGCAGCAGGACATGGACAGCTCAGAATTATAGAATCTACCATGAATTCTACTGTGTATCACATGGTGCTTGAGGAACATGTGAGACCATTTGTAAGAAAATTAAAGCTGAAGCGAAACTGGACCCTGCAACACGACAATGAACCAAAACATACCAGTAAATCCACCTAGGACTGGCTGAAAACTAAGAAATGGAGAGCCCTGGAATGGCCGAGTCAAAGCCCAGATCTTAATCCCATTGAGATGCTGTAGGATGACTTGAAACAGGCTGTACATGCAAAAAAAAAACCCTCAAACATCTCACAGCTGAGAGAATTCTGCATTGAGGAGTGGGTAGATGGCTACAAGAAGCGTCTCACTGCAGTTATTTCAGCCAAAGGGGGTAACACTAGCTATAAGGGGGTAGGGTGTCCAAACGTTCCTCAGTTTGAATATGCATTTTTGTAGCATGACATTTACAGAAGATCTTGAAAAGTCTTTTCTTCAGTTTTAATTGTTTAGTTGTATTCCTATAATCTCTCAATATTGTTAAAATTGAGATTAAATATCTATATATTCAAAAATGTTACAAAAATACACAGGCTTGCATATGGTGTCCTGACTTTTTCAAATGACTGTACACACCACACACTGCTGGCCAAAATCTTAAGGCCAATGAACATAAAGCAAAAATATGCATTTTGCGTTGTTAGACTCAACCACTTATTTGAGTAGAGCTTCAAAAGATAAAAATAACAAAAGGAAAACATTTAATAGGGAAAATTTGAACACTATGAAATTAACCTATATGCTAGCTGGTTAAAAGTTTAAGACCATACCAAAAAATCCTAAAGAGGGTAGAAAATGCCCAACAAAAGGTCTCAGTAGTGAGTTGTACGGCCGTCATTGCGAATAACTGCAAACATTCGCTTTGGCATGGTCGATATAAGCTTTTGCAGAAGGCTGGCTGGAATATTATTCCAAGTGGTGAAGATGACTTCACGAAGATCATGCACTGTTTGGAATTGACGTTCATTTTTATAAACTTCCCTTGCTATCCACCCCCAAACATTTTTAATGGGGCTCAGTTCGGGCGAACACGCTGGATGGTACAAAAGAATCACGTTATTCGCCATGAAAAAGTCCATTGTGTATCAATAAGGATGCTCTCTCCAACATGCCAATGTAGCCAGTTGCTGTTTGACGCCCCTGTATAACCTGAAGCTCCATTGCTCCATGGAAGGAGAAAGCACCCCAGGTCATGATGGAACCTCCTCTACTCAAATAAGTGGTTGAGTTTAACAACGCAAAATTCATATTTTTTCTTTATGTTCATTGGTCTTAAGATTTTGGCCAGTTGTGTATATTCGAATAAGAAGAAACGTTACTTCGTCTTCCAGTATTTCCAGACAGATATTAAACCCAATGTGACCTCAGACTTCTGTTATTATTTAACATTAGAACAATATTGTGGAAATAATTTGAATTGCTTTGAGAAAAGTGTATAGTACAAAATATTAAACATGAATAACATGGTGTTTAATTAATTTGGCTTTTTTCTTACACTTTCTTTAGGTTCTTACTCTATTGTAATGCAACATAACAAATTTCATGTGCTTTTTTGAATGAAAACTAATAAATGTATGGCTGTGAAAGACATATATACCAAAATTAACGTTGAATAGCGTATGTATACCTGATACAACAACAAAATTTAAAACAAAATGTCTTTTAAATGCTTGTAAGTTTAGTTTTTTTTTCAATCAATAAATTTCTACTAATACATTTTCATCACTAGTTACAATCAGTTCAATTCTGTGTTCATATTATAAGAACAAGTTTTCCAACACAGCTATGGAGATGAACACAAAAGCATCGGAAATACGATGTTATAATTCCTAAGTATTTATTGGTTGTTTGTGGTAGACTATTATTTTCAAAGGAGTTAAATTGTGGAAGCACTTCAAGAGTTACCATTTAACTCAAATCTGAAATAAAACACATTCATAAATAATATTGATAAATAATATAAATAATAATCAATTTAAGCAAAAATGATAATCAATTTAAGCAAAACTTAGAAGTCTTCACAAGCATTAATATGTTGAATTTT
The DNA here is from genome assembly GCF_004210375.1 of Tachypleus tridentatus. Classification (NCBI taxonomy): domain Eukaryota; kingdom Metazoa; phylum Arthropoda; class Merostomata; order Xiphosura; family Limulidae; genus Tachypleus; species Tachypleus tridentatus. The sequence continues at coordinate 39,654,780 of NC_134836.1, forward strand.
GTTGTTATCTAAAATAATTAAAAAGTTATTCAACTTTTGTGTTAGCATATTCGTTTTGATTGGTTTGGTTTGTTTCGAATTTCGTGCAATGCTACACGAGGGCTATCTACGCTATCCGTCCCTAATTTAACAGTGTAAGACTAGAGGGAAGACAACTAATCATCACCACTCACCGTCAATACTTGGGCTACTCTTTTTACCAACGAATAGTGGGATTGACTATCAGATTATAACGCACTTACGGCTGAAAGGGCGAGCATGTTTGGTGTGACGGGGATTCGAAATATTCATTTTGAGACATCCTCCATTTGTGAATAGTATTCCCAAAATGCTAAGCGCGTCTCTTATACGGAACTGTGTTATTTGTAAAGTTTTATAACATTCTGGTTTATGTTGCATTATCATATCGGTTGTTTATACAATTATGATCTACATAATAGTTTGTTGCTGGTCTTAAGAAGTAATATTTTAAGCCATAATGTGATTTGTTCATATTTTTAAAGGTACACTTTCAAATACAACATAACTTTATGTACCCACTAATACACTTATTCTCCCATGAATTTTGTTTTTACAATAAATTATTTAAACATGTAAAATCACATAATTTCAACACCCTCACTGCGATGGTCTTAACGACGTCACTTTACATAATCCTTATCTCAATAAACCACGTGGATCATTGCGTGACTAGGTGCAAAGCGAGTTCACCCGTTTTTACAGCTATGAAAGATGTACGCTGATTTTTTTTGTGAGCGTGGCTCCTACGATAAACAACAGAAAAGAACTTTAATTAAAACTGTTGAAAAGAAACTGTGTCCAATTAAATAACTTTTCCCGCAATAAAGAGAAAATTAACTTGAATTTTTCGTTTATTTTGTTTATGCTTAAGGACTTCTCAGCAATGTAGAATTTATGTGTTGTTGTGCTCTGTTTTCGAAAATAAGTCATTCATACTTTTAGATTTAGCTTAAATTTATATTTCGCGGCCCGGCATGGCTAAGCGCGTTAAGGCGTGCGACTCGTAACCCGAGGGTTGTGGGTTCGAATCCCTGTCACGCCAAACATTCTCGCCCTTCCAGTCATGGGGGCGTTATAATATAATGGTCAATCCCACTATTCGTTGGTAAAAGAGTAACCCAAGAGTTGGCGGTGGGTGGTGATGACTAGCTGCCTTCCCTTTAGTCTTACACTGCAAAATTAGGGACGGCTAGCACAGATAGCCCTTGAGTAGCTTTGTGCGAAATTCAAAAACAAACAAATTTATATTTTAAAAATAGAAACTATTTGCTTTAATATTGTATTGATTATTCTCGTGTATTAGGCCTAATGCAAATGAAGTCTTCACATATTAGATATCTGATGAACCATTAAACAGGACGTATTTTCAAACAAATTTGCATGTGATAGCTTTGAAGCTAACTAAAATTTTAAGAGTATTTTTGTAGTGTAATTAGTTTTGTATTTATTTACATATTACCATCCTATGAAGAACGAACAAAACGTCACTGATAATGAATATTGCATACGCGTTCTAACCTTTCTCCAAAATTATTTGTACAACCTTTTAAATTAACCATATCGAAATTTTGTATAGCTGAAAATATTAGTTATAGGTTTCTAGGTCTAAAGCAGGACATCGACGGAGATGAACAATTCAATATTCCTAGTCTACTGTACACATTTTGTCATACTCCAAACACTCAAGAATTATTTTGTTTGGATTAATTCGTGGCGGCTTTGTCATACCACCGAAACGTTTTGCAAATTTTTTTGAACGCCTTCTTTTGTCAACTGATTAATAATGTTACATTTTAATGAGATACACACGTGTGTTCTGGAATTTCAGAGCGGATCCACATGAGCTTGTTTTATTTGTTACTCGAGGGCTATGTGTGCTAGCTGTCCTTAATTTAGAAGTGTAAGACTAGAGGGAAGGCAGCTAATCATCACCACCCACCGCCAACTCTTGGGCTACTCTTTTACCAACGAATAGTGGGATTGACCGTCACATTATAACGCCCCACTGCTAAAAGGGCGAGCATGTTTGATGCGACCCACGACCCTCGGATTACGCCTTAACCCACCTGGCCATGCCGGGTCCCACTTGAGGTCCAGCGACCTTCAAAACACGTTTTTACTAACTATTTATCAAACAAGTTACATATGAGCTTGTGACTTTGTTAGTTACACAATTCCTTAGTAACATACAAGTTACGAAAAGAAATTAAAGCTATTAATTAAGGAACCTTTTGTATGACACATATAAAATAGATATTTTGGACCTATTATAACCGAACAATTCCCTGCACTGAACGTTGTAACAGGCGAAACATAGAATTACTCAACAGAATGGACCAAATTGTAGTGATCAATAAAACATAAATCGGTAGTTTAAAAAGTAATAGTACTGAATCTCACTGGAATTCGAATATTTTACGATTATAGTTAAATTAATACTTTAATTAAAGTTTTCACATTTTCTTTATTACTATCATCACCAACAATTTTAAAAATGTTATTATATACATTTTTGTGTTATTTGGGATAAAGATATTGTGAAAAGGAAAAGCTTATGACGATATTTCTTTCTACGAGTAGTGTATGTTTTTTCGGTTATTGAGGTTTTTGATCGACACTATTCTGCAAAAGAGGTAAATATATTTCTTTTGTCGTTTAAAACTCAAATTCTCCATAGCAAACGTTCTCCTATTACAAAGCACTGGTTGTCAGGTAGAAAACCATCTAAGCAAACTTCTGTTTGTTTCCATAATTAATATCATACTAATAGAACAGTGGTAAGTAGATTAAGTATAATGTAATAGTTATGAGTTTATGAGCTCGGAACACATTCTTTATTCTCTCGTTTCAGTTTGTTAAGTACTGAGAAAAATCAAGACACTTTTGATATTAATGTTTTCCTAATCTGTTTTGAAATTCAAACTGCGACTCTGAACAAATCGTTCGGTATTAGTCCACCGCTAGTACAGCGGTATGTCTACGGATTTATAACGCTCACATCAGGGGTTCGATTCTCCGCCGTAAGATCAGCAGATATCCCCAACGTTTCTTTTCTATAAGACAAACACAGACATTCAACATTTTCAAACACTCTAAGACTAAATGAGAATTATTACATTTTGTTATGATTTTTTACTTTTAGACTAGTATGTAACTTTTCAGGTGTTACTTCATACGTGGAGTACGAACATATAATTTAACTAATAAAGAACAACTTTAGAAAGCTTGTTTTAGCAATTACTATGAACAAGCTATTCGAACGCTAGCATCATAAATAACCTAGCTGGCTAACTGATAAGCTAATGAAATAGTTAGAAGTTTGATATATTAATAACCTAATTGTTCCGGTGATATTTCTTTAAATACATTGATCTGTCACCAAATAAACTAGTCCATTAAAATATCGTGAAAATGTTTTAATCCTTTGATATATCAACAAAATAAACTATCATAAACTTATTGGAGTTATATACTGACAAGTAGACTGGTATCTACCAGTAATGGGTCTATTAATATCTCGAAGTGGTATTAATATGTGAACAAGGTGACACATCTGTCACACGACTACAAGTAAGCTGGAATGTTAAATTTTCAAAATTTTGATTAGTCAGTTTATATAGCAACAGATACACTAGTATGTTTGTAAAACAAAAATTGAGTAGTTTTTCTATATAACAAGAAATTGACTAGCCTGTTAATATAAATATATATAGAGAGCAGTCTTTAGAAGTGTCGACAATTCATTTGTCGACTAGAATATTGATATGACAACTTATTTGATCATTGATATTTCAAGTTAATTAGCCTGTTGATGTGGTGATATTCTATAAATGTTTGCTTCTAAATCAACATAAACATCGTGTTTATTTCACAACTCAAATTGTTTAAGAAACACAGATTACTTGAGTGAACTATAAGTAGTGATAAAAACATACAAGTTTTGTATTTTTAACAACACAAATGAGGTACATTTTTAGCTCTAAATAATTTTTTATTCGAACACTTTGCTATGTGACGATTTCACAGTTGTGTTGTACCTTTTACTTAATATTGTGCATCAACTGGTAAATTTGTGTTCTGGTGTGTTTAGTTTGGCCAGATTTATTGTGATGTTTCTAACTTGAACTTGTGTGAAAGCCACCTAAACATCAGCAATTAATCATTCTAATTCTTTAAACAAATACAATTAAAACATGTTACATTTTGAATTACTTTCCATTTCTACAACAGAATTCAGATTTCTGGAGAGGTTTTAATAAACATTTGAAAACTTTATACCTCACGTATCGTGACGACTTTAGTTTAAGAACCTTTTCGCAAAACCAAAATAAAAATATTTGATCTTTATTCGTTTATTTATAAAGAAGGCACGCAACTAAATTTCGTTAGATTTTGTTTGAAAGATGTAGTTATTTATATATGTTATATAATATTGCTAACAGAGGGCAGCGCTGACGTTTTTCAGCGGGTATAGGGTTTGTTTGTTTGTTTTGTTTTTTTTTTTAACTTCGCGCAAAGCTACTCGAGTGCTATCTGCGCTAGCCATTCCTAATTTAGCAGTGTAAGATTAGAGAAAAGGCAGCTAGTTATCACCACCCACCGCCAACTCTTGGGCTACACTTTTACCAACGAATAGTGGGATTGACCGTCAGGTTATAACTCCCCCACGGCTGAAAGGGCGAGTATGTTTGGCGCGACCGGGATTCGAACCCACGACCCTCGGATTACGAGTCGAGTGCCTTAACCCATCTGGCCTTGCCGGACTCGTGGGTAAAGGGAAAAGATCTTCAAAAGCAGTCTTTTTCAGAAGAACAAATAAAAGTATTAAACTAGCATTATTTTTGTGTATATCTCTTTTTTAGGTTCGGAACACTAACAGCAAATTAGCAGCATATTTCAGAGTAAAGATGTGATTTGAAAACACTGAGATGTTTTACATTAAAGTATTATGAAAGTAACAGTTTCTGAGGGTTCGAATCCCCGTCGCACCAAACATACTCACCCTTTCAGCAGTGGGGGCGTTATAATGTGACGGACAATCCCACTATTCGTTGGTAAAAGTGTAGCCCAAGAGTTGGCGGTGGGTGGTGATGACTAGCTGCCTTTCCTCTACTCTTACACTGCTAAAATTAGGGACGGCTAACGCAGATAGCCCTCGTGTAACTTTGCGGGAAGTTAAGACAAAAACAAGTAACATAGTTTAGTTAGTTTAAAAAAATGTATTTACCTGAAGATGTTATACATGTTAGTAAGAAAACCTTTTGCGATTACGTGTGTTTATGCTGAACCAATACATAAACAGCAACGACACTGTGTTTTCTACTTGGTACGATGTTTGAAATGTTACGCATTACAAACTGAAATAGCCTGAAACTGATTTATAATTTAAATATAATAGTTAAATAAATCTCGATATTTGTCCTGGCATAGCCAAGTGGTTAAGGCGCTCGACTCGTAATCTCAGGATGGCGGGTTTGAATCACCGTCGCATCGCACCACACATGGTAACTCTTTCAGCCATAGGAGTGTTATAATGTCTCGGTCAATCGCACTATTTGTTGGTACAAAAGTGGCCCAAGAGTTGGCGGTGGGTTGTGATGACTAGTTGCCTTCCCTCTAGGCTTACACTGCTAAATTACGGACGGCTGGCGCAGATAGCCCTCGCGTATTTTTGCGCGGAATCCAAAACAAACAAACAACTTTTTTAGTACAAATATATTTTAATATAGAAACAATAATGCAATTTACAATAACGGTCATTATAAATAATGGTCAATGTACAAAAATTTCACAAATTTACAAACAATATCGAGTTTTCTATTCGTCTGGAAGTTCCTTGGTGCGTTGTCGAGGGTTTATGACAAACGAGTTAATTTCGAGTTGACACAGGTACAATTCGCTTAACCTGGAGCAAGCTGGATCTGTACTCTTCGATCTTCGCTTATCACACGTTGAAGTTTTAACTGATGGAATCTATAAACGTTCCTGGTTAAATATCTTAAGTTTCCAATTAATAAACGTTAACCATAATTATAACATCCGAGATTTATAGTGCACCAAATATAGTAAACCACTAATTATTACTGTTTTTTGGCTCGTCGCGTTGATTACATTTACAGGAGAGTTTTAGACATTTCAACCTGCACAACAATCTGGACGATACACTAGTATTTACGTTTACACGTATATTGTTGATTCGTATTCTCGGGAATTTTCTACAATTTTAGTGAATAGGTAGGAATTTCGCAATACACATCTGAAAGTATGTTATGTACATTTCTAAATATAAATTTAACTTACACAAGAATTGATATTAATACAGGTATATCATAGAAGAATAAAAGAAATGAAAATTTTATACTTTCAAAACTCCAAAGTTCACAACAAGAGTAAATGAGCTTGTTAAATAGCAGAGTTTCACATTTCAATATAAAAATCAACAAAAGGACAACAATATTACAAAAAAATGTACTGAAAGAAGAGAAGTGTAGATATCGAGACAGAAAATATAGTATTGGTAAAGTTTGTTTGTTGTTATGCAAAAAACTACACAGTGAGATATCTGTGCTTTTTACAGGTATCATGCCCACTTTTTAGCGGTGTAAATCTTCAGAACTATCGCTAAACCACTGGGTTTTTATAGGTAGAAAAACGATAAATACAATCATAAAAATATCAATGCAAGTATTTGTGTACTGTATCCGATAAAAATGTTTTTATGAGCAAATTGTAAAAGGTTATATTTGTATAGCCGTTCCTAATTTTGGTCACCCGCTGGGACAGCGGTAAGTCTACGGATTTACAACGCTTAAATCAGGGGCTAGATTCTCCTCGGTTGGCAAAGCAGATAGCTCCAAGTGGCTTTGCTATAAAAAACACACACATTCTTAATTATTAGCTCTTAGAATAGGTTATAATAGATTGGAATAGCTTATCAAACCTTAACAGTATGTCTCATGCTACGGAACATGATTTCGAGGCAGCGGGGTGTCAACCATGAATTCTCGAAATTACAGACGACCACGCTACCCACTGAATCATGTCTAGCTGTTTTCTAATTTTTCAATAACTTTCATACTTCTGAATCATAAAAGCAAGTAATAATTTAATTCTAATGTAATAGATATAAATATTTAAAATATTAAAATTTAATACAGAAATAACATTTATCCAAATATTTTTGGATATCGTATGCTTATATCTTTGCATGATATAAAATATATGTTATCCAAATATTTTTGGATAAATCATTGATCGTTATTTCTTCATAATCATCGTTAATTTCGAGAAGTATATTGCGTCCAAAAGAATTTTTAGCACCATATGTAAACACAAAAAAAAAAAATAAATTACATTTGTATCAAATTTCTCCCGCACACCCCCTCTCAAAATGTAAGTCCTGTTCAGTCTGGATCGTGATACGCATCCAGTGAAATTGGATGTAACAGCTTCATAAACTCTCTTCCAGCAAGAAATGAAACTCCTAGATCTCGAATCGCATTATGATGCTATGAACGTTGATGTTACATCACCATTATTATTTTTGCAGAAAAAATAAAAGATTTGTTTAATCTTGACAAATCTAGGGTAGCATCACTATTGAATTATTAACAAAGGAAATTGTTGTGTTTGAGCCGTGACATGAAATGAGTTCGTGGTCAGCATACTACAGGCTCTAGCTGTGATGAAAATATGCTGCTGAACATGCTTGCTTTTTCATTGATGGAGCTGTTAATACGTGTCACTACCACACGTTGATAAAGAGTACCTCGAGAGTTGAATAAACCATTGCTTCAAAACTGGAGACAGATAGCATAAATTACTTTGGCGAATATTCAACAAACAAACGAGTGAAGGGTGTCATCGCTATGATATTACTAACAACAACCTTTAGCTGTAATAAACGTAGAGTAATTTCACTGTAGAATCGTTAACGAAAAATTATTTGATATTCAGTTGTAGAATGCACCAAATGTAGAATAACTTAATCATATCGCTATCTGACAACATCTGTAGCATTGTCATGTATATAATTCATTATCTGTATGCGATGTTCACACATGTTCAATAGCCTTGATTATCTTTCCACAATAAATGAAAACTGTCTAATCTCGACCCTTGATATACAAGAAATACAATGCAACATCTTCAAGAAGTTACACAGACTAAGAATACAATAGATCTGAATTGTGAGATTAAGCCTAAAAAACAGCATTACAGTTTGTGTTAAAAGTGTTTCAATATAAATATGGCTAACCAGGGCAGAAACGTTTTGTCTATTAGAATGTGTAAATTTATATATAGACAGATAAATAAATAGACTGTCATTTAGAAAGCAAATGATAAGTAAATGCGCAATTGATATTGAAATACGCTTATATCGGTTTGGTTTCGTTAAGCGCATAACTATTCAGTGGTCTATATGTTCTGCGCATAGCTATTCAGTGGTCTACCTATGTTCTGCGCATAACTATTCAGTGGTCTACCTATGTTCTGCGCATAACTATTCAGTGGTCTACCTCTGATAGTAAAAACTACAGTGGTCTACCTATGTTCTGCGCATCTCAGGCATCGAAACTCGTTATCTGAAGTAAAAACACCACCGCTTCATTAACCCTCTACAGGTAATTTCTAAATATTTTAAAACACTGATAACTAGACACTTAGATCAAAACTTAGTATTTCACCGTTTTCGTTTACTTCCAAAATCTTTCTGATGTGTGAACTTTGTTTGTTATACCGTTGTTTAGAATTTTATCAATTTTAGATCAATAACTTGAAGATATAAATAATAAGCAACTGGACAATAAATATATATTTTGTGATAAAATAAAGCATTATAAAATCCTGAAGTTTTAACATACTTCCTAAGTTTAGACGTTGGAGAAAGTTTGTGTTTTTTTTTTTTTATTTTGTCGGCGATATAGAAAAGAGCCTACGAAACAACCCTAGTGGGATTGTAATAAAATATATCGTCAGAGGTTATTTGGGTGATTATTGTCTTGCTAGACTGATATTACATTTGTACTAATTAAAGATAAGGACCAGGACTGCTTAATGGACAGCTTGCAATCAGAGTGTCTAGTGTTTGGTCCGTGGTAGTCGTTAAATACGCTCCAATGGGAACGTGCTAACTCTGATAATTAGCTATTTGGTTAACTATTAACGTTAACCACGTTGTCAGCGAGGATTACGGACTGACTTGGCTCCTTCTTGTCAATATTCTTAAGTCAGAAATTGCCATTCCTGAACCACAGGTACTTCCAACCTGATCGAAAAATCATGAAGTGCCATTTAAGTCGAAATCAGCAAAGGTATAAACCGCATATAAACAGACAAGATAAATTAACTATCTGGAGATTTTTATAGCTGGAATATTAATAATATATATCACTCAGGCACCTGTTGTCCCGAGACTTAGCCGAACAATATAAGTTATAGACATTGCAACATGTACATTAATATTTTTCGAATTTAGTGTTAAATAACCACAGAAGAGTCAGTCCAAAGTTCCAGTTTTTTGGATTGTTGATTAGGTTTCAAATATAATGCTGTAGTTAACCAATTCTTCAATAACACTAAAGGATTGGTTTGTTTGTTTTATTTCGAGCAAAGTTACATGAGGCTATCTGCGCTAGCCATCCCTAATTTAGTAGTGTAAGACTAGAGAGAAGGCAGCTAGTCATTACCACCCACCGCCAACTCTTTTACCAACTGTCACATTACAATGCTCCCACGGCTGGAAGGACGAGCATGTTTGGGGTGACGGAGATTCGAACCCGCCGGCCTTCAGATTACGAGTCGAGTGCCTTAATCACCTGGCCATGCCGGGCCTAACACTAAGGGAAAGACATAATAAGAATGAATAAATTTCTAACAGTTCGATAGCTTTTTGTCTGTTTCTTTTGTTTTATCACAAAGCTGAAAAGTGAGATATCTGCTATTTTTCCACCACGGGGATCGATCATCGATTTCAACTGGTAGGAGAAAGTGAAGTATGATAGTTATTGTCAGTCATGATGTGTTACCATCTAAAGTGAATTTATAGCAACCTATGCATAAAAACACTTGCTGACGGGCGCAAATGTTCAAAGTATAACTTTTTATAACAGTTTTGATCTAAGGTAAGCTTTTCAAATTTTTTCCATGGTTATAAGGCCGATATTTCAGAGAAATGCACGGCAATGATTTAAAACAACAAGAAATTATAGAAATCCAAAGATTGGCCGTTTTAAAAAGTTATAGGGGATCAAACCATTCATCTAATATTCTTTTATTTGGTGGCTACAGTTTGTTTTTAGTTCAGCTACATTTTACAGCGAAATAAGTCATTACTTACCACTAGTAACTATTTCTTATAGTACAGTACACCATATCCAAAGTTATAAGATGTCCTTCTTTAACCAGTACCAGTTTTAGTGATTGTGACATCATTGTCAGTTCATAGAAAGTTAATCATATAGACAAATAGTATTAGTCTTGATTCACCTTTACAAATAATGAATTTTGTTATTATCTACAAAATGGTTTATATTATTTCTTTTATACACCTTTTGGGCTCTTGGTTTCGTTGATAATGTATACATATATTTATATTTATTTATTTATTTTCTGATATTTGAACTTAATTGTAATTATAATTATAGTATAGTCAACATTAATTGTGTGTTGACACGCGGTAAACACAATTAATTAATTTTTCTTCAGCATTCAGCCAATGGTATTGCAAGGATAAAAGACATGCCAGAATCATCTGGACGTCGTTTAAACGTTAGAAGTAGTTGAAATATTATGAAGAGTTCATTAGTTTTCCTTATGTATATAAGGTGAAAGTTATACAAATATTTTGTTCAGTTTATGGCGACATTGTTATTTGTTTATTTAACTATTTTCCAAAATAATGGTTAAAAAGATTTCAACAATTAGGACTATGGCTAACAAATTAAGAACTAGAATGCACACAGAAAAGCATTTTATACGGTCATGTAAATATTAGAAAGTTGGCGTGAGATACAAACAAATGTTAGACATATAGAACTTATTTCTCAAGTAAGGCCCGACATGACCAGGTGGTTAAGACAATCAACTCGTAAGCAGATGGTCGCGGGTTCGAATCCCCGTCACACCAACATGCTTGCGCTTTCCGCCTTAGAGTCGCTATAATGTGACGGTCAATTCCACTATACGTTGGTAAAAGTGTAGCCCAAGAGTTGGCGGTGGGTGGTGCTGACTAACTGCCTTCCCTCTAGTCTTACACACCTAAATTAGGGACGCCTAGCGCAGACAGCCCTCGTATAGCTGTGCGCGAAATTGAAAACAAACCAAACCATTTCTGAAGTAACTTAATAAACTGAGCTTTGTTTGAAATAACTTAAGAAATACTATTTTTATTTAGTTATGAACAAATTAAAATGTATAGAAAAATTTTCAGCCTCATATTGAATAGAAGAAAAAGTAAATGGTTACACCTCAGTAAGTAAAAGTAATCGAATTTACTCATATCATAAATTATTAGGTTCAAAATATACTTAAGCTTTTAAGAATATTAGTGAAGCCGTACCTCAGGAATGCGATTCACAAAATCATAAAGATGTAAGAAGATGTGTCAGTTTGATTATGAGTATGGTAGATGTTTATACAGTCCAACACTACAGAAAAGAACAAACAACAAGCTTAATACAATGAAAATATTGGTCATTGAACAATAAGTTTCCCTTAGATACCACTTTAACAATACAATACCTTAGCTTGTACCGATATAAAGTACATTAAAAATGATGAACGAATGGCGTATTTCAGTTTTAACGTGTACAGAAGAACTCTAGTCGGTTTCTATGGTTACAACTATATCCCCGTGTTTCTCTTGTTCAGAAATTCGTCAATGCTTATCCTTTAACAAGAACTTGCATTATCTTGGTATGGGAACTATTCTATATTTCTGTTTCTATTCAATAACATAATTAAATATTATATTCACTGCTCTGTTTCCTGGACCACTAAAATGTTTCTCACATAGTATTCGTATTAAATATTTATTTCAACTTAAATTTGGGACTTAAAAGTTAAACAAACAGGGAATTAGTCGCATTACTATTTTATAAGTTATTTTTCATCAAAAGAAATAAAATAAGTAAAATGAAATTTCATGTTATGGATGTTTTTACATTTGCACACGACTGTCACAATTAGTTAAGATTTGCTGGATGTATAACAATTTGCTTCTTTATACTCTCGGTTTCCAAAACATTTCACAATACACTTCTGTAAAATGACTTCAAAAATGTATACTAAATGTCTTTAAGTAACAACAATCTCATTCAAGTGCATAAGGTTAAAGACACGCGTATAAACGATTGTGAAACTTAAACCTTTTGGAGGTTCAGAGCAGGGTAAAGTACACAATAACCATTACAGATTCTAGACATCCTATAATATAACTTATACAATCTATGGAACTAAAGCATTTCAAATTGAGCGATTTATGTTTTTATGTCCATTGACGCTTAGAGTAGTAAATACATCTTAATATTGAAAACGTTTTTTGTATCATACAGAGGTAGTTCTGCAGCACAGCCAACAGGGATCACAGGGTACAAAAATCACGGTTAGCGGAAAAAAAGAACCAAGCCTATATACGGAACTTTCAAATATCAAGTGAATTTGATTTTTTTTTAATTATAAAATCATGCAATTTCATTATTCGAGATAAAATTCTGAAAAGTTGCTTCGATTTTTTACCAAATTTAATATGCAAAATAAACTCTGATATGACATTCTATTATTCGATTCTGATCTCAACTCAAATTGTAGAGTAGTTACTTGGTTACGTGGAATTCATTGATCATTTTGAAGAGGTTTGAACTAACGAATCTCTGGCTTTTCTTCGAAATTACATAAAGCCCGACATGGCCGTGGGGGCGTTATAATGTGACGGTCAATCCCACTATTCGTTGGTAAAAGAGTAGCCCAAGAGTTGGCGGTGATAATTAGCTGCCGTCCTTTTTTTTAGTCTTACACTGCAAAAAAGAGGGACGACTACTACAGATAGGCCTCATGTAGCTTTTCGCCAAACTAAAAAACAAACAAATTATATTATAAAACCTAATTTCTAGTGTGTAATTACACGTTTTTCAGTTGACACAGACGAAAAACCTATAATGGCCAGGATGGTTAAGGCGTGCGACTCGTAATCTGAGGGTCGCGGGTTCGCATCCCTCTTGTCGCGCCATACATGCTCGCCCTTTCAGCCGTAAGGGCGTTATAATGTTACTGTCAATCCCACTATCCGTTGGTAAAAGAGTAGCCCAAGAGTTAGCGGTGGGTGGTGATGACTAGCTGCCTTCCCTCTAGTCTTACACTGCAAAATTAGGGACGACTAGCGCAGATAGTCCTCGAGTAGCTTTGCGTGATATTCAAAAACAAACAAACAAACAAAACCTATATTATATGCTCCTTTATTACTTTTTAAAGGGCGAGACAACGTCCGTGTACTCCTTATTGTGCGAATTTCAGTTTAGTAGTGACATTTAGCACAGAAAGGCTAAGAAGGGGTCAGTTCAAAAATAATATAAAGTGTAGAATAAATTACAACATATATATCTGAGTCATGTGCTGCCCTTGGTACTATTTCCTCTATTGCATAACGAACTCAGTATGACGACATGATTATGTAATATTGTCCCTCATCACAAGTTCTATTACTTCAAGCACTACGTTTGTTTGTTTTTGGAATTTCGCACAAAGTTACTCGAGGGCTATCTGTGCTAGCCGTCCCTAATTTTGCAGTGTAAGACTAGAGGGAAGGCAGCTAGTCATCACCACCCACCGCCAACTCTTGGGCTACTCTTTTACCAACGAATAGTGGGATTGACCGTCACATTATAACGCCCCCACGGCTGGGAGGGCGAGCATGTTTGGCGCGACTCGGGCGCGAACCCGCGACCCTCAGATTACGAAGCGCACGCCTTAACGCGCTAGGCCATGCCAGGCCTCCAAGCACTACGAGGGACGACGATGTCAAACTTAAACCATGAATATTGAAATTATTTGTTTGTCCCACAAACCATTCACTGTGGAATGAACTTTCCAGAATACATTTAACAGTCAACTGAAACAGCAGTGAGAGGTTTAATGTCAAAAATGATTGTTATGGTTCTAATTTCTTTCTTCATCTAAATAGCTGTTGATTTCAAGCGCGGTTGCAAGCTTGTGATATTTTGGTTTTAGTGCATTTCCCAATTTCAAAGTATGGTTTTACCATATTGGAATTTGGGGTTGGAATGTTTTTTTTTTGAAATCTCATCCTTTATTTTGGGGAATACGACATTTCTCTGGGAGGGTTAGGATATAATTTTATAAACGTTCTGCTATGCACGTTTTTCTTTCCCTTTGAGAATAGCGAATTGGTATATTCTCAAAAATTTGTATTCCTTGAATTTATATTGAATTATTGTGTGATTTAGTTTAATATCATTCGAAACTTTCGCTATAATTGCTGTGAACAAAAAATATTTATGTGTAGTAAAGATGGCATCCATAAAGGCACAATTATACCTGCTCTCACAAAGCAGTGAATTAGCTTATACATATTAAAACCTTTATGTGTAAATACATGAAAAATAATTTCTATCGTACAGTGTAAACTTATTTTGATAGTGCGTGTTTACCTATTACTTAACAAGCGAAGAATATAAGGCATTTAACGAAGTTGTTTCGCTAATCAATCATTAGCTTTGTAAAGAGGGAATAAGACAACATTTGCAGACACACGAAATTTTCTCAAGAGCTTTGCTTCCAATTCATTTTGCGATAGTGGAACGACGTGATGTGATACATTAAAAGATGTCATTTTACTGGTACGAGTATAGAGATTGCGTTACTGCTACCACATTCAAGAGGATGCTGAATAGAAAGCCGTATAATAGTCTGGGATACGAAGTTAACAAAATTCTTAGACAAAAATTATAAAACCAACATTGTTTTTCAATGTTCATACAAAAAAAAATTCGAATAGAATCTTAGTTAATCTGGTCTATGTAGTGAAAGTTATAAAAGAACAAAGAATGAGAGAATGTATATTTTAAAGTAGAAAAGACCATTAAAAATATATGTTAGTCTACCTCAAAGAGAACGAACTTATAAAGCAAACTCGATCCTTTAAAGCTAACATAAACAAAAAGTTATTTCTGGTTTCGTTTGTTTTTGAATTTCGCGCAAAGCTCCTTGAGGAATATCTGCGCTAGCCGTCCCTAATTTAACAGTGTAAGACCAGAGGGAAGGCAGCTAGTCATCACCACTCACCGCAAATTTTTGGGCTACTCTTTAACCAACGAATAGTAGGATTGACATTATAATGCCCCCACGGCTAAAAGGTCGAGCATGTTTCGCGCGAGGGGGATACGAACCAGCGACCCTTAGATTGTAAGTCGCACGCCTTAACCCACCTGGTCATGCCGGGCCAAGTGGTATTGTACCCTTTGGTACATTTAGTAATACATACAGAATCTTATGCTTTCGTTCTATGTATATAATTGTAATTGGTTTGATAAATTAACACATGTTACATTGGTAGGTAATTGTAATTGGTTTGATAAATTAACACATGTTACATTGGTAGGTAATTGTACTTGGTTTGATAAATTAACACGTTACATTGGTAGGATGTTATTTTACTCAATTACAGCTATCAATACAAAGTAATTTGTAAAAACATTGGAAAAGTATTTTGAGAACAATGAAATAGCTTTTTATTCCTTGTCCTTATAAATTCCTCTTTATGTTTGAATTGATATTATAAATTCGAAGTACAACTCCGAAAAGTTCAGATTTGTATTTCTCCACAGGATTTCCACTTCAATGAAGAAGGCAATGTTACTAACAGGAATCAAAAATCGTTGAAAGAAACAAATAGAACACTATGTTTTTATTTTATTCGTTCAGTACAGTTTTTGTATTTCACTATGTCCCTTAATGAGCCAGCGCTAAGTTTCATTGACTCATTGTGCTATAAACTGATATTCGATTCCACATGGTGGACTGGTGGACATTGCGAAGATAGCTTGTTGTATAACTTTGCACTAAAACAAAAGAAACTAACAAACACCTCACTACAGATCACCACAAAGTTATGCCCAGTTTATAATCTACCAGAGGTTAGTATTAACATAAAAATAACATTAAGGAAAACCTTTATTAATGACTAAAATGAAGTTAAATTGTTTTCTATGAAGCATGCCACAGTATATTGTAATGCAATACTACCTAATAGCAAGTCAAGACTTTTGTTTTATAAACAACTCATTTAAAAAAAAATCCATGTTGTGTTGATTTCTGTCACAAGTTTTTCACCTTTATTAAAACTTTTTTTTTGTATTAGAAATATAATAAGACGTCACTTATCAGGAAAGACCGCCTGCGGTTCTAATGTTATCGTAGTAGACTGTGGATCTGAAAGTCCAGAGTTCGCGTCTGTAATAACAGTTATAATAATAGCAATCCACACTCTGGAGCTGTGAGTCATTTAAAAGGATAAGAGTAAAATCCTACAGTTTGGAAGTCAAAAGTAATTCAAAAACTAGCAGTGATAGTGTTAACTAGCTACCTCCCTTTTAATTTATTGCCCTCCACTAGTAGAGCGATAAGTCTACGAATTTATAATGCTAAAATTAGCGGTTCGATTCCCCTCGGTGAGCTCAGCGGATAGCACGATGTGGCTTTCCTGAAAGAAAAAGGAAAAAGAAACACACCATTCTAATATATCAGTTAAAAAAGTAAAAATGGCTACTACAGATATCTCCTCATTACAGTATTCTAAAACAAACAGAACAAAGTGCTCTCCCCAGTAACTCAGCAGTATGTCTGTGGACTTAAAACGCTAAAAACCGGGTTTCGATACCCGTGGTGGGCAGAGGATAGCCCATTGAGTAGCTTTGTGCTTAATTCAAAACAATAAACAACAAATCAAAATAATATGCGAATGTTTATGATCGCCTTCTTCCCGGTAGCTCAGCAGGACGTATGAGGGCTTTTAATACTAAAAATAGGTTTCTGATACTTATAGTGGGCAGAAAACAGATAGTCCAATGAGTAATTATTTGATGGATAATAAATAAATTTTAGGGCTACCAACAAATCTTTCTCAGCCAAGATTCATTATTTTCCACTTCTTATACTTTTGGAACATTATTATTTTTTACATGCCACAGACTATTTACTGATTCTTCTCAGACAATTTTACACTCTGATTGACCATAAGTGTAAAATATCTCGATAATTTGTTTTAGATTCACCAAACATTTTGCCTTCAAATGACACGGAGTTTTCTTAAAATCATAAAAAACACATTTTTAGCATGTTTTTCGTTTCTAAATTACATATAAGGATACATCAATTAGACATCTATAGAAATAACAATATAAAACTTGTATTCCTACTGACGGTTACGAGCTCCATATTATTTTTTATGTTGTTACTTTTATTCGTGTGTGTATCAATAAGGCCATTTGCTGAGTTCACCGAGTGGAATCGAACATCTAATTTTAGCGTCACAAATCCGTAGAGTTACCGTTGTACCAGCGGGAGACCCTTTTGTTAGTAGTCGTAAAACCGAATTTGCTGTTAAGTTTAAGCTATAAAACAAAATATCTATGTTTCGCCTACCATGGGTATCGAACCCCAATCTGTTTGTATTATAAGCCCTCACATATTCTTGTCAGCCACCGTGGACCTTTAAAGAAATAAAATATTGCCAATAATTTGTTGACTTGACTTGTTATATATGCGTCTGTGGCTACAAGGAACGCTTTGTTAATCAGTTGAGATATATTTTGAATTTTTTAGTATTGGACATAGCCTAATGGTTATGTTATCAAGTTGCTGGGTGCAGGGTCCAGGGGTAGCGCTATGATGTAGTTGAGACCATTCATAGGCCTGGCATGGCCAAGTGGGTTAACGCGTTCGACTTGTAATCTGAGGGTCGCGGGTTCGAATACCCGTCCCACCAAAAATGCTTGCTCTTTCAGCTGTGGAGGCGTTATAATGTCACGGTCAATCCTACTATTCGTTGGTAATAAAGTAGCCCACGATTTTGGCTGTGGGTGATGATGACTAGCTGCCTTCCCTCTGTTCTTACACTGATAAATTAGGGACGGCTAGCGCAGATAGCCCTTGAGAAGCTTTGCGTAAAATTCAAAACAAAACAAAGCTAATGCAGATAGCCCTCGAGTAACTTTGCGCGAAATTCAAAACAAAACCATTCACAACGGTAGGCTCGCTATTAAAAGGACATTTAACCTCACAATTTATTTTAAGGTCCTTTGTCACGGCTAGAACAATATTTCATAACTAAGAACGTTTATACCTGAACTATATAGTTTCTGACCTGACCATTTGGTAGAAGGTTATGTAATGTGCCACATGGTAAAACAAATCCAAATATCTGTAAAATTTTAATAAATCGTAGCTATAGATGTGATTCAATACATCACATACACACATATGTTTTGAAAGATAAGTTAAATACTCCTTTGATCTTTTATGGAAACGCTTGACTTAACGTTATGTAACGTGATTTTAAAGTTTTAAATAAATTTATAACGTGGTCATACTTGTCAATTTTTTCGCGTTCCTTCTTCAATTGCTGGTTGACATTATCTAAAAAGAAGCATAACCTAATAACATTAAATGTTGGCTTAATCTATTACGACGTCACACTGAGTCAGTAGACGTAAATAACACTTTAAAAATTTCAGCGTATATTGTTTAAGTAAAATGGAATTGAAGAAACTCTCAACTAACAAAAATGACAAATTTTTATTGTACTTTTTTAGTTAAGGAAGATAAAGACCGCTATTAATAACCAGGAAAAAGCAAATAGCGTCAACAGAAATACATATATATTAAAATGGAGAAATTACTTAGATTTGAATATCCTCAGGAAGTACTTCAGAAAGAATACAAAAGTATGATTTTATAATTTTCAGTTGTTTTTTATTTACTTTGACTATTTATAACAGATTGATTTATTTTTAATACAGACTCTGGTACCAGTTTTTAGATCTCTTATTTTTGTATAGCTAAGTAAGCTCCCAAGGAATTTTAAATCACTATAACAGAGATTAGTACAAAGACTTCCTGAGGTGTATTTTATTAAATAATTTGACCATGATCTTAATAGAAAGTGAATTCAACACTATTGTTAACTAAATACACTAAAAATTATATATTTGTTTACCTATTATAAATGTTTGTTTACTTGTTGTTAAGCGCAAATCTACATAATGGGGTATCTGTGCTGTGTCTACCACGAGTATTGACAGTAGAGTTACTTTCCTTCATTCCTGGAGCGGATTTTTTCCCCGTAAGCCTAATATGCTTGCTTTATGTGCATTTGACACGTCTACAGCCTTACGTTTTACAGTGTTATTTGAACTGAATGTTTATGAAAAGGATGCTTTTTTGTCCGAATGTTCCATTAGAGATTTGTGCAATTTTTTTTTGTTATCCCTATTATGAACCACTATCATCTTTTGTGATACTTGTTCGTTCACGGTTAAGTATTTGAGGCATTAAGACGCTCGAAATTTACAGGTTCTCGAAAGTAAATACTTTTCGGTCGTTTCGGCAGTTTGTTGACGAAGGTATTTGTCTTGGGATCGAAACCAGGTTGCCTACTCCACCTTGGGTTGCGCATCAATTAGTATTGCAATAAGGCTTCACTTACTCAGTATGGAAGGCTATTAGTCAGTGCTTTTACTTTTATGTTCGTACTTTTACGTTACCTTCTTGCATCAGTTAATAAAACTTTTATGAAGTTTTACTACTCCAATATAAAACATGCAACAAAATATGATTACACAAGTCAGCATGACAGTGAGGTAAGTAAATTAGGAAAGGTTTAGATTTCTTTGTTGTGTAGTTTCACTTGGATGACTAAGTTTCTCCCAAACGCTATTCTGAGAGATCGTATTTGGAAAATACAAGAATATTCAATTCATTGTTTTCATTACTAAATCGTTCGATCTTTCATAGATTCTAAGATTTTTAACTTTTACAAGCACAAAATTTCTTCAAGTCTCTCCTATAGTGAAAAAGAGAGCCTGGTTATAACCTTCTTAATCAAATTAAATGTACATTAAAATTATTCTTCTGGAAAATTGTAACCGACATGAATTTTAATGTCAGTAATTTTTATCTTATTTCATTATTCACACCCGAAACCTGCATTTCAGCAGAGGAATGTGCCTGATATGTAATGGTCCCAATCACATGATGTAACATTACATTAATTGTTTTTATTTAAGATATTTTGTAAAAATAACATAAAATCATTTAGATATAGGTTGAAATGTTTTTACACATATTGAATTTTTGTATTAAATGATAAAATGTGAAAACTGATTTTTTAGTCCTTGATAACTCGCAAGTTTTCATTATAATACCACATTCTTTGAAAGTACTGAACGGTGATAATATGTTCCTATAGGAACGGTGATAATATGTTCTTATAGGAGAGGGTAATGCTTCAGATGTGGAATTGATTTTAATCGAAACGCTCAGTTGCTAGAGCTGAAAATTTAACATACCTCAGTGAAGCAAGTTATCCAAAGGTGATACTGATCACTTTGGTGGAGATGCTCTGCTATTACAAATGTTTGCTTGAAATGCAACACTGTACTCTGCTCGATTTGAGGTATGTCAGGCACGCGAGTTGTTAGTTCTACTAAGTGATTTAAAAGCTCTACCAAGCATTATTGAATCCTTAGCTAATGGAATGCAGTAACCCAACTCCTAACATTGATGTGAACATTCAAACACTCCCCACATATTACTGACCTAATCGAGGAGGAAGTTCTCTGTTTAGTTGTGACGTAGAAAATTCGATTCAGTGAAAAGAAAAAGGATAAATAGGCCCAGGAAACTGGGTATAAAGGCAACAATTACTGACAATAGCAATAGAATATGACTTGTAGTAGCGCTATTACAAATTAATAATTTGCAATGTGGTCTTAACATCTACAGGGACACATATACAGAAGATCGTTTTGATTTCGTGTACAAGTTAAATATTCGCTGAAATCACGCAAGTGGGATTTGATTTATAATGAAAGTGGCAAACTTATCGTATATTGTTGGCAAGTTCATTGACGATTAACATATGGATTGCTTAGGCTTACGACATAACAAAAAAGAACAATTAACTTTATAATCTTGAACATTGTACCAACCCGTAGTACGTGTGCGTCCAGGGCAAATAGAAGAAAATCTGCGTTTAATAAAATTGAAAAAAAGAAAGTAAAATATATCGAAGCTACAAATACTCTTATTGATTGGTTGTTTTGAATTTCGCGCAAAGCTACACGAGGGCTATTTGTTCTAGACAGCTAGTCATCACTACCTACCGCCAACTCTTGGGCTGCTCTTTTACCAATAAATAGTGGGATTGATCGTCACTTATAACGCCCTCACGGCTGAAAGGGCGAGCATTTGGTACGACGGTGATCCGATCCCGCCACTCTCGGATTACCAATCGAGTGCCTTAACCACCTGGCCATGCTGGGTCTTATTAGATTGATCACTCGAATTTTATATTTTGTGAAACTGCTTTATTTGTTGCAGTTGATGCCTGCTTGCATTCAGTACGACGAGTTTTGTTATCAGCGTTTGCTCCATGAACATTAGCGTTGGATTGGTTAACATAAAAAAACAAATTTTTGAACTAGTAAAATGGTGTAGAAAGATCTTTAATCTTAATTTATTTTATGTCATGGAAACTACATATTTTATAAGTAGTTTATACAAGAAGTTTTCCGTTTAATCGCGACATTGAAAGTCGGATTCAATGGAATGAAAATAAGTACAAATGAGCCTTTAATACCAGAAATTATAAAACAAGAATCACTAATATTCGGTATTTTGAAACTAAACAACACATTATGCAAGGCATGGTTGAAATGGACAAGTCACATACCCCTAAAGCTTAAACATAACCACCCCTAAGACTCAGAGCCAGATGTGGTCTAATGGTGAATTAGCATGCAGAATTATGAATTTGAAAGCTCAAAGTATACGTCTAGTTGCTTAAAAAGGCATTTCACACAATTTTGAGCTACGATTGTACAATAAGAGTGACAGTTCAATTTCACAATTCGGTCAGCCAAGAATAGCATAAAAGGTGATGGCGGCTGTTACTGATAAGACGCCTTCCTTCTAATTCTTCAGTTCAAAATTACGGATCGTCTTATGTATATAGTTCTTGTGTAGATATGGGTGAATATTCTACAAACAAACAGGAAATTCCAAGGTTCAGAGGATCGAAATCATATCAACAATTAGTGATATTACACGCACTAGATATTATCAACTTGAACGACCCCTTATACGACATATGGGCCAAACATTATTGTCAAAATAACCCTGAGGCTTATTTACACCCATCGCTAATTTAAAATTACCAACAAGAAAAACGGTAAACAGAAAGTTGTTAGTTGATCAAATATGCAGAAATATATATTTACCTAATAGTTTAATTGTCATATATGATAAAGTTAGAATTATACTGCTTGTAATTTATGAAAAAAATACAGTATTATGAATAGTTCAGAAACTGAAATAGTGTGCATTTTCAAGCGGGTGTGATTACCGCTAATTATAGAATATACAGAGAGGCATTAACTTATGGCAGATAGAAGAAGTCAGTATGCGATTAAACTAAGAGGTTTCACGTGGCTAAATTATGCTTCAAAACAGAAATAAAACAACAAAAGCATTTCAGTTATAACAAACAGCCATTTTATTTATAATTACTAGTCCAAGGTAAACCCGTCTAACCATGGAATACATAAAATTAGCAATGAATAATTAAGATGGAGATACGTTCTGGTAAATAATTGATAAACCAGCTGGTACCAAATCTAGAGAAGGATCTTTTACTGTCAGGTTCAATTGATAAACCGTTTGACTCGCTTACTTTTAAAGATAGATAAATATAATTGCTGGTTGCATTGTGATGTGTGCATCTGATATTCTACTTTCCATTTTCTACCGTTCGTTTGTTTTATTTTCGCACAAAGCTACACGAGGGCTATCTGCGTTAGCCGTCCTTAATTTAGTAGTGTAAGACAAAAGGGAAGGCAGCTGGTCATCACCACCCACTGCTAACTCTTGGGCTACTCTTTCACCAACGAATAGTGAGATTTACCGTCACATTATAACGCCCCTACGGCTGAAAGAGCGAGCATGTTTGGTGTGACGAGGAATCGAACTCGCGACCCTCAGAATACGAGTCGAGTGCCTTAACCACATTATTGGTTGTAGTAGTAATAATGCCAGATTATTTATTTATCGTAAGTTAAAGGGTGAATAAAAGTTTCAAAAAAGTTACAAATGCACAAACATTTTACTCCCGTATCTTCACAACCTCCAACCTGGTTGTTCATGGGCCTCAAACATAGCGATTATAAATAAAGCTCATATTTTAAATGAATATATCTTCAAATCACTTATCGTGTATGAACATGATTTAAATATTATTCGAAATTTAATACATCACTGCTTTTATTTACGATTGCTGTAAGTTAATTTAAGTCTAACCTGTCATAATACCATTTTTTTTTTGCTTTCACACGTGACCTAACGGTTAGCATGTCACATTGCAGAGCTGGTGTTTAGTGGCTTGTGTCCCTTTTACCCTAGAAAAAAATTACACTTTATGGCATATGTGCGTTATTTGTAAATCTTATTGTTAGGTATGAAAAGAATAGTTAACA
Source organism: Tachypleus tridentatus (assembly GCF_004210375.1). Classification (NCBI taxonomy): domain Eukaryota; kingdom Metazoa; phylum Arthropoda; class Merostomata; order Xiphosura; family Limulidae; genus Tachypleus; species Tachypleus tridentatus. Next base: position 39,678,566 of record NC_134836.1, read on the forward strand.
AATTTATGATACGTAGTGTTGACTAGCTATCTTTGGTTTGGTTTATTTTGAATTTAGCGCAAAGCTACACGAGAGCTATCTGCCCTAGCCGTCTCTAATTTAGCAGTGTAAGACTAGAGGAAAGGGAACTAGTCATCATCACTCAGTGCCAACTCTTGGGCTACTCTTTTACCACAGAATAGTGGGATTGACCAAGTATAAGACTAGAGGGAAGGCAACTAGTCATCATCACTCAGTGCCAACTCTTGGGCTACTCTTTTACCAACGAATAGTGGGATTGACCAACATTATAACTCCCCCACGTTGAAAGGGCAAGCATGTTTGATGTGACAGGGATTTGAACTTGGGAACCTCAGATTACGAGTCGGGTGCCTTAACCACCTGGCCATGCCGGGCCAAAAAGTGATTAAAAAAAAAGTTACTTCATAATACATATCAAAAATAAACACACACTTTTTGTTTGTTTCATCTTCGCTGGTGGTTGCGCAGATAGCCCTTGTGTAGATATGCGCGAAATTCAAAACCAAACCAATCACTGGTGGTTAAAGCGCTTGCCTCGCAAGCTGCGGGTGGCAGGTTTGGATCCCATCATCAAACATCCTTGTCCTTTTGGCCGTGGAGACGTTGCAAGTACTGTGCAATCACACTATTCGTTTAGAGTAGTCCAAGAGTTGGCAATTGGTGATATGAACAAGGTGTTTTCTCTCCAGTTTACCAGTTCAAAGATCACTGAGTAGTTTAGCACGAAATTCAACAAACACACAAATTAATATTCACTGTTAACATTTACTCAGTTTTATAGGTTCAAGTTTTAATACACATATTAAATTTTTGAATTATTTGAAATAAGCAAGATTGTGTAAAAAAGCTCTAACAATTTGATCAATTATTATTAATTTACTGCATTATGTGTTGCAATTATTTTAAAGCTTTTCTTACCTAGAGATTTTTTTACAACTACTTGGCAAGACATTCGCTTGCTCTAATTGCCCACGGCGTCCCTGTAATACTATTAACCACGCCATAGCCATTACAGTCAATATCAATTTGGATACAAATAGAGTTCCTTCTGTAAATCAATTATGTAGCTCTGCATTCTTTTTTTAATTCAACGTTAAAGAAAAGTAAGTTAATACTAGATAATGATGTCATTAGTCAAGCCGAACCATGATTGTAATTTCTTGAAATTATAATTTTGAGATTTACGTGCTAGTGAGGACTAGTGATTGTTTGAATTTCGATTTTAGAGACATAAGCTAAGTTAGTCTTACTTGTTTCCCGAGTTCTAGTTTCAAAATACCATTCTATGTCTACTAATAATTGCATAGAAATAAACTTATTAACATTTTGAAAGGAAATTGCTTTTGAGGCCTAGTTTTCTGTCGTGGCTATAAAATTCTACAAACTTTTCAAACTATTTTTGAATATTCTAATTACTTTTCAATTTCAAGTGGTGATAATCAAATTATATGATAAGGTTTTACACATAAAACGTTCTATAACAGACCTAGAGGTCGGCCCGGCATGAGCAGGTAGTTAGGGCGCTAGACTTGTAATCTGAGGGTTGCGAGTTCGAATCCTCATCACATCAAACATGCTCTCCCTTTCAGGTGTGGGGAGCATTATAAAGTGACGATCAATCCCTCTAATTTTTGGTAAAAGAGTATCTCAAAAGTTGGCTGTGGGTGATGAATACAAGCTTCCCCCTAATCTTACAATCATAAATTAGGAAGGGCTATCTACGCTAGCCCTCGCATATCTTTTCGCGAAATTCAAAAACAGGACTTGAAAGTTTATTGCTAACCTAGTTTATTAATGTAGTGGCCTTGCTTTTTGTAGAAGGATAAACGAGTTTTATTTACGTTTAGAAACGTTTTATTGCGAGCTGTCTGCCCTATTACCGAAACCTTTGGAAAAACTATTTACATTACGAGTCTTAAACAACAGTTTTATATTCTGTTAACTTAATATATCGAACTATAAGACTGAAATTAAGCTTTATTGATTAATAAGGCTCACGTAATGCGTTTCTTATGTTCTTATGTGTGTGTTTGTAGAACTAAAGAACTAAATAAAAATTATCCCAGAGGAGCAGGAAATTTTTGTTACGTTTCTTTGTTTTCTGATTTTTTTGTTTCGTTTGATTTTATAAGATTAAATCACTGATTAAATCACACATCCAATTTATACGTATAAACATTTCTTTCTGAGTTTTAATTTATTCAAATAGATTTTTACATGTTTCCGTACATTACAACCGACTAAATTACCAAGTACACACTGAATATTGTTCAGAGATGAGTTTAAAGTATTTATGAACCAGGTGTTCATATCTCACATGGAAAGCTTTATTGTAATGCGTATTGTATTTTATGACAAGGAGCACTCTAAAGGCACTTTCCTCTATCCATAAAACTCACAGTTTAATAAGAAAATATAGGATTTCAAAGCGTGAATGGATAGATCAATGTTAGATGAAACTGTATTATGATTTAGTAATCTTTACCTGAATATATTTATAAAACACTCTTTTTACCGTAGGGAACACTTGGAAAGTGGCTTGTTGCATATTATTTTATCAAGGATCACCGTCTGCTCACAACTAGTCCAATTCTCAAGGCTACACTTTATGTTCTTTGGTAAGATGTAGGAATCAAAGTTACAAGATAAAAAACAACTGATTCTATGGAACCGAAAGCGTGCGTAGGAGTATTTTATCTTCTTTGGACAGAACTCTTTGCGACAAGTAGACTGTTCTCAACATGTTACTCGTGAATAATAGGTTTACTAAGGTTGCTTATTTTAAGGCTGTTTATGATAGAAATGGAAATTACGTTTAAACCTCTTAGCTATTCTAACTTATTTACACCGTTCACTGAATTACAGAATTTAAAATTTAACATCACATTATATGTACAAGAAAAACTCTTTAGTTATGATACTTTTCCCGCGTGTCTGCATAGTATAACATCAATTTCATTTTTACATAACGTTTTAGTACATTGTCTCTTACAGTAATATAAATTATATGGCGTGGCAGGTGGGTTAAGACGTTCGACTCCTCGTCTTAGGGTCGCAGGTTCGAGTCCCCGTCGCACTAAACATGCTCGCCATTTTAGCCGTGGTAGCATTATAATCAATCCTACTGTTCGTTGGTAAAAGAATAGCCCAAGAGTTGGCGGTGGACGGTGGTGACTAGCTGCCTTTCCTCTAGTCTTACACTGCTAAATTAGGGACGGCGAGCACAGAGAGTCCTCGTGTAGCTTTGCGCGAATATCATCAATAATTATATTTCATGCACACTGGCAAACTATAATCTTGCTTCACTTTTCGCTTGCGACCAGTTATCTAAGATAAAATCACCAAACTTCTCTTCTGTATCGTATTTTACAAATCAAATATATATACTTTATAAACTATTACTTCAGGTTCACAGATAATGTGCCACGTGTTATTAAACTTAATTGAAATTTCAAATTTAAAAAGGTGTGCATTGAAATCATATTAAACCTTTCAAGGAATTGACAAAAAGCAACAAAGCGTTTTGTTAAACTAAAAGCAGAACTATTAGGCAAAGTCTAATACAGTTTTCTTTAAATGCATCAATTATCCGTTTGTGACATTGGAAAATTTGTCTAATTTCTCTTTCCTAGGATGGAATTGTGTAAGTTTTGTATATCATAGTTTGTCTTTCTCAGTTTTGTAAACGTTTTAGGGTTTGAAAGAAATGAGAAACATTGATAGAGCTTTACGAAATTTGGTTGGCAATGCATTCCTGGGTAAAGTTGATTGTTTGTTTTTGAATTTTGCGCAAAGCTACACGAGGGCTATCTGTATTAGCCGACTCTAATTTAGCAGTGTAAGGCTAGAGGTAAGGCGACTCGTCATCACCACCCACCGCCAACTCTTGGGCTACTCTTTTACCAACGAATAGTGGGATTGACTGTGACATTATAACGCCCTCACGGGAGAAATGGCGAGCATGTTTCGTGCGACCGGGATACGAATCCGCGACCCTCAGATTACGAGTCGAACGCCATACCAGATGGTTAAAGTTGAGAAAAAGCTTTTTCAATATCTATTTACAGTTCCCTCTCCAGAATATACACTTCTGGCCAAAATCATAAGGCCAATGAACTTAAAAAAAAATATGCATTTTGCGTTGTTAGACCAACCATATATTTGAGTAGAGCTTCAAAAGATGAAAATAAAAAAAGGGAAAATATAAATAAAAATTAGCATTTAATAGCGAAAATGTTAACATTATGAAATTAGCCTCAATACTACCTGGTCAATAGTTTAAAACCATACCAAAAAGAAGTCCTAAACAGGATAGGAAATGCCCAACAAGAGGTCTCTAGTGAGTTGCACGGCCGTCATTGCGAATAACTTCAAACATTGTCGATATAAGCGTTTGCAGAGGTTGGCTTGAATGTTATTCCAAGTGGTGAAGATCATTCACGAAAATCATTGTTGTTTTGTTGTTTTGAATTAAGCACAAAGCTACACAATGGGCTATCTGTGCTCTGCCCATCACGGGTATCGAAACCCGAATTTTAGAGTTGTAAGTCCGCATACCTACCGCTGAGCCACTGGGGAGCTCACGAATGTCTCCTGTGAGATATTCTTATCGATCCAGTAACTTTGGAAGCCATCTGGACCATTGAGGTTAAATTTTTTCTCATTAGAGAACAAAACCTTCTTCCACTTTACTACGTCCCATGTTTGGTGTTTCTCAGCAAAGTTTAACCGAACTGTTTCGTGGTATGGAATGAAACGTGGCATTTAAATACGTTTACGGTTTTTAAAGTCTTTATCTCGTAGATGCCGTCTTATTGTTCTTGAGCTGAATTTTGCGTCCGTAAGAGCCTTAATCTGGTTCGACGATCGGCTGGTGTCTTGCCGGACAACTCGTCGAATCCTCTTGCTCAACGCCGGCGACATTTTCTTGGGCTGTCCACTTGAAATTCTCGTTCCGTATCTCTCAGGGTCTTTTAAGAAATTTGCAACAGAAGTTTTATTGCGCTCAATCTCATCAACGATGGCACGTTAAGAGAGACTTTGCTTTTGCAGCTCGACAATTCTGCTACCTTCAAACTCTGTCAACTTTTTAACCTTTGCCATGTTTTTACCCAATATAACACAGGAGATGTCAGTGGGAGATGTTGACAACGCTAATGTTTGAACAAAATGACTAAATTTCGTTACGTGTTTACCGATTAACGCTTCGTTTCACCATGGTCTTAAACTTTTGACCAGCTAGTATTTAGGCTAATTTCATAGTGTTCACATTTTCCCTATTAAATGCTAAAAAGTTTTTTATTTTCTCTTTTCTTATTTTCATCTTTCGAAGCTCTACTCAAATAAGTGGTTGAGTCTAATAACGCAAAATGCATATTTTTTCTTTATGTTCATTGGCCTTAAGATTTTGGCCACCAGTGTATGTTAATGACGTTTATCGAGGTTTTGACTCAGAAAAATAAAAATAATTTTTCTTAAATCATACAATCAATGTTTATCTCCAACATTCTATTCATGATACAAAAAGGAAAGAAAGAAATTCATTAATTTTTAGTTGTTTGCGTATGTAAAATCAGTAAGTGTGCATCCATACGTAAGAAATACTGTCATAACAGAATCTCAATCAGAATTACGCGCGTCTCGAATAACAAAAGTTAGGTCCTTCAATTAAAGTAACTTGCTTAAATTACTCAAATTATTTGCTCACATCAACAATTTAAATAACGAACTATAAAAATGCCTTAGACATTTACTGAAAATTACTGTTACTGATGATGAACTGTTGAAATATTCAATGAAACAAAACTATGCAAAAGAAAACTAAAAGAACAACTACAAAATTAAGACATTATTTTCATCACAATTCCGTTCCTTAAACAATACAGTTAAAACCCGTTTGGTAATTATTGTTAACAAACAAAAACATCAACGGCAGATTCTTAACTATTTAAACCCACAATTATATATGACGTACATTATTTAATCAACCCTGCAGAAAAGAAAAAAACACAAAAGGAATAATATGTTAAATTATGTGCAGGTTATACAACCATTCTTCTAATGGTGAAACTGGAGGAACAAGGGCGTGAGGCTATTAAAAAGCTTCTTACTTTTCTGTAGAGCATACATTGTTTTGTGTTTGAATTTTGCACGAAGCTACAGGAGGGCTATCTGCGCTAGCCGTCCCTAATTTAGCAGTGTAAGACCAGGGGGATGGCAGTTAGTCATTACCATCCACCGCTATTTTTAAGGATACTCCTTTACTAACGAATAGTGGGATTAACCGTCATAATATAATAACCTAAGGCTCAAAAGGGGGAGCATGTTTGATGTGAGAGGGATTCAAACCTGCAACCCTCGAATTACGAGTTGAGTGCCTTAATCACCTGGCCATTAGAGCATAGATGTACTAAACCTACCGGATCCAACAATAACGTTATTGATATTCGAAGAGAACCTAAGGTGAGTAGAGTGACAATTATAAAAGCTTTGATAATCAACATTATAATACCTTCACTAACTGGTAATGATTAAGTCATTACACATTTAGTTCCAAAGAAAAATATTTTTAACCATAAAAGTCGTTATTATTTTAAATTATTTGAAAGAATTCAACTTTACCTATGAGAAGTACTTACGTATTGTTCAAATTTAAATTACGCAAACAGGGTTCACCTTTAACCCAGTATAAGCTCGTGATGACTTTGATGGATCAAAATGTCTTTAGTTAAATATTAGGACATATTTGTTTCTGCTATGTTTTTCTTTTTTTAAGAAGAACTTCTGAATAAAAGTAACTAAATTTGTATAAGACACCCACCACACTAAATTTTCTGTATCCAGTGAATTTTTATAAATTAAAAGATTAGTTTAGAAATACATAGGATTAAATATTTTGCATCTTTATCAAAAATACCCTCTGTAAATAACCAAGTTAAGTGATTTACAACAGTAGTTAGAGCTTGAACATAAAACAGTTATATTGCTTTTAGTTAAACAGAACACGCAGGAACCTAATCATCTGTTGGTTCTGGAGCCGTCTTTGTAATTAAGCAACTGAAATATTCACTTTGACTTGCATATATTATAACTTAGGAAACATAACTATGGTTAGTTACAAAAACATTGTACCCTCACCACTTTATGGTTTTATGTTCTAAGTATTTGGTGTTTTCTACCTGAATTGCAACACGTGGGTTGTAAAACCATGTCAAGGTTCAGGTAAGTTATCTCTACTTTTCAGCTCCCATTGCTTACACGTTACACTAAACCGAATTTCTAAAATCATTGTCACAGTTATAACGCCAACAAAGTTACGTGTGCAAAATGTGTTTATGAGCATAAAGTGGCTTAGAACTTGTGAATGTAAGGTATATAACTATGGATCATTTCTCGGAAAGAGCGAATTTCGTTTGAAATTCCTAAAATTTAATGCTATTTTTTAGTGATTTCTTTCTAAACTTTGTGATCCTCATGAGATAAAATTGCACTGTAAAATAGTTTTGTAAAATTTAAAGTAGTTGGTTGATTTAACCGTATTACTTAGCATTCTTCGATTATTTTCTGCAAAAAACTGAGCATTATTACTTGCCGTCGCCCTCTGTCGACAACTTCTTAGATCAATACCAGGAGTGGAATCACATCGTGCATCTTCTGACTGACTGCGCGAGCTGCTCGTCCGCTTGAAAGGTAACTGTCCAAATCGCCTTGTTAGTTGTCCTGAGGCCTTCGATGTGTAAGTACTACTGCCACCTAGTTCCACGAATCTTCAGGCATTTGACTGCTTTAGTTCACTGCAATTATTATTTGAATATTTTTAGTAAGTTTACTAAGTTTTTCGGAGAAATTGCTCAGACTTAGATCATTTTTAGATATCGGGCCACTATCTAGTTTACAGACCGATATTAGTTATGTATAACATCTGGTGGTTCTGCTGTTTATGGACTGTAATGACCGCTGCATGGCTGAAGCAAGAGCCGGCGACGAAAGATAAACCGTTTGGTAAGCATGTAACTCTTTCGACAAATTCTTATACCTTCTTGTACACATTACATTATTTATTTTCGCTGTATCAGTTCAAACGAACTTTAAAATGTACATATATTTATTAAATAGTTCATCAGGCTTTCCAAACTATAATACTTTTGAAAAAACACCAACTTTTCATTTGATAAATTTTGTTGGGGCTTAAATAGGACAATACTATAAACTGTTGTTTTACATTTATATTTTAGCTACAACCAAGCGTTTTCTTGACATTTATAAAACTTACTTAATCTGTTGGAATGAGAAACTTCCGTTTTATTAATTCCATCCTAAATCCTCTTACTTGATTTCTACAAGTGTCATCCTTAGCGTTTTGATAAATTTACCAAACTTACAAATCCTAAATATTCTTCTGTGTTTTACCAATCTACGTATCTGTGGATGTGTAATAATATCTTAGTCATGATGTATTGTTTTACCAATCAACGTATCTGTAGATGTGTAATAATATCTTAGTCATGATGTATTGTTTTACCAATCTACGTATCTGTGGATGTGTAATAATATCTTAGTCATGATGTATTTACCTATTCAAGAAGAATAGGGGAAACCAAAATTTTTGTGAATTCTAATTTACTTCCATTTAGACATTATCAAACAAACGATGTTTGTAAGTGCTGTTAAGGGTTATAAATGTTATCGAAGCTAATCGTGTTTAACCCATAACCTGGTTCCGTTTAAAGAACTTCGTTTGTTTTTAACTTCGCGCGAAGCTACACGAGGGTTTTATGCGCTAGCCGTCCTTACTTTAGCGATGGTAGACTGGAGGGAAGCCAGCTAGTCACAAACATCCACCGCCAACTCTTTTACCAAGGAATAGTGGGGGTGACCGTCACTTTATAACGCCCCTACGGCTGAAAGGACGAGTATGTTTGGTGTGATGGAGGATTCGAACCCGCGACCCTCAGGTTACGAGTCGAGTGCCTTAATCACTTGGTAATACTTCACAAAATTACTTAATTTGGTATTGGTATATTATTGCCGTTTAACAATTATACTGTTTCTATCGGTAATTTGATATAATTTAACAAAACAAATTCTAATAAATAATGTTTGTCATTAGACAGTATTAAACTTATTGTAATCAAGCTTCCCATACAAAAGGCATTCACACACAGAACAAAGGTACTTACTGTTTGTAATGGTAACGCGATACAGTTCGTGGATGATAATCGCTGCTTGTAGAGTTAAACTCATTCCATTTGACAAAGATACTGTATGTATTGGTATTGTTACATCGTGGACGACTATTTTGTGTTAATTACCATTGTGTTCACATCCATTATTAACGAAATGAAGCGGTAGTGTCATTATAAATAAGTTAACGTTTGAGGCACATTCGCGAAGACCAAACGTAAGAGACTAGTGTACAAACAAACAAAAGGGAAAATAACGGAAAGATATTTTAAATAGTGTAAGGTTATTTTGATTAAATTATTATTCACAATCACACAACACCAATATATTTCTTGAAATGCGTTACTTGCGTTTCTACTTGAATTCTACGCAAAGCTAGAATAAAGCTATCTGGATTATCTGTCCTTAATTCAGCACTGACAGATTAAAATATTAAAAGTTGGGTTTTACTTCCGCTGTTAACTGTAAACAAAATTACACGTTACACAATGACTCATCTTATGCATTTTATTCAATGCTTGACATTTGCTTGTTTTTTAATTTCGCGCAAAGCTACATGAGGGCTATCTGCGCTAGCCGTACCTAATTTAGCAGTATAAGACTAGAGAGAGGGAAATTAGTCATCACCACCCACCGTCAACTCTTGGGCTACTCTTTTAACAACGAATAATGGAATTGACCGTCACATTATAACGCCCCCACGGCTGAAAGGGCGAACATTTTGGTGTCACCGGGATTCGAATCCGCGACCCTCAAATTACGAGTCGAACGCCTTAACCCACCTGGTCATGCCGGGTCGACGTTGCTTTGTAACTATGTTTTTATTGGTTTGATTTTTAATTTCGCGCAAAGCTACACGAGGGCTATCTGCGCTAGCAGTCCCTAATTTAGTGGTGTAAGACCAAAGGGAAGGCAACTAGTCATCACCACCTACTATCAACTCTTGAGCTAATCTTTTACAAAGGAATAATGGGATTGACCGTTACATTATTATGTCCCCACGATAGAAAATGAGAGCATGTTTGATAGGATGGTTATTCGAATCTACAACCTTCAGATTGCAATTCAAGCGTCCTAACCATCTGGCCCATCCAAGCTACTGAGCTTCGATCATTCACAAATACAACCTTATTTCACCCTGAATATAACTGTATACGTATGAACACACATCATGAGAGATCGAAAGATACACGAAATGTTTTAAGGCGTATTATATACAGTGTATCTACGGATGAATAAAAACCCACATATGTGATTTATTTTACTTCTCTTACGTTTGATAGCTGGGATAATAAAAAAAAAATACCACACTAGCGATGTGTTGTACTTAATACATGTTTTAAGAGCGTTTGAATCACACTAAAAACATGAATATAAATTTTCTTTTGAGTTTAACGTCATGTTTAAGAGAATATTTTGATTGTTTCTTGAGCAACAAGAAAAGCCAGTTTAACGCATGTGGTCACCATGTTAAAATTATAGTTTGATAGGATAAGGAAGCTTTTGTTGTTTTGTCTGAATGTATGACAGTTAGAATTATAAAAACAAATATTATTTACCCTTAGATACAAGAAATATCAGCTGTATACAAATTTATTATTAATTTTTATTAATTGTTTACGAATATTCTGCCAGTCTATATAATCAAACACATGATGTAGAATATAGTCACACATTTTAAAAATTTTCTGCTCTTAAATAAATGTTATGGTATTATTATATTAGAGGGAAGGATGTTTTAGTGAACATTTATAGAAATATATTTTTCGAAATAATTCATAATATATACTAAATTGTCTGCTTGTTAAATTTCATATTTGCGCTAGCCAACTCTGATTTAGTTGTGACAGACAACAGGGAATGCAGTTAGTCAACATTACCCATCGCAAGTTCTTAGGCTACTATATACCACCAAATAAAGACATTGACTGTCTACGAGAATTCGAATCCGTGACAATCAGATTGTAAGACGAGTGCTCTAATTACCAAATTATGCCAGGTCACATATTGTCTTAAACAGTGGATTTTGTTTACAGTGTCTGCATGTGTGTATATAAATATATGTATATAATTTTTGTGCAAAAGCTAAGTTCTGTTAACCATCAGGATTCGAACCTTGCATTTTAACACTTTAACTTTTCTGAAACTTATCGCTGACCAGCTGGTGGAAGACATTACGGAAAACAATTGATTGACTACGAAACCTTGTAATTTAAGTTATTTCTGGACCTTTTAATTCAGCAAAATAGTCAAATTCGAATAGCTTTAGGGCCAAAACAAATTAACAAGACAACTCAAGCAAGCGTAGAACATCTTATACGTTACCAATCAGTTTGATGTTTAAATTATATGCGATTGAAGCTAGACACGCAAAATTAGACGCGGAAGAGTGAAACACAGAAATATCCTGTAAAGGCAGGTTACTGTAATACAATTTGGTTATTTAATTAAAACTAATTAACCAATAGAATATCAGAAGTTTCTGGAGGTGGTGATAACTTACAAAATAAGTTTTACTAACAAGTTCAGGTGAATTTGGAAAACCAATAATAGAAATTATTTTGACACAGTTGCCTTTGCTTCGATCAAAATACTTTCATAGCCAAAGGACACTCTTGAACAGTGTACTTCTTCCTTCTTGGTTACAGTGCAAAACTTTTGAACATTTGCTGGTGAGCAAATAAGCTTAACATAGTCGGATGAAGGTAGATAAACTGAGAATTTTTTTATTTGATTCTAATCATTGGAAACCTCAGATTTTTCTTATCTTACTCTAAAATACACTGCTAGATGTACGAACTGAGTTTAAAATACCTTATTTTGTCAACGTGAAATAAATTTGAGAATGTTATACATAATGATTAATTTTCTAGTTCATTGCGTCCAATTTAATAAACGTCTTAGAAAGATGAAATTGCACGAGATTCTTACGGAAACCATGTTACAATTGCTACTATAACCTAATGCCTGATAAATCAGAGCAACTGTTCGAAGTGTTCTCCTACTCTATCCAGAATGCATTGCATCCGTGTGAAAACGAATATTACAACACCACTATGCATTTGATTTGACATGTTGGTCCCTTCCCACACAGTTACATCCTTAAGGTTTGAAATTATGCAGGAGTTCCCAAGGTGCAGGTGCAATCTGAGATACCTACCACAACAGTGATACTCGTGTTGTTAACATGTGCAAAGAGAAGTATTTATATGCACATTAGGCCCCCCACAGTGGCTCAGCGGTATGTCTGCGGACTTACAACGCTGAAAACCGGGTTTCGATACCCGTGGGGAGCAGAGCACAGATAGCCCATTGTGTAGCTTTGCGCTTCATTCAAAAAACATATACACATAGTTCTTTTAATAATTATGTGCAATTTCCCTTTCCCAGACTTTACTGTTTATGGGATACGGTGTTTCAACCTGAGAAACATGCTCTATGTTCACCGTGTATATCTATGAAGGGTATGTACCATACAAACCTAACTTGATGAATCAATCAAATAGTTTGATTGTTGATATTAGAAGAAGTTTCATTTTATGTGACAAAGAAAAGTACATCTTCGTGATGATACATTTTATGTAATAAATCATACGACATAGCTAGTCTGTTGGTATCAATGCTGCCACCGGAAATACAAAAACATTTCGATGTCAAGGTGAAGAAACTTGCTGACTTTGAGAAGAATCTCGATGTCTGTAAAAACAGTTTGATGTTTACGTGATGTTCTGATGTACTTATGAAGAATATTAGAAATGTTCACATGTAGCTCACTGATTATTAAAATGTTTGTGAATACGAGTGAATATAATTAAGCATAGCATAGCCAGGTGGCTAGGGCGCTCGACCCCTACACTGCGGGTCGCGGGTTCGAATCTGCGTGCAACCAAACAGGCTCACTCTTTCACTCTGACGGCGTTATAAAGCTTTGTTCAATCCAACTATTCGTTAGTAAAACAGTACTCCAAGACTTAACGGTGATAATCAGCTGCCTTACCTCTAGTCTTACCCTGCCAAATTGGGGACGGCTAACGCAGATAGCCCTCGTGTAACTTTGCGCGAAGTTCAAAAAATAAACAAACGTACTACAACCATGTATAATAACCACAATTATAACTAGCTAGCATCGATATAATCTTATATTCACGACTGCTTTAGTTCTGGATTTATTGTATTAATACTTATCGGTTAGATGTGTCTAAGTGCGGTAACAAATTCTGGATCCATTTCTGAATGACATCTAAATTACACAATTCGTTCATCCCTTAATACTGGCTTCAAATTGTTACTTTCTGTTGCATCAGTGTCTTTTTAACTTAAAGTATAACTTATAGTTAGAACCCTAAAGTATAACTGATAGTTAGAATCATAGTTTTGACATCCACTGTCTTTAACGCTACGTAAGCTACAAACAAAAATAATGGTGTTCAGAAAATATTGAGTAGTATTTTTTTAGAATCCATACATTTCAAAAATTGGATAGCTACAATCAGTAAAGTTTGTTTGTTTTTGAATTTCGCGCATAGCTACTCGAGGGCTATCTGCGCTAACCGTCCCTAATTTTGCAGTGTAAGGCAAGAGGGAAGGCAACTAGTCATCACAACCCACCGCCAACACTTGGGTTACTCTTTTACCAACGAATAGTAGGATTGACCGTCACATTATAACGCCCCCGCGGCTGGTAGGGCGAGCATGTTTGATGCGACCGGGATTCGAACCCGCGACACTCAAAATTACGAGCCGAACGCGTATTAGAATGTTAAAGTTCATTTCATTCTGTGAACAAATTCAGTATGCCACGTCTGTGCATTATTTTTTACTTCTTTCTGTTATAAATAACTTATGTTAACCTAACAAAATACTGCATTTATTTCTAATTTACCGAATACAAAAGACTTTAGTGAGACTACCTTACTTTGAATGCTGTAGCCTAACTTGGTAAGCTTAAACAAATGTAATTTTCTCTCTCTCTTTTTCTTTGTAATATACTTTCTGTAATGGTAACCGCTACATGTGTAGAAAGTAGGAAAAATTATATAGCAAGTCGTCATAACGAGAACGTCATTGTATATACGGTGATATACGAAAGTGTACCTCAGTGCATGTATATGGATATTAAATTGAGCAAGTACAGAATGATACGTAATAATTTTATGTTGCTTTATTAAAGAAAATAGATTCTTACTGGTTGATTGCTGTTGGGCTAAAAAACGGATCCTTGTCGATTGACTAAACAGAATTCATTAATAACGCACTGTTGAATGCTATTCGACAAAACAAAACTGTTCGTCAATGCCCCACCCCCAACATATTATTCTCACTATAAGGTTTATCTGAAAATCTTTAGTTATTTTTTGTTTCAGTTGAACATCTTATACTTTTGTTACCATTACAGAAATCTCATTTCAAAAGTATAGCAAAGCAAAATTAATCAGTTTATTAAAATCGTATCTATGTGCCTAACAATAGGCCCGGCATGGCCAGGTGGGTTAAAACGTTCACTCGTAATCTGAGGGTCGTGGGTTCGAATCTCCGCCGCACCAAACATTCTCGCCCTTTTAGCCGTTAGAGATTTATAAAGTTGCTATCAATTTCACTATTCGTTGGTAAAAGAGTAGCCCAAGAGTTGGCGGTGGGTGGTGATGACTAGCTGCCTTCCATTTAGCCTTACACTATTAAATTAGGGACGGCTAGCGCAGATAGCACGCTAGTAACTTTGCGCGAAATGCAAACAGACTAACAATATTTTAAGAAAATCTATAACATTTTGACTTTTTTATCTTTAACGTGGAATCAATGTCGTAGGGATTATGCTAACACACTTAATATATACGTTGATACAAATAATGACAGGAATCATTCTTCATATCCATATCTATCTACTTTGATCATTTCATATAAATTTCGGATATGTATTAATAAGCATGATATTTTATCTTATAATATAGTGTCGTAAAATTGTTAACCGAAACTTTCTGATATTAATGTTAAGGTTTTTAGAAATTTATATATGGTCCCTCCGCAGTTCGACGACAAAATGTACGGAGCCTTAGGAAAAAGTACCTTACCTTTGAAAAAAAAAAAAAAAACTGCGGTACCTTAATAATCGAGATAAGAGTATCAAGGTAGACTTTACGAATGCTAACTTGTTGAAGAGATTGGAAGTAAAATAAATAGAATCGTGTCTCTTCGATGGAACTCGAAACGTAGTCATTGCAAAAATGTGTGAAGTTTATCGGACTTCCTAATTTTCAACATTTTTTATTGTGCAAAATTTTGTACCTATTGTATTCCATGCTCTTTCAGTCAAAATACATTGACATTTGAATTACTTAAATTGGTAGTTTCAGCTTGAATGGAACGTTATATGACACAATATAAATGAAAAATTGAAAACTTAAAATCCTGCAAATAAGGATCTCAAAATAGCAGACAGACAAGACAAGAGATAATATAGACATTAGTACACAGACAAGACAAGAGACACTATAGACGTTAGTACACAGACAAGACAAGAGATACCATAGACATTAGTACACAGACTAAACAAGAGATACCATAGACATTAGTACACAGACAAGACAAGAGATACCATAGACATTAGTACGCAGACAAGACAAGAGATACTATAGACATTAGTACACAGACAAGACAAGAGATACTATAGACATTAGTACACAAACAAGACAAGAGATACTATAGACATTATTTATTCAAACTAAAAATTCCTATTTTGGCTCCACACTATACCTAGAATTACATTTAGTAGAATCAAAATACGTTTGGTTTCTTTGGAATTTGGCGCAAAGTTACACGAGAGCTATTTGAGCTAGCCGTCCCTAACTTAGCAGTGTAAGACTTGAGGGAAGGGAACTAGTCAGCACCACCCACATTCAACCCTTGGGCTATCTTTTGCTAACGAATAGTGGGATTGACCGTTACATTATTACGCCTCCACGGCTGAAAGGGCGAGCATGTTCAAACCCATGACCCTCAGATTAAGAGTTGAGTGCCTTAACCACCTGGCTATGTCGGGCCTATCAAAATAGGGATTTGTAGTTTAATTATAAAAATATCTACAGCATTTTTAGCCTCATTTATTTACTTTTGTATATTTCTATTAGCAGGTTTTAACTTCCCAATTTTTAAATAAACAATAGATTTCACAGTAATTATTCTTTGAACGTGTGTTGTTGTTTTTTACTCCTTCACTTCATACATATTATAAGAGTTGGCACCTTAGAGACACCAGTTGTATAGTGTACAAAGCATTGTGTATCTAAATGTACGAGTCATCTAAAATTCAGCTATTATTGGTTGATAATTCCTGTTTCACAAGGAACAACACATATAGATAAGACAGCTAATTTAAAGAGGTAATGATAATATCGTTTACACTAGAATTATGATGTTTTTTAGCTTATGTAAAATATAGAATAAATAAATCGACTTTTCAATACCCCTACGACCTTTGTAGTATCTTATTTAGTATTCTACAGAAGTTTCGGGTACAATATATCAAATCGTTTTTGTTGTAGGCTGGAAAGAAAATATTAGAAATAGGAATTACAAACGGGCAGTTTTTCTTCTCTTTGTTAGTCTAACATGCGTGTTTTTCATGCATTTTTATACGTGTACAGCCTTAGCAGTCAATAGTAAAGGTTTTAAAGTGTTATTTGAACTGAATATTTACTGTTTAAGGTGATTTTTGTTTTGTTCAAACATTCTATTAAGGTTTGGCGCAATTCTTTGCGATTCCATTATGAATCACTATTGTGGTTTGTGATATAGGCTAAGCAACAAAGTACAGATTCCTTAACTTTGAGCTGCTAACCGGTGGCAGGAGAGTCAATCAGTAAAACTAGTCTGCGATTTTCAATAGCTGAAAGCAGAGAGGGTGGTCAGCATCATATTGTAGCTTAAAGATTAATATTCTGATCTGCAAACCTAAACTACTTGACCACGTCTAGTCCTAGATGATGTTACTAGAACATTGAAGATTATTCCTAACGCACATCTGCAACTGAAAGAAAGGGAATTTATTAATAAAAATATAATGTGTAAGAAATGTATCAAACAAATAATATTTTAATATCTGTCTAATAGTCAATAGAAGTATGTTTACAAATATAGGTATCACTGTATATGATGCAGTTATAATTAGCAAAACAAGATAAAAAATATTAAAAGCCAGTTTTTTTTAAATCCTTAGATTATTTATAAACAAAATTTAGACAAAATAGTCAATTGTAAAAAGTTAATTGTTTTCCCATAGTAAATTAAATCCTTGTTTCTTATGCCTTGGTTAATTGTTTCTTTACAGTTGTTGATTTTTTAACTTAATAAAATAATTAAATCCAGGTTACAATACAACATCCCATAACCGGTTATAGTCATTATTAGTTTCTAGTTATTAATTTCTAGTTTAACATGGATTTTACTTGTTAGTAAACTGAGGACTTTTATACTTATTTGAATTGTTTTTCTTTACGAATTTCTAGGAAATTTACTTATTATTAGACTTAGGATTTAATTTACTATAGGAAAACAATTAACTTTTTACAATTAGCTATTTTGTCTAGATTTTGTTTGTAAATAATCTAAGGATTTAATTTCCCAATATATGTTTCGTTTATATTGAAGAAAACGGGTTAAGTCGTTTACGAGGACCAGCTGTTGATCAGTTTTTGTTTTTTTATTGTTACCAAAATCATAGGACGTTAATTGTCCAATGGATAATCTTTAATCTTAGAAAGATTTACGTCTTTCCAAACCACTCATCTTTTAATATGTTTTATTACACTGATTTTTTTTATCAACTCAATAGAAAAAAGACTTAAACTTCACATTAGCGCTAGATTTCTTTACCAACCTTTATCTCATTTGAAAATAATGAAAACTATTGTAACATGTTAAGACTCTCTCAGGTGGTAGATTGTTACTTATTAATAAACAGAAGTTTTATCTCGCCCAGTACGACTTGTTTGTTTGTTTCGGAAATTCGCTCAAAGCTACACGAGAGCTATCTGCGCTAGCCGTCACTAATTTAGCAATGTAAGACTAGAAGGAAGGCAGCTAGTCATCACCACTCACCGTCAACTCTTGGGCTACTCTTTTTACCAACGAATAGTGGGACTGACCGTCACATTATAACGCTCCCACGGCTGAAATGGCGAGCATGTTAGGTATGACGGGGATTTGAATCCACGACCCTCGGATTACGAGTTTAGTGCCTTAACCACTAGGCCATGCCGGGCCAGCCCGGTAAGAACTTTTCAGTAAAGAATGTTATAGCATTAAACAATAACCAGGACGCAAGTCAATGAAACCACAAAATAAATGAGCTCTATTGTGTCATACTAATCTCATGTTTTATGAAAGGAATTTGGATTTTATTTTAAAAGTCTACTAAGGCTTTAACATTATCTTACGTTCCAGAATAATATAGAGAACATTATTTTATTGAGAAGTTAAAATGCATAAAACAGACGAACATTTCTCAAATCTTTATAATTATTATAAAACACTATTCTATTGCCCAGCTAAAAATAATTCTTATACTGTGCAAAACTGCACGTATATTCGAACAATCGTATGTGGATCCACCTTTACTAGTTCCGCACCCTTTCATACTTAAAAATGCATTCATGATGCGTGATTGAGGTGGAAAGATGGAAATCATTAATTTGTGAAGTCGTTTCGAGATGTCACTGCGAAATACTATCTATAATTGCTGAAAAGTTTTATAACGAAAAACAAAACTTACTGAAGGGTTAAGGATAGGGTTTTTTGACACATTATAAATCACTTGTCAGTGATAAGGGAGAGTTTTAACGGAAATACAAACTTACTTTCAAAGTTTCAAACTGACAGTCGATGTATAAATGGCTGTGCTAGATCATTAAGCAAATTGTCACTAGGTGTATCTATGGTTGTGTCACACAGTTGAACAAACTGACAGCAAGTATATAAATACATGGCTGTGATAAATCGTAAAGCTAATTGTCATTAGGTGCATGTAGGGTTGTGACACACCGTTAATGAAACTGACGGCTGGCATACTATATCATTAAATAGCTTGTCACTAGGTATATATTTCTTTGTGTCACACAGATGAACGAACGAACACCTGGTATATAAACAGCTGTGCAAGATCATTAAACAAACAGTTACCTGGTGTTTATATGGTTGTGTCTATTCGTTCAATTGTCATTAGGTATAGATATGGTTGTGTCTGACAAATGAGCAAGTTAAGAATAAGTGTACAAACAAATATCTTGGTTGGTATAACTAGCCCTAAATATATGAGCTGTTGTGTCAGATAGTGACCGTTGTGTGTATGAACAGTTAAGTTAGACAACTTAAGAATAATACAAGATGCATGCAAGATTGACTTAGACAATTGAAAAAGTTGATATTAAGAGCTTTACGGGTTGTATTAGATAATTCTTTGTTATTCTATCTTGTTTAAATACTGAGAGAAATGTTTTTCTACCAATTCTATCAGTTGAATTCGTGGTGATTTTTTGCTAGTTTCACAGTTAATTTTTTTATCTTAGAAGTTATTAATGAAAAATTCTGTAGTAATTATCTCTCTATTAAAAAACTACACAAAGTAGTTTATTAATGGGTAGAAAAAGAAAGTTTTCAAAACTAAAACAACATTCATCGTTCCAAACCAACATTTCGTCACAGTTTATCTGGACTCATTTCCTCTGAAGATATAGTATAACGTTTCAAGACTAGTTATTTGATTGGTATAGTTAACTGGTAGAGACTACTTAACGAATGCTTGGACTGGACAGGCAGCTAAACCAGCGATTGAAGGAAGGCTTGTTGTTTTTTTTTATCTACAGGTTTTGTCTTTGGTGGTGGTCGTAGCTGGCCCAGCAAAGTAAGCTCTTGTAAAAAAAAACAAGAAAAACAAACTGTATTTCGAGAAATATTTTATGATTGGTTGAATATATATTTCTAAATCTTTGTTTAAAATAGAATTTGTATAATTGAAATCAGTAACACCTTTACGTTCTCTGGTTTCGTAAACACTTTATTTAGCAATACATGTTCTAAATAACATTTAGCGCCATGTTCGATGTATTTTGTATATTATGACGTAACTAGAAAATTCGTATTTGTAAGACAAATTCCCTTTAAGCTGCTGTTTGTTAGTCTCCCGAAATGAAGTTCTAGCAAGAAATTAAGGTTTTATAAATAACATACAGTTTTTGATATCTTGGGAAAGTTATTAGAACAGTTTTTAAGAAATTACAATAATAATTATCTAATTTCCTTTTTACTTCGTTCCCAACCACAAGGACAAAGGAAACTGTGCTGTTTTGAAGTGATTAGCTTTCGACTTTTTTGTTGTCTGAGAAACAATAAGTATTTTGTTGTATTGTAATTCTACAGAGTAAAATTATTACTACTGCAAGCTTTCTCTAACTTTAATTATGAGTATGGGTAGACTTAAGGTGAAAGTTAGATTTTTGCCTGTACATATTGACTTTCGGAAAATACTCTCACAGTAACATCGTTGATGACATGTCGTGATATCCATGGCTGTACATGACAATACTTACCGCTATACATCTATTAACGGTATCATCGACTTATAACTTGTCACTTCGCTTCTTCTTTGTGGGTATTTGGGTATGTTGAATTTTAGATACCCAGGAGGGTCAGGTGCACAAGACCTCTTCCTCCAAATAACTTGTTACTTGAAGTGGTTTCGATTGGTTTTGAATTTTGCGCAAAGCTACACGAGGGATATTTGCGCTGGCCGTCCCTAATTTTGCAGTGTAAGATTAGAGGGAAGGCAGCTAGTCATCATCACCCACTGCTAACTCTTGTCCTACTCATTTACCAACGAATAGTGGGATTGACTGTCACATTATAATGCCCCCACGGCTGAAAGGGTGAGCATTTTTGGTGTGACAGGGATTTGAACCCATGACCCTTAGATTACGAGTCGAGTGCCTTAACCACCTGGCCATGCCGGGCCTGATTGAAGTGTGTAGTTTAAATAGTGTTAACCTCATTCATAATAAAATCATACAAAATACACTATTTAATTTTCTTTAAAGTTAACTAATATCCATTGGAACAATACAAAAACATCTCTCTTATGGAATGCACCATAAAACAATAAACTTATATAAAGTTTCCTGAAATTCGAAATGTATTTGGATGATTTCAGTGTATTGAGTAAATACGCAACCAAGAAGTTCCAATTTATGATTTAATCTAAATATTTAAATACGACTTGAAATTTTAATACATTGCTAATAGTTCATATTGCTATAAGTTGTAATAATGAATTCAAAAGTAAAATGCTAACTGGAAAACAAATTTGAATATACGATTTAACACACATAACGTTCCTAATTATCCCAGAAAATTAAACGTGCAGTTTTCTAAATATGCACGTTTGTAACATACGAGAATAAATTTCTATAGGTAAGCTGCATAAAGCTGATTTCGCGTTTAATTGCGTTAGATTAGTTAAAAACACCCAGTCATGATAAATTGCTAAAACTAAGTTTCGTAAATTTACTGCCTGAAGTGATTACATGAACATAAGTAAACTCAGAATCCTTAATCTTAAAAGGTTTCAAGTTTGTTTGTTTTTCTTTTGGGGGTGGGGAAGGGAATCGCTAACTATTCTTAACCATGCTTTAATTTCTTACACAATAATTTAAAATCATTTTATCAGTTCATTTTAACATGTTTATATTGACCTTTATTGTAACTGTAAAAGTAAGAAACTGAGGCTTTTGGGAGTAGTTTAAAATATCGATTAAAAACAATGTTTTGTAAATTAACGTTATGAGTTGAAATGTTTAATATGTATAGTGCATTCATTTCTTTTTTATTACTATTAATATTCATCATCATCGTTATTATGTATATTTATCGAGGATTACTTTGTACCGTTATCTTAGTATATGAATTTAGGACTAATCTAAATCTTCTAAGCTGACTAAACTTCTGATATATTACTGGGATTAAGGCCGAAAATACCACTAACAGGAAGGGTATCTATCTGATAAATCAATGAACTCCAAATAGTATAAGTAAGATGCTATAGCCAAGCGTGTTAAGGCGTGCGACTCGTAATCTGAGGGTCGCGGGTTCGCATCCCCATCGCGCCAAACATGCTCGCCCTTTCAGCCGTGGGGGCGTTATAATGTGACGGTCAATCCCACTATTCGTTGGTAAAAGAGTAGCTCAAGAGTTGGCTGGGGGTGGTGATGACTAGTTGCCTTCCCTCTAGTCTTACACTGCTAAATTAGAGACGGCTAGCACAGATAGCCCTCGAGTAGTTTTGTGCGAAATTAAAACAAACAAACAAACAAGATGCTATAGCAAGATACCTATATTTATTTTGAGCTAATGCTTAGTTCTGATATATGGGTAGGTTAGTTTTATCAGTAGATAATAATAAAGTTTTTTTATGGTGTTTCCAATTTTACCGAAACGATTGCCTCTTAAATTTTTGAGATAAATTCTATAATTTATTTCTCATCACTTAAGTAAGGAAGCACATTATAAATATAATAGTACTGCTGTTTTATGTTTGTGTAATTACTTTGTAGGATCTAAACGGATCTTCATCAAAAATTGGTTCGAATGTTCATTAGGACCATGAGGGGCTACATACAAATTTTAAGTTTTGCATTTTCGTTTGTCGCTTCACGGGCATTTTTCACCCCTGTTGATGGATTTATTGATTGGGATTCAACACATAGCTACACAATGGACTATTTGTGCTCTGCCCACTACGGGTATCGAAACCCAGTTTTTAGCGATGGGAGCATCTTGTTGATGAATTTTCATGAAATTTAACATGGAAATTTGTTAGATCCATTTAAAGATAAATGCAAAGTTGCGGTTTCACATTTTGTGTTTTTTAGCTTTTATGGACATTTTTTTACAAAGGAAGCATCTTTTCATGTTCTAATATCGCCATTTATTAATCATTAATTTACGAAACCTCTGTCCAAAGATGGAGCACTCCAGCTAGTATGATAATAAGTTTGTAAACAAATAATCATAAAGAAATAATTTAGTTTGAGGAGAAGACATTACACGTTTCGGCAAAACATTGGTCTGTCTTCTTCACTTCATTATCCGTATGAATCGTTCTGTGCAAACATGTTATTTTGCCTGTCAAATATACAATGTATTACCAAATATGCTGGAATAGCCTACAACATCATAAAAACGGAGTCGTTTTCACCGAATTCACTTATGTTTTACAGCGTACGTTGTTTAATTAAGTCTATAAAAGCTAACAGTTACTCTATTTGAAGTTAAAATATCACAAGAAAATAGAGCTAATGTGTCTCCACAAGAATAACGTTTATTGAATAAAATATGTGCGGTGTTACGGGTAACACAGGTTAAACTCAGTTAGGCCTGATATGAGTAAAAACCTAACGGTATTTTCTACAAATATTGGTCTGGTTATCCATGATTAATCATCCACGGTCCATACTTTGGAAAAATATTATAAAATAAAAGTCCAGAGTGCATCACCCATGACTACTTTAAAATAAATGGCTGTTTCTATTTCTCCACGTGTATACCAACATCTCATGACAAATGGTATTATTCGTTAACGTCATAGATGATCTAATTTATAATATAATGTAGCTCCAGCAGTAAATCGTGACTTTATTTTTTATATTGTGTGTCTTCATAATACTTTAACATATTGTAAAAAAAGTAATTCAGAACAGGACGAAACCCTCACTATTCAGGTTACAGCACACGTTTCCCGTTATTCATTGTACATTTATCTCTTCTTACCACTAAGAATCGAACTTCCTACTTTTCTTTCTCTGCTATATAATAGTTTATGTAATATACGAATAATACTAAAGTTAATGATAAGCGAATTTTGAGTGGTGTTGAAAAAAACAACGAACTGACACACAACTTGACGTCTGTTGTATTTTGTAAGCCTAACCAGTCGTTCGTATCTCCTTCGGTCACCAACTATTGACTGTAACGGATTTTTGTAGCAGCAGAGATATTTGATTTCGATTGTAGTTTCTTTACTTGTTGAATGGCTGAACAACAATGATAAGTACGCTAGCGAGCACATGTTACTGTAATGTCTGTTTATAACTTGGAGAAGTAATGTACTCATTTATTGCAGTCTAATAATTCTATATCGCTATATCTGTGAAGTTTTACGATATGACTTTAGCTTTTTGGCGTATAGCTATTTTACTTATCAGTATGCAAATAGACATAATACGGATTGTAAAATGCTATTCCTACCTATTATAGTAGTTGTAAAGTGTCACTTCCAGAAAATGTGGAAAGGTAAAAGTTATTGTAATAATTACATAAAAACATCATTACGCAATGATACTGCTATTTAACCAACAATACTTACTATTAGTTGCAGCTAGAAGGCCCAGTCTTTATTGTACATATTTCTTGTTTTTAACACAAAATGTTGTTATATGTACGTTGTTTCAAATTGTATTTTAATTAGCTCAGTGTATAAATACAGAGAATTTCAAGAATGTGTATCACTGATTCTAGACGTGTTTTTCTTATCAATGATTAAAAGACGAGCTGTTTAAGATGAAAATTATGTATCAAGTCCAATTTGATATTTAGTTTACCAGTTGCCACAGATTTATATCAGTTTCGAAGAATTACGCCTTTAATCAGTCGCCCTGCGAAAGGGTAAATTGATGGAATAGAGTTAGGCTTCACAAAATGGTGAGCTTAACTGCCGCCCTTCCAATGATGACAAGCCCCTCATATAAAACAATACCCTCATTCAAAGAGTACTTAGCTATGAAATAAACTTAAATACAACTCAAAGTTCTCTCTAACCCATTCACCTTTTTTATTTTCATCACTGGGCACAAGACAGGTAAGCATTGTGGCGTCTGTCCCTCCTCCAGTGGCATAGCGGTATGTCAGCGAATTCACACCGCTATAAACCGGGTTTCGATACCTATGGTGGGAAAAGCACAAATAGCCTACTGTGTAGCTTTGTGCTTGATTCCAAATAAATCCTCTACCCCCACAATAAATTCCCGGCTCTCATGGATTTTCTTATTCCATTTGTTGCATTGGATTAACAGATCCCAGCTATGACTTTGGATTTACAAATTCCAGCCGCTAGATGTCTCTGCTTATTGACTTTGCCGTCTTATTTCTTCTCAGTGTCGTCATCATTCCAGGCCTCACAGACTCCTGGACACCAGATCTCTCTTCCAGCCAACTAGCAAATACGAATTTTATCCGAAATTACTTTTAAACACAAGATCATAAGAAAATTTTCTATTTTAGAAAGCGGGGCGAAAAGGTATATTAACACCCACGAACGCTCCAGTTTAGGAAAGTGTACCTTCCTTAAAAAAAAATTAAATACCTGTCATGTTATTTCTTGTTTGTTTATTTTTCTTTTAGTGGCGGAGTGTTAAAGAAGGCGCAAACGTTTAAAGAATAAACGTATCAGAACATATTTATTTAAAATAACATTGTTCATGAACATATATTTTAGAAAAAAGTGCCCGAACACTATTTATTTAATTCAATAAGAACTATGCAAGATGTATTTGAACAATACAAAAAGACGGATGAAGACCGCTTTAACCTCCAGGATTACATTATTGTGATGCATAGTAGTTCAGAATTAATATGATTTGTAATTTTAGTGAAAAAAAGGTAGTGAGAGAATATTTTATTCTGAATGATTTGCAAATATATATTTTAATTGTCTTTATATGTTTTCAGTTACATAAACATAAAGTGTGTCCTTCGCTATTACAGCGGTAGCTCTTTGGATTTACAACGCTAAAATCAGGGGTTTGATTCCCTCTGTAGACTCAGCAGATAGCTAAATATGGCTTTGCTATAAGAAAACACACACACACAGATATAGTGCAATGAAAATTAAACGAAAAACGATATTGTAAAGAACAAACCGACAATATATTAAGTGGTACAATTTGTTATAATACTGTACTGAAGTATATACATATAACATTTAGTTGAATACCTTTTATTTTTAAAACCTTAAAACATCTGACAGCATAAATAACTTTTTTTCATTTTTCTCTAACCATCGCTTGATTTGAAGAGAAAGTGTCTCAATTAATATTTGTTTTTTATAAGATTTATTTACGTGATCTTTTATTGTCAATCAAAAACCATCTATTGGGGCTAAATCTTGGAAACTGCGCTTCCAAGTCTAATATTGATTTTGGACTCTCAGTGTACCAGACATTAACGATTTGGATCCAATAACATTTGGCGTTTTTGTCCTGTAACAGATATTCACCATATGATAACTGTTTTCTTACTGTAAGAGACGTTCTAGAATCAAGTACATTAACACAGAGCACAATATTCATTGAACCACTTACAACGTGAAAGCGACCAATACCCTTGACAGACATGAAGCCACATATTTATTACACACATGAATGCTTCATTGTTTCTATTGTGTGAAATGATTTAGGTTCTTCTCCATAATGACGCCTCACATAATTACTACAGTTGTATGGTTAGACGCACAAAAGGTAGGTTCATCACTATGATCACTCGATTCTGTTTACCAACAATCGAATTTTTATAGTCTCGGCTAATAACAGTTTTGTTAAATGCACAATTTTAACGATAAAAGGTTTTCATCTCAGTTCATATCCAATATGCTCGTTTTCTCGTAAGCTACGAAACACTGTTGTCGTTAAGACACTGAAAAGACCAATTATCAGTTTATAGATGATATTATAAACATTATTTTGTTCTAGCAATAATCTTTCGAGATCGTCCAGATATGGGGTGATTTCCACAGAATTATTTATTTTGTTTCTTGCAATGGTCAGAAATACTGTACAATGATAATCTTACAGTCATGCAAGATATTTCTTGTGGACTATTAAAGCTATCTTCACGTAATGCAATAATATTACCTCTTATAACAACATTGAATAAGCCATTGTTTTACAATGAGCTATATTAAGAAATGAAAAACAAACTCCTTGGCTGCTAAAACAGGTAACCAAACATGAAATACGTTCTGAACAAGACAGAATTTAGCATCTTCTTGCACGTAAAATCTAATTTTCCCATCTGCATAACAACAAAATCCAAATAGCATTGTTTACAATATTAAATTATAAAACTTAAAATAATTGAGTTATTAACTTACTAGATATGAAACATATTAACCGACAATAAAACAAATAAAATTCAATTATTATAAATAATTAAAACTAATAGTTGTATTATTTTGAATTTCGCACTGGTCTTCTTAATAAAGCAGCGTAAGACTAGAGGAAGTGCAGCTATTCATCACCATCAACCGCCAACTCTTGGGCTACTCTTTTACCAACAAACAGTGGGATTGACCGTCCCATGGTTGAAAGGGCGAGAACGTTTGGTGCGACGGGTATACGAACCTACTACCCTCAGATTAGGAGTTGAGCTCCTTAGCCACCTGGCTATGCTGGGCCTAAAAATTGTAAATATTAATATTAATATAGTATGGAAGAAAAGTAATCAAATATAATAATTCAAAACTTACACTTATAATTAACATAAAAAAAATTTGCTTAATATTGTTGTCAGCATAAATGTTACAAATTAGTGAAACAGTTGGTACAATTTCATACAGTTTTTATATTAAAAACACATTTATTTGTTACGTCTAGGTTGTCCCCAAGCGGCATAGCGGCCTGTCTGCGGACATCCAACGCTAACAACTTTCGATACCCGTGGTGGGCAGAACACAGACTATCAATTGTATAGCGTTATGTTTTATTGTTTATTTTTTGAATTTCGCGCAGTGCTACGCCAGGGTTATCTGCGCTAGCCGTTCATAATTTTGCAGTGTAAGACTAGATGGAAGGCAGCTAATTATCACCATCCACTGCCAACTCTTGGGCTACTCTTTTGCCAACGAATAGTGGGATTGACGTCACTTTATAATGCCCCCACGGCTGAAAGGGCGAGCATGTTTGGTGTGACGGGGATTCAAATACATGACCCTCAAATTGCGAGTAGAATGCTTTAACCACCTGACCACGCCAGGCCTGTTGTTTTTTAAGGTCAACATTACCCTACTTTAAGTTATTTGTTTTAGCGTAAAGGGACAGAAAATTCCTTAAAAGCAGCTTTCGTGTCTTGATTGTCTCAAAATGATGTCATAATAAGTACAAGTTTGGCTTCATTATTCTCCATAATTTAGCTCGAGATGCAGCGTATAACTAAAATAATTTATCATTGAAAATATCGCAAAATTTCCTTTCTTGCGTTATATTCTCACACAAATAATCCAGTGAAGATGGAAAGAAAAAGAAAGCTTTTTCTGTTGGGTACGAATTTTACAACCATTGTAAAAACTATGTATGTGAAAAAGTGGAAGGACTTTTCCAAAATACTATTCCGGTGCCTCACAGGAAGAAGCTTTGACAGTTTTCTTTCACTTAGGTAACATGATATTTTGATTGGTCCAGAAGGATATTTCCGGTTTTAGTAGACGAGTTTCAGGCCCAGGAAATATGTCATAATAAACACAGTTGGAAATCGCTTTAAATGACGCTCTAAAGTACATGGACAATTTTTGAGAGATATTCTCACTCGATAAACTTGGACTTAAATTATTATTGAGAGACTTATCACGCGTTAGATATGTAGCACGTGCCCTCACAAAAAGCTAAGGCCGGACATCACTGTCATGATATCCGCCCCTAAAGAAATTAATTATATATCTTAAAACCACTTTATATTTCACTCGCAGGCCACAGTAGATTTTGATTTTTCCAGCTGTCTTTGCTGTTCGCTTCAGAAATCCGTCGTTCTTATGTTTTTACTTTTTTACAAATGTGTATATATTTTCAGTAAATTCAAAATCATTCGAAACTAGTCCTATCATACAATTCTCTATAGCTGCAGACAAACCCATAATCTATCCGGAAGCACGATATATTTCTTTACTTTCACAATGCTACTATAAACCAATATTATAACATATCATCATAGTAAATAATATGGAAAGGTAAGGTGAAAAATTACATATAATTTGTTTGGACATTGAAAAGTGTTCCACTTAATCATGAACCAGTGTTTTTTAAAGTGCTAATTAAATAATATTGTAATAAACACTTTTACCTGCTGTTTAATTGTAATGTAAGCGCATTATTGATTATTGAGTAACGAAAAGTAGAATATACACATATAAGTAATTGGCTTGTAAAAAAAATGAAAAACTTTCTTTGCTACTATTTTATTATTCACAAATTCCTTCTCATAACTTCCTTCTAACATCTTTAGATGAACGCGAATCTCACCCGCCGAACCTAGCAAACCTGTGTATGAACAGTTCATGTAATAAGAACATTCCAATCTCATTAGTTTAACATTAATTACATTACCAAGGTTATAGCTTTCAGGATTAAGAATTTTGAAGATTTTACAATAAACAAAAAATAAAGAAAGTTGTATTACATTTCAAAATAGAACGATCTTTTTAAATTTCTTTATGACTAAAGTCTGTAGTAAAGCTCCATTAGACTTTTTTATTAAATACAGAAAAAAAAATGTCTACTTAGACTGGCATTATTAAGTGAGACGACAAAGGTTTGTAAGCAGGGTTGGTTAATAAGCTACTTTAATTACATTATGTTATTCACTGTATCTTATAACAACTCGTTGTCTCCATTGTGTTCCATTAATAAATACCGGTATTATGCTTGAAATGCTTATTTCTTCCAACTGTAAGAAATAGTTTCAAAAAAAAGAAAAGAAACTTGATTTAATTCGTGTTTTGCTTTATTAAAAATTATTGACTATGTTAGACTACACCTGATACTTAATGCAATTTCTACGAAGGAACTATCTGCGAGATACGTTTTTGTACAAAATACACGCCAAACGTATATGTGGCGTAGTCTCTTTTTTGTTTGTTTGTTTAAAGAAACAGCGCGTTTGTATATTAAGTATTTTCCTGACTGATACAGCTTTTGGTTATTATATTAGTTGTTTCTTTTGTAACTTCTAACCCCTTCACTAAGGAGTTTCTATTATTTCAAAAGTTCAAGGCCCGGCATGGCCAGGTGGTTAAAGCACTCGACTCATAATCTAAGAGTCACGGGTTCGAATCTCCGTCACACCAAACATGTTCAGCCGTGGGGCGTTATAATGTGAAGATCAATCTCACTATTCGTTGGTAAAAGAGTAGCCCAAGATTTTGCGGTGGGTGGTGATGACTAGCTGCCTTCTCTCTAGTCTTACACTGCTAAATTAGGGACGGCTAGCACAGATAGCCCTCGTGTAGCTTTGCGCAAAATTCAAACAAGCATATTTCAAAACTTAAAAACCATCTTTGGATTACAGCTTATAGATTCGACCTGGTATGGCCAGATGGTTAAAGCGTTCAACTCGTAATCTGAGGGTCACGGGTTCGAATCCCCGTCGCACCAAACATTCTCATCCTTTCAGTCGTGGGGACGTTATAATGTGACGGTAAATCTCACTATTCATGGGTAAAAGAGTAGTCCAAGAGTTAACGATAGGTGGTAATGACTAACTATCTTGCATTGCTAAATTAGGGATGGATGGCGCAGATAGTCCTCGCTTAGATTTGCGCAAATTTCAAAAAGAAACGTGTAGATTTTGGTTTTTAATGTTATTATTTCTCAAATAATTTCGCTAATGATTAGTCCTAAAGAAGGCGAATTATCAACTAGAAGTTACACTCAGTGTTTAGGTGGAGACGTAATTTTTGATAGAGAGTTTTATAATTTTGTTTGAACGTCGTACAACTTTTATGAATAGTTTCGCCCGTGAGTCTTACAAGTTGATTATTCTATGTAAAATACATCTAAGTGTTTTTTGTTATATTTTGGAGATGTTATGAGTACTTAATAGCCTTAATAATTAAACGTTTGGTATTTAGTTAACTGACTTTTTAATTACTACGTTTTCTTAAATTTAAATTCTGGTTTTATTTTGAGTTAACACATATCGCCTTATCCACTAGAGAAAAAAAACGTGTTAACCCTCCTGTTATTCACCATTATTATATTTTACACATCTTTTCTTCACTCTCCTATGCTTCACTATTATTCTGTACACGTTAAGTCAGCTTTAACAGCGACAAATGGTCTCGAGCTGGTACATTGCTTTAACTGATCGAGCGTTCTGTATCTACTATGGAATGTGGGTAGAATTTGTGCAATAACCAACTAAAGTCAAAATAACTTGTTGGAGCATTTGACACCATGACATTCAGAGGCTTAAACTTTTTTTACAATACAGCAGGTCCACTTCGTTATTGTGGTCCGTGATTGGAAAAAGAATAATTTTTCGGTGTATTTTCTTTGATATAATTCATTAACTGTATTTACATTTTAAATCTATTCGTAGATGCTTGAGCCTTATTAGAAAAGATATATTAGTTCCTCATTTAAAGTATATAATCCATTATATGCTGTTCTATTCGGTCATTGAAATAAAGGTATTATTATACAATCAACTGTCTGTTTTGTTTTCTTTTTATCTTCAGCGTTAAATGCTTTTAAATAAGTTATTTAAAGCAAATGCCATCATCACGTTTATTTTCGACAACAAACTGAGCGCCAGAACCTCCGGTTACAAAAGTAAGATATTCAAAATCTCCACATCTTGGAAAATTACCTTGAAATTTGAATAGCAAGTAACGATTAATGATTTAATACAACAATGTTGCTCCTATAATTTTAGGTAGTAAGATTATAGAATAGCTAACAGTAACCTTCTCATGGATAAAGAAAATAGGCGTATAACTCGAGTGTGATGAAATCTGAAAGTAAGCTTTCCTGTGGATTTCCTTCGGAAAATTAAACACATGAAAAGGGCAATAGTCTTGTCTTTTAATTATATTAGTTATTTTATAGCAATGCTTATAAGAATTTATGAAAAGTTTTGGAAAATAGTGATGATTTTATTAGAATATCTTTTTCCTTTTAGCAATAACATAGATCTACAGAGTGCCCCAAAATTATGTTTTCTATTTTAGAATTTAATAGTTAAATAATTACAGAAATACAACCATGAAGTTTTCAGCATACTATAGCCCAAATCAAACAGTTTCTGTTAACACGTAAGTAGACATTTACTTGTGCAATTTTAGTGACTTTTAGCACATCTAACCGATTTTCAATTTCAGTCCGCATTTGCTGCAACATGTTTACAGTTAAAGTTGAGATGACATCCATTGTCCTGATCTTTAGTTACGTGAAGTTTGCTATAGGTACACGATACACGATGTCCTTAACATACCTCCAAGGAAAGAAGACCAGAGGAGTAATTAATGACTGGCACACACGGAAGTCACAGAAATGGCCCACCATGCAGGCTGAACGACGTATTGAACTTTTCCTGGCACACTTGCCATTCTATGAAGTAACGTTATTCGCTGGGATGAAAAAACAAAACGCATGCTAATAAAAATTGTTTGCGTTCGGTTACACGACATTGAAAACCACATGCTTGTATTTCTTTGGCTATTTGATTATTAAATGCTAAAATAAGTAGTATAATTTTGAACCACACTCTATAATAAGAAAATAAAGTCATACTGAAGCTGTTGTGAAGTCCAACGTTGAGCTTATAAAATTATTATAGATTTATATCTTTTCTGTATGGTAGTTGAAATATTTTATAATGCTATAATTTGCCAATATAAAGTCTGCATTGAAAATGCTTAACGATAAAAAAGCAAATGTAAATTTTGTCACTATCACAAAATTTTTATTTACCTGTCCCCCACCGACCGGTTATTTACAAAATATTTCTCGTTTTTATTGATTAATGAAACACCATTTAATACAAGACTGCACAGTAACTACACGTTAAATGGTTCTTAGTCGTTTCTACTCTCATGTAAGTGTTCGTTAATAAACAAAAAATCAAACACTTAAAACTTAATATAGGTCTATCAACAAATATATAGCTAAGTTAAATTATCCTATAATATTTTAAAAGTGTGAGAAAGTTACTGAATTGCACATAATCAAATAAGAAAATGTTTCTACTGACATCGAATATCTGTGTGTTAGTTTAACTCATATTACAAGTAGTTTTTTGGTCATGAAGTTTCTATCTCCACCGCTTTAGATATCTGTGTTGATTGTAACGTGGTCATGGTGTAAGCGACTCAGTACATGCTGAACTCATCACGATCACCCCTGCTTAGTCCAACAGAGCGTGCTCTTCATGAGCCACTGACTTAGAAAAAATGAATGGGTTTTAGTTAATCGTATATATGTTAGCAAAGTAATTGAACCTTCAACACGCAGTATTACGTATATTAAAAATACCAACTGGAATCTTGAAGAATGAAGTCTCAGAAGGCGGGCGTGTACTTTACCTTAATTTCATTTTTGTAAAGCTTTTCCCTAGAATGCTCAGTACTTATACCTGGAACAAAAATTGCCAGAAGTATCGCAAAAACACACACCAGATTCGTTAAACCAAAAAGTAAAACATTTATTATACTTGGAGAGTTTGTTACAAATTGCTGTTATTTAGTAAACATTCTGTGGTGTTAAAACACCGCATTTGTAAATTAAATGAAATAAGATATTTACTATTAGATAAATAATCATGAAATAAAATGGAGTAAGAATAGATTATTTTGCACACTGAAATTGAATCTTAAAATTTGTTGATACAATTCAGCTCAACAAAGAATTAATGTCTTATACAAATATTGAATACTTTAAGAAAAAACAAACAATGTTGAAGCTGTGTCACTCCATTACAGTCTATAACATCATATCTGGTCATGTTCTGTCAGACAACCATGCATATTCCCGATAGCACTGCAGCATAGTTTCCATTTCAAAAACCTAAATCGTAAGGCTTTCATGGTCAAAGCACACCACACCTCCCTGCAACTTTCTATAATCCCTTTAATGTATAAGGACAACAGTTTTACAGCTTTTATTTCAACAGTCCAATAACATAGAATGTATTTTAATGTAGTAACATGAATTAATGTTTCATTCCTTAGCTGCCTGAGGTACTCAGTGGTTAAACGAGAGACACGACTGAAAGCCTTATATAGGTGAACATTCTTCATTATGTTGTTATTGATGTCTAAAGTACGTGTACATATTTTTCTACTGAGTTTTGTGTTCGTTGGTTTTCGTTAAAAAACCCGCACTTTGCTTATCATGACGGGAGTACAACTTGTGCGGGTCCCGTTTTAGGTGTTCCTGGTGTTCGAAGTCGGTCATAGTCCCCTATGTTTCACTGTCATTAAATGCAAAGGATATCTACGTTTTGGATATCCTAAATCATCAAACTGAACACGATCCGGCATGGCCAGGTGGTTAGAACGATAGGTTTGTAATTTGAGGGTCACGGGTTTGAATCTCTGTCACACCAAACATGTTCGCCCTTTCAGCTGTGGAGGCGTTATAAGATGACGGTTAATTCCAGTATTCGTTGGTAAAAGAGTAGCCCAAGAGATGGCGATGGCTGGAGACGACTAGGGACAGTTAGTGCAAGCATATTTCGTGTAGCTTTATGCGAAGTTCCAAACGTAAAACAAGCAAACTGAACACATCTTTATGAGCTGACTCTATGTATATTTTGCACAGGAAAGGTGCTATTACATACTCTTTCTAAAAATTATGAAACTTCGGGGACATCACACCATCTCTAAAACGTCAAACAATGAAAATTCTTGTTCTGATACGTATTGTTTTATCGCGACTTTATATCTATTGTTGTTGTTATACGATTTGCACATTATTATTATTATTATTATTATTTTAATATAACCTACTCATCATCCTCTGTACAATGTAAGAAAAGTTTCAACACAGAAAACACAATAAAATGTGCAGGTAGAATGTTATAGATTTTTAATTAACTTAGACGAAATTTAATCTATAGCTCGTATATTTAAACTATTATTGAAACTAAGTACAGGTTGTAGTTTTGTGCTCAATAAGAATCAAATAAAAAATCAGCCAGCTTTGCAATACAAAATGTAGTATGTTGTTAATATAACTACGCAAAGGTGAATGTATAACCTTTATGTTATTTCGCAAGAAACTTTTCCTTCATAATTAAAGCAAATGTTCTAAATGTTGCTTTTCTAATTTACATATAATAACACTCTTTCCTATTTTCACTGCTTTTTACCTAAAAAAATGTTTATTCTTTGATAAGTTTTCGAGTCATTTCAACAGTCATCAAATACGGCCATTGAGAGATTATATTAAAGGAACATGAATTAAAAAATTAAAATAATAATTAAATGAACATAAAAATTCTTTGCTAAACTTACTAAATGCCTCCCCCCTCAGCCCTCATGCCTGAAGATGTTTTATTTGCTAAACTTACTAACTGCCTTCCCCCCTCAGCCCTCATGCCTGAAGATGTTTTATTCGTTAAACTTACTAACTGCCTTCCCCCCTCAGCCCTCATGCCTGAAGATGTTTTATTCGTTAAACTTACTAACTGCCTTTCCCCCTCAGCCCTCATGCCTGAAGATGTTTTATTCGTTAAACTTACAAACTGCCTTCTCCCCTCAGCCCTCATGCCTGAAGATGTTTTATTCGTTAAACTTACAAACTGCCTTCTCCCCTCAGCCCACATGCCTGAAGATGTTTTATTCGTTAAACTTACTAACTGCCTTCCCCCTCAGCCATCATGCCTGAAGATGTGTTATTCGCTAAACTTACTAACTGCCTCCCCCCTCAACCCTCATGCCTGAAGATGTTTTATTCGCTAAACTTACTAACTGCCTTCCCCCCTCAGCCCTCATGCCTGAAGATGATTTATTTGCTAAACTTACGAACTGCCTCCCCCCTCAGCCCTCATGCCCGATGATGTTTTATTATTCCATGCAATAACTGTAAACATAAACTTCACAAATGTTTATGTATTTCGAGAATACGAAAGTTGTGTCATCAGGAACATGAAAACTTAAACAGGAACTTTAAACAAATCTGTAAGTTGCTTCTACCATATGAAATTATATTATCCTTTAGAACTGACATGGTAAATTTTATTTTTATTACATAATATTTACATGCAAATATTTTAAGCATATTATACAGTTGTTTTGAAATTAAACTTCATAGACCTTCTTAAGCCTATAACACGGAGATTATCATCAGAACCTGAACAAATAAGTCGATATTGTAACGAAAATTGGTAAGTTTTACAAACTGTGTGAAAAATAGAAAACTCTATAAGAAACTCGCAATCTTAAAATGAAAAAAGTTGGAATACTCTATTTACAGTTATAGAATATGGACAGTTGTGTCATGCAAATCTGAATTGTGAAAATAGCAACTGTTTGTGTTAATAATTACTAAACGTAGTATTCATGTCTCATTGAAGAAAATTTAGAAGAGTGAACATTTTCTGTAAAAAGTTTATTGTTTGTTTCTCTGGGAACTACTGCATGGATAAAAATGTTCTGATTTTACTATTTAGTCGTACATAACTCATTACATTCAAACG
The DNA here is from genome assembly GCF_004210375.1 of Tachypleus tridentatus. NCBI lineage: Eukaryota > Metazoa > Arthropoda > Merostomata > Xiphosura > Limulidae > Tachypleus > Tachypleus tridentatus. The sequence goes on from NC_134836.1 coordinate 39,715,274, forward strand.
GTTCAATGTACAGAGCTCAAATTTTCATGGATTTTAAAGATATGAACTTTAATGTTTTTGTATATTAAAATGGCATCACTTATTGAAAACAATAATAGATTTAAAGTGCTACAGTTTCTTGGTACTACATTCAAAAATTGCGTCAATAAAGATACAACAAGCCTTCAAGTATGGTTCTAGTGAAAGTCATGTTTTTGTTGTGAGGAGAACACTTTTATTTAAAACTGTGTTTTATTATAAATAAATGGTTGTTTCACATAACACAGTATTTTTCTAAGTGTTTGAATTTTGAATACACAAAGTGGGAAATTGTTTTACACATTTTTATTTCTGGTTCTTTTTATTAGGAGTTTTGGTTACGTACATAGATACTGACATACACGCTATGTCCATTAAAGTAACATTGAGATGTTCCATATATTATACGTAATAATATTTCATTTTAGCCTTGGCATAAATAGCCTTATTATTCTTATTATTTTAAACAAGTATTTGCATATAATTAGTTTAAGTATGTCATAAAATGTTTTAACTGTAATTTTCACAGATGCCTCTGCTATTCAATAGAATGGAAAGTTGTCCTCAGAAACATTAAGACCTTAGTTATAAAAAAAATCGAAATGTTTCATCTGGCTTAAAAACACATAAAAAATTGTGTCAACAGACACATATGAGTATACACTGTCAGAAAATCAAGATGTTTAACATGCCATATCCAGTATAGAATCCTTTGACTTTTGAAACATACAAACGTGTTTGTCCGAACTTCGAGTAAAGCTGTTCAAGCTAGCCATCCTTAATTTTGAACTGAAAGACAAATCAGAAGGCAAATAGCGAAAAGTGTCAACACCAATTCGTTGTCCACTGTAATCAAGTAGTGGGATTTGACTGTCGCTCTTACAACATGCTAGTGAGACCCAAATAAGGATAGCGTTTTTGCCGCGACGTAAATGGAACACCCACCGTTGAATTAATTGTCCGGCATGCTAACCATTTGCTACGCCCAGCCCACACTTGTCTAAACTTTCAAAAAATTGGGATTTTGCACAGGAAGTGCCACCAGAAATATATGAACGTAACTGTTTAAAATAAACCTGCACAAATACCGAAATAACTTTTTGTTTTCGATTACGTTACTTTTACTTGTAAAATTCGCGAAGTAGAAATGGTAAGTGACCGAATTCTGAGATTGAGAGTAACATGTATTTACATACGCTCACACATTCATACATTATTGACAGTTACGTAGGTGTTTGACTTCAAATGTTAAGATGTTTTAAAGAGTAAACGATTACAGAAAAGTAAATAAGGCAAAACATTTATAAAATGTTTTGGAGTCAAAGAAGAACAAGAGTTACTTTAGAAACTTCGTTTAAACTAAAAAACCAAAAGATTAAAAGACACAATAAGAATTAGAATGAATAGGGCAGAAATCTTAATGATATGAATTATATTTAAAATTATAGCATACAACATAAATAAACACAGACATACACATAAATATAAAATAGAAATTAAAAAAGTGAAGTCACACAGAAAAAAAAGGAATACAACAAAAAGAAAAGAATATCAAATAAATACAGGAGAGAAAGAAGCAACTTTTGGAAAATATTGCGAAAAATAAAATCCCTGGATTGAGGTTAATGCCTTTCAGGATTGTTGCGTTCATGAGATTCCTTTTCCGAAAGCTTCTTTACTTGTCTTCCTCTTTTAGGCTCATAATAAGTATCTATACCTGTTCGTGTAACGTTTTCGAAGGAATATCCTTGTGCACGAAGTCATTCGTATTGATAGAAGATTTGTAAACGTTAATTTGTTCTTACAAAGTAGTACTGTATGTTCAGTAGAGAATTTCACAAGGTTTTCATTTTTTATTCAATTGCATTTGTGCGAAGCAAGTATCGACTCTGTTTATATACGATTTATTCGATTTTTGATAACCAAAAATATTTGTATAACAGCTCTTCATTTCAAAATATATAGGAGCTTTGTTTCGTAATAAACGAAAAGGGCCCGGCATGGCCTGGGGTTAAGGCACTGGACTCGTAATCTGAGAGTCGCCAGTTTGAATTCTCGTCACACCAAACATACTCGTCTTTTGGAGGTGTTATAAAGTTATGGACAATCCTAAGAGTTGGCGGTGGGTGGTGGTGACTAGCTGCCTTCCCTCTAGTCTTACTCTGCTAAATTAGGGACGGCTAGCGCAGATCGACCTCGTGTAGCTTTGTGCGAAATTTGAAACAAACCAAACCACATGTCTCATTTCTTTCAATATATATTTCCTAAAAAGCAGATATATTCCTGATGCAATTCGTTGACTAAAGCTAACTATTTTGCTTGACCTTTTCTACCATGAAATTTGACCACTTCAGAGAATATTTCTCTGTTACATTTTTTACCAAAACACTTTAAATATTTGTAACTCAATCACACTTATGCAATATCTATGATGACTGTTGCAATTTAAGATCTATTTGATTCTTTGACAAACCAAAATGATTTTTATACGAGCTCTGGATTTTGCAATAGCTAAGAGTTTTGATTCATATCAGAAAAAACAAAAAAACTGAAACGTATTAAAGCAACTAATGGCATGACGAAACTGCTTTTGTATTTTATGTTATACCCACCGTATTTTTATCGTATTTTAAATTTCAATATTGCAAACTATTATGGTTGAATTGAATTTCAGTCTTGAAACCCCAGCATATTTTTGTCGTAAAATAATAGTTTTTAAGAATGAAACTATTTAATATATAAAACTAGAGTGAAGCACATATACTTTTAAGTTTTCCTCGTACAGAATATAGATAGCTTCATTGTGTTATTATAACGAAAAAGAAAATAGCATTTTAAAATCTGATAAGAAATGATTACTTCACATTATTCGTACTTTTAAAGATATGTTTGTTTCTCTAAGAAACAAATCATAAAAATTATGATTGATTTTTATCAGTATTTACGATAATATCATACGTATTACTTGCCATGAAAATATATTTTCAAAGATGCTTGACTTGATTTCAAACCTATTTTGTTTCTGCAATCCAACTTCTTCAACATTTGAACATTGAAAAAAGTGATTAAAGGCAACAATGGATGACTTGTTTGTGAATTTCAGATTTATTCAAATTATTAATTGCTATATAATACCAGTTAATTTGTTAGGGATGGAACTTTAAATAACATCTGAGCTGTCGTTCCTGTGATAGTAAATAAAAATGATTTATTGTTTGCTATTAATAATATTATTAGATATTTAGTTTACTTTCTGAATAATTATTATGTAATAATTTCAAACAATTTTCAAAAATCCTTCTAAAAATACAATTTATAATAATAATTATAAGCAACAGGCAATCCACACTATGACGTAAGTCATTAGTTGAGTATTCTAGTTCGATATGATGTTTTCGGTTTATAGAAAACTTAAAAACAAAGCTATTCTGAACGATACATCAGCCTCGTGGATATTGTCCAGATAGAAGCCAATACAAGCTGTTATATTTGATTTGCTTCATTTATTTATATTTTCATCTAAGCATCATAAAAGGTAAAAACGAAACATTAATATGAATAACTAAGAATTATAATACATAACTCATGGTTTAAAAACATATTAACCGGTTCTTCTACGATGATTGTAACAAGAACAGTAACAATAATCCTTGATTAAATGAGCCTCAAATATTACAAAACCGTCTGGTACGGAAGCACACGCTAAACAATTGTTCATATGGAGAGTTATTCAGTGTCTGTTGCTTGATGTAAAGAGCAAATTCTTACAGTTTTTATTAATATCTTAATAAATAGTCAATGGCTATCTTTTTCTAATAAATATTTTGGTTTATGAAATGAAAAACAACTGTAATTTCATATGCAGATATCAGGATCAATTGGTGTCTTGTTATTTCTATCATACCGAGCAGGTAAACACTCTTAAATGATCTATATTAGTTTCAATACTATGAATGTAAGAACAATCATGTATGAGCCACACGTTAAAAGCAGTTGGGCGGGCACGTGGGTTAAAGCGTTCGACTCGTAATACGAGGGTCGCGGATTCGAATCCCGGTGGCACCAAACATGCTTGATCTTTCAGCCATGGATGCGTTATAATGTGACGGTCAATATCACTATTCCTTAGTAAAATAGTAGCCCAAGAGTTGGCGGGGGGTGGTGATGACTATCTGCCTTCCCTCTAGTCTAACACTGCTAAATTAGGAACGGCTGGCGCAGATAACCCTCGTGTAGCTTTGCTCGAAATTCAAAATAACAAAAGCAATTGATATATGTATCTGTCTTTTGTTGTATCAGCTCTGCCTTAACAGTTATCGTTTTCTAACCTGTAAAATATACCTTAAAAGGTATCATCTTCATAACTCAAAATTATTATATTTTTCCACATGATTAAATCATCTTTCCATATTCATATATTTTAAATGATCTCCTCAAATATATATATAGCTCGTTATAAGTGATTTATTTTTCGATTTTATTCATTTTAAGGAGTCTAAACATTCTTTATAAGGTTCTATATATGTTAGTGAAGTGAATTTTATATCAAAATGCAAAAGATATGGCTTTAAAATGCCACATTATCTAGGTGCTGCTGAGCATAAATTCTGTATCAGCTTATTGTGTGTAATTTAGAGCTAATGATGGACAAAAAACAGTTCGAAATACATTTTCTGTCTTAACTGAGAAAATGTAAGATAAATCTTGATCAGAAAAAGATCATTTGAGCTACTATTGAGTCTCTAAATTACTGTAGAAATGATCCGCTTTCAAAGCCTTTAGAGTTTACGGTATCCTGTTTAGTAGCTTAGAGACGTTTGTGATATTTATGTATTGAGGAACAATGAGAGAAGAACAACAGGCGGCAAATCTTGTTGTGTTGCGTTACCTGTGGGACGTTCATTATGGTCACATTGTCACTTATTATACTAGAAAAAAACCAACAACAAAAAAACATGTTTTCTGTTCATTTGGATCGTTTAAAGATAGTTTTAATACTTAACTTCACTAGAATCTCATCAAAATATCTAACAAAAATAATCTATTCTTATGCAATGGGAAAAACGACATAGGCTTTGTTAAACGATTGAAACTGATTATGTTTTGCAATGGTTTTTTTGTACAACTTTAGTGACTTAAGAATTAGGGTAAATTAAAATTCGTCATTGTTTTATTCTTCGTGTAGTTGGTTTTAAAATAATCTAATTTTTATGTGTCTAAAAAAAACAACTATTATTATCCCTTTAGAAGCACTATTTGAATTTTAACTTTATTTTATATTATCACTTATAGATTGGAGTTACTACCTAATAGCAACCAATTCCTCATAATACATAATATGCTATTTCTAATGTTTATAAGTTAAACTTTTCAGAGTTAATAAAAATATTCTTCACAATTAGACGACAAACTGTGAACTCGACATTCAATTATATGAACAGAATGTTCACCATTACCTTCTTTGTTGTGTTATGTTCATTATAAGTAAATGAGTTCAGGGATTAGATTCATAACCAGCTGTTGTACTACGTTGATATATTCTATTTAAAGTAACAACTTTATCTCTTTTACCCCTAAAAAATAAAACAAAGTATAAGTTCATTGAAAAGCTTCTCTTTGTGACTAAATAAACTGAATGTGTTATTAATAATTAACCTTCTTTATAATAACAAAAACTGACGAAGTAAAATTGCATCTTAGCTGCAGAAAAAAAAGAAAGAATTGTTCTACAATGGAGACTTTAAAATATCTGATATAACGGTGAGATACTGGACATGTGATACTTTGAAAAAGTTCACTGGTGTTAAATTATCGCGATGTGTGTGTTTTTTTTTACAGCGAAGCCACATCAAGTTATCTGCTGGGTCCACTGAGGGGAATCGAAACCTGATTTTAACGTTGTGAATCCGTAGACTTACCGCTGTACAAGAATCGATATATGATTCTTGTGTTGTTTTGTTTTGTTTTGTTTGTTTGTATTTTAGCATGTAATGTAATAACTACACTTTCTTGTCAGTTACAGCTGGTTAAGTGTTCTCACGTGAAAATGTTAACTCATTCGTGTCGCTCATAGTCTAGTCACTATAAGATTATAAAGATGTATTAATTAAACCAGACCCCTGTGTGACAGAAGTAAATTTATTTACTTAAAATGCTAAAATCCGGGGCTCGATTCCCCGAGGTGGACACAACACATAGCTCGATTTGCCTTTGCTCTAGAACAATCAATCAACCAACCAACCAACTAGTTAAAACAATATACTGCATACATTGTTTCCGATTCAGTTAAGTATCTCTCCGAAAAAGTCACGTATATAGAAACATGTTTTATCGGAATTCGCTAAATGTTTTAGCGAATCCGTGAATTCCCCTTTTTGATCTAATGTAGAAAGTCTCACAGTGAGCAGGCATTTCGTTTTATCTCGTATATTTGATCTGCTGAGAATGGGTTGCACTGCTGCCATCTGACGGATATAATCTTTCATTAGAATTTTAAGATAACACAAGCAAGATGGATCTAAAATCCTTTATCACACCTTATAGATAATTTAATGTCATCGAAGATCTCATCAGAACAAAACATACGGCGTTATTCTTCTTCTTAGCAAAACAATAAAGGTATCTATAAATATAAGTCTGGAAATAAAAAATGATTCTAACTTTTCGTATAATAATGTAGCTGGTTAACAAGTATCTCTTTAAGAATGTTTTATAGTTTAAATACCAATCATTATTCTATTGATATAAGTCAGAAATTATACTACAAAATTAAAATTGTTTTAGTACACAAGCATGTACAGTGTTTGTGTGCAATATTTTATAATCACCTGATGACCTTTATGGATCGATAGCTACCGAAGATGTTTGTACAACTTTAAATTACTAAAAAATAATTTATTTTTCCTGGCTCGTAACATCTTTAAAGTGTGAGCCTGTAAACAAAAGTGTAAATTGTTTTATAGCAATAAAATTATCATTTATCTTATCAGATACTTCACCAATTCACTCATCCCTTATGCGTGGCTTTTCAGGTCAGCTTTATTTTCTTCGAAACAATTTACTCTGTCAGTTTTCACAAATTTTAGTTTCGTATTTATATACAAGAGTGAGTGTATGTGTGTATTGTATGTATATATCAAATATCAATCGATTTGCTTTGTTTTTTGAATTTCGCGCAAAGCTACACGAAGGCTATCTGTGCTAGTCGTCCCTAATTTAGCAAAGACTACAGGGGAATATCAATCGAAATATAAGGTTGTTCATGGCTGCCGTATGTTTATGAAATAAATATTTCGACTCTCAAACGCGGACAGAGCACATATTGTCCGCTGTGTCACTTTGCATTAAAACATACAAACAAACAAAGTCATAATCGTATTTATTAGTTGACTAATCTGATATACTTTTTAATAAGAAAACCACGAACTGGGCTTCTTGTTTGAAATAGACTATTTCATTAACGGAAATACGTTCCACTTCGTGCAAAACAATTTGACTTCAACGTGTCGTGGAACGTAACAGCTTTGGTCCTTTTACATCAGGCGAGACTCTAGAGTATCTAATAATTCTCTTCTTTATGTAGACAAGAACCAGAGTCCAGTACTTATAGGCAGAATGTCACAAATCACTTGGCGAGCTTCACTATAACCTTCAAACATAATTAGTTGTTTGAGAGACAGACTGTGTATATATGTATTATTTATCCTAGTAAGCGTATCCAATTCATCTCGCTATCATACCACGAACGGTAAAGTTGCCGAGAACTAAGTATTTGGAAACCAAACTGATTCTAATCTTGTATGTTCTCTTCCGTTCCAATTATACAGTATTTAATCATTGACTGGGATACGCAAAGAAAATGAATTATTGAGAGGTTCATTTTTTAAAACTTTAATTAAAATTTCAAATAGAGAAAAAAATTCTAGATTTAAATTTTGTCGTGCAAACATTGCGTTAGTTACATATACATATGTAACAACATTAATCTCTTTATAACTTTCATAAGTTAAAGGTACAATCCTACTCAAAAAAACTAACAAAGAGCTCAGATGTACCTGAGGGCCTTAACTGTATAAAGGACCTAATAAGTGCATAAGAAACAACGATTTTTGTAACCACTAAACGTATATTTTGAGTTTCATTTTTGATTTTACAATTGAAAAAGTATCGATTTTTTTTCCGTAATCAAAGTATTATATTTATCTTGATAATTACAATTTCCGTGAAAGTTATTTTATTATTAATTATCGTTGAAATGTTAAGATTTTACAAATATAATTAGCTACGGATTTTACAAACTGGTTATGAGATTTGCTTGCTTTCTTATTAAAGCGGAAAGCTACACAAAGGTCTATCTGTGCCACCACAGGTATCGAAAACCGGTTTTTGATGTTTTAAGCTTTCATATATATGGATTAGCAATCGTGTGTGGGGTGATTATTATTGTGAAAGCTGTTTAACCAAGCTTCAATGAACTGTGTATTACTCAGAAACGTTACTTCTTACAAGCGTTATTATCAATGTATCTTGATATGGCTGGTATGGGTAATAAAACTTTTATTAAAATAAAGTTAGCCTTCAGGTTAACCTGAAGATGACCCAAGAAGGTTGAAATGTTGTTCTATACTTTATTTTAATAAAAGTTTTAGAAATACAAATTGTTTGTTTGTTTGAAATTCGCGCAAAGCTATTCAAGGGCTATCTGCGCTAGCTGTTCCTAATTAAGGAGTATAAGACAAGAGGGAAGGCAGCTAGTCATCACCACTCATCGCCAACTGTTGGGCTACTCTTTTACCAACGAATAACGGAATTGACCATCACATTATAACGTTCCCACGGCTGAAAGGGCGAACATGTTTGGTGCGACAGGAATTCGAACCCACGACCCTCAAATTACAAGTTGCATGCCTTAACCCACCGAGCCATGTCGGGCTATACGTTGGAGACAGAAACCGAATGATGAAAATTAAAACGTTTGACAGTGATAAGTGATTTCTAATAACTTCGTTCTGCTGGCAAGTGTTAGATTCTAACGCCTTAACCCACCTGGCCATGCCGGGCCTTAGTTAAAAATTTCGGATTAATAATAAACACGTGATGTAACACATTGCACTAGAAAAGATTATTTGTAAAGCATATGCTGTATGTGACACATTAAAATACATTTGTTTCCCATGTTAAATTTGTACAGTCAAAATAGAGTAAAAATAACTTTTCAAATTCGATGATAATAAAACTAGCAGATATGAATTAAAATAGATCAACTGTAGTATTATTAAGAACAGTAATGAACAAATATAAAATGTGTAGTCATTTCAATTCCTTGGATCAGATCGTATATGTAATATGATTGTATATAGGCCATTTACAACCGTATTTTGTCATTCTATATGTTATTTCAATAAGGAAAGTTGAAATGTTTGTTTTTAAGCGGAAAGAATGATTGCAACATACTGATTTCCAGCACAAATAAAGCGAAGGTTCATAAAGCAGCCGCGAGGATTTTATTCAGTTCATGTTACTAAATTCGAAACATTTCTTTCAATTATTTATTTGAAAAAAGTCCTTTTTTTTGGCTTTTTGTCGTGAAATTTCCTCACAAAAAGAAATATTTAAATTTTTAATAAGTGTTATTCTCACATTAACTGTTCACCACATATGAAGACTGACGGACCGATGTTCAAAAATGAGCAATTTTTATGTAACGTGCTTTAAAAAAAATGCATTTATACATATATATATATCTACATATACAGATACATGATTTTTAAAGAGATACAGAGCGTGGTAAACACATTTACTGCTATATATACGTGTGTTTGCATTAAAATATCAATTACGCACTCTGTTACTTTCTCTTGCAGTGACATAAAATAACTAAATGAATTAAATGGTTTTAAAAGAAGTGTAAAAATTAAGGTTTGTTTTGAATTTCGCGCAAAGCTACACAAGGGCTATTTGCGTTAGCCATCCCTAATTTAGCAGTGCAATACTAGAGGGAAGGCAGCTAGTCATCACCGTTTACCGCCAACTCTTGAGCTACTCTTTTACCAACGAATAGTGGGATTGACCGTTACATTATTACGCCTCCATGGCTGAAAGGGCGAGCATGTTTGGTGTGACAGGGATTCGAACCCGCGACCCTCAAATTAGGAGTCGAGTGCCTTATCCACCTGGCCAAAAATGAAAGTAAGAAATAGTTAACCTGTACAAAATTATATTACGCGTATCTTTTGTAAAATTTTCAATATCTGTTTAATACGTCCCCCAATGTTGCAATTTTATTTATCTTTGTTGTGAATGTTCGTGAGTTCTTGAAGTTTTTAACTAGCACCTTTTATGTTTTGTTAGATTTAATTTCTGCACGACGTATTAAAATATACATTTGACGTTATGCAATTAAGATTACATTATTATAAATAATTATAGAAATACTCAAACCGCCCGCTAGTACAGTGGTAAATCTACGGATTTACAACGTGAAATCAACGTTTCGTATTCTCCCCACAGTGGGCTCAGCAGATAGTCTGCTGTGGCTTTGCTATAAGAAAACACAAGCAAACAAAAATACTCAGGTGATACACACAGAGAAGTAATGATCCAGCATGTTTCATTGTAGATATTTTATGTTGGACGTGATAATATTCTCATTTCTTCTGTCGAACAATATCATTGATTGTTGCCAAACAATATGAATTAATCTGCGAACAGAACCTTCCTGCAGCCTTATACATCAAACTGTTTGAAGTAGTATTTTTATTTCACGTACTTAGCTTGGTTATCTTTACGAAACAGTGAATTACAAATAGGGATACATCCTATGTTATGGTGGTGACATTTACACTTGTGCATAAAAATAAGTTAATTGGTGCAGATACATAATGGGTTCTTGTGTGTTACATAACGAACATGCCCTGAATTGTCCAACATCACCTTTGAAGAGCTAAATATTCTATCTCGAGAATTTCCATTATCGACAATTCTAGAGTCACATAACCTCCCGGAGTTTCCATTCGGCTTCTATCGAAACATTAAATTCCGCCTTGATCTGTTGCACGGAGGAAGTTTCACCGTCAGAACTTTGATTTCTAGACGTTTGTCACGTGCAATTTCTGTCTTAGTATCCGTGAGTACATTCTCACGTCATATAAGGAAATAGTATAACTGCTTGTACCTTTATATGTATTACAGTGGTGTAGCCTTTATTAATCGATCAGATGCAGCCAGTCACAATGTAGTTCTTCAAGTTTTAACAGAACACTGATGCACTGTATTTTGTCATAATTATTTCTAATACTACACAAATACACGCAAACATATATATATACAAGAAAGAACAGATAAGCTTATTTTAGCATCTGAAGGAAAGAATCTTTAGAACAATTGATTTTGGACAAGATTTTAAATCGCTTGTGCAGATAATAGGACCAAGAGCAAAGACCGCCACTTAGAAATTCGACAAATAAAACTAAAATATGTAACGGATTTACTGTTATATATCTATCTCAATATCAATATTTGTTTCACTTTAATATATATTTAGAAATTCTTGTAACTTATTTTGTCAAATGTATATTGCGAAAATCTCGCCTGTTCTCTATGTTAGAAGATTCTCGACTGTAGAAATAAACAATACATGTTTCTTGAAAGCATTAACGTATCTCCACATATTACTGCAAACTGAACTTTCGAGAAGATTATTCTATGAGTTTATAAATCGATGCGCCGAGAGACAGTTTAATATTATTGGTTTGCTACAGTTAGTATACTATAAAATTCGGAAGCTATTACTGTGATAAGCGCTTATTAATCTGAAAACTACAGATATTTTACTAGAAACGTTTATAGAATTTGAATATTGGGAACCGTTTAACTTCAATGAATTAATTTCAGACGTTAGTATTTCTATGACGACTTAAATGTTTTCGTCAGGATAAAACTCACATGCGAAGAATCTAGCTATCTTTTTCTCAAGTTAAGTGTACCTGTGTATCAACACAGAATTAATTCTCTCATCGTGAACCGTCGATAAAATATTCTTTTCCAGACGAGATAAGACTAAGTATTGTTTTCAAGTTTATAAATCTTTTATATATAAATCGTTTTTTGTAAAAACTGTTTTTATATATTGTATTGTTGCTTGTATAATAAAATATATTTGTGTTAAGAAAAATGTGTATTCATCTCGTTTTCAAATATTATAAATTTGATATATATCGATATTTGATTAAGTCCTAAATTAAAATTTCACGCTATTTGAAATCGTAATACGTAACATAATAAATCGGGAAATAATCCGAAATAAATTATAATACATAACAAGTGCAACTAAAATGCTACAAAGAAGAAAATTTAACTAAGTGGGAGGAGCAACTGAAGAAGCCATAACTACAATTTCTATTAGTTTTAACCTCTATCTGAGAGTTTCATGTTTCCAAAATTAAACATCAAGAGCAGATAAGACTATATACGTTATGCTTTCGTTTGTTTTGAATGTCGCGCAAAACTACTCGAGGGTTATCTGCGCTAGCCGTCCCTAGTTTAGCAGTGTAAGACAAGAGGCCTTTAGAAGGCAGCTAGTCAGCACCACCCAGCGGCAATTCTTGGACTACTCTTTTACCAACCAATAGTGGGATTGCCCGACACATTATAAAGCCCACACGGCTGAAAGGGCGAGCATGTTTCGTGTAACGGGGATTCGAACCCTCGACGCTTGGATTACGAGTCGAGGTGCTTTAACCACCTGGCCATGCCGGGCCACCATTAAAGATATTCAATTAAAAACTATCATAGCTTCTACAAAAAAAACATTAATAGAAAATAAATAATATTCTATAAATAATGCATGAAGAATATATAAAAAATAGCGATGAAAAAAAGCATTATAAATAAAAATAAGCCTAAAAATTGAAGTAAATTAATTTGCAACATTTTTATAAGTTTTTAAGTTAATACAACAATGGTTAATCTTCAACAGGGAATCCTTTTTATTACTATTGAGACTACTTTATATGACTGGGTTTGATAATGATAAATTCTTTTGAACGAAAAATCTTCTTTCCAGGTGCTTTCCCACAATTTAAGATTTGATATACCAATGTAGACAGAGTAATTCCATCTCAGGAAGTATTGACTATGACCTATCCACATAAAACATTAAAAAGGATTCAAGGATCTAAGATCATTTCGTATAGTCTGAATTTCTGCTCATTACTAATTGTATAAAATATTAATGTGAAAAGTATTTTAAGAATGTAACCTATAATAAAGATTTTTACCTTTTTCTGTGACAAAATTGTTCTTTTTTCTGTATTTCAATTCTAATATAATAACATAATTTACCTGACAAAAATTATGAATAGTACTTTTACCTATTTATAATTTATGTTAGTATTACGTAAAAATCTTGTCTTGAAAATGACATTGAATTTTGGGTTTGAAAGTTGTTAACTTTAGCTGTTGCGTGTTTTCTTACATCAAAGCTACATCGGGCTATCTGCTGGGCCAGCAGAGGGGAATCGAACCCCTGATTTTAGAGTTATATAGCCGGAGACATACCGCTGTACTCGCGGGGGACGTTATGTGTTGTTCACTGAAGGAAAAGATTGTTTTTATTTGGTTTGTTTTTCTTTACTTTCGCGCAAATCTACACAAGAGCTATCTGCTCAAGCTGTCCCTAATTTAGCAGTTTAAGACTAAAGGGATGGCAGTTAGTCATCACCGCCAACTCTTGGCATACTCTTTAACCAACAAATGATGGAATTGATCATAACATTTTAGCACCCCCACGGCTGAAAAGGCGAGCATGTTTGGTGTGACGAGGATTATAACCAGCGAAGGAGAAAACAGTGATCATTTTCTAATTGTAATGCTTTCTTGCACCCTGAGTTAAAGCGTTTATTTTGTGGTTTCGACAATATATTTGAAAATCAAGATATATTTATTATGAATAAAATTAGGAAATGTTTTAAAAGAGTTTTCTTATATTTTACTACATACACTCGTGTGTATGTTTAATCATAAGACTTTAAATTGTATAATAATTAAGTAGTGACTCTAACTGAACGAATGTACAAAGATACGAGGTCTGTTCAAAAAATACGCGTACTGACGTCATAAAACAAAATGTACTTTATTTAGAAGTTACAGGTCTGGGACCCCTTCAAAGTACTCTCCTCCCCAACGCACACACTTATCCCAACGGTGTTTCCACTTGTTGAAACAGTCCTGGTATGCTTCTTTTGTAATGTCCTCCAGCTCCTTCGTCGCATTTGCCTTAATCTCGGGAATCGTCTCAAATCTTCTTCCTTTCAAGGGCCTTTTGAGTTTGGGGAACAAGAAAAAATCGCAAGGAGCAAGGTCAGGTGAGTAGGGGGGGGAGAAGAACAGTGATCGAATGTTTGGCCAAAAACTCACAAATTTCGCAGCAACGCGGTGCATCTTCAATTTTTCGGTCAAAATCTCGTAACAAGATCCAACTGATATCCCACACTCTTCAGCAAGCTCCCTGACAGTCAGACGTCGATTTGCCCGCACCACGTGTGGGTTGTCAGTTGACGTGGAAGGACGTCCAGGACGCTCATCATCTTCAATGGACTGTCGACCATCCTTAAAACGTTCATGCCACTTAAAACATGCCGTACGCTTCAGAGCAACATCACTGTAAGCCGTGTTAAGCATAGCAAAAGTTTCAGTCGCAGATTTTCCAAGTTTAACACAAAATTTCACAGCAAGTCGTTGCTCCTTCAGGTCATTCATTCTGAAATCCGCCAAACGAAAAAATCGCACTTCACTTAAAACCGCGTAGCTAATACACAAATGAAGATATCTGCAATCGGGAAATGGCGTCGTAATCAGCTGATCTGTGCAAACCTAGCGAAACCAAGCGGATTCCCCTGGAATCAACTGGAGCCACGCAATTCAAACAGTCCGCGTATTTTTGAACAGCCCTCGTAATTTAAAAGAAGTATTTTAAAGTTACAGAAAGTCTACACAACTTATCAACTGAAAATAGATGTTCTAATTATATTATGGGCCTGGCATGGCCAGGTGAGTAAGGCACTCGACTCGTGATCTGAGGGCCACGGGTTCAATCCCTATTACACCAAACATGCTCGTCCTTTTAGTCATGAAGGTGTTATAATATGTTGATCAATCCCACTATTCGTTGGTAAAAGAGTAGCCCCAAAGTTGTCGGTTGGTGATGCTGACTAGCTGTTTTCCCTCTAGTCTTACACTGCTAAATTAAGGACGGCTAGCGCAGATAGCCCTCGAGTAGCTTTGCGCGAAATTCAAAACAAACTAAACCAATTTATATTATATTTCACATTAAGTCATTTTCACTATAATTTCTAGCTTTTAACTATGTTCGCGATATCACAAAAATTTCCGTGACATGTGTATTTTATGAAACGTTTAAAAAGTACTATTTTTTTTACAGCTTCTATATTGTATACAGCAGTCGTCCGAGGCAAAGTGGCTCTTCCATGTGACATCTCCTCCCCTTCCGCTGATGACTCCGCGGCTCTCATCCTGTGGTACAAAGATGACTCCGCTCAGCCTATCTATACACTGGACGCTCGGAAGGGTAATGTTGACCAAGCCCACCAGTCCTCCGGTCCTCAGCTAGAGAATCGCGCTTACTTTAACATGATCAACAGGCCAGCGTTTCTCCAGCTGGATCCAGTACGAGAAGGAGACGCAGGAGAATACAGGTGCAGGGTGGACTTCCACAAGGCCCGGACTGTCAACACGGTCATCACGTTGAAAGTTATCGGTATTACTTTGCTTTAATCAAACACTAAACATTATTAATTTGTTATAGCACTTAAGACAATATTTATGCAGATTTTTTAAAATTAAAATGCAATTAATAGTTTCTCCCTTATAAGCAACATATATGTTTTCATTTTTTAAATTTTAATACTAAGTCGAAGAATTTAGTAATCTAAATGAAGTGCATGTTTTGTTTTTTTGTTTTGAATTTCGCACAAAGCTATACGAAAGCTATCTGCCTTAGCCGACCCTAATTTAGTGGTGTAAAACCAGAGGGAAGGCAGCTAGTCATCATCACCCACAGTCAACCCTTGGGCTACTCTTTTACCAACAAATAGTGGGATTGATCGTCACATTATAACGCCCACACGGCTGAAAGAGCGAGCATGTTTGGTGCGACGGGGATTCGAATACGTGACCCTCAGATTACGAGTCGAACGCCTTAACCAACTTGGCCATGCCAGGCCAAATGAAGTGCAAATATTTATAATTGCTAACCAAATAACAAATTTAAAACATGTTAATATCAATTATCTGTTGAAAATATTGTCTGTAATTTCTACTGAAGGCTCTTGTGAATAATTGCGTTTATTAATGAAGTCACTGTTAATTTTTCTTTTAAGTATTTTCCTCTATGGAAAAAAATGCATAATTTTCATCTAGCTTAAAAGTAAAATCTCTTTAATTAAACAAGTCCCCCGGTGGGTCAGCTGTTAGTAAATGTGGAGTTTATTTATAGCGGTGGAAAGAGCGCACATAAACCAGCGTTGTAGAATTGTGTTGATATAATGAATAATAGCAACATTGCCCTCATTAAATAAGCAATTGTCCATCCATTTTTATTTGCGAAACAAATACTTGACCTCTATTAATAATAATTACACATATTAATGCATTTATAAAGCTATTTCTTTTCATACCACAGTTTTTCTCTTCTAATGTTTCTAACACCAGATTTAAATATAATTAATATCTTATATAACTTTTAAGAGCAGTAACATAAGCATAAACGTATAAGAAGAGAAAATTGTGGTATAGAAACTCAATTTTACTACATTATTCTTTGTAATTATTATTAATATTAGTTAATTAATTCCCTAAAGATATTAATTTTTACATGTTAATTAATAACAACCTAATTGTATGAATATTATTTAAACCTTTTTCCATGAAACGCTAATTATATAAACACATTAACTACCATTGATTTTAAATCCATATAAAGTACTGAAATTCAACACTATAAAAAGCTATTTTATGCTATTTTTATGGTAAACTATCAAGCAACTATTATTAATCTCACGCTAAGTAACTTAAATGTTTTGAGCCATTCGATTTTATTTAGTATGTATGAAAAAATTCCTAAAATTGTTCAGAAAGTGCTTTCTTGCTCATAGAAAACAATGCTTTTAAAAGCAACTTAATATACTTTTATTTTAATTATTCACGAGTAGGACATGTTATGTATTTCTTTTCTTAAGGTAACCCTAAAATGTTACTTATCATGCTGTGTCTCAACGAATTTGTCTTATGGAAAGTATTGTGTTAGATCGTATTTCAACAGAACGAATGCGTTTTTTTTTCAATGCTACATTATAATCTGTCAGATTGCATTTCAAATATCGTGACCGTATGTATTTTTAAAGTAAATTACTTGAGTGTAAGCGATCAGATTATATTTTCAATCTAATGAAAACAAACTAAGAATACTATAAAATTATATAGAATTACTATAAAATAAATTATAGATTCCTATTATTTGTTTCTTCACATTTCCTTATAAATAAATCGTAACCAATTACACTTTATACATAATAACATGTAATGTATTGTGAATTGATGGCAATTTTATTCATCCAGAGAGCACGTTTTATTACCACAGTTCCTCCCAAAGAACCAATTATCGTGAATAAAAACGGGAAACAGCTGAAGGGTTTGGTTGGACCGTTCAATGAAGGACAATCTTTGACGCTGACATGCAGCGTCACCGGAGGTAAGTAGACGTCGATTGGCTGATACAAAAAAAAAGCAAGTATCTTGCATTATAGTCAAAGAAAGTATATTTACCTTCTCCTTATCAAAGCAAGCCATGTCTTCTTACAGAATCCAATCAGTCTTTCAAGAGATTACAGGCGTTTGGCGCAGAACTCTCACGTTTTCAACTGCGTGTTTTGGAAGAAGTTAGAATAGCTTGAGCTTCCATAACGTAAAGCTGTTTTCTGCTTATAAATGCTCAATACTATTATATCACTACTATAGATCATAAAATAACTTTGTTTGAGTGTGTTGTTATTGCAGGTGTTATTAACCGATTTCATTTTCACCACAATTTTTTTGTGTTGATTTTAATTAAAGTATCAACATTTTGTTCGTACTTTAATTTAGTGGTTTCAGGAACGATGAAAAACCTGGTCATAAAAGTGATTATTCTTTCGTTCCCTCCCAGTAAAAGCATACACTAAAGGTAGTGTTAATATTTTTAGAGACAACAATTACAGAACTTCGTATCTTCGTAGCGGAAGAATCAAGTTTTGTATTTCCGATGAAAGAGAAAGCTGAAATACACAAACTTGTTGTTATTAAATTAGGATTGTTTCTACGCATGCAAATTTTTCATTCAATTTCGTGATCTTTAGACACTAAATAATATTGTTTCGGCGTCAGAGACATTAAATCACGCTATTATTGCACCAGGAGTTTCCTAAACATTTGAATATTTTTATTAAAACAGCAATTGTAAGTAAACTAGTCCTTTTCTCTGCGGTTATCTGTGGTACAGGTGGGTGAGATGTCTGGCTATAGAAAGTTTACCTACAGTTTGATAAATTAACCAATTGTTACAAAGTGTCTTTGCAAGGTACATGGTGCATGGCGCGGAGAAGTCTTGAATCCACAAACTTTCGACTACGAGTCCAAAACACTGATCATTACGTCACGTTAACCTCAATATGAGTTTTACAGATGTTAAAATAAGTTATTTTCGTGATATCAGGGGAGTTTTCAAGACGTAAAAATATGTTATTGTTGTTATAACAGGAGTTGTTTAAACAAACACTGGAAGATCATTTTTAATGCCAAGTTGAATCATATTCGTTAAAATGTCTTGACAAGATGTTTTTATCGTTAAGTATACTCATCTGTTTTATGTGTATGCGTTTTCTTAGAATTAACTTTCAAAGTGGCAGTGTTTATCAAAAGTTACAAAAATAAACCTAATAAAATTACATTTTTTGTAATATTTTATAGACAGCTGGCTCTAAATATTGTAATACATTACTTTTATGTCTATTTTACAGAATTGGTAGGTATGTCAAGTTGTTGATATGAGTCCGAGGTTTGAGACGTGAATCTACTAAATAAGATTCATACTTTCAGCTGCGAGCGCGTTATAACAGTAAAGTCATTATTCGGTTCAAAGAGCTGGACAAGACCTTCGTGATTGAATGTGCTGCTACCTGGCTTTCCCTCTTGTAGTTAGAAGTTTAAATTAGAGAATGCTACCGATGAACTGTATGAATCTCTGACCTTGTAGTTTATTCAGTCTATACGTCACCGTTAAGTGAAAAACTTTCAGCTGTAAACAGTACTGAGAATTCTTCAAATAGAAATATTAAATTATACAAATTTACTGACTTTTAAAACAATAAATCGTACTGGCATTGCAAATAATGTAGTTTTATCAACATTTAAGCATGATACAAACAACTTAGAAATATTCACATTAGTGCGTTAATAATTTAGTGTTATAAATTTGAAAAACTCTTTGCTAACACTTTGTGTTTGTAGCTAAATATGACGACTGACTCTGAGCAATAATAAATTATTCATAACATTATATTAATTGCTAACTTTTGCTATTGCGCGTTTTAACTCATCATATAAAATATAAACTCAAAATTTTGGGTGTTGACATGTACGTAAAAAATACTACATATTAGGCTAATCTTCAAGCTCTTTTGATAAGTGAGAAATAAAAAATAAAAATCGTAAAATATTCTAATCACATTTATAGAGAGAAACAAGACAATTTTTCTGTCATTTTTCCCCAAAATATATAAAATGGAATTATTGTATTATGATAGCTATAATATTTTAACACTTGTTTTTATACTTTATAATTATATAACAGTTGAACGTATTGATTAACGTACTGATTTTGAGATATAAGTTTAAAAATTGCTATAATATTCACATAAAGGAAATTATTGACTTCGAACAAGCTTTTATATTTTTTTATAAAATTAACGAATGAGTGAACTTGAGCCACTTTTAAAAGGATTTGTATTCTTGTTTTTTTACGTAAGTTCACTCACCATAAAATAAGAGTATTATATTGAAGTCGATAAATCCTGATTACTTGTTTAAACTACTCTCGTTACCAGTTTATTGCTTTAGGGAAAACTTAATTATTATAGCAAAGCTTGCATTAACTCTTTTAGAATTCTTCATGATGATAAACAAGTTTTAATTTGCATTAATTAGAAACAAGTAATTAATCATTAATGAAGATAATGTGTAAACATCACTCTTCCCAAAAATCACTAAAAAAATGCACTTTTTTGTGTCATGATAAAAATCTGATGATTCACTCCGTCCATGATATAACAGCATTTTCATGTTGCAGGTGTTTGTGCGTAATAATAGTGACGGTTAAATCCCCCTGTTCAATATCACAAGTAATCCAAATGCTGCCAGCAGGTGCTGTTGACTTGTTTCCTCTCCTCTAGTGTAACAGTTCATAATAACATACATTATGTGTAGAAAGCCCTTTACGTTGTTCACCGTGAAATTCTGAAAGAAAACAAAAAGCGTTATGGTATTAAAAATAGGGGATCAATCAAATTGGTGAATTGCATTAAAAACGCGGTAAAACTCTAATGCACTCCAAAGATACGTTAATTATTACTGCCGAGTTTTTTTAATGTGATTTATAACATTTATGCTTTTTTATTCCCAAATATTAGAGAGTACAGGTGTCTTTAATACACTTAGAATAGCCAAAATATGACATTCCGTTTTGTTTGTTTGTTTTAATGCCAATCTTCTATTTAATTTCGGAAACTGGTCACTGATAACTTATAATTTTACCTCTTACGTTATGTTTACTATTAAATAAAATGATACTGATTTATTAAAACTGTTAGACGAATAAGGAAATATTTTGATTGAAAGGTTCAGACCAGTAGGTCATCCAGAGTAGGCGACTTCTGACCTAATAATCATGATGCCTTTTTAATGTTTTTTTCCTTAACTGTAATTATTGTTCATTGTTTTACTCTTCAAAGACTTAACGTTTTTGAGGTAGAAATAAAGTTTGTGAGTTGAATTAAGGAAACAAATGGTTGTTTAAAGTTAAATTAGCAATAATGGACTGAGATAAAGCACAAGTGATCCTACTGAAGACAGCCTTATACAACATACACGTGTCGATTCGTTTTATTTGTTCTATTATATACACATGTCTACGTTTATTGTCCATCACTTACCTTTGTTTAACTTGCTAATTTTACTCTGAGATTGTACAGTAAGAGAAAAATAAACTATTTTATCCTAACACGTTAGTGCACAAAGGAAAGAACTAATTAGCTTTGTCAAATGGGACAAATAATATAATTTTACATTAAAACATTTTACAGAAATAGAACAATCTGCTAACGATATTGATTAGATTAGATCGCAATAAGGAAGGATAAATCTATAATAATATTATATATTTTGTAGTTAATTTTTTACTATTTACAATCAATTTTCAAACATTTACAACAGAAAAGTGTGTGAAGCGCACTAAAAGGCACAAAACTATTTTCGTTTCTATTAAAAACCATACACCAGGATACTTTAGCCTGAAATTTAATCTTAAAATCTAAGTATGGTAAACAGTACACACTCACAAGACAAATGATACGTCATACAGCAACTTATATCACGGTAGACATTTCGAAAACAAAATCTTATCTCTATGTTTATAATTGCAATGAGCTATAACAGTCTTTCGATAAGGGCTAACAAATAATATAACATGTGGGAGCAATTTCGACATAAATGGATCGTATCACCTCGTGTCTGTCTTCAGAATTAAAATATTATCAAAGCAAAGGTCATAATTTTTTTTCTTTATGAATCTTAAAATGTACAAGCCAGCTTTTCCTGCTACCTTCATAACAGCATTATTTTGATTACTTTATTAAGAACCAACTCAATAATTAGTTTTAATTTGAAAAAAGTTTTAGTTATGCTTTCATTGATAAGATCAAGACCACAAAATCTACATTAATTTAGCTCTTGAAGGTTACAATCTTGTAAATAACTTGCTAAAAAGCACAGAAATCTATTAATTAATATCAACAACTCGTGCTTTTTTCTTCCCACTTTTTTCTTTCTTTAGGAAAACCTCGCCCTTCTTTAACCTGGTGGCGAGATTATACTCTTTTGGATGATAACTATACTTTCGGTTCAGATGAGATGGTTCAAAACAAAATTATTATTCCAGAACTGGAGAGAGATGATTTTCGAGTTGTTTTAACGTGCCAGGCATCAAACAACAATATAACCATTCCTTCTTCGACAACGATTACCCTAAAACTTAATTGTAAGTATGAGGTTAGAGTTGTCCCCTTGAAGTTTTACTGTAATTTATAATGATAAAAACTTACCATGATGTCACTTTCAAATATTACCGACCAATCTTTACGTTCATAGAGATATACAGCTTGATCTGCATTAAGTAGATTAGCTTTTGTTTTTGATTTATGACTTTACTAGCAATCTGATTTTTTTCACATTTTATAGAGAACATTAAGTTGTTAATGATATAAAAAGATATTCTGTACAAACAATTACGACAGCGAAACGAAGAAGAAAAATAATGATAGCTTATATACAGTTTTCATAATAATTAGTCAAATGCTCTAAGTACGTAGTAATGGTGTAAGATAGATTTAGATACCAGAGAAACAATCCATCATTTCAAACCACTTATTTGGTTTGTTAGTTTTCTATCCCAACACTAGGCTACAAGAACTTTTAGGATTATTAGTGGAGAAACACTTTTTCTATGATTTTGGTTACAATTTCTGAGGGGTATTATAAGAAAAAATCTGAGGTAGTTTTGTACGTGAAACATTAAGTGCAGCAATAATAAGTTTTCTCAAATTGTAGTTTGCTGCTGAGTATTTAATGTTCATAGAGGCACTTAGAACTGTAAACAAATATAAAAAAGGGTTAACTCTTTGTATCTAGAACACTCGAGTACGAAAATGTGTACATATTACTATTTCTCACGAAACAATCATTAAATGTACGAATATGCCACTGAATTGAAAGTTTGTTTCCTAAAATTACCGTCTTGTTTTAGTAAAATTAAACCAATGTCTCAGAAATTTGTAACGAGGAAGCTATTATACATAAAAGTTGATGTCCTTTCGTAATTTTTATTATCTCTGTTTGTCCTCAAGACCTATAACATATTGTTTATCGTAATTCAAGGAAATTGCCAATTGTAAAATAAAACTCACTACTGAATAAAATTCTTTAATAATACCTATCATTTCTTTCTTTCTTTTTTCTATGAATTTGTAATTTTATATGAAGATATTTTCCTTTTCTTAGAACATGCCTACAACTTGGGCCTACTTTTTGACAAAGCACATATCATATATTCATGCTGTATAGTATTGATTCACACTACAGCATGGCTTAGAACTAGAATGAAGTCGTACATAAGAGTTCATTATAGAAGACACAAGTGTACAGAAACTGCCTTTTCAAACACGTTTAGAAGTATTCTTCTGTGAGCAACGCTCGTTTCTAGTGCTTGGAGTAGACATGAGGCGCACAAAAAATGATGGCTTTATATGTGACACTCCACTTCATGTAAGAGTTACTCAACAAACTTTAGTAAAGTATCTGGTATCCGAAAACATAAGGAATTCGTATATTAAAATTCTTCACATATTTCAAAGCAAATTCAACTTTTCGGGGAGTTATAAAAATCTACTAGTCGATGGCTAAAAATCGTATTTATAAATTACCTTCTTTTATGTTCATGTGTTTTACTTTCTTATAGTTTTCAAATAACTTAGTGTTGAGTATTGCAAGTACAAAGGCAGACGTCTAGATTTCTTTGTGAACTGAGAATTTGTTGTTGAAGTACAGAATGAACTTCAATTTATTGTACTATTATGTTTCATTGTTACTATAAAAATTCTTAACATCAGCATTGACTTCATTTTCAATTTGAAAGTGGAATCCTATGAATCGTCCTTATCATATTTTTACATTGAAGCTATTAAGCTTTAATGCCCAAACTGACATCATTTTAAATCTTGACGCAAAGTCTTATAATCCAAACTAACACTATAACACTGTTGAGGATATAAAATCATAATAATTAGTCTGACGGTAATTTTAACTTGAGTATATTGTCTTTATCTCCAACCTGATAACGTTCTCATGTTGACTATATAATGTCTTCACCTCCAACCTGATAACACTTTTATACTGAGTACATAAAGTCTTTACCTTCAACCTGATAACACTTTTATATTGAGTACATAAAGTCTTTACCTCCAAACTGATAACACGTTTATATTGAGTACATAAAGTCTTTACCTCCAACCTGAAAACACTTTTATATTGAGTATATAATGTCTTTATATTCAACCTGACAATATTTTTAAATTCAGAATGTGGAGTCATAATGCCAAATATTTTCACGTTGGGGAATATAAAGTCTAGATTCCTATCATGAGTAGTATTTTATGTTAACAATATAAAGTTTTAAACCTAAACATGGCCTAATGTTTATGGTAAAGATCTAAAGTTATGTTTTAAATCAGACATAATTTATATTTTAGGATAAAATGTTTAATGCCCAGCAATAATACCATTTCATATTGTTTCTGTTTTATTTTATTATTCTTTATTTGTACATTCATTATATTTTTCAGATCTCTTTTGAGTGACTTATTTTTAGTAAGTTTTATTAACTATTTATTCTTTTATAGTAAAACCAATTGAAATAAATATTACACCTTCTCACCGCCCAATGTCAGCCAATAAAGAAGTCAAATTAACGTGTGTGACACGAGGTTCACGGCCACCAGCCACAATCACTTGGTGGAAAGGATCAGAACAGTTAGTGACATCTGGTAGCAGCATAATAACAGAAGGTGACACAACTACAAGTATATTTAAGTTCTTGCCATCTGTAGAGGATAATGGGAAATACCTGTCATGCAGAGCTGAAAATACAAAGATTCCTGGAAGTGGCATTGAAAAAGGATGGAACATAGAAGTTCACTGTAAGTTTCAGACACAACCTATTAAATATGTATATATAACTATATTATATAAAGGAAAAATGTCTTGATACCATACACGGAAGATTGTGATATATATATATATATACACTGCTGGCCAAAATCTTAAACCCAATGAACATAAAGAAAAAATATGCATTTTGCGTTGTTAGACTCAACCACTTGTTTGAGTAGAGTTTCAAAAGATGAAAATAAGAAAAGGGAAAATAAAATTAAAAAAACGTTTTTAGCATTTAATAGGGAAAATGTAAACACTATGAAATTAGCTTAAATACTAGCTGGTCAAAAGTTTAAGACCATACCAAAAAGAAGTCCTGAACAGGGTAGGAAATGCCCAACAAGAGATCTCAGTTGTGAATTGCACGGCTGTCATTGCGAATAACTTCAAACATTCGCTTTGGCATGGTCGATATAAGCGTTTGCAGAAGGCTGGCCGGAATGTTATTCCAAGTGGTGAAGATGGCTTCACGAAGATCATGCATTGTTTGGAATTGATGTCCATTTCTGTAGACTTCCCTTGCCATCCACCCCCAAACATTTTCAATGGGGTTTAGTTGGGGCGAACACGCTGGATGGTACAAAAGAATCACGTTATTCGCCATGAAAAGTCTTTTGTCCTGCGGACATCGTGGATTGCAGCGTTGTCCTGCTGAAAGATCCAGTCATTTCCACATAAGCGAGGGCCTTCAGTTAATAAGAATGCTCTCTCCAACATGCCAATGTAGCAAGCTGTTGTTTGACGCCCCTGTCTAACCTGAAGCTCCATTGTTCTATGGAAGGAGAAAGCACCCCAGATCATGATGGAACCACCTCCACTGTGTCGTGTAGAAAATGTCTCAGGTGGGATATTCTTATCGTGCTAGTAACATTGGAAGTCATCTGAACCATCCAGGTTAATTTTTTTCTCATTAGAGAACAAAACCTTCTTCCGCTTTTCTACGTCCCATGTTTGGTGCTTCTCAGCAAAGTTTAACCGAGCTGTTTCGTGGTGTGGAAGGAGGCGTGGCCTTTGAAGACATTTACGGTTTCTAAAGCCTTTCTCTCGTAGATGCCGTCTTATTGTTCTTGAGCTGCATTATGCGTCCGTAAGGGCTTTAATCTGGTTCGACGATCGGCTGGTGTTTTGCCGGACAACCCGTCGAATCCTCCTGCTCGATGCCGGCGACATTTTCTTATGCCAACCACTTGAAATTCTCTTTCAGTATCCCTCAGAGTATTGTGAGAAATTTACAACAGCAGTTTTACTACACCCAATCTCACCAGCGACGGTACGTTGAGAGAGACGTTGCTTTTGCAGCTCGACAATTCTGCCACGTTCAAACTCTGTCATCTTTTTAGCCTTTGTCATGTTTATACCCAATGTAACACAGGAGATGTTGACAACGCTAATGCTTGAACACAAATGACTAAATTTTGTTATGTGTTGACGATTAACACTTCGTTTCAGTATGGTCTTAAACTTTTGACCAGCTAGTATTTGGGCTAATTTCATAGTGTTCATATTTTCCCTATTAAATGCTAAATAAAGTTTTCTATTTTTATTTTCTCTTTTCTTATTTTGATCCTTTGAAGCTCTACTCAAATAAGTGGTTGAGTCTAACAACGCAAAATGTATACTTTTTCTTTATGTTCATTGGCCTTAAGATTTTGGCCAGCAGTGTATATATATAATGAAGACTGACAGACCCTTATTATGTAGTATTTACGCATATTGTGGAGATTGGTGGAATCCCATATTATGGAGTATCTTTGTATATGTCTGTTTCTTTGTATAATGGTGCTTAATAAAAGTCCAGTATATATATATATATATATTATGCACATACATAATGGAAATTGGTAAGAGCTGCAACATTATGCATTACGTAAACAACAATGGTGATTAACTGTACCAAGCATTTTGCATTTTTATTGTTTCTGGGTTTTATTAGCACCCAAAACTGTGTATTATTTATGCATTGAGCAACATGTACATTACATTACAATACGTTACCTTTCAATATATCGAACGTTTCTGACCCTCAACTTTAGGTCGCGTTTAAAGATTTTAAATAAAGTGACAGTAGATAATGTCATATAGTTTATTATGGTTATATTGAAAATAAACTGCACCTGAGTTTATGTAATAAATTAGAGAAATGCCAGCTTCCATAATTATCTGTTGTTTAGTAACGAATACTTTTTAGTATTAAATATTTTATAGTATTTTGGATTTACAAATATTCTGAATATTGGCTCGTGATCTTCAAAAACATATTGTATTTTATTTGTGCTGTTTTGAATTGTTTAACGTGCTTTACATTACGTTTCGGATAATTCCAGGGATTTTTAGTGTATTTTCTTCAGCCAAATCATGTTATATTCTTGTAGTTAAAGTAGACATTGTGTAATGTGATCCATCGTATTGTTATTCATATTGTTAAAGTGCTCAAATGTAGTTACACTAATGGGACGTATGACCAAATTTAACGTTATAATTCCTCAACAAAAAAAAAAGAAATATCCAGTAAATTTGTAACAATGTCACCTACATTAGTAGGTGCTTTTAAAATCATGAACCAACAGACGCATGGTTTTCTACGCTTATTTATTAACTTGATAACTTCGAGTAACATTATTAACTAATTAGCAATAACGAGGAAAAGCATTATAAGCCGCAAGTACACTGGAAAAATTACGTACAGAAAGATAAGGAGAGTGGATTATAAAGAAAACACACATATAAAACAACCTTACTTTAATAAAGTATATTTTTCTATAGAAATAACTTTTTTACATAGTGACATTGAGACTCGTAAATTTTATTCAGAAAAGTTTGGTTGCAATATAGCTTGTTTCGAAAGCTGTCACAGAAAGTGTTTGACATGCTTTCCTTCATCCACTAGCTCTAGAACAAGCTTATCTTATCTTAAGCTACTATAAGCATTATCTGTTCTAGACATTGTTAATTGATTCCTGCACACTGTGACGTACTTTACTCAAACCACCAATCACGCACTGAAAGAGAGGAAAGGAGAAACAAGAGATGTAAAATTAATGGTAATTTGCTAGAAAAAAAAAGATTTGAGTATGCAGCGTAACATGGTTACTTTGTGTCTTGTCAGAGTTCCTGGAAAAACTCGTGATTATCAATGTATCTATTGTAAAATTGTGTTCCTTTAAGACAAGTAATATTTAATACATAACATGTTTCAAATGTGGCGTTGTCTTTATTACCACACTGTATGTATGTATATATATATATATACATATTAGCTTTGAAGTTATTTTTTTGGAAATATGATCTTAAAGTAATAGGCAACATATGTTGCGTGAATCTTTCAACGACTGTAGCAAATAATTTATTGTTATCAAACGCATCGTTGTTCTTCATCAATTATTGTAATGAAGAATCATAACCAACTGATAAAGTTCACAATTTGACATTGAAATGTTAATCGAGAGTAAGCGAAAAATAGACCAGAATTGAAATGTGAATTAAAATCTTGCGTTAACGTATTAAATTTATTTCCAATCTTTTCTGTTTTATTAGATGCACCAAGCGTTTCATTACGGGTGGTTTCTTACTCCAAAAAACATGACATCGAGGAAGGAGATGATGTTACATTTGAATGTGACATTAAAGCCAACCCGTGGGTGAATGAAATAAAATGGCATTTCAACACAGATGAACTTGTAAGCAATTCCTCACTAGGTGTAGTCATCAGTAGCCAGTCAATGGTTCTACAGAGCGTGAATAAAAGATTCAGGGGACAATTCTACTGCTCGGCTACAAATAATGAAGGCGTGGGTACCAGCAATGAGATCTATCTGAAGGTTAAGTGTACGTTATTTTATTTACACGTTCATCTATTGTACGTCTGGTTGAACTGGAAGTAGTGTAAGATCGATACAATCAGTACATGCAATATAAAATTATTTTATGTGCCCAAAATATCATTATATTACCACAGCTATAGTTCTTCTTTGTTCTTTGCATAATGCTCCAAAGTTCAGTCACTTCATCATCTTTAAAACACTTAAAACATTTATTGGATTGGCCACTACAACAAAGACATAAAAACCCTTCTGAACAAAGCACATATTTCAGCCAGTCTATACTTATCTTTCTGTTCTCGTTTCTTAGACATAATTATCTGACAAATAGAATACAAGAAAGCTCTTTAAGTGTGCGTATGGTTAAAATATTCTAACAGGATGAGGAAATAGTATTTACTTCTTTGCTATGATTTATGCTACTGTCATAAGTTTTAAAGTTAATGCATCTTAGGGATGAAGAGCTGGATTGGCGAATTGATTTATTCTTGATTCATTTCATTTTTCTGCTCTGTTTCCTTCTGTTTGGTTTTCCTGAGCATCACTGTCTTTAAAGCAACAATCCAAATAACTGTAGTATTGAGACCAAGTTCATATTTATCAAGGATAAGATCTGTATATCACATTCAATTTTTTTCATAAACCATCATCTTCTTGTAAGATTCCCAGTACGGTCCTGGAGGAACGTTTGTATACCAGACTTCAAAAACAATGCAAAATGCTACTAGTCGTTTGTCTTCCAGTACTGAATGTCACAAATGTGCTAAATATTTAGAACATTCAGTTACTGTTAGGGATTAGAATGTTACGTCTTAGAGATAAGCATTTCGTCTAGTGGATTTCTTTACTTCTATAGAATGCTTTTTTCTATGTTAGTCTTCCCCTACTATTTAACCTCACAGTCAATTAAATTAACATTTTATAAGTTATTTTTTCATAAACCTTACATCAGATACCCAGGTCCCTG
Organism: Tachypleus tridentatus; assembly: GCF_004210375.1. Classification (NCBI taxonomy): domain Eukaryota; kingdom Metazoa; phylum Arthropoda; class Merostomata; order Xiphosura; family Limulidae; genus Tachypleus; species Tachypleus tridentatus. Next base: position 39,745,169 of record NC_134836.1, read on the forward strand.
GATAACTGACCATCTTTACAAGTTTGTTCTTATTCTAAATATTACATTGGACACCTGGGTCCCTAGATAACTGACCATCTTTACAAGTTTGTTCTTATTCTAAATATTACATTGGACACCTGGGTCCCTAGATAACTGACCATCTTTATAAGTTTGTTCTATTCTAAATATAACGTTGGACACCCGGGTCACTGCATCCTAACATGTTAGTTTTAATCTAAGGCTTAAATTATATATTTTGGTTACTGAATAACTGAACAAGTTTATACGTTCGTTCTATCCTGAAACTTACACTGGACACTTGTGTTGCTAGATAACTGAGCCTTTCATGGTTTAGGCAATACTAAAATATCCTATATGTTTTATTTTGTGCTAGAAGAGTTTAAAATTAGTACTGTTTATGTTATGGAACAAACATTTTTGATGAAATATGTTTCAGTTTTTCAGGTTTTGATATTGTCACCTTTCGAAAAATGTGTACATGTATTTTACTACCACATTCTTATGTTTATAGGTATATTTCACATTAATACTAATATAAACACTCTATACAAAAGCACTAAAATGCAGATAATGCAAATGAATATGGAACCGAAACTAAATTACTTATATAAAGTAAAACACTCAATAATATAAGTAACCAGAATTTTGTGTTTAGCTTTGTGATGTACTTGGTATATGAATATGTTCTAGATTACAATAAGCACGCAAATTATTCTGTTACGATTCCAAACCACTACCCAGTGGATAAGTAGTAAGCTTGAATGCTTACAACATTGAAAATCGAGGTTTCGTACCAGCGATAGTCACAGTGTAGATAGCGTAATGTGTAGCTTTGCGCTTAAACTCAAATTTTGTTATAACGTTTTACAAAATTAATATCTAATGTAAATAATGCATATTTTGCTACCTTTAAATCTAGAATTCGAAAACCAGATGGTTATGTTTGCTAATTTTTTAGATGCTCCAGTATGTCAACCTGGCCAAAAGTCCATTTATGGAGTTTTGAATAAAGAGAGTGTTCAAGTCCTTTGCCAACTGGACTCAGATCCAAAGGATATTACTTTTCACTGGCGTTTCAATAGTTCCACTAAAGTAACAGACAAAATCCTTCATACAATTCAGAATAACAAATGTCAAAGTACAGCATCTTTCAGCATACAGACAAATGAAGACTACGGAACTTTATTGTGTTGGGGAGAGAACAAAATAGGAGTGCAAAAAGACCCCTGCATCTTCAGAATAATGTTTGCAGGTAAGTCATAAACGTCATAGATTGAAATTAACTTATACTTAGTATGTAAACTCCAGAGTTTAGGATTATGTCACACGTTAGTAGAACAGATTATATCATACACATACATATGGGATAGTGACTGTGTCACATATAAACAATGTGTTAGGATCAAACATGATGTAAGTTCCTATTAATTAAGGCGTTTCTTAACTTTTTGTGTAACTGATATTTAAAGAAACTAATCGTTATTTTACTAAATATTTCCAAGACTCTTATGTTCCAAGTCTACACTTACGGTTATTTTAAGCTACTCAGATTGTTTTACGATTAAGTCCCATATTGTGTGTGAAAAACAAAGGTGTGATCATTCAAACGTTGCAATCTTTCCCAGAGCCTCCAGAACCAGTTCAAAACTGCTCGGTGTTTAACCGTACAGAGGAGCTAATCCTGGTAGAGTGCCTTGAAGGATTTGACGGAGGATTGGAACAAACATTCATGATGGAAGTTTACACAAAAGAAAGTGGAGCCCTCCACGCTAAAGTTTCGTCACCTATTCCAGTTTTTCTTGTGAACGGACTTACCCCGGGGACATTCTACAGACTGTTACTTTACGCGGTGAATCGCAAGGGACATAGTTCTATTGTGACTCTTTCTTCGAGCACCATAAGACCAGCTGAGAAACTAACCGGTAGGAACTACATTGTTTGATCTGTTTTTAAATGTACTTGATCTTCTGTCTATAATAAAATCTCCGAGTAAGCACTGTAGGAGATTACTTTCCTCAGTGACAAAGTTTACGTTCGAAGCACTCCAAATTGGTATATATTAGCTCATTATAAAATATAAACCTGATTTTATTACGTTTGCGAAATAATAACTAAAGTAGTAAGTATTACTCGAAACGAAATAAACTAGTGATTATGTCATACAGAATATTCGAAGATTTTCTTTATATTTTACAATAGCACTAAGGCTTGGATACATCGTACATAAACAGTGAAATAACAATTATTTTATACATAGGCAGGAGGGACTGGAATTTTCTCAGTTGTGAAGAGCTTTTCCTTCCTTTGAGAATATACCAAAACAAAATTACATTCTTAAAAATGTTAAAATAAAAAAAAACATTAGAAATCTTATTCACCTTTGTCTCTTTAATATCTGAAACTTCTAATTCTTGAATAAGTATTCCAAATTTAAAAATATAAAATGTTTTATATAATATTTACATTAATTATAATAACACGTAAAACATATTATATAATATTTACATTAATTATAATAACACGTAAAACATATTATATAATATTTATATTAATTAGAATAGCACATAAAACATATTATATAATATGTACATTAATTATAATAACATATAAAACGTATTATATAATATTTACATTAATTATAATAACATGCTCAAATTTTATACATTGAAAACGTATTTCATTCTTGCAAGCTGTAGTATTGGTTTGTTTGGAATTAAGCACAAAGCTACACAATGGGTTTTTGTGCTCCGCCCACCATAGGTATCGAAACCAGATTTCTAGCAGTGTGATTCTGCAGCCATACAGCTGTGCCACTGAGTATATATTTAATCTCACATAATCCTTTATTTCTGTAAACTATAGTATGTAGATTACTGTAACATAACTACTTATTTTACAGCTTATTAAGTCTTTTCTTGTCGGATTATTCTAACAAGTACATCATGACCACAAGCAGTTGTATTGCTTATTATTAGTATAGCAAACTAAAGAACGTTGTTACAAAGTTAATTGTTGTATATACTGTCACGTGTAACGAAGATGTAATGAGTGTATAATTAAGCAAAGGCGTACCTCATTAGGCACGTGAAGATTTTTCAAGGCACTCAAAATCAACAGTCGATAAGGACTAACATCAGTGAATTGGCTAAATTATACGTTTTTTATACCTATTTAAAACTATTTAGACTTTTTAATAGTAGACGTGCTGCGATATTCCTGTGTTAAAATCCAAGTATTTTGTTTACAATATATTACACAAAAGTCTCCGATATACTTATACATTTTTAAACGCTTATTTTTAAACACAATCAACGTTTTATCAAATATAGTAACATTTTCTTAAAACAACTGTCCTGATATCAACCAGTGTTAAACGTAATTCTAAGGTACTGGCTTGTTATATGAACCAGCTTTTCGCAAACCGATATCATCAGACGAAAATTATTGAAAGTCTCTAAAACAGTTTTCTTGATAATTTTACACTAATCGATTTCTTTAAAGTTAAATCTTTTTAATATAAACGTTCATAACCGAATAAACCTTACTTTTTTTCTAAAAATTAATGAATATTTTTTTTATATTTGTTTTACAAATCTTGGTTTTAAAACGTAGGAAGAAACTGCTTTGAAATACCATAAATCTAAAGCTTACAAGAACTAGTTGTAACGTCTCCGACAGCAACATGTTTGGAACAGTGATTCCTGGTATTTCCATTCATAAAGATAAAGTTGTGTAGCTATTTCGTCTGATTAATGGGTGTAATATAACTATATTAATTTTAAAACTGTTTTTTTTTCTTATGATTGAAGAAAACGTTTCATGAAGCTGGTTTTATTTAATTTTCCTTTTATTTCCTTTTACTCGACTCGTAATCTGAGGCTTCCAATCCCCGTCACACCAAACATGCTCGCTCTTTCAGCTGTGGGGGCGTTATAATGTTCCGTCAATCCCACTATTCGTTGGTAAAAGAGTAAACCAAGAGTTGGTGGTGGGTGGTGATGAATAGCTGCCTTCTCTCTAGTCTTACACTGCTAAATTAGGAACGGCTGGCGCAGATAGCCCTTGTGTAGCTTTGCGCGAAATTCCAAAAAACAACAAAACTTTATTGGTTGAAATGGCGCGAACAATTTTATTTAGGAAAAATAAATAAACAAGAGAAGAGCTCTTGTTGGAAAACTGGCAAAAAACACGGCACTGACATTCCACGAGTTACTATTTATGAGTGCTTAGCAGTGTAATTTGCTCTTTCATGTGCATTAAATACATGATATTTAAAAACTTATTCACTGCACTGAATATACCTTAAAACTACACAAGAACAGTGGTTGGGAGTTTTTTTTTCCATATCACAAGAAAAGTTGTCACTACTTATGAATCTAATTTATCTACATTTTTCACAGAAGTCGTCTTTATAATCAGTATTGCACGTTTTTATGTTTCTAGACAATGAAATGTTTAATCAATGAGGCGACAGTATATGTTTTAAGTTTCTTAATAAACCAAAGATATGGATTCATGATTTATCTGAAAGATGCGAGACTGGAGTCGTATATGCTGGGTTACTTTATTTACCTATTTAAACATTTCTCTCCCCCTTTTAATTAATACATATGTAGATTAACACTAAATATGCTTTCTTGTAATGTGCACAACACTTAGAAAGTATTATATGTTCATAACAATTTGATTGCTAAACGAATGAAACTCAAAATTGAAGTTAAAATGAGTCTCAGAAAAACTACTTCTCAACAATAGTTCTCAAGATTCAAACAATGATGAAAATGAAACTAACTTCTTCGTTCAGTGTGAAACTTTCGGAAAGTGTCAGGGAAATAATAAATAATATTAGCATGGATACTTCCCGTTTCACCTTTGTTTTCACTACGAAGACTCTGCCTAAATAATTTATAACGGAACACTTTTAAAAAAAAATTATAACATTTATAATACTTACTTGACAATATAGTTAATTTTGTGTCAAACGTTTCCATCCTAATATATCAGATCACGCCAAAATGTTAATTAGATGCCACAGATTTTATTAATATTTTATGCTAGATAACTTAAGAACACTGAAACTTTAAAAAACCTGAAGTGTTGAAGTGATTTTCTTAATAACGCTAATGTCTTTTTTGTGCTTTAAACTCTAGCACATGTTATTAAAACTAAAGAAAAGTAGTGTTTTATTGGGTATGTTTTTATGAATGTATTTTATTGTAGAACGTATTCAGTTTAATTTTTTTTTGCTCACAACTGGCTTGTGTGTTTCCAAGGTTTGACGGCTTTTCTGAAGCATATTCAAGCTTAAATAGATTTGTTATTTCGGATTGATTATTGAAATTCTTGAACTTCCGTGATTTGTTCACCTCAGTTTTCAGAAATTAATTAAATAGTTGATATCTATTTTCTAGGAGAGAGAGCTGGTATGCTTGTTCCCAATTCGATATTAGCCGTATTTATTGGTTCTACAGTTGCTTTGGTCTTCATGGTAATACTACTTATTATTGTGATCAAAATAAGAAAAAGAAGGATACTGAAAGGTAGTTTATATTGTTTCATGCTATATGTGTGAACTTTCCATCTAAATCTAATTGCAGTATTACTTCAGTAGCTTCCTCTCTAGGACGAAAAAAAAAACAACAAAAAACTATCTTCTTAATGGATTGCACAAAATATTTAATAAAAGCGTAAGTCTGTTCAGTTACCTGTTATTGCTTTTGGTTCTCTCATTAATTTTATTAGATGTAAGAAATATCACTAATGCTTCGTTAAATACAACAGGTTCAATGTTACTAAATCATCTTATATTAGTACAATGACATGTAATCCAGTTTTATTTAAATTTCTTTTTATCGACGTCAGCTCAACGAGAGAGCAGTGCAAGACACAAGTAAGTGTGATTTCTATTTGCACATTCAAATATTTAAACTATATAAGAACTATGGATAAAATCATGAAGTAGTTTGTAAGTTTCATTTTATCTGTCAAAGAAATATAAGTTAAAGCTTTACCTTTAAAAGTAACGAATTACTTTCAGTACTTATTTTAAATGTATTGTATAAAAAAGTATATTAGGCTTAACTCACTCTTTTATATTTATTGCATACGTATACTAATGATATTAGTTTTGCAATAAACTGTAGCGAGATAAAGACTTGTTTAATTTATTAAATAAGGTGAGAATCAGTTTTGGTTAATATTTGAAATACGGTTCTATTGGTGTCATCTGAATATTTGCGGAGCTGAAACCAATTATAACCAACGCTTCATCATGCGACTCATTATAGTCAAAGAGTCACCATTTACAAAAAATATTTTTGTGTTTTATTTTAAAGGTGGTTTTGAGTGAAGATAGTTTGGAGATAATAAAGGATAAAAACCACTTTTTTTTAACCTACGGTAAAAACATCGCTTTCTTTATTTTTCAACGTTACGGTTACGTTCCTCTATCAACGTAATATATAATAAAAAAGCTACCACTGCGTTGCGCAGCTTTTACAAAAAGGTTGAAAATTCGAAACGTTGTGCAAAGAAAAATGTATAATTTTCTGAATAGAAATGAGACTCATTTCTATTTCCTTTCAATAACTTATTTGAAAAGATCTACCTTATGAAACAATCGATTTATTAGATGTAAAATTAAATCAACAAATATTTAGCAGCTTCTATGATGACATACAAAGTCAAGTTGACTTAAGCTTTGGACTCGATATTTCATCCACAATATGGGAGTCAACGATCAGACACTTCTGAGAAATTTTTAAAACAAAGTGTTTAAAATAATAAATCACCGAATACATTTGTAATTCCTAACGCTTTATTGAATAGAAAATATAAATATTTTCAAGTTAAAATTAGCTAGTATACAATACAATGAAATGTGCTATAAATGTTCGTTTGGTTCCGTATGCATATATTGTATAAATACATATGCTGTTTACTTATAAAGGATACCAACCAAATTAGATATTGTAAACTTAGTGGTTTATTCATGAAAATTGTAAGTCAGAGACCTCTAGATTGAGAGATAGAATATAAAATAATTTAACTTTCAAAATATATTTTTCCTATATTAAATAATCTGGACTTAAAGTGACCCATGTCTAAGTACATTTCTTGGTTTATATGTATCCTGTTTTTGATCATGTTTATAATTAACTTTATACATATATCGCTGTAGATTAGAAATACCGTTAAAGAAAAACGTTGGTGACGTCAGTGAAGGCCCAGACATAATACCTGCTAAGAAGTTGAACAGAGATAGGTATTTAGGTACGTAAAAAAATAAGCATACAGTATCGTGAAATTTAGTATAAAATTTCGCGCGATAGAAAACTTTAAATTCAATGTTGAATTTGCCCACAGAGTTAGAGTAACACAGTTTGACAGAAATATAAATGTTAGAGAAAGTAAAATTATTAAAAATGTATTAAGCATAATGTGAGCTAAGCCATGCACGTTTATTTACCTAAGCATAACTGACAAAACAAAATTATTTAATTTAAAATGTGTATTATTTTGAATGAAAGATTAAGAGCTTAAGGTTATTAGCTGTTTTGAAATAAACTTGAAAATACCTACAAGCAACATTGCTTGTTTTCTTATTCAATACATAGTATAATTAATTTTTCTAAGCCACATTTCTTCATTTGAATTAATTACTTAAGCTACGCGTTTATTATCAGCAGTATTGTCTACTCAAATAGCAGTAATGACGTATATCAGTTAAAGATTTTAACCCTACAACATTACTTGAAGACGAGTTAAATCTTTAATCTTTCCAGTTTAAAGGACATTTATCTTCAACAGGCTATGACAAGGATCCAGTAGAAACGTGTATCCAGGTACACGTTACACCTTCTTCAACACAAAATTATTTTTTGAAAGAAGAGTTATTGAACAGCAGCCCTTCGGCAAGTAAAGAGGTCATTTACATTCCCGAGATATCATACAGAAGTCCATCCCACAAACTTGGCGTTAGGTCACAGGGTAGAGCCTCACCACAAGTGAGTTTCATGAGTGTCTGTTAATCATATGTTGATAAAGCTTATGATCTTTAATAACTAACCATGAATGATGTTGACTTTAAATGCAGCATACTCTTCGTGACCTGGTTGTTAAGAAAAATACTTGCAAGAATACTGTCGTCTATATTGTTTAGGTGTCTAAGGTTCATGAGAGTTAACAAGGTAATGTTTAGCTTATAGGAGGTTTTGAGTAGTTGAGAGTTATTATATGTGGATAGTGTAAAAGCTTCGTTCACCTACGAGTCTGCAGACGACGTTCCAAACTGTCATTGCAAGTTTTCATTAGGATACTTTGGATGTTACTCGTTACAATTTCTGGAAGAAATATTTAGTCATTGCTTTACTGAAAACAGTTAAAATATATTCTTCTTCTCACTGTTGTTATGGTATAAAACCTTTCATGGTGAATCGTGATTCTAATAAACGATACTAGTAATAAGATTTATTGTACTTTTAACAATAGATTCTTTATTTGATTACTTTCGTATTTCGTTTCGAAAGAAATGGTATATAACAGTATTTCATGTTTATTGTAGCCGTTGTAGATATGTGGTTGAAATAATATCATATATTCTTATTCTCGGAAAATACCGTTGGAGACCAAATAAAGAATACAGTGTTTAAAAAAAGCCTAATGGTATTGTATTATGGCAGACATAATTGATTTTTCTCATTGTTGCTTAAACTGTGTTGTTGTCATGTATGTTTGTGATGCTTTTACAAGAAAATAAAAGTCATATGATGCTAAACAACGTAGTATTTTAATATGTATATCTTACGCACATTTAGTATTTTTCAGTGTACTCTTACATCATAAATAGTTTTCATCTAAATGGAAAATAAGCCTTAAACTAATCAAGCCAATAATCTAATAATTTACTAAAGCCAGTATAATAAACGATATTTATTTATAGAAGATGCTTCATTCTGACTTTAAATACATTTAATACAGCCTCAAGACAAAGCCCAAACAAATATAACATCTTCAGAAGCTGGTCTACACCCTAAACAACAAGAAAAGAACTCTGGTCAGAGTAGTCAAGAAAATCAAAGGAGCGGTACAGACGAGGAAGACCAGCCTATAATACCACCAGTATCTGTAGTCAGTAACAAACAAGAAAGCACTGTATAACTAGAAGATCGACAAATAATATTTTAAGGCAAGTTTCAGTAAGCTAAATTGATCGCTTAGCGTTTAATCAAAAAACAACAAATCAGTGTTACAAATAAACCTGATGTGAATGAGCTCGATAAAACCTCTGTAATGATCTATATTTTGAAAATATTGTTACGTATCATTATTGTTTAGCTAGATCTAAAAGGTTCGATGCTATATTTTTCTTTGAATGTACGTCAATGAAACAATAGTAGCTGGTATTTCTATTTGTATTAAAACTGTGTATATTTATATATATTTGAAAAACTCGAAATAAAAATCTGAAAAATTGTGACATTATTGATGCAACATTAAGAATTATGAAGTAACAATATTACTTCGTAATACAGTAACTTATTATAATATGTGTGTTAGAAATCTCTGCTTCTGAAAGTTTTTCTTACTATTATTTTTACATTCTGTCACCACCAGAGGCACAGTTTCGTCCCTTTTTATGTTCTTCTTTACAGATCCTGATTCATGTAAATCATGATCAATCGCACATTTGGATCCTTAAAAGTCGCTCCACGCGACTCTCTTATCTACCAACCATTAGCTATCCTGTTGTCTTTCGTGGTTACTGGAAGTAAAAGAAAAACAGACTCATCCAAAACGCTAGCAAAGTTTCAGCTTACAAGAAGGATTCTAGTAAAGAGTAGGAAAATATTGACTCTTACATTTCAATGTTAAGAATGTATCCATCTTTCACGTGGAAGCTGCTTCACGAGGAAAGTAACTTCTTATGCTGTAGTAAACTTGTATACTTCCGTATCAACAGCTTCACTTATAATTATTATTGTTTAATAATACTCAGTAATGTGCTAGATGTGTGAGTTGTTTTTTTTTTTTTTCAGTGCTTCTTTAAACCAAAAACGACTAAAACGAAATTAACTTTCGTCAAAGTTTTGTTCCAATTTTCAATTGCTCTATTGACATGGTACTTATTGACAGGAAAAACAATAATAATCCGTGCTAGGCTATAGTTAAAATCGTAAACCATAGGGACATAAACTGTTTGACATATTAAACCCTTAGACGTGTGCGTTTAATGGTTGTAAGGTTTTGATATAAATACGAAACAAAAATAATTACAATTGCTTTCCGGTCTTGTATCAAATGTGTATTTTATCACTATACATTTACAGCAAAATAAGAAAACAACAACAAGTCAAATGATTATCGCAACCTGCAAACAAATATCTAAATTTTAGAGAAAACAGTTATATTTTTACACTGATTTTTATTGCACCCAGATATGTACATAAATTATTTATCGGTGAAATGAAATATTTATTGAAAGTCACACGAAAAAATAAACTATTTCTGTGATATGACTTGTATGCTTTATGCTTTTCATAGAGCTAGAATATAGATGTACTGTATGTGCTTAAATAGGGATGGCAATTTCCAATGTAAATAACAAAACGTCCATTTTCAAAACAGATAATATACAGTGCATTATCAGCTGCCCTGTGTGCTTCAGTCGTAAAATAAATGTTGCTACAATACGATAGGATTTGCAAAATAAATATTCGTAATGTTTCTTATCAAGAACCAACAGACATCAACCTTCGCAATAAGTAAATAGGATAACGTCTGTTAAAATCATCTCGACTCGCAAACAAATGTCTAACTTTTAGGAAAGTAACTTCAGTACCTAACCAATCCTTATTCAACCCAGGAACCAATAATAATCACTGGTTCGCTAACACAAAAATATATTTCCTTTTTATCAACATTTTTACGGATGTTTTTATTTTAAATTTACTACCATAGTGAGATGCTTGTGTATGGTATATGTAACGCATAAAAAAGTCTGTATCTTACATGGCTCAAAAGAACCTATCATTCACAGAATTTGAGGATTTTTTTGTTTTAAACATGAGATTTTTTTACAGAAAAATAAGGGCATGTTTAAGTTTAAACTTTTACATTCACATGATGTGGTCTGCTACGTAACTGCAATTACCACTTAATAACGGGGCCTGATTGATAACTGTAATTACTAATTAATAATGGGGCCTGGTTGGTAACTGTAATTACTACTTAATATTCCTTTTGCACTTGGCTAATGAGAATACTTGATTATTAAACTTTCATGTTTGAAACAGATCAGAAGTGTGACAATTTAAACCAATTTAGTGTTGATATCTGTTTATCTCTTTGAATTGTTTAGGTGTTTGTCTTTTGACCAGGCATTTTATTCAAACTGTGATTTTTTTTTCCTGTTATAAACATTTTGGCGATAAGTTAGCGAAGCTGTTGATAAGAAAGTACTGGTAATTAATAATTTTAATTCAATCAAGATCACAAATTACCGAAATACCCTGAATGAGATTACATGTTAAAATGTAAAATATCATAAGTTGTCCGAAGTCAACAAATATGACTGCTTATATACAAATTAAAAATGCTTTTCAGCATTCATTAATCTTATTTTCTTTCGTATTGAGCACTTTCATGCTAAAATAAATGTTTCACATTGTTGTGTATTTGTGTGTTTGTGTTTTTTCTTCTATTAGAATGATTAACCAATACGATAGTATTGAATCATTTTACAAGAATAGCATTTGTTTGAATGGGACGTTTATTGAATGTCTTTTTCCAAATAAAACTAAACCTTGAGTTCCATATAGATTTAAGGCTACAATTAATATAAGTTAAACTACATCTTACTTTACGTATGTAATTATTATGTTTGAGCTAAAGTAGCGTATTATTGGTTCAGTATCAAAATAATAAAACGACCCACTGATAATATAAACTTTGGTTTGTCTTTCTCATTTTTAAAATTCATATTATTGTTTAATCGAAGCGATATAAAAGTTCTGGCCAATTCTGTAGTTCGGTTCTAAAATGCAGACAAAGTATTTGTGATAACGGATGTTACACGCCGCTGTCTGACTGCCTGCATTGAAGCTAACAGAAACTTTAGTCCAACTTCCAACTTCTCAAAGACCTTGGAGAATTGGATTAATTCCTTTTACTGACGACCGTTTTCCAATGTTTTTCCAGCAAGCTTGGGTGTTTTAAAAGCTGTATGAGACATCTAAGTATTTCAGTACTCTTATCTATTTCTTTCTTGGATTTTTTCCCTTCGGCCATTTATTCTTATAAGATTTACAAAAGCATTAATATGTATGTAATCCACAAAGAGAAAGAAGAATCATATTTATTAACAATAAAACAAAGCTGGTACGATTGCAAATGTGCTTATATAATCGCTGATCGTATAGTGTTTTCAAGGAAACGTTCATTAGCCACACTTAGCATTTATTTTTCTCACATCTACACTTAGAAAGTTGTTAGATTTGTATATAAAATGTCTCTTCTTTATCATACAAGACTAAAGGAAAAATCATAAAAGAGTTTCAAGTTTCACACCTACATTTTGTAAGAAAAACATAGAAACGCGTTGGAGGAAACCTTATTCTCTTTATTTTTTCCTAAAGTAAATTGTTAATAATTTATATAAAAACGAGTTATTTCCATTAACATATCGTTTTAGTACAATTGTTTAGATTATGCAGTTACATTAAAGTGTTAATGGAGTACCTTATTCACTATAAAATTCCTTTTACTGTTTTAATTTACGTTTGATACGGGTCTGATCAAATATCCCCGTCACATCAAATATGCTTGCCCTTTCAGCATTGAGGACGTTAAAATGTAACGGTCAATCCCACTATTCGTTGATGAAAGAGTCGCCCAAGAGTTGGCGGTGGGTGGTGATGACTAGCTGCTTTCCCTCTAGTATTAGAATGCTAAATTAGGGACGGCTAGCTCAGATAGCCCTCGTATAGCTTTGAGCGAAATTCGAAACAAACAAACAAACTGGTCCGGTATTAAATACCAAGTGGGAAAGCAGTATGTTTATGGCTTAAAACACTAACATTCAGGGTTTTATTGCCAGCGGGTAGCCTGTTGTGTTTTTTGCGTAATTAAACATGCATTTAAAATATCTTATTTTTATTCATCACATAATTGACCTAAGCAATCTATACCTCAATAGGAATTGAACTGAACTACTGTACATAAGCATCTTCCATTTCAAATCACCAAATTATTCGATTTTTCCCATTCCGAATTAGATTAATCTGGTTTAAATATTTTATTTGATGAACTGGAATTAATAATGAATTTGTTCATGAAGACTTGTGCTATATACAGTTTATGCGATTAAATCTAACAGCAGCTAGATGGAAAAATAACATATATTTTTACGTAATATTTGTATAATTGAAAAAAGGAACGTGGTGGGTGTATATATACATGTGTTGGAAATATCTGAAGTTTATTCATATATATAAAAGGATGTCGGTGTAGACAGTGCTATGTATTGCAAGTGAAAAGGTATTTGGGAAGTGAATCTGTCATGCCTCATCATAGACAACAGTGTTTTTGTGTTAAGAGTTTGTGTTTGAAGTTCGTTTGTTTGTAGACGATAGTGGTACGTTTCCCATGTTGATTTTTAAAATCTACCTCGATAACTTCGTTTTGAAGGATAAGTCTTACACCTAGAAAAGTCATTTTTGATGGAATAAATCAGTGTCTTTTTGTTGTAGTTGTTAGACATGTTCGGTAGCATTAAATGTTGTGGAATAGGATTAATCAACTAATATTTAATATCACGTTCAATGAGACGACACGCACGCCTATCGGATTCGTTCAGAACTCTAGGTCAGAGGTCGGCAACCTACGGCCCGCGGGCCGAATCCGGTCAGCCAGCCGAAATCATCAAAATATCACATCCTTTTGGCCTGTGGTGGTACTAAAAAAGAATTCAAATTTGTAACTTAATGTGGTCCTCCATCGGCTCACAAACATGGCCTCTGGCCCTTGTGCGGAAAGAGGTTGCCGACCCCTGCTCTAGATGCTTAACTTCTCAAATGAGATGCCAAGACAGGTCACTTAGCTGGTTTACTTAGATTTTATAAAGTATATATATTCAAATACAAATTTTCACCACAACAACACCAAGAAAAAATGTTTTACATGCGAATTACAAATTTTACCTCCAGTAATATATTATAATGCAATAATCAGTGATGACGAGAAACCCACTAGTTGAGAAATTTATATGCAAAATTTATATCAGCCCAAACGAGCCGTTTTTGCATATAAATTATAATGCAATATTTAATATAATATCATGACGAAGGTGATAACTCCTAGTGGCACAGTGGTATGTCTGCAAAGTTACACGGCTAGAAGCTGAGTTTCGATATCAGTGGCCGGCAGAGCACAAGTAGCCCATTGTGTGGCTTTGTGCTTGACGTAAACAAGAAAGTGATTTAATATTTATCATAATACATCTGTATGTCATAATGAAATGCTCTATATACGTTTGAAATGTAATTAAACAATAAGTCTAGACATTATTACATAGTGAATAACAAACTTTTGTGTATAATAAGACAGATGCCTAAATTACAGCTAAAATTATAAACTATTAAAGAAAGAAAATCAGTAATTGGTTTCCGATAACGAAAAACTTTGCTGCTCAAATTCTTTTTGCCTCCGTCTCCTCAGTTGCACAACAGTAAACTTGTGGACTCATACTTTAAAAAAAACGGGTTTCGATACCCGTGGTGAGTTGGAGCACAGATAGCCCATTGTGTTGCTTTGTGCTTAATATTAAACACTCAATCATATTATTTATTAAAATCTACTGTTCACAAAATAAAATAAAGGTGACCGACAGAGCTCCTAAATACTTTTAATTATTTATTTATTAAATTTTGATCAGAGCGGTCTTATATGTTATTAATATGGCTTAACATTTCCTTTGTACTATGGTACGATAAATAGCTTAATATTAGTAAAGATTTACTGAATTCAACCATATTACGCAGTACCATCTAGCTTTCTCTTTTCCGATCAGCAGGTCAAAAGTACTTGAATTCTGGATATTACTAAATAAATTAAACTCTGTAAGAAAAACGTTCCATGCTCTGTGCTGTCATTGGAAATATTATTTTGTTTTCCATCTTCGAACACATTCATTTGTCATTACGTTCTATTGCTCGACTGTGCAGTTTATACTCTACAAAGAAAAGCGAGCTGAAATATCACACTAAATAGAGTCGTCTTCCAAAACCATATTTAAATAGATTAAGATCACAAAAGTCCAGTTGAGCATTACTTAGGACTAATTAAGTATAGGATCAAAGGAAATTTTGTGATTTCAGTTTCATAGACCACTTACTGAAGGAAAAAAAATGTTGATTTCAAACATTAACTGGAAACTTTTGGTTTCAAAGGTTTCAATGAACTTAAAATCTTTGTTTACAGTACAAAGAAATGTATGCGGCTAAGTAATGGACGTGTGAATGGAAGAATTATTTTAATAAATTATATTTCTCACTTTATGAACAGCTATTGTATTTCAAACTCAATTTGGAGTCCACTTCTGTACTAAGAGCTTTGTTGTACGAGTTTTACCGCTTCTATAATGAACAACGAATACTCGCTTCTTCAGAATGTTGGGTTATTTGACCCTACTTCGTTTAATAATCATTTTATGCGAACATATTTCTCCAGGAAAAGCTGTGACATAATTATCCATTCATAATGATTACCATGACAGCATTGCAATATCGAATGGTCGGTGTTCTCCGTGAACAAAATATATGGATGTTAAACATGTCACGAGTGGCGTCACGACTAGCTTCTGCGGCGACAATCCACTGCACTAGCAATCCAAATTGTTCTTATAAAATTCGTTTAATGTCTACATGCAACTCTCTGTTTTACGTATTAGACGTATACCTTTTGTTATCCCTAATTTCTGCTTATCACACTGTTTTCGGGGATAGTTTGACGTAATTGAAAATCATTTGTTTAAGTAGTTCGTTTCAATCTCAACTATAGTATTTGTTTTCAATTTACTCTGGTTCTTTAGTTTCTACTATTACTTTTGAATTTCTGTCTTTATTGTTGTTTTTGGTCGGACTAGAGTTTATTATTATTTTCTAACCCACAATTTGTTTTTAATTCTAACATTATACCTGTAAACTTATTCTTCTTTTAGGCTTAAAGTAAACGATACATAGAAATAATCGTTTTAAACGTAAGTTAATATAATGTGTAGATAATGTAATCGCATTTCGTTTACTACTTGACCTGTATTATATGAGTTTGTCTCTTACAGTTCAGAATTTCATAATTAGCTCTGTATAGCTACGTAGTTAAGGATTTTGACTCCTAATTTTCGGGTAGTGAGTTCGAATTTCCGGGCAGCACCGAACATGCTGGCCTTTTCAGCCTTGACGGTCAATCTCACTAATCATTTGTAAAATAGTAGACTAATAGTTGTCTAGTGATGACTATCTGCTTTCCTTTTAGTCTTACACTGCTACATTAGGGAAGGCTAGCGCAAATGGCCTTCGTGTAGCTTTGCACGAAATTCAAAACCAAACTTTTGTAATTGTGTTTGATTTTATTTTGAAACGATTCTTTTAATTGGAAGGAATTAAAATAACACTTAAGACATGTAAATTTACTCTCTTCGTTCTTAAAACTGTTAACACTTCTGCAGAAAGTAAGAATATAGTATTTTTATTCAGAATAATTTAAATAGTCCACTCCGAGGTGACTTAAAGCAATTACATCAGTCCAATAATTTTATTTCAAAATTTGATTCAAGGTATTTATTCACATCTTCGGCGGACCTAACTTATTTCACAATTATTTTAGTTAAAAACCAAACAGCTTAAAAATAATTTAAGAAAGTTTGTTGTTAAATTATACCTAAATGTTTATTGTAGCTATACACAAATTATATAACTTATTTAAAACATTTAATGTTCATATTCTCTGCTGTTTTTTAAGACATATAAGTGAGAAAGTGAATAACATTTAGATTTAGATTTCGATACAATTTAGAATATGCGAAAAGTCAAAGAGATGTTATCTGTAAACACTAGGTTGAAATATGCGTTTCCGAATCGAGTTGACTATAAGCTTGTCTTTAAATAAACCCTTCACATGTTGAGTAAATAACATTTATACTGAATGACTTTTATGTATATTCCCATTTAAATAATTCACGTGCTCCAACTATTATATGGGTATGAACGCCATTATGCAAAGTTTCAGATTTCGGCCTTTTCATTAAATATGGCAAAAATCAGCAAAGCAAGTATGATGTGAAATATGCTGGATACGTGATCGAATTCAATACTCTCTGGTTTGATAAAGCTTCTAGCTACTTCTAATACAATAAGGTAAATCGATAAATTCTCTATTGCGTCTTTGATTATATAAAAGATTAACTGTTTCATTAGTCTCTTTTAATCTGCAACGTGTGGTATGTGCCTTTAGTTCTACGAGTGAATGCCTAAATCATGTTTCAATTCTATTTTCACAACCTGAAAATAAATTGTATTTAATTGTAACATGTTTATATTATAATGTTTTGTAAGTTTCAAATCATTTTATGCGAATAAGAGAGAGAGGTTTTGATTTCTTTTTCAATAACTTCGTGTGCGATGTTATTATAGGTCTCGAAAGTTTAATGTTTTTCTTTTGAATCTTACGAAAAGTTACACGAAGGCTATCTGCGTTAGCGGTCCCTAATATAGCAGTGTAAGACAAGAGGGAAGGTAGCTCTTTGGCTACGCTTTTATAATCATTTTAAATGACTGTAAAATTATAACGCCCTCACGGTTGAAAGAGCAAGCATATCTGGTGTCACGAGGATTTAAGCCTGGGACTTTTAAATTACGATGCGATCGCCTTAACCATCTGGCCATGCCGTGATCCAGTATCATGGCAGATTAAATATAATCAAATACTAACCAACAGAGTTTTGAGAAAACTGGTCATAGTATCAAGTTTTTCATAACAACATTCTAAACGGATGTCCCCCGCTGGTACAGCGGTAAGTTTACAGGTTTACAATGCTAAAATCAGGGGATCAATTCCCCTCGGTGGACTCAGGAGATAGCCTAATGTGGCTTTGATATGAGAAAAACACACATCTAAATGGATTAAAAAATTTTGCATTGTGAGAGAGATAACAACTAATAAAAACCAGCAACAAAATTATATAAATATGAGTTTAATTTTCAAATCTCTCAGTCAGTTCATTGTATAGTTCCGGAACGCTGGAATCTATGTTGCATTGTGTTTGTTAACGATCTTGCATATGTAGAATTTATTAACTGATTATTTTTATGCTATTATTCTAGTTCGGTGCTCAAGAAAAATATGACACTTTTTTCTTTATATTATAGGGAATCCATCAAAATGTCAGCGGTAAATCCGAAGGCTCATAAAGTCACAAACTGAATTTCGATATCAGTTGTGGGCACAGCACAGATTGTCCGTTATGTAGCTTTGCAACTAACAACAAACAACAAACATACGAAAATAAATAACATTTAGAAATGATTTTCTTCTTTTCTACACGTAATATCATAAATATACCTGCATTGTTAAGGAAGAAATTATCTAAGCTACAGTTCAGACTTACTTATCAATTAGTATACATTTCATGGACATACTGAAACATAATTTTTTTTTACATCAGCACACACAATACTTTTCGCGAGAACGTTAGTAACCCTAAACTAAATCAATTTCATAGCGTATCCAACTGGAAAGAGTGTTAAAAATGTTCGTGGATGTATTTTAATGAATAGTTTTATTGTATTCCGCTGAATTTTACAAAATAAATTTTTGTAACTTATTTTCCAAAAAAAGCTTAAAAATATTAAAAAAACATTTGTTCTTCGAGTTCATTATGTAATAATGATAAAAATATGTTTTAATTAAAATTAGTCTTTAAAGATAACATGATCTTGCACGAGGAAAAGAAATAGCATAAAAAAAGTATACAATGAATAGCAATTCTTATCATTACAGTACCATTTAACAATACATTCACTTGACATATCTGAGCTTCCATAAATTAACTTACGGGAAAGGAAAGAATTTTCAATGACTTATAGATAAGGAGAAGAGTCGGTTATAAGACTTGTTTATTGTACAGTTTGTCTCATTATTATGCTAATAGTCTGTAAAAATATCAAATGTAATTTAAAAAGAAAAGTTATAAGGAAAAGCCATACAATATATAAGGAACTCATCATAGTTTAACAATAAAAATGTTTGTTTTTTCTTGTTTGTGTCATATAATGATAAATTTGTTTATGACCTAACATATAATGGCTTTATAAAGATTATCCGATGTTTAATAATAACAAAAAAAGATCTCAAAACTTTGCATTGGTAATTTTCATATTAAATTGAATAAGATAATAGAAACACTGAGTTGTTATTTACAAAAAGAATATCTCTTTGAAGCTTTGGCATCAATATGCTACTTTAAAATTGATGCTCAAAGTGTATGAGTTGAAAATGTCGAAACACATCCTCTGACATTACATCACAGTTTTTAATCCCTAGCAAACTATTGTTCAAAAAAATGACGTCGCGTTTTTCAGTTGTACATATTTTTTTTCCCGAAGACTTAAAAAAAATTAATTTTCTAACAACTTTAATCTTCCATAATTTTACGTCATAGATTTTCTTATCAACACCTTCACTCCAAACACCTTTGTCTGAGCTGTTTTGCTCATAATCCTTTTGCTTCTAATACTTATACTGCACCTATTACAATTTCTCCATACATTTGTTCCAAAGACTATGATTAAAGCTTTTGACCAATTAATATTTTGGCCTGAACGCTAACATCACAGCTTTTATATATCATACAACCTTTGTTTCAAAGACCTACGTTGAACATTTTTCTTCCATAAATTCTGGACCCTAAGACTTGCCTTACGTCTTTTGCTTTTATTCCATTATGAACATCTTGATTTACGTAGAGGCTTTTTCTTATAAACTTTTAATCTTACGATTGAAGCACAGTTTTTATTTCCCAAAACTAGTTTGGCCAGAAAACTTACAGCAATGGTTTTATTTCTTTCACAAACTTTAACTCCAAAGGTTTTCATAATACATTTTGTTGTTGTTGTTGAATTAAGCACAAAGCTACACAATGGGCTATCTGTGCTCCGCCCACCACGAGTATCGAAAACCGGATTTTAGCTTTGTAAGTCTGCAGACATACCGCTGAGCCACTGGGGTACTACATTTTGTTACCAAAATTGTTTTCACTGTCTTTGCTCTGAAGCTTTACATGATATCGTTTGTTCGGCCAATAACATTCGCTTCCAAGAATACATCACAATTTTTGTTTTCTCATAAATATTCACTGATAAGTCATCCTAAAACAACTTTTATGCCCTATAAACTGTTTTCTTTGTTCTGAAGACTTTATTATTAATGAACTTCATCATAATGTTTTCCTTGAAAACTTACGTCACACTTTATCATTTTATCGATGAAACTCCTTTTGTTTTTCTAAAACATTTGCAATTATTACTAATTTAATAACTTTGTCACCTGTTAAATCCATCTTGTTGTTTTTTTTCAAAATCCTGCTCGGATTGTGTGTGTGTTTTTGTTATAGCGAAGTCATATCAGGATATTTGCTGTGTCCACTGAAGACAATCGAGCCTTTGATTTTAGCGTTGTAAATCCGGAGATTTACCGCTCCAGTGGGGTACTAGTGCTCCGAAGCTTTACACCATCGTTTTTATTCTCTCACAAACCTTTGATTGGGATCTAAGTATCACATCTTTTGTTCTACAAAATATTTTCTTTTGAATACTTGTATTGTATTATTTCCTCATAAACGATTGCTCCTAAAATATTGATTGCACCTTTTATTCCGCAAAAAGTTTATGTTTCTTCGAAAACTTTGATCACCTATTTTGTTCCATTCACAACCTTCCACTGGAGACTTCAATATACGTGTTTTAATTTCTAAAAAATATAGCTTTTAAAACCTTTTGTTTTGAAGTCTTTCAGAATACCTTCTGCTCCTTTACAAACCAGCTTCAAAGATGTACATTACAGTTTCTCCCTCATAATATTTTGTTCTTAGACTTACACCCTACCTTTTGTTCCCCTTGCAATTGTCCTGACGATCTTCCAAACGATCTGTATTCTCCATAAACATTTGCTACAAATAATTATAACAAAGCTATTTATTCATCATTTCATTTGCTTCAAGAACTATAGAAGGTTTTGTGTCCGTTAACATTTGTTCAGAAGTAGCACATAATGGATTTTATCTCCCATGATAAACCTTTAACTCCTAAGACTTACATCATGGTTTTTATTTCTCCATACAAATTAACTCCGAAATATGTCGACCATCACAGATTTTTTTTTTCCATTGAAGACCTGATACAAGTGTTGCTACAAAGGCTTACGTCCTTGTTTTTATTTCGGGATTTATTTTTTTACTTATAACGCATTTTGTGTCTCCCTCCACACATAGATTTTTGCTAGAATTATTTATATTACTGTTTTACGCCATATAATCGTTTTTAGTCTGAAGACTTACGTCAAAACTTTCATTCGTCGTAAGCTATTGATTCAAAGATTTACATTAGTACTTACGTTTCGGATACTTTCGTCACAACTTTACTGTCACAAATTCTTGTAATAACTAAAAGTTTAAACGGGCGAACAAACTCTACCTACTAAATAATCGTGAAAGATTATGTCCATACAGCTGAAAAATCTTTAAAATATTTAAATGCGAAATCAAGACATATATATTTTAATATTAAATAATTTCGTATATCCAGTGAAAGATCTCATTAATAATAAACTATTGCAATATTCTTAAAAACAAAATGTACCGAAAAGTTGAATAATTGCATATATCATTTAAAACACTTCTATGTAGTAAATTATTGAAATTTTCTGAAACATTAATATACCCACACATTTAAGATTTCCTTTATTCACCTTGAACAACTTTATGAATACTGAATAATTACTACGGTTCTGAAAGTGAGAAAAAATTAATTTATCATATGATACATCTCTTTATTTAAAACTATTACACCATTATATAGAACAATACGTATTTTTGCAAACTGAATTATCTATTGCATCAAATGATAATAATTTTTATTAACAAAATGATTAAAATATTATAAAAAGACAAGCATGTCAAGAAATCATATGATTACATATAACATTTCATATAGATCGAACTTTTAAAATAATTTCAAACATATGGTTTTGAGAAAATACGACGGATTAAGTATTTCCAATATTACTAATTTTTCTTGTGTTTTACAAGTTGTAATAAAAGTATTTTGAGTGGTTTTTCATTTTCAAGTATATTTGAAAGAACCTAGAAATATTATCACTGAATGAAGTTTTAATGGTTTGTGTATGTTTCTATCAGGCTTAATATTCACTTTAATTAATTAATAAGAAATAAATGAATAGAGTATATAATGTACTTAACTAGATAATGTTGATGATACAAAGCATGTATACTTCTTGAAGAGGAAGTATTCTCATCACTGTATATATCTTATGATAATTGTCTCAC
This sequence comes from Tachypleus tridentatus, assembly GCF_004210375.1. Taxonomy (NCBI): domain Eukaryota; kingdom Metazoa; phylum Arthropoda; class Merostomata; order Xiphosura; family Limulidae; genus Tachypleus; species Tachypleus tridentatus. Next base: position 39,767,787 of record NC_134836.1, read on the forward strand.
AACAATCATTCTTTGGTATTTAATTTGCAAGGAGTCATTTACATTAACGCTTTGAAACGTGTACTTAGTTATTTGCATTTCAATAGAAATTTCCACAGCAGGTCTTTTCAAAATTGAATAAAGAGGTTTAATGAAAATACATGCTGATAGAGGCTTCTATAGGCAGGTACATTAAGACTATTAGTATACTTACAGAACAGAAAGTTGGAATGAAAACATCAGGGTCAAGTTATTTGTAAAGTAATAAGACAGGAAAAGCTTTGGTTTTGAAAAGACTTAGGTTCAGATGCATATGCTTTAGAAATTCTGAGTTCCTATTCCTCGAATATAATAAGAATGAGAAATATTTTGAAGCTTAAACTTTATTTAGTTATGTAAAAATAACAAAACGTTAGAGTAGTTTCTGTTTGTGATATATCAGTAGCTTTTAGTGAGAATTTTAAGTGTTATATTTGTAGCGAAAAAAGATATCACAGAAAGTTTGCGAAATGTGCTTAAAATACGATGGATCTCCAGTAGTAGTTCCATGTTAACATGTTTTAAAAGTAAAACCACCTTATGGATGCCTTTAAGCAAAATCTTAGCTTAGTCCAGAAGTAGTAAACGCTGAAACCCCTTCTACATAAAACTGGTCTTCACTATCATAAATATGAGAAAGATTTCGTATCAGAAACTTTAGAATCTGGCTCATTTCTTTCTCTTAGACTTTCTTTGTAGGTTTATAAAGAAACTTAAATATTCAATGAATCACGTGAAAGCTCCCGTTAGCAACCGTCAATATTGCATTTTTTCTGCCCTAACAGCACTTGATGTTGTCCCTTTAAATGAAAATGCTTGCTAAAGTGAACTTGTTGTTTAAAGAAGTTGAAAGAAATCCATTACTCAAATAAAACGTTTATTGAGTTCGACATAGCGAATATATCGCGTTCACTGAGGACTTAACATAGGATACTAGCTTTTCCTTTTAAAAGAAAATTCGTGGACATGTTACTGGAACACAAACTGAAATGAAAAACACAATCTTATTCTGATATTAAAATATTCATAAGTCCGTTACAAGCGTTAAACAAGTAGGTTATAGTAATGGAAAAGTTCAAAACTTGCAAAGAAAAATTCTACCGAAAAATAATCATTTAACAAACAGTTCATAGGTATATATTTATGATACTATTTGACTTATAAATGACTTCGTTTTTCTAAAGTCAAGAATTACACTTTTGAACAATCAATGGACTTTTCTCTAAGTAGGCTTAACTAATAAGATAATAGATGTTGGTTATGTTCTGTATCAGTAACAGTACAGTGTGAATACAGAGGGAACGAATACTAACTCGACATTAATAGGCTCTGATCGTAAAGATGTTTTTCTTTCCTGCCTATGACTGAATGGACCAGATAAGGATTACTAAAGTCGAACCAGATAATAACATGATGGTTATATATATGTGTATTGTTTTCAGCCGTTGACTGAGAGACACGTTGAACTTCAGTTAAAAAAGAATGTTCATAGACTTACTGAAATACTTTTCTGTCCACCAAAACTATAAACATAATATGGAGTGAAACAAACAAGGCTCATCGACTCGGAAATAAAGCTTGAAATCGTTTTTCTCACCGAACCGAAAGCTTTGCAAACAATACTTACCTAAGTGAACTGATCAACTATATGTGAAAAAGTAAAAACTACTTACAATAACCTATAAAGATAATGTGTCTTTCACGTATCTGATTATTGGTATTGAAAATGTAAGGGATCGAAAGTTAACTATTAAATTCATTTTCATTTCACAATGAAACATAAAAGACTTTACATTTATGTTGATGTGGTTTAAAACACATATCAGATGCTTTAGAAAGAAACACAGTTTTATAATTTCGAATAATGGCAAGTCTAGTTTAAAACACGCACTAGATGCTTTAGAAGGGAAAACAGTTTGATAATTTTGAATAATGGCAAGTCTAGTCTAACAGACGTAAAGTAACGTTCAAGATAAAGAAACCTGTAAAGGTCGGTAACTTGTAACGCATTATTTTGTAGCTTTTTCTTTAAGTTAAAAGTTAGTGTATTAACAGGACGTAAGAAAATGTGTTAGAAATCGAATGGTTTATAGGGGAAATTTCCAATTTTTAAAGAGAATATAGTAGCATGATAAAGCGTTGGGATAAGAGAATATGTTGTTATTTCTGTTTGTTTTTAATTTCGCGCAAAGCTACACGAGAGCTATCTGCGCTAGCCGTCCCTAATTTAGCAGTGCAAGACTAGAGGGAAGGCGCTAGTCATAACCACCCACCACCAACTCTTGGGCTACTCTTTTACCAACAAATAGTGAGATTGATCGTCACATTATAACGCCCCCGCGGCTGAAAGGATGAGTATGTTTGTTGCGACGAGTATTCGAACCCGCGACCCTCAGATTATGACTGGAGTGCCATAACCATCTGGCCATGCCGAACCGGACTAAATCTTTCATGCCTTTACAGAATGAAAAATTCAACACTGTGGTAATGTTTCACTGATACCTATCGAAAATTGAATAATCCAAGGTGAGAATAGTTATCATTCTTTAGAAATTCCCATGTACGTGTATCAAGTACATGCTATAATGATTCTGCTTAAACGAACATATTGATCAAATTTAGGGTCTGAAATAACTGTCATGATATACCATGCAGTATCTTAGTATATAGAAACTAGAACTAGCATATGGTACAGGTGTATGCTAGAATAAGTCAATTTAATATCACTCCACAAATAAAACTTGAAGAAAACACTATGTTTAACACTATACATTAAGTTTTATTATCATTTTACGGCAGAAAAAAGCATAGAGAAATCCCAGTGGAGAAGAAAGAGAGTTCACATAAAAGTTTTACGTGGTGCTGGTTGTATTATCCAACAAATTGCTCCAGACATGATATGCTCCCCTAACACTGAAAAATACACCTTAAGTTGTGAGACTGAGACAAGTTAATTTAAAAATAGGAAATGAAGAGGCAGAACACCTAAACTCAGTGATACTGATGTTAAGTATCTTCATTTGTGCAACCTTTGGGACAGAGGAAAACTGCCACTGATCTTAAGCATGAGATAAACAACCATGTACCAAATGACAGAAAAATGTCCAGATTAACAATATCAAGGAGATTCAACAATAACGGAACATTTCGTCGTGTAGTAGTCAAAATACCTCTATTTCGATCTCCAAATATTGTCAACATACTAACATTTCCTAAAAGTTAATAACCTTGGTTGTTGATGATTGGAAAATGGTGTTATGGATGGATGAGTCCAAGTTTGAAATATTTGGTTCAAAGCGTATGTCATACATCCAGCGAAAGAAAATTAAAAGATACTTACTTCAATGCGTGACACCTACCATGAAACATGGGGGAAGAATGAGTGTGGCGGCTTGGGGGCTTTTTCTGCTGAGATGACAGGAGATATTTGCAAAAGATTGGAATTGAAAGTTGAACAAATTGATATGTATCGTGAGTTTTTTCTCCCTCTAAGTGTTATTTGTAATGGACGGTGATATATACAGCATTGGATTCTAGCATTTCGTACGTTTAACTTTCTGTCTTTACTTCGGGCGATAAATTAAAATCCTTCTGATCTTTAACTTGTGCGGAAGTATATATATATATTTATAATTATGCTTGTCTTTGTCCCATACGGGTGTTCTAACGAAACCTATCAGCCCCGGCAACCAATACAGCCAATCTTTTAGTCAAAACCCGATAAACCTTGTAAACAGACACAAAACACAACAATATTGAATAAATTTTTGTTTTTTTGTTAACAAGTAAGTCTCTGTCCTTTGTTGTCTAAGTTCAAATTGTTCTCTACGGTGGCTTTATGAAATCCACAGTTTGCGGACTCAGTCGAATCTATTTGTCAGACTTCAGTTTACCAGAATACAACAACTGTAGCTACAAAAATTATCTTCTATTAGACCCTTATGATCTTTCATATTAGCAGAAACATGTACTTTATCCGTCAGTTGATTTAACCAATTGGACTCGATTAAAACAGAAATACTCCTAAAGTAATAATTTTACAAGTTACGTAGCTTGCATGAGGTTTACATAAACATAAACGTCACCTGCAAAGTTTGCATTTTTATTGCCCCGGGGTCATAGTGGTATGTCTGAGGACTTCCAAATCAACTAAACGAACAAGTCTGTAACTCCTGTTTTTCAATTATGGCTGACGCTGATTTTGAACTATGAACGGCAACCATTCAGTATAGCAACCACTCCTGTGATAGTCCATCTTTTGCAATGGAAACACGTCATATACTTTCTGCTCCCATCTTATCTTGAGACCGATTTATGATGTGCGCAGGCATGTGAAACGGCGACCCGAAACGTCTCCCGTTGTAGCACTTGTTACAACTCTAATATGGCGAAGATTTCTTTCAGTTTCTAGGCACTTCCGTCTGTCTCCTTCGAAAAAAAGACACTTTTGTGGATAAACACTCGCACTTACTACCATTCTTATAACTTAGCCACAGGAGCGTGTTTAGCAGCTAGAGCCTTGGACTCTTTTATCCGTAGTCTAGAATGTTAACTGGTTAGACGCATCTATGCTAGTAAACTGGATAATTTGTTTTATTATGGTGTCTTATTCAATATGAAGAATGTAGGTAATAGGGATTTTCTAGATTGTATTAACCTCACATGACACTTATTGTTTCATCAATGTGATCAGATAAGACTTTCTTTTTCTAATTTAGTTTGAATGTTTAAAAAATATCGGGCCCGGCATAACCGGGGTTCGACTCGTAATCTGATGGTCACGAGTCCTGGTCGCACCAAACATGCTCGTCTTTCAGCAGTGGGGCCATTATAATGTCACGGTCAATGTCTCACTATTCGTTGGAAAAAAGTAGCCCAAGAGTTGGCTGTGGGTGATGATGACTAGCTGCCTTCCCTCTAGTCTTACACTGCTAAATTAGGGACTGCTAGCGTAGATAGCCCTCGTGTAGCTTTGCGCAACATTAAAAAAAACAACAACAAAGAAACATTGTACTATCTCACAGTTTGGAAATTCTGCCTACGTTCTGTTTAACAGCAATGAATCATCTTTAAGATGTCGTTGGCGTTTGATGCAGCTTAATTACACGAATGTAACTGTACTTCAAGTATTCTTTAATGCTACCGACAACAAATAACTTAAATTTAAGCCAATACTTCAATGTAAAATGTACACATGATCAATTGTTTTAGATAAAACAGATTACGTGAAAAGATGTGGTACAAGATGATTTTTTTGGGTTTAACTAGTACACCAATGAAACGAAACCAGTCAAAATAGACTAACAAATTAAAAAAATATGTTAATTGATTATTATTCGATAACTTTAAACTCCATTCAAAAAAGACTCCATCAACTCACATAAAAATGTTTAATACGAATTTATAGATTAGTTAAAATATATTCTCTAAAGCCAAAACTACCAAGATATATTTATTTATTTATATATGGCTGGAAGTAGACCAGTAAAGCTTTGAAAAGTCAATATTCATGTTTAAGACTTACAATAATCTCACTGGCAAACTGCAGTGTTACAAAGCTGGCTTAAAAGAGAATGCACACAAAAGCGTGCCATATTACATTCCAAAGTTATGATGTCGTACACGCAGAAAGAACAGACGTATCTATTGGTATAAAAATAAATAAAAATGTCATTGCTATAGTACAACCAATCAAAACTAATGCATCATATCTGGTGTAAAAGGTTATTAAAACAAGACATTTCTATGAATAATCACAGAAATCTTAAAAAAGAAACTAGCAGAAAATTTGAAATTGCAAAAGTATTTCAAAACATGAATCGTCGCTATTATGATAGGGAAACATTCAACACTGAAACATTTCCTTCTTCATTACTTTAACTGCTCTTCTTCAGTTGCTAATTAATTTGTTGTTGATTTTCTTCATTTTATTTATTTAAATCGATTATTTTTTTCTATATAAGTGAATCTGTTTCTTTGTTTGGAATTTCGCACAAAGCTACACGAGGACTATCTGCGCTAGCAGTCCCTAATTTAGCAGTGTAAGACTATAGAGAAGGTAATTAGTCATCACCACTAACCCCCAATGCTTGGGCTACTCTTTTACCAACGAATAGTGGGGTTGATCGATACTTTATAATGCCCCCACGAATGTTTGGTGTGACGAGGATTCAAACCTGCGACCCTCATCACCAGGCCAGGCTTGGCTAAATGAAGTTGTACTGACGAAAGTTTGCCTTTGAATATAAAGTTCTTTCTGACTCGGTATTTAGCCAATGTACTTGTTAAGTGCCGTTTAGTTTGGAAAAAACAACAACATATTCTCGACTGTTTTAAAATTTGTATTCGACCTAAGGTTGCTTAGTTTAACACGTGATATAATTACTGTATATATCAATTTCAGCTTGAGACACGAACAAATACCTGTTACGTCGTGTGATTTTTATACTGATTTATCGAAATGCTAGACCTTTAAAGATTCAAAGGTCTTTTTTATGTTCTAGTAGCAACACATAGTGTTTGTAATACCATAAAAGAATAGAAAAACATCATGACACTAACGAGAGACAAGGAAATGGTTTCTCATCCTTTCTAATGTGCCATGTCTTTAGAAGATGAAAGTGACACGTTACAGAGAAAGGTTTCCTAATACCTCCTTCCTCTTAGCTACATTACACATGATGTTATGAGCATCTGAGACGCAGGAAATTGTTGAACTCTTAAGAGATAACTTACTTTTTACAGGAAACGAAGATGTCGAATCACTTTTCTTTACTTTGTCCTTAAAAATAGTAATATAAGAATGATTAACTTGGTTACAGATGGTTGGAAATAAAGAACTTTCCTTCGAGATAAGGATATTATCATGATTTTCTCAGCTCTACTTTATTCACAGAATGTATTTACGCCTGCCTGTGTTAGTAGCATCCATTCAATAATTATTTTCAGTTCTGCTTTTTTCTACTTATCAAAAGTGTAACTGCTGTTTTCTATTATTATCTAGATAGGTGGGTATAATGTGGCCCGGCATGGTCAGGTGGTTAAAGCACTCGACGCATACCCGAGGGTCGAGGGTTCGAATTCTCGTCACACTAAATATGCTCGCCCTTTTTCAGTCGTGGGGGCGTTAAAATGTGACCGTCCATCCCCCTATTCGTTGTGAAAAGAATAACCTAAAAGTTGGCAATGGGTGATAATGACTAGCTGCCTTCTGTCTTGTCTTACACTGCAGAAAAGAGGGACGCCTAGTTCTAGAATAGTCCTTGCGGGAAATTCAAACCAAACCTAAAGATGACTTCTACCCTGCCAACATTTATAATTGTGTTACATAGAAAAGGTGTTTGTATGTGTTTTTCTTATAGCAAAGCCACATCGGGCTATCTGCTGAGTCCACAGAAGGGAATCGAACCCCCGATTTTAGCATTGTAAATCCGAGACTTATCTCTGTACTAGCGGGGAGCCGTAGAAAAGTATTTTTTTTAGATTTAGAAGAAAAAAAATGCACGTTTGTTTAGCTGTTAATTTTACATTATCGCTATTTTCTATTTTAAATATTAGAGTAATATCAATTTGAATAGTTTATGCAAATGTCTATAATACACCTTACATGCCAATAGAAATTTATTATAAAAAATTGAAAAACTCTTTATCTTTAACAAAATTTCAACCAAATATAATTAAATATGATTCGAAGTCAAACATAATTAGGTCATAGAATACTGTATATTAGAGAATAATTAACACAACTAAGGATTTTTAGCTCCAATTCCACCTTATGTGATATGATGGCGAAACCGCCATGTTATAGACTCCAAGTATGATATTGTAGACCTACATAATGGGTCTTACATGGTGAGATGGTTAATTCACTCGACTCGTAATCCGAGGGTCAGGGGTTCATATCCCCGTCATACCAAACATGCTCGCCCGCCCTTTCAACTGTGGGGGCGTTATAACGTGATGGTTGGTAAAAAAAGTAGCCCAATAGTTGAAGATAGATGATGATGACTTGCTGCCTTCCCTCTACTCTCACATTGCTAAATTAGGAACAGATAACCCTAGTGTAGCTTTGCGCGAAGTTCAAAACAAACCAAACCCTAAAGAGACGATGCGAACAGCCAGGACAGCCAGTAAGCAGATCCTTTCGTCTACGAGGTTACCTTAAATGAATAGTGGAATATAACTACCATTCTTGCAATTCGATTGAATTTAGAATTTTCGCAACAAATTTTTATTGGCATAAAATACAGAAAGATTTTATTTCCTAGTTCATGTTCAAGTAAATTCAAGACTCAATTCGTTAACCAGGCTTTACTGAATGACTTGAACCTTGTTTTCTATACTCTCAGTACCACTGTATTGACCTAGTGTAGTGCGTAGTTATTACATATGAACTGAAGATACGATACATGGAACTTAACGTCTGACATGAAAAGATTAGTTGGAGAAATGAGAAATTGATTTTTCCTAAACGCTACTTAATATTTATTTCGATATAAGATTGTTATTAATGTAAGAATTAACTTAACAATGATAATTTAATAAATGTTCAAATACCAAACATTTGTTTGTATTTTTACATTTCCTGCTTACATAGTTTCTGTTGTTTTTATGCAACATTATTTGGTTGTAGTATACCTTGTTTAATTTTTCCCATATAATTCGTTATTACAAATATTAATTAGTCGTATAGTCTAATGCTTTTGCACCCTATTAGGTCAGTAATGGATGGCGTTTATGTAGACCAGATGGTCATTTGTTATAAAAGCGAACCTAAATATCAATTTGTGCAGTGCATCCATCCTTAAGGTACCAAAGCTCGATCCAAGATCAGAAACGACAACTTTCGTTTGATAAATGGATAACATAAAACATCCAACCTGTCACCGTTAACATTACGAAGGTCAGTGTCACTTAACTTAACTCGTACTTCCTGATAAACCACAATATTTAGCAGATTCCTTCTATCTCGGATTTTAACAAAAAATCCATCCTCACTTCCATGCATTTGTATTGGGTCATACCAAACTCCACCCACCGTGTTAATTATGGCTGACCACCACACATTTGAGCAAAATTTAATAATGTGCTTCTCTGGAGCAGCATCTAACCCTTACATTTGCCTAGCTTAATGAAGGAAAAGCTCTCAGCAAACATGATTAATTTATGCCTTTATCTTTGTAAGAAGTAGTGTAAAATAAGGTAAAATTAGTAGTCTAGAGCTTCTGCTTTTCAAATAATTCATTATTGATTAAAAGTCTCACAGCTTAAGCCTTCTTATTGTTGTTTTGTTTTCAGAATGTTGACTTCTTTAATTTTGCCTTTAATTTGAAGCTACAACACCCGGAATATGAACTTTTTAATATGTTTAATTTTTATTAAAACACCCAAGGTGTAACGGGTACCATTTAGTCAGATACTCTGGCCAGTAAATTGATTGTTAGCTGTGTAACTTGTTCGGATCAGAAGTCAATATCCAACCGTCTCTTAAAAACGTTATGGTAGAGAACGGGTAGATTTATTAGCTTGTTAAATGAATGATTTTCTTGTATATCATATAAATTTTTTGTTACTGGAACTGTGAAAATTATTGTTAGTTTGAAAATTATATATTTACAACACAATTTCATATTGTGTATTGTGTAAATTACATCAATTACTTATAACAAATTTTATTACGTAAAATCTCATATTGGGTACTTGTTAACTTACAATAAAAATATACAAAACAATTTAGTTTTAAACAAACTCATTCCTATAACTTTCTGAATATTTTTTGTCAATTAATGGAGGTAATCCATGAGCTGGGTAGAATTATATTACACCCAACCTCATAGTGTTTTATTCTTGATGTGAGAGTCCCCAACAGTAAAAAAATTGGAGAACTTGGTATGCATGATGCATAGCGAAAACAAAATTCAAAAGTACTTCAAAGCAATTTTCGTTTTTTATTAAAATCTGCCAAAAGGTGACCTCTTGCAGTTTAGTTCGCTAGAAAAATGAAATTTCTGCATGTTTAATAAGATAATTTGCACGTCTTTCCTATACTTATTAGAACATCCAGTGTATATTCATTCATCTTTAAACTTCTTACTTTACCCACTCTATCATTGCAGACCACATTAATTGATGATGATGGGACCATTACGGTCTTTTTTATCTCTCTTTTGTGTATATTTTGTTTTAGACATATAAACCTGGTTTTGATGATGAAATAATTTATTAGCTGTTATTGTGCTCTGTACAATGGAGTTATATTAATTGTAACGTGCATATGAATTAGGTAAAATATAATTTGCTTGTTTATTTTCCCATTGTGGAAAGAGAACAGATATCCCACTCTATAGTTTTGTGCTTAATTACAAACAAACAAAGAAACTTGTTTGTTTTAGTTCAAATATTGTAGAAGTGAGAACTGATCACTCATGAAATAACATCAATAATGTTATCCTAGTAAAGGAAGCAAAAGGATAACAAACGTACAAAAGGAAAGAAAAGAAACATATGTGTGATTCATTATGGATGCTCTGAATATGATTCACTTACTTCTTTATCTGAAATTAATGATCCAGTGTAAAAAAAACAATTAAGAAACTGAAATAAATACGTCACTAAAGTCTTCTTCAACCAGTAAGATTATAAAATATTTATCAGGTAAGATCTCATATTACATGCTTGTTAAGAGGATATGATCTCTTTTCTATTGAAGCACTACATGATAAGAGTTGTTGAGAAAAAAATGTACAGGAAAAAATAAAAAAAATATGTGTATCATAAGAAATTCTCATTCGGATCACTTCAATCTTATCTTACGTTCTGCCCTGAGATTGATATTGGAACTGCAGTCAGATGTATTTATGAATTAGGTCCAGATGATGTGATGATGGAAGCTACCTTATGCAAGAGTACATTCATCTTTTTATTGGCCACGATATATAAATGTGTAGAATGTATCATTCCCATAAACAAATTAAAATGTTCATAGAGCTAATCATTCTCGTTTCATCTAGAAACAGCTATCGGAAAGTCTATGGAGAAAACATAATGATTGCTGCTTACTCGGATTATTCGACTCCAAAATGTTATTTAAATTGTCTATTCAGGCACTGACAAAGTTGAGAAGCTGTTACTTGAACTAACTGGAACAGAGTCGTTACACACATCAATGGAACCATGACGTAGGCTCTCGAAAGTAGCTTTGAAAATCACGGTGGAACTCCAACACATCTACCCTTAGTAGCCTAAGCTGGAGAGTGATCTCCAAATCTTCATTAATCAAACATTCTTCCTAAATGTTATGCCACAAGCTATAGAAGTCCAAGCTTCACTGTTAAATGTGGATCTGTTCAGATAGTGGCACTAAGTTGAAATGGGCAAGTAAAGGTAACCACGTGAAATGAAGTATGGATGAACAGAAACTACCACGCTGGGCAGGTCTCATCTCATTAACTTACATCAGACTTGACAGCTTAACTATAAATGACGACTATTATGTCATCAGTAATCCCATAATTGACTACAAGATAGTCCAGAAGTGTATGAGATATTTAGAAGAAGCAACAACAGGAATTGAACAAGAGTATGTGATTACCGTGGTTGATCTTGGTGTATATTTTTATCTTATCTGTAACATTCCTGAAAGACACAAAAAACATATTGTAAGAACAGGAACGTTCCATTTAATCTGTGCTTATTCTTTATTTTAATATGGTTTGCAGATAGATGAATGGATCCAGATTGACTGAAATACTCATACAAGAAGGTATGACAACTTGGTGCCAAAACTGACAAACATTATGAAAGAATAATACACTGCCACAAAAATATGCTTCAATGTCTTGAGAGCTTGCTATAAGAACAACAGATGTTTTGTAAAGGTGAGGAACTCATATTCCCTTGTCTAACAGAAAGAACTTAAATATTCCTTTCGATCAGTAAATGACTGAGTACTTATCAGTTTCAATAAAAGGTTAGAAAGGGACATCTTTGGAATAAAGCGCAGTTCTGTGGATCATATATGGATCACATATGTGGTTTACACTGAGACTTAATCTATCCATTGAAAGAAGTAACGTTCTTTAGTATGCAAACTACCTATATGTACAAACTACAGGCCTTCATGTAGTTTTGGGGAATATAATTATGTTCTTTATTTAAGTCACTTTTCTGTTTTCACAGTAAATATAGAAAAATGCCACTTAGGTGCAAATGGATTATTGCAATAAAGTGCAAATAATGTGACAAAAATATTCACCCCTTAAAGTCCCTCTTCTGTAAATAAAACAATTAACGAAACCTTTATGGAACATATCTGACTTCGAGATGGATCTTAAGGAAGTAGAGCTAATTTCTCCGGAATTCGGAGCAATTACGATTCGTATTACAGATGAGTTAGACTTGCAAATGAATATTCAAGCTATATTCATGCAACTCTAAACGTAAAAAACATTCTGTTGGAACCCAGTGAAGGCAAAATACGCCGTAATGTGTGTCTTAATAAGAAATATGGAAAAGTGGGATATGTGTGGTAAAAGTTCACGATGGTGGACTCGTAAACCATATACATATAGTAAACCCGATATGTCGCGTTACCACACCTCAATTGTAGCCTCAGATAGCTTATCTTTTCTTATCTTTTCCCCGACTTTCTTTACAAATCGCCCAAAGATTTTCAATAGGATTTAAGTTCGGAGAATTTCTAGGCCAGTCCAGCACCTTTATTCGCGTTGTAGTCATAAAATTCTTCACAAGTTTTGATGTGTGGCACGAAGCCAGATCTTGCTGAAAAATATCAGATTCATCTCGAAATCTCTTTATCAATTCTGGAACGACTCTTCTCTGCAAAACTTTGATTTACAATGATCCTCTTATCATACCTTCTAAGATATGTAAGCCTCCGACGCCATAGTAGCTGAAAAAGCCCCAAACCATCTTCTTCAAGGGATGTTTTACGAACTGATTAATGTGAGATTCTCGAAGTTTCTCACCTGGAGATCTGCAAACATGCAGACTTCTTTGACCCTGTACGAAGAAACGAGTCTCGTCACTGAATAACACCTTCCTCCATTGTTCTTGTATTTCAGACCCCATTGATACCGTTTTTCTTCATTGAGTTGGTAAGAAGTTGTTTTTTGAGACTTGTCTCCTTGCCCTTCTAACGCAATTTCAAATGACGTAATATTCCTCAAAATTTCGTCATATATCCCAAAAATAGATCGACCGTACTGCAAAATACAGCTAATGACGCCGTCTGTGTGAAAAATGACTATTAAAGGAAATCAGCGAGACCAGCGAGCCTACACCAGCCGCCATGCTAAAAATATTGTAAAGTGACCATTTGTTTCAATTAATTTGCACAAGGGTGTATGTATATTTGAATATATATATATACACACACTTGTAATAAAAAAAGTACAATAATTGAACTCTAATGTTTCCTATTGCAGGCCACCTTGTAATTATTTTCTCCCTCTCTGTAGATGGAATATTGAAATGACTTATATAGAACAGAAGAAAGAAGACGTAAAGAAGAGTAGAAACAAAACAAAATATTTACAGAATAATAGAGAGAAGATCCAGAAAGAGGGAGGAAAAACTGATAGAAATGGAGTGAAAGATTCTCGAGCAATTTGTACTACGAAAGATTTGTTTCTTTGTAATTAAGCACGAAACTACACTATGAGATATCTGTGATCTGCCAACCACTAATATAGAACCCCGGTTATTAGCGTTTTAAGTCCGCAAACATGCCGCTGTGCCACTAGGGGGCATTAGAAAATAAGAAAATAATAAAGAAGACAAAAGCAGGAGTCAAAGGATTGTATTATTTTAGTATTTACATCTACAAGTGGAAATTGTCTGTGTTTTGGTTGCACACATAAATATGTGTTTGTGTTTTTCGCTTAAATTACAACAATATATGCAGTTGTTGGAGATTTTTTAAATTTTCTCTTGACTTTTATCTGATGTAAATTGTTTGAATTTAATTGAAACTGTCCATTAAAATGACACTAATGCTTACTAACCACTCTTTTCACTATATAGGTAATTACTAAGGCAATTGTTTTTGTAATTTGTTACCAGATTTCTCTAAAATATTGTATACTTTCGTGGTGCTTTCCATTCATCTCTCATATCTTAGAAAACCACATGAGACGAGTCCTGACTGTAACATCTGGAAAACCCCACTGCACGTGAAACAGCTGTCGGTAACTTGCAAATTAAGTCGGCGGGAAGCTTCCCTTGAAGTTAATTAATTAGATAACAGTTAATGTCTTTTAGCAGTCATGTCGAAATCCAATTAAATCCCAAAATACTTAAAAAACAAGCTTTTAATATGCTTATCTTTCCAAGTCATCTTAACTAATTACGAAGTTCCGACAAAGGTTTAAGTTGAAAAGAAATGCCTTAAACGGGCCCATTTCCTCACGTTGGGCTTTTCATGGCGTTTTCATCTTTATTAATTAATTAAAAATAACAAGTTTCAGGGTTTAAGTTATGGAATTATACTTGATTATTGTTATTAATGAATAACAATTAGTAACACAAAAGAGAAAGATATAATAAATATTTAAAGTTCAATAGAAAATAAAATACAAATTAAATATAACTCGTCACCACTAACTGATTTTAAATTAATGAAAGTTTGAGAATTTTGGTTCAAAATTCCAGTTATGCAAGTACATTAATTATGGGACTTGTGTAACTATATGTTTAGTAGTTCTTTAATATTTACAGCTAAACCAAGTATAGAATACATGAAATGAAAATCATGAGCACTATTTTCAAATAGCAATGTATTTTAAAGTGAATTACAACAATGAAAAAATTAACACAAATAAATGCAATATCAATTACAAGGAATCATAGGGAACTATATTAACCAGAAGAAGGTAGATGACGTTAACACTGTTACGTATTATAATTTACCTCGGACGAGTCACAGTTTAATTATGTAACGTACGTTATTTATTAAAATGTCAAATAACTGAGAATTTGAAATTTAGATATGTATTAACTTTATGATACTTGCCAACAAAATTAATACATTCCAATTTCTTTCTTAACACAAATATATTTTAATAGACAAATTATAATAATGGTTATTACAAATAAAGATTTATATACAAAAGATTTACTAACTTAGAAACATAATGGTCTGGAAAAAGAATATTTTATCGATGGTTCACGATGAGCCAATTAATTCTGTGTTGATACACAGGTACACTTCACTTGAAAGGAAACCAGCTAGCTTCTTCATTCTTGAATTTTTTTCCTGACGAAAATATTTAATGTCGTCATAGAAATACTCAAACTTACGAATTATACAGAGTCTTCTATCTGGTTTATATCGGAATGTTTTATCGACTGTCAAGGTCCACAACGAGTGAATTAATTTTAAGTTTATATTGTTACACTTTGCTTAAGCTAGCTTGGCTGGTGTATCACTGCTTTTTAGCTGACTTTTTACCGATGAGAAAATTTGTGTTCTAGTATAAATACCAACGTCTAAAGTTAATTCACTGAAGTTGAACGGTTTGTAATGTTTGAAATCTATATACGTTCCTGGTCCAATTCTGTATTTTTCTTATTAATGGGCATTAATCACAGTTATAACTTACGAGGCTTATAGTATTCTGATTGTAGCTGGCCAACACTATTCTTTTACTGTCTCTTCGCGTGATGTTATGACTAGCTTTTATACTTATTATACAAGATACTTGGAAACTAACTTAGCAACAATATTTGAAAACACGCTAGTAACTTCGCAAAACATATTGTTCTTTCTTAAACTCAAGAATCTTCTACAAATATATAGAACAGGTGGTAAATGCGCAATACACATTTAACAATATGCGTTACATGCATTAAACCAAAACAAACATAAATATCAAAATAAATGCACAACAGTAAATCCGTTACAATACATTTTTGTAATTTAGACTTTAAAATTGTTATATGTTGTGTAAATTTTACAAAAGGATCAAGTTTACCTTTATTTTACCTTGTTTAAAAATTCGTTTTGATTAAAACTTTACTTTAATTATTTTAACTGTAGTTGAGATCGGTCTGACTTAACCATAAAACGCAGTATTTTATTTGGATTATTTAATGATGAATAGCAGTTTAAAAAGGCTGATAATCAAATACCTTACAACTGTATATAAAATATCTTACTGTTTCTTATAGTATTTTTATAAATCTATAATATTTGTTGCATAAATATATAATATTCACACACATTCTCCATATTATCACAAATAATCGAGCCGAGTCTCTCCACGCTGTACGTAAATTTCCTGATTTATTACTGTGTAGGTTTGTAAAAGCCATAACTAATCGGTCATAGTTAAGATGTTATGAGGAAAGGAGATAACATTCTTTGAAAGAAAAAATACTGGATCTCTTACCGGTTTTATAAATATTCTGGGTATTTTAGCAAACTAACATAATCATACATAACCTCACTGAGAATAATATTTTGAAGAAATGAAAGACAACCAGTCTCGCAAGTACGGAATACCAGTCCAAACACCCATATTAATCCCCCTTTGTGCGAAGTTAACATTGAAATTTTTATCATACAATCAATATTTTACCCAAAAGTTTAATTAAAATTCAGATAGTTCTATTTTACTTAGTGTGTTGCATCAAAATGTTGAATGTTATAAGTCTTTCATCATAGCCATGAAAGTGAATCATCAAGTTGAAGTCTATAGTGTCGACCTTTAAGAGAAAACGTCACGGTATTAATTGTTGTCTTCAATAGCACATAGACAGGTCTTGGTTGGATGCCACAATAAAATCCTCTAGGCCCACTGATAACATGAAGTTTTTGAATCTCGAGTTTTGAGATGTATTTCACTTTAATTTGAAAAAAAAAATCGTGAAGAAAGAAACAAAGTATTAGTCCATAAACTAGATAGTATTTAACACAAACATTATTAATAATACAGTAACAAATTGGCTTCTATGGCAAATAATGGTATGTGTGCTTTGAAATAAAAGGCGTAGGATTAAAAACAATCTATGAAGTAGACTTTAACAAGAAAAATCCTCTTATTAGTTCATATGCTCTGCTCCCCATGAAGAAGAAATAATGAATAAAACTTTAAATGAAAACAAATACAAATTAATTTAAGTAAATTTCACATTGGTCCACTTATTAATAAGTTATTATTATCATCATGCGGAAACCACCTCTACTATTTTGTTTCAGTGCTTTTGGAAATATTGATACCAGCTGTCCCAATATTTATTTCCTGTTTCTGAGAAGATTTTCGTTACTTATTTGCTTGTTTTTTAACACAGTCTTTTAATAGAAATAGGAAGGTTGTACTTATAACCAAGTTCTAAATACAATAAAGCTTCCAACTGTGACATTTGTTGTTTACCTGGTATTGGTTGCTAATCTATTTTTCACCTTAAACTTAAGCTTTCGACACGGCATAGTCAAATGGTTTAGGGCATTTGACTCTTAATATGAGGTTTATGGGTTCGAATACCAATCACACCAAACATTTTCACCTTTTCAGCCGTGGAGGCGTTATAATATGACGGTCAATCCTACTATTCGTTAATAAAAAAGTAGCCCATAAATTAGCAATGGGTTGTGATGACTAGCTGCCTTCCTTCTAGTCTTACACTGCTAAATTATGGATGGTTAGCGCATATAGCCCTCGTGTAGCTTTGCGCGAAATTCATAAAACAGACAAACAAACAAAGTTGATGAACAATTTCTCATTGATGAAGTTGTAAACCGAGTTACCCTCATTCATATACGTCATTTTACACTCTTGAAGGTTAATGACCTTGAATTTTATGTTGAATATTCCACATAGTTTTCCTCTATTTTCCTTAACATACTTAAAATGATGTTACATCAGAAAAAGGAGACACTATGCAGTTTTCAGGTCTTTACATATTTGTGCTAAGGATGTGGTTTGGTTTGGTTAGTTTTGAATTTCACGCAAAGCTACACGAGAGGCTATCTGCGCTAGCCGTCCCTAATTTAGCTCTATAAGACTAGAGGGAAGGTAGCTAGTCATCACCACCCACCGCTAACTCTTGGTCTACTCTTTTACTGACGAATAGTGGAATTGATCGTAACATTATAACGCCCTTACGGCTGAAAGAATGAGCATGTTTGGTGCGAATTGGATTCGAGTCCCGACCCTCAGATTACGGATCGAGTACCTAAACTACCAGGCCATGCCGGGTGGCTAAGGCTATGAATCCCGAGATTTGTGGTGGGCATCCTAATGCCGCAAAAATCAGAGTTTGGAGATTCGTGGTGTTGAATTTGTTGAAAGACCAACAGAAAAAATTCATTATTCGATGAAACAAGAGCTATTCAAGAGTTGGGAATGGGTGAAATTAAGTAGTTGTCTTCTCTCTTGTCTAATAACTGAAAAACTGATCAGTATATAGCTTTACGCGAAAGATTCTACACAAATAAACCTTTCTTTCGATAGCGTTTTTGTTTTTGTATCTTCCTAGTAGATTAAATAAAGTAATGCTAGGCATGCGGTAGTACTGGCTACTTTCAGATGGCCCGGATTGTTCATCGAAATGGTATTTCAAATATCTTCTCAATAGGTCGTCAGAACTTTACAATACTATGCAGTGTTTTCTTTTATAACAATATCTATATAAACTGAGTCACAAGTTCTGGGAAATTCTATAAATAAAAAAACTAAATGATTGAATTTCTTGTTCTTATTTCTTCTGTTTTTTTTTCTATTACAAGACTCCAAACTCCAAACCAAAAACGCTGGTGTCAACCAATTTCACTGAAGTGACGTAGTTTGAAACGAAGTATTTTGTATTACAAGCATTATTAATAACTTGCAGTAATTTAATAAACATCATAATTCTATGGCTCGGCATGGCCAGATAATGTGAGGTTCGAATTCCAGTCGCGCCAAACATGATCACCCTTTTAGCCGTGTGGGGGTCATAATGTGCGGTTACTCCTACTATTTGTTGGTTAAAGAGTATCCATTTCTAATTTAGTAATGTAAAACTAGAGGGAAGGCAGCTAGTCATCACCACCCACCGCCAACTCTTGGGCTACTCTTTAACCAACGAATAGTGGGATTGACTGTAAAATTATAACGTCCCAACGACTAAAAGGGGCGAGCATGTTTGGTGCGACGGGGATTTGAACCCGCGCCCCTCAGATTACGAGTCGAACGCCTTTACCCACATGGCCATGCCGGGTCTTGTTCATTAACTAAAACGTTGACTAATAGAATAAAGTAATTTTAAATTATTGAAATTAAATACTGGTGCAAACCCATTGTGGCTGAGTTTCATATAAATAATCAATTCAGTGTTAAAGTTAGAAAAACTTTAAAAAAGTGTTATTCTATTGAAAGGCAGACTGGAAGGAAATATTTATTGATTTAAATTATTTCTCCCTATTTATATGTATATACATACATATATATATATATATGTATTAACCTACCTTCTTCTGTTTTTGCATTTCCAAATTACACTGTATAACACAAATTTTGTTCCTGGATAGTATGTGCTATTTCTTAATTGCTTATGTTGTAAAAGTACAGAAAATTCATTATTCCCTTCAAACTTTGCTTTCGTGAACTGGATAATGAAATTTAGAAATTAACTTATTTTGTATGTAAAAACGGGGAAGTTTGCACATTTTCATTTACATAAGGTCTGAATTAAACAACATATGAATCAAGATTTACATGTATTTATACCGAAGTTATACAAAAATGTTTAGAAGTAAGTAGTTTTTCGAGATTTGCGACTGTAATGTAAATCAGTTTCGCATATCAGCCCCCAAATATAGCCTCCCATCATGTTTTCGTTATACGCTCTCAGGTCCCAAAAGCAAAGTTTGAAGAGAAAAATAGTATTTTTTTCCATTTACTTTAGGCGTAAGCAATTGGGAAATAACACTTTTTGTCCAGGAACAAGAAAAAGTAAAAGTTTGTTTATATAGTGATATCTATCAATTTTATTCTGCTTTGAACATAAAAATAGCAATATTTTAACGTAACATTTACATTAAATCAGCTTGTTTGTTTGTTTTTTAATTTCGCACAAAGCTACTCGAGGGCTATCTGTGCTAGCCGTCCCCAATTTAGCAGTGTAAAACGAGAGGGAAGGCAGCTAGTCATCACCACCCACCGCCAACTCTTGGGCTACTCTTTTACCAACGAATAGTGCGATTGATCGTCACATTATAACGCCCCCACGGCTGAAAGGGCGAGCATGTTTGGTTATCTATTGAGTCCTATGTGTGGGTGTGTTTTCTTATAGTAAAGAAAGCTATCTGCTGAGTCTACCGCGGGGAATCAAACCTCTGATTTCAGCGTTATATTAAATCAGCATAACCTTTATTATAACCGCAATGTTGAAAGATCTCGTTACCTAGTTAAAGTAGATAAATAAAGCTAATTTCATTATATTTGTTTCGGTTTTTCAAGAGAAGAGAAAAATCTGACACACAATCGCTATATTATTATTATAAAATCAAATATTTCGTAAAATCTGAGCAAGGTGTGATTATTACACAAAACGCTTTAATTTTAATTGCAAAAAATCTTTCGATCAGTCTGTTAAAAACTAGTATATTAACACGATCAGTATTTCAAATAGAATTTCATACGTTTAAAAGAAAACAACCTAATGTGGAATCCGTTATGCTCTGTTACAATTATTTTGATACATTTTCTGAAATAAACTGTATCAAAATTGTAAATAATATGCTTAGGAATGTATCTGAAATACTAATTTTATGGAAATTTATTTATAATTGTTTGAATAACACATAACTTACTAAAGACAATTATCCTCAACACCTGTCTTATAATTTATTTATCTCCACTATACCGTAACTTGTGTGTGTTTGTGTGTTTTTCTTATTGCAAAGCCACATCAGGCTATCTGCTGAGCCCACCGAGGGGAATCAAACCGCTGATTTTAGCTGTACTAGCGGGGGTCATACCGTAAATTGCATAATAACATTAAACACTCATTTTGAACAAGCTCGTACTCACCGCAACTGATAATGATGGTTATAGGAAGTATTAGAAAAGAAACCCTGAAAGCGTTCATACAGTGAACTAATTAATTCTAATGCAACGTTTTATATAATTAACAGAAAATTAATTATATAAAATTAATACAGTGAACTAATTAATTCTAATGCAACGTTTTATATAATTAATAGAAAATCCACGATCAGTTTTGCTATCAACGATTACAATACATTATCGAATTTTTTGAAACACCGGAAAAACGTTCATAAAAACGTAATATTTTTAGTAGGAGTTCTCTTAGATATTATTTAATTAGTACCTTTTGGTTATTAAGTATACTCTGGTACTCCCAAAATAAGTAACACAATAGTATCAGCAGAATACAAATTCATTTCTTTTGTGGAATTGTAAATATCGTATTTTTAAATCCATGTCTTTAATGTTTAAAACAAATATGAAAGGAATATGTTGAAATTATAAATATCCCCCCGGACATACAACGCTAAAATCCCCGCCGTTGACACAGCAGGTAGCGTAGTGTGGCTTTACCATAAAACAAACAAATATTATAAATAATGTATACATCAAAATTATCATTTCTAACAAGAAATAGAGGAGAGAAAATGTGATTTGAGTAACAATCCCATTCTAAAACAAGCTGTTTCGCACTGTAAATTGATACTTCATCTTAACAGTATCATTAGACTTGTTATAACACACTCAGATTGAAAGATCCGAAGTGACATTAGACTTGTTATAACACACTCAGACTGAAAGATCCGAAGTGACATTAGACTTGTTATAACACACTCAGACTGAAAGATCCGAAGTGACATTAGACTTGTTATAACACACTCAGACTGAAAGATCCGAAGTGACGAAAATTTTCATAAGCAAATTATAGCTTTTAACATTATTTATAATCTGCAGAAATAAAGGAGCATTTGCTTCCTACTAGTGTGTAGTACACCAGGCTCAGCTTACGCGTTGCAATGATTTGCATAATAAGTCCTTAGTTTGTTTTCTTGTCTTATATATTTAAAAGGTTACCCTTGCCTAACCAGCAGGTTTGTCTCTTCGCTCTCTGCTCGCCAGGTTTCTAGACTCCTTTTATTACGTTGTTCTTTTTTATTTAGTTTTCTTGATATGGCTGGTTGGACTTTCGCCAACTTCAGATCCTTTTTGCTTGAGTTCTAAGTAAGCACATTACATATTCCATCTACCACAGTTAATGTTTTTCATGATTTACTTCACGTCACACTTTTCCCTTACTACTTTTATTTCTGTGTGTTTCATTTTCTAGATATTTCAATTCAATATGTTTCTCTTCCTTATTTTGTTCTCAAAATTCTCTTCTTCCTCAACCGTTTTATAAATACGAGAAATGTGATCTTTATCTGTATCACGTCAAAAAATATTAAGGTTTCAGAAGTACTTTTTTATTTTCTTATTCATTGCCTTTTTATTGATTATCCCGTAAAATTATCATTGTTTTTTCTAGCTGCATTCAGAAATTTATTGAAGCTTCTTGTTAAATGAATGATTATTGTAACGTTTCAGTGCGCTATAGCTTTCAAAAAAGCATTGATTTGTTTATTAGAGTTTTTAGTTCCAGATGACTGCGTTGGTTTAAGTTTTGGAGTAGTTGCAATGAATGAGTAAATAACATTATGGTATTTGAGCGACAAAATGTTAGCAATTTAACTGGCAACAACATCAGCTGTTTATTAAATGTGATTAATTTCATAACATTAAACTTTATATTTGTTTTTTTTTAACAGAAAACTGGTAATGTATGCTCAACGTAATGGTGTTTCTTTTGTAACACAAAAACTAAAGTATGTCCCCATTTTTCATGTTAACTTTTGACATAGAAACTGGTTTAGAAAAATCAATAAAGTAAGAAAAACAAATATTTTTATAAGAGGAAAAGATAACATAAAAATCAATAGTGTATTTTATTCTTTGTGCAACAGTCTTTCTATGCTTTAAGAGATCTGTTTACACAAGCAACGCTGTTATTGTTTTACCGTTGCAAAGCTGACAATAGGCCTTTTTGTACTCGAATCCACCAATTTTAATGCTGCAAGACAATAAACAAGTAAAATTATCATACATATTATCAGCGCTTTCTCAAAAAAAAAAGAAAGATATTCTAAATTTTCAAGCAAAAATATAGTTTCCTTACATCCACGATACTATCTACATAAGATAAGGAATGGCATATCTCAATGGCTAATGCTTTGAAATTAGATTTTAAATATTTCAGATTCGAATTTCCTTCCAGCCGAATCGTTAAGTCTTTGAGCACGACATTTGACTTACAACTGGCTGCGAGGGACTGACATTCCGTCTTAAGGGACGTGTTTGTTATCACACAAAAAACTATCTGTACACAGCTGTCCCTAATTTTAAACTAATAGACTAGAGAAAATAAATCGTCAACACGACTCATCGTCAACTTTTAAGCTACAATTTTACCAAAGAAGAATGGGATGAACAGTCACATTACAAAGCCTCTACGATAAAAGGACTATTATGTTCGATTACAGAAATTTGAACCCTCGTGTTACAGATTGCTGATCGAGTTCCCTAACCACCAGACCGAACTAGGACCCAAATGATATGAAAATTACTTTTATGCATAATAATAAAGAAAACTGCAAAACCGATTTAGGAATTTTAATGAAAACTTGTGCAAAATATAGAACCTTAAAAAGTGAATTTTATGAAAATGAAATTAGTTTCATTTGTTTAAACTTATAACGAAATAATTTGATGTCTTGCTAGTATACGTTAGTGCGTAACTTAAAATTGAAGTAATAATTGTATTTGTTTGTAAAGCTTCTGTATATAAGAAAATATAGCTTATATATATGAGAAACTATATATTGCACATGTTTTCAAAAACTTATATTTAAAATTATTATTTTGATGTCTCAACATCTTGTTGTATTTTTATTATGAAGTCTTCTTTGGCCAATAATTTTTTAGTATTGCCAAGAAAAAAAAAGTGGATATACTGTACCCAATTTTTTAAAATGTTCAACTTCTCTAGACACGTGGTGATGCTTTTACCATTTTTAGAATCTCTGATCAGGTTTCTCAATATCTTGAGTACTGTAAAAGCAAACATAGCAGTATAAAATTCACTGTTGAACACCAGCAAAATCGTAAGATTTCTGTTTTGGTCGCATCGATTTGTAATAATGATGGTCAATTCCAATGTGAAGTATACCATAAAAATTTTACTGGTTTGTGTTAGAACTTCGCAAACGTTTATAAAATGTTTTTTATAGAAAGCGTGGCTAAGAGTTTATTTCCTCGAACATACAAAAATCAAGTACTTATAAAGTTTTCCACAGACTTTTAACATACCAAAGACTTTTTATGTAAAAATGGTTGACTTATATAGGTTACTGACAAAGTATTTCGTAATTATTTGATAACTTGAGCTTAATAAAACATCCGCCTATAGCAACACTGTCTGTCTGGTAACAGCATCTGCTTTTATAAAACTTATGTAACACAGACCTATAAAGTAATATGTGTAAAATAGAACATTTTGCCAAGAATAAAAATAATAATACTTATATGAATAAAGAAAAAGTATATTTCATTTATAAAACCAAGCATGTTGTAACAACACTCGCCTATAGTAACAATAATCGCATATAGAACATAATTATTAGCGTCCTTTTATAAATTTAAGAAATACCGTGCCTCTATAGTAACAGGCTCTCTGTATAAAACATTAGTAACAGTGTCTGCTTACAGAACCTTGGTAATACAACCCATTGTAACACCGTCAATCTGCAAAATTTTGGGAACACAAATATAAGCCTTATTAGTACTATTCACATATAGAACATTAGTAAAACCGTCCGCCTCAAGTAGTAAGCCCTCTGGTATTGAACTATGATATCGCCCTTCCCTTGGTCACTAGCACCCTCTGGTTCCACTTAATGGAATTATGACATCACATCTAGCAATTCTCTCTCTGTATTTCGTCTGTCACAGTAGATTTTTCAGTTAAAACTCACAATATTCTTTACCTCGTCCCTCATTATTTTCCCATTATTGACACCTGTATTCGTTCTTCAAGAAAAAATGCACTTGATTTGTGCTTTAAACAAAATTAATTTGTTTCATTAAATTACCAAAAGCAAATATCTCGGAGATTTTGTCAGAATTTTGGTAACCTTCAATTTTTCCCTTTCTTCTGCAGGAAAAAATAAAATTGATATAAACTTAAAAATATATATTCAATGCTAAAACCTTGGTGTTAATATAAACCCTTATATCACCTTCAGGTATGACATTCTTTTATATGAAGATATGGTCATGTTCTAACTAAATGTATGTTTTAATTACAGCTGTAAGGCTTAAAACTTCCTGTTTTTCTGAAAGTTTCTATAAACCTTCGATTTCACTTTTTTTTTTCTGTAGAAAAAAACAAATTTAGGCTTTTGTTGGTCGTTTCAAGTGCTGATGATTTTATTTAAAAGTTTGACCTCAACAAATATTCGTTTTATTATGTTTGAAAGACATACCCGATTTGGGATTTAAAAAGAAATTTCCCATTATGCGTCCCAAGTCTTACTTTTTTGTGTTTTAATAAAGCCTTTAAATTTTGATTTTATTTTATTTTGCTTTTTACAGAAGTACAAAAAATTTTATGGAGTTACAAAGCTAAAATCCTGGGTTCGATTCACACTGGTGGGCACAGCAGATAAGCCAGTATGGCTTTGCTCTGAAAGAAATAAACAAGAAAAAATACGCCACATTTGGGTTTCTCAAAGGATAAAAAATTTGCAAGAACCCTCCCGTTTGCTTATTTGTAAACATTTTGACCACCTTTACTTTTGTCTGTTTTTAGGAAAGATATATTCAACTTGGGCTTTTCAAAATATTGTTTGTTTTGTTTTGAATTTCGCGCAAAGCTACTCGAGGTCTATCTGCGCTAGTCGTCCCTAATTTAGCAGTGTAAGACTAGAGAGAAGGTAGCTAGTCATCACCACCCACCGCCAACTCTTGGGCTACTTTTTACCAACGAATAGTGGGATTGACCGTAACTTTATAACGCCCCACGGCTGAAAGAGCGAGTATGTTTGGTGTTATCTGAATTCGAAACCTCCGACCCTCGGATTAGGAGTCGAACGCTTAACATGCTTGGTCATGCCGGGCCCGCTTTCCAAAACATGTCATTCTGTTAAAACTGTTAAAGCTAAGTTCTTGATGATTTTGCTAGGAATATACCCAAGTTATTATTTTAATTTTCTTTGCAGAAAAGTATTTCTAAATTGCGCCTTTTAAGACATAAATTTTCTTATAAAAACTTTAATGTCTTAAACCTTGATGGCTTTGTTAGAGTTTTGACCACTTTCACCTTTCTTTAGCTTCTGGCTTCAGCAGTAAGTCTGTAGTTTTCATTATACTAAAAATCAGGAGTTGATCGACAGCGGTGATGGATAGAGCACAGATAGTCCATTGTATATCTTTGTGCTTAACAAGAATCAAAACTTAAGCCTTTCTTTAGTAAGAAAGGCAGAGCAATTTCGATATTTATAATAAATATCTATAAAGTATTTAAAGTTCAAGTCTCAGAGTTGTTTTCAGAATTTTGTTCAGCTTGAATTTTACATTATTCTGTGGGTAAAATTCACTTGAAGACTGCTTTTCAAAGCCACAACATAAACCTTCCTAGGCTTAAATCATGTCTTTATCGAAATGTTAATTTAGTGTTTCTTTCTGTTTAAGTAAGATTTCTTCAGACTGGTTACTTGAAAATTTATTTTTATTCAAATCTTCAAAGCTAAAGACTTTTTTGTTTATATCAGTTTTTTGACTACCATAAATTTTGACATTCTTCTATGAGAATATAATGTAATATTTTTCAAAAATACGATAATTTTATTAAATATCTGAGACCTAAAAATTGGTGTTTTTGTCAAAATTTTAATCATTTTTAATTTCCCTTCAATTTTCGTTATTAATTATTTAAGGTTTCTTTTCATAATTTTGACCTGATTTCATTTTGTTGTTCTTATTCTCGATAAATGCAAGAATGCTTTTCGGAATTTTGTATTAAGAGGTTCAACTTGAAAATTTAAACAGAGGAATATTAACTGTATGATAAAAGACTTAAGCTGATCATTCAAAAAATCACATTATTTTCAAGATTAGACATTTAAACGTGTTACAGATTTTTTTTACCATCTTAAATTTTGCCTTTCTGTACGAGGTATAATACATGCGTAGACTGGGATTTTGGAAAAAAAAAAATTAATTTCTCATTAAAATTTTTCTTTGTTAATTATTTAAAGTTTCTAAACCATCACGTTTCTTTGCTTTTGAAGGAAAAATACATCGGATTCTGGTTTTAAAAAAATCACTAAGATACTGAAGATTTAGTTGTCAGATTTTTCTAAAAATTTAAGACACCTTTAACTTTCCTTCTTTGCGATTAAAATATTCTCTACTTGAACTTTAAAATTCAAATCTCTAAGATATAAATTCGTAAACTTGTATTTACATATTTACCTTTGGTCTCACAGAAAAAGCACACTAATTCTTGGAGTTTTAGTAGAACATTTCTTTCATCATAATTTCAAATTATTACGGTGTTTTTCGCCGAATGTTGACCCACTACACTGACTTTGATTTGTTTTACAGGAAATGTATACCTCATTTAGTTTTAATTATTTTTTAAGTGGGGATAATGTTTAAAATTATTTATCTTTGTCTACAATGAACTTATAACCACAAGACATTGGACTCAACACCGTTAAGTAGGAAAGTTGACATATCAACACTCTGTAACATATATTTACAAAATATGAGCCATTGTGTTTCATATTTGTTCAATATTTCTGATTGAAAGAAACTTTCGGATATTTCTGTGTTTTAGTTAAAATAATTAGGTGGAAAACAAAGGAACTAAGCTGAATTAATCATGTACCATACGCTTAAAAACAACTGTAAGTAATAAGATTAGGTAAAACAAAATACGATAAAAAACTAAACATTCTTTGTTCTTTATTTACCTGGAATCGCTATCTGAGGAACAATGTTTGTAATTCCCGTTCAAAAATGCTTACCCTTTCATGGCGTTATAATGTTTAGTTTAATCCAGTTATTCGTTGCAAAAAATTAGTCCAATATTTGATGATGTGTGGTGATGACTAGCTGTGAGAGAATGTTTTAGAATGTTGAATCTTAAAATGTCTTAAAATCAGATGGAGAAGATAATTTTACTTTGTAAGAACGCTTTCTTGATCATAGTGTTAGTGAACTAGTCATCTACGTCTTTATATCCTTCGGTTTCCTTTATCTTTCTGATTTTTCATTTGTGAAACACGAACACAAATAGTTTGGTTTGTTCTAAATTTTGCGCAAAGCTACTCGAGGGTTATCTGTGCTAGCCGTCCCTAATTTAGCAGTGTAAGAATAGAGGGAAGGCAGCTAGTCATCATCACCCATCGTCAACTCTTGGGATACTCTTTTACCAACGAATAGTGGGATTGAAGGTAACATTATAACGCCCCACTGTTGAAAGGGCAATCGTGTTTTGTGTGATGGGGATACGAACTCGCGACCCTCGGATTAGGAGTCAAGTGCTTTAACCACCTGGCCATGCCGGGCCGAACACAAACAGAAATAGAATTCCAGACAATCTAATACCCACATGTTGCAACATAGATATCTATGGTAAAAACATAAGATCTCGTAAAACTTATTTGTCTTTTAGTCACATCAGAGGATCTCAACTCTTTCATAACTAACTACCTTAGCATAGCTGGGTGGTTAGGACAATCGAATTGTAGTCTGTGGATTGCGAGGTCAAATCCCATCACCGAATATGGTCAATATTTTTTTTACCTTATAGGGGTTATTATTTTACATACAATTCCTGTATTTTTTAGAAAAGAATAATCCAAGTATTATCAGTGGATTATATTGAATAGTTAGGTTCCCTCTGGTCAATCTTTTTAAAATTTAAGGACTTCTAGCGCAGATAGCCTTGGAGTAAATTTGCGCCAAACTCAGTAACTCGCATGCACTTAACTATCTTACATCTTAGACGATGTTACTTGCACCTCTTATGTATCTTTAAAAAATATAAAACTCCAACGTCAGAAAGGGATAATAAAAAGTCTGAAAATATTAAAATAGTGGACTTTCAATGTTAATCTGATACTCAAAAAAAAGAAATTTTGGTTAAATCAAATGCAATAATTTTTTACAATTTTAACTGTATATTTTATCTAACTAGTTTATTTGTGGCAGGTTAGACTTAAACGCTTGTGTAAGAGCATAACAACAGTTTGTCTTGAATTTCATTTTCAGAACAACCATTTCTTGCCTTGTGTTCTCTCACTCTTAGCATCTAATTAGTGTGAAGCAGTGGCTACTGGATGATTGTTAGAACATATCAATGTAAGTAACCGCAGCATCCAGTTAATGGGAAGTAGTGGCTACTGGATGATTGTTAGAACATATCAATGTAAGTAACCGCAGCATCCAGTTAATGGAAAGTAGTGGCTACTGGATGATTGTTAGAACATATCAATGTAAGTAACCGCAGCATCCAGTTAATGGGAAGTAGTGGCTACTGGATGTTTGTTAGAACATATCAATGTAAGTAACCGCAGCATCCAGTTAATGGGAAGTAGTGGCTACTGGATGATTGTTAGAACATATGAATGTAAGTAACCGCAGCATCCAGTTAATGGGAAGTAGCGGCTACTGGATGTTTGTCAGAACATACTCATGTCAGTATCAGATACTGAAAAACGATTGCACATTTTTGGATCACGTGACCATCATATATGTTAACGAAGAACCTAACTTACTTGTTTTTCTATTTTTTTTTTAAGCTTAATAAATGAGGATAACTAACTTTAAGTCTGTGTTTTTTACCGGCTTAGGTTTAAATCGTGTTTTGTACAGTAAAATAATGGGACTCTTCCATGTAAAAATAGTACTTATAAAGATACTGAATAATATTTGTTATTATTTGGTAAGGAACAAAATACAGAGTAGCTTCGTAACTGAATACATTTGAAATAATATTATTCCTCCAGTCTTTTAACAGATAAATTATTATTTGTATTTAAAAAGTAACTATAACTTATTTTTAAGGAAAAGTACTTACTAAAAAATAAATAATGACGTTTAACACATTAAAGGGTTGATTGTATTTTAACGCTTTGGAAACTTCTCAAATTTTGATAACGCTATAGTATTTGTTTTATTAATTACTGATTGGTCATGAAGTTGGTTTCTTCTCAAAACTCGATTGAAAAAAGTTATTAAACATGATTTCCATGAGTCTTGAAAAAGACAAACGTCATTAGCCTGTTATATGTCCTTCGTGTTGTTCAACACTTGACATTAAGAATATAACAAGTTTCATTTCACAGCACTGTATTACGGAAGTGTAAAATGAAGTTTTCTAAATTAAGTGTTCAACTAGTTTCAATAGATAAAAATAATACAATAACTATATATACAGTAAAGTAATTGTGTTTGTGGAATGAATTACTGATATAAATAAGATAAAAGCATTACAGAGTTCACCGTTACCTACTTTGTACACCAATAGGTAGATACTCAAACTACTACAGACAGCACAGTTTTTCAAACTGAAATATAGAGTTTATTGAGTAACTAACCAAGATATGTAGTAGATAAAACAACTTAAACAAAGATAAACAATAATATGTTAGACTGTCATAATTCATTTTTATATTAGAAAACTTTCCTCATTAAATTTGTAAGTACCAAGCTATAACACTTGACTCTTCTAGTGCTGGAATTTAAGTCATACATTTCATTACCTGTTAACTGATGACCTCACTGAGCGAACAACGCGTAGCTAATACACTAAAGCAGGTCCTTTATTAAATTAACAGGCAGTATACATTGTAAACTAATACATTCCATTATATGATTAGCATATGGAATTAAAACAGTGTAGTGTTCAAGTGACTTTCGTTTGTCGGTTCTGCTGCCTTTGTTTAAACTACAAACGCTTGGAGATATGATGAATTGTGTTGGAGCTCAGAACTCCCTAGAGTCTATAAATATTTGTATATTAGAAATGACAAATATAGGATAGCAGAGCGTTCATGTGACACCTATGGAACAAACCTGAGGTATTCACGTCTTCTGCTATCCAATTTAAAAGCCAAAATTTCTTGCAAAACGTAAGTTCAGAACTGCATGCTAAACAAATAATAAATTGGACACGGAGAATAGAGGAAATCAAATAGATTAATGAATGTTCTACGCGCAGTCTTTACCCAAGTCACGTCTACAGGATTCTGTACTGCCTATATGACGAGGCTACTGTCCTTATAAACATGCATATACACTAGCTTGAGAAAAGAACAAAGAATGCGGTATATAACCTTTATCTGTCTTTACAATTTTCGGTCCTCCTATAAACACGGTTGTGATTAATTACATGCAGATGCCGTATGGAATTTTAGAATGTAGTTACATTAAAACTTCTAAATGAAGATCAATTTTACACTAGTTGTTGGAAATTGAAGCCAGTTCCATTATTATAAAACTATAAAATGTTTCACTGGGGTCTGGAACTGTTTAAGGGGTAGCTTAAACAACTTTCTGACTCTTTTTTAATACAGGAAATATCAGATCTTTCTTATACTCAGATGTAAGCACAAATGCCCACACACGTAACTATTAATAGTCTTATTTTGAATAAAATATGTTTTTGGTAAAACTTAAGTCTTAAAAACATATTTTTAACTTCTTCTTGCACGTTACCACAACATGTTGGCAGATTTCTTATGAAAATACTACATGATGCGAGATACTGCCTAGTAGTAAACATGATGTAACATCTTGCATGACAGTACTGCATGATGCCAGATATTTCGTAGTAGTAAACATGATACACGATCTTGCTCGATAGTACCACATGATGCTAGATATAACACGAAAATATAGTTTATGTCAGACCTGGAATAATAGTAGTACATTGTACTATATTTTTAATGAGTTGCTAATTATAGTTATTAAATATGTATTTCAGAAAAGAAGTTTTGTCGCTTAATTAAAAAAAGGTGTAGATTTGATATTGCGTGCTTCAAATGTGCTAAGTGTTATCAAATTGTTATTTAATTCAAATATGCATATATTTAATATTTCAAAAGGTGCTAAACATTTTGTACCATATTGATAAACTAAGTATATTCTGAAGCGTCTGCAAATTCAAGCGAAAAAAGACAATTTCTGGAAAATACATTTAAAAAGTGTTAATAAAAAATATCATACCTTTTGTAACAAGGTATAGCGTCAGCTGGTAGTTAGGGCCGCGAGTTCGAATACCTATCACCGAAAATATTTGTTCTTTCAATCGTGTGGGAGCTATAATGTCGTCGTGAATCCTACTACTCGTTATGACCTTCATCAGTGCACGTTAAAATATTCACCTTTCAGTACACCTGGGGTCCATATGGATCCCGCATATATTTAATGATCATAATGTTGAAGCTGTGATTTAGATATTGAAGCATACTGTCTTCTCATAGCATTGTGCAGATAAACTGTAAGAAAGACTGAATACGATAGGTATATGATATGTGATTTATTATTACAAAATATGAAATTTACTTATATCCATTTTCTCACATTTAGAGAAAAAAGTGTCATTATTGACATATATTTTCATAATACAGGGCTGCTGCTTCTCTAACTGACATCTCACAATTAAAACTAATAAAATACTGAATGAAGAAACAGATTTCTCGAATACGTAATAAAAAACACCTAATTGTACGAAAATGTGATTAGGGTCCGAATGGACCCAAGGATGTCGAACTACATCAAACTTTGTTTTAGAGCTAAACTAATGTCAAATTTTGGACAACATGCAAGCAAAACTTATTCTGAGTGAAAATAAAGTGATTCTCATATCTTTTACCAGTCATTTTACAAACACTCACCACACCATACACTGGGTGTGGAGTGATCAGCGCAGACATAGTTTCCACATGCTGTACAGGTTTGACAGACTTTTCTGTCCACGATTCTTGGGCAAAAATAACATCGTGTTTGTGTTGCTGGAACACTTTGACTAGCATGCTGTCTTGTGTCAAGTAATCTTAGATCTACAAAAGCATATCTGACGCCTTTCTGCATTGCACGGGGATTCTGGTGACGTTGTAGGTTGTGCGCATTACTTCACTTCAGGAGAGATTTAAATACGAAATCACTGTTTATCACAATGGATAGCCTCTGTGAGTCCATACATACAATGATGAAGACACAGAGCTCCAAATCTGTATATTACTTGAGGTCCACATGGACCCCATGCAACTTTTTATTCACAAAAATTATTCGACTGCTAAACATCTAAAGTTTTACTATTTGTGTGTCAGAGGAAGATAATGTAACAATTATGTAAAAAATAAATAAAAATATAACTAGTCAGTGAAAAAAATTTTATCTTCGGTGTCTTTATGGACCACAGGTGTACTGATGAAGGTTAAGAATAGTTATAGAGTTGCCAATGGATGATGTTGATCTTCCCTCTAGTTTATCACTGCTAAACTATAGATGAACTAGCGCAGATAGCACGAAATTTCTTACAAACCAAACCTTTTTGAAGTATTATTTTCTTTTAGAGATTATTACAAACATGCTATTTCATAAAACAATAAGTAATGAATAAATGAACACCATCGATAACAAAGATTGCCCAAGGTCATGTCCAATATTACATTTAATAAATATATGTAAAACAACTAATATATATATATATGTGTGTGTGTGTGTGTGTGTGTGTGCGCGTGTGTATGTTTTTGGGTTTTTTTCTAATACAGGAAACTATCAAATGTCAATGAAAAGGTAAAAGGTTATGGAATTTTTACTTCTCGTGTACTTAAAATGATTTTTATGTTCTCGTATGAATAAACAAATAAAAAATATGGTGTAATTCATTCAATGTGTAAATGTATTTTTTGGGTCTTAGCAATGTGTACTTGTCTTCACGAACAAGAAGCAGAAAATTATATGTTTTTAACTACAGAATTTTAATACCTTATGAGAATCTGTAAAAAAAATCTTCGAATATTTTTCATGTTAACTAAGAGGAAAAAATGTGATATCAAATTACCTCTTTTTGACTGACATTTTACCTCACCAGTAAATAAAATGTTTGACAGTTAGCAAAATCTTTTACAGCTTGGTTGGAATTTTTTAATCTATAACGAAATTTTAACCAAAAGAGATGAATTAGAAGCAAATTATACAGTGGTCGATATATCCACAAGAAGCCCATGACTTTCGAAACTCAGGCATGCATGCGTATTCATAAGTGCACCGAGTTCCTCATACACTTGATCATAAAACTAGAAAACGAGGGTTTCTTGTCATGTTTGCCTCTGGCTCTAACACTTCCGCTCTCATATCTCGTGAGTTGAACAGCATGTATTTGTATGTATGCATGTGTGTGTATATTTGATCATCACACACGTACCTGTGTGTATATACATATATATGTACCCAATATTCTTGGTCAAACAATTCAACTATACTATGTTAAAAACGGCTCGTTTGGACTGAGAATTTTTTTTACATAGAGGAGCGAACAACGTTTTGGCCTTCTTCAATCATCGTCAGGTTTACAAAGAAAGGAAGAGGTAACTGACCGGAATCTGACCACATGTTTGAAAGGGGTTGTGTAACTTAGTGTCGGAATGTAAAGAACGTGCTTAGATGGTTGAATATATACTTTTATATTATTTATTTTATTATTATTATTTATTATATTATTTTTAGTATAGGTATAAAGGTGTTCCTTTGTATTGGTTTATTTTTAGCTTGAGTTGTTGTATAAGTGAGGCTTCTTTAATTTTGCGTTTGTTCATGTTTGTTTCTTTATTTAGTATTTGAGTGTTTTCTATGGTTATGTTGTGTTTATTTGATTTGCAGTGTTCTAAAACGTGTGAAGGTGACGTATACTTGTATCAAATTTTAAAATGTGATATTTTTAAAAATTTCCAAATTAAACTACGACTGAAAATTAGATTTTATTTCTTTTATCCCAATGCCAAATGTTCACTTTGTTTTTTAATTAAAACCTGAACAATTACCATAACAAACGGGTTTCAAATATTAAAAATATTTTTAAGTCTTTTCTTAGTTTATGAAAACTGTCATTCATTGAAACTTCATACATGAAAGCTATGAAACTTTAAACCTGAGTTCCAGGTAAACAAAGGTTTAGAATTTTTATTTTTTTTTTTTTGTTTTCTGCTACACAAGCCAACGATATTTATTTAACAGATTTTCAGAGGCCTAAGCCACACAGAAGGATCCGGAATTATATTATAAACACTCTTTATTAATTCACCGAAGTAGATTTCCTAAATACATTGTGGTGTGGATAATCAGATACCGAAAGTGCATTGACGAACATCTTGAAATTAGAATACACATCAGATAAGGCAATGAAACTTAGCACAAGAAATAACAAGCAGTATTCTCTTACATATAAGATTTAAAAGGTTTGTTCTCTTCATTGATCATTCAAAATGGCCATCGTTACTCGATATTTACCATGAAACTTTAAGTCCTTCTCACTTGTCCTAGTGTATTTTGTTGTCTTTATCTTCGTTTGAACATGATGAAAGGCCCGACTTCCATCTACGAAAACAGATGCCGTTGCGTCTATTCGACGCGGGACGTGATTGGGCGGATCTGTATATGTTAAATAAAATCACAACTTATTAATATTCTTTACTATATACAACTTGTTTCGAATAAACTAAAGCTTTGTATTAATAAAACATCTGCATGTTTCAAGTGTATCATTGTTCACCAATACCATTGAAATTAAGGTACGCATGCCCAGGAAAGCTTCGCAATCGTTTCAATTGAAAGTAACAACATACGCAAAATGTTCTGAATCAAGTTACTTTTCCTATTTTGAATAGTAGTGCTGATGTAACATAAACAATTTTTATTATTACTTTTCGTTATATTGAATTCTCTAAGTAATTAAAAACTAGTAAGTAATTTTAATTAAAGTGTCTGAGGAAGAGTGTGTCCGTGCACTAAACAAGCTTCTGTGGGGTCGTGGGAACGCTGTGAGGGTTTCTATTAAACTTCCCTACAGCTATACTCGAGGGTTATCTAGTAGTTCCTAATTTTTAAATGATAGACTAGAAGAATTATCCACAACCAACTCTCATGCTACTTTTTACCAACAAATAATGTGATTTTGTCACATAATAGCACCACACAGCTGAAAGGACGAACATGTTCGACGATGGAGGTTTAACCCCGCGACCCACAGATCGCAAGCCGACCGACCTGACCACGAAGCCATTATCTGCTGTATTGGGTTAGTCAAGAGTAAACAGTTAGGAGCTTTCTTAAAACTATCATTTCAAAATTAGAGACAGCTATGGGCAGGTAGTTCTCAAAGAAACGAAACATCTATTTAAACAAATA
The DNA here is from genome assembly GCF_004210375.1 of Tachypleus tridentatus. Classification (NCBI taxonomy): domain Eukaryota; kingdom Metazoa; phylum Arthropoda; class Merostomata; order Xiphosura; family Limulidae; genus Tachypleus; species Tachypleus tridentatus. The sequence continues at coordinate 39,804,314 of NC_134836.1, forward strand.
AAAATATAAGAGAAAAGTTAAGTGGATTGTAATGAATATAAGAGTGAAATCTCAACTTAACTATAGAGATTTATTTGTTTGTTTTTTGAATTTGCGCAAAGCTACTCAAGGGCTATCTGCGCTATCCGACCCTAATTTAGCAGTGTAAGACTAGAGGAAAGGCAACTAGTCATCATCACCCACCGCCAAATATTGGGCTTCCCTTTTACCAATGACTAGTGGGATTAACCGTAACATTATAACACCCCCACGGCTGAAAGGGCGAGCATGTTTGGGACGACGGATATTCGAATCCGCGACCCTCTGATTACGAGTCGAACGCCTTAATCCAACTGGCCTAAATATAAAAGAAAACAACACAATGCAAACAAAAAGAAACATGTAACCAATATTGAGTTGGCATAATAAAATAAGTCAATATTTCATCGATTTGTAATTTCTTTCTATTTACTTAATTGTGATATTTTATATTTTACTCAAATAAAGGATATTCCATTTAGTATAACACTTGACAAATAACCTAACGTGCGTCAGTAGTGCTTTAGTCAGTCAATCAGCCCCACTTAAACCCATTAAGGGATGAAGCAACATATGAGTGTATTCTGATGGACGTGATTTTAAAATATGATTGAGAATAATGGTGCAATACAGTAATTACAAACAAAGTATATTTTGCTGGAAAGATATTCTAGCTAACATTGAGATTTAATGATACATGTATAATTGTAAAACTCAGAACTTAGTGAGTTAACTATACCCGAGTTGAAAATTGCTGTTAATTATGGGACGATAGTGTCTATCGCATTGGACTCTATGTCGAAACCTTCACTGAACACCGATTCAATATTTGCCATTAACATGTGTTGAAACGTTTACTAAACACCGCTTGAGAACACAACACTAAGATGGGTTGAAACGTCAACTGAACACCACTTAAGAATAAGCTGTTAACATGTGTTGAAAAGTCGGGTAATGCCATATCTATTACTTATACAATACTTTTATAATTACTTGATAATAAAATGTTACAAACGTATCACAGTTAAAAGCTCTTTTATACCGATTCTGTACACTATAATTATCGTAATGCTTTGTTATTCCTGACTGTATCAAACTATATGTACATATAAATAATAATTTTAACTCTATTTCTAAAAAGAAAACGTGTATGTATTCCATTTTGAAAAAAAAACACGAAAAAAAAGAGCAACAGACTTAAATACTTAGTAAATATACAAGAACGATCTGCCTGTTAACAATTTTATTTCCAATATAGACAAATGCAATCAATGAGATTATTCTTATCTACAGAGGAAAGAGTCAATATTTATAGATAAAACTATGTGATAAGTAGACAGTAACATTCATGTAGGTTGTGTTAAGCATGTACTTTATAAGCGAAGCTATAGTGCATGTTTAAAATTATATATGGGTTTAGATATTGATATGTATCTGCGTGTATTATAATATATGTAGTATACATGTATACATAGTTTTAGTACAACTAAAATAAATTATATATAATGTTCGAATGAATAAGTTATGCAAAAATTAAACTTATGTAATTTATTTTTACTTTCAACGTATACAATAACTTTTGTTTATTTATTATTAAACACAAAACTACACAATGGCCTATCTGTGCTGTGACCACCACGGGTATTGAAACTCAGATTTTAGCGTTATAAGTCTACTGACTTACCGCTAAGCCACTAGTTGGTGTACTATACAATAATTGATATTAAGATCTTTTGTTGCATTTTTCACTGGAAACCTTTCTACACGAATGGCAAATTGTCTTATATAAAGAATAAATGGGTATTATTTATAACGTTATTATTTGTATGCCTTCAGAGTAAATATCAGCTTTTAGTTTTCAAACTAAAAACTAAGTCCTTGAACACAAAACGTAATGGACGAACAACAGTAAACATAAAGTGTGAGGCTCTAGTTAAATTTATAATTCAATAAAGAAATCTGAATAACCATCGTATTTTCTAGTCAAAAACTCATTTTACGAACAAAACCTACAACACTGATATATTTGTCGTTTAAACATAGGAGAAACAAATATGTTTGTTTGTTTGTTGAATTTCGCGCAAAACTACACGAGTGCTATCTGGGTTAGCCGTCCCTAATTTAGCAGTGTAAGACTAGAGGAAAAACAGCTAGTCATCACCACCCACCGTCAACTCTTGAGCTACTCTTTTACCAACAAATAGAGGGATTGACCGCCACATTATAATGCCCCCACGGCGAGCATGTTTGGTGAGACAGGGATTCGAACTCTCGACCCTCATATTGCGAGTCGAATGCCTTAACCACTTGGCCATATCAGGCCGACAAATAAGTAAAAACGTCTCTAATAATTATTTTGGTAATTAATCTCACGCATAAAACAAACAATTTTGATTTATCAAATGGAATTTTTGTGTAGCATTAAACAAATACCTCGAATTAATCCTTATACTTAAGAGTTAAACTGGCATATGAAAGTGAGAATGAATCTTACCGCTAAATTGAAACTAGAATTATTGTATTACCCCTTAAAATGATAATGAAACCAGTATATGGAATTGAGCCTTATAATTAATGAAAAGCCAATATACAGAAACCATTTTAGATTTGTATAAACCTCTGTTACAATTATAATTGATCCACTATATAATGTAAACCCTTACAATTAGAGCGAGACCATTATATTAATTGACCATTAAAATTAAGATTGCAGAGTTATTCTTACACGGAATTTTCCCCAAATATCATGTTCACGATTAAACTGTGCTCTCTCGACCATTCCTCCCCACTGATGTTTCACTTTCGTTTTGATTTTCGTAGTCTTTTCTCTTGAAATCGATTTTAGCATATTCGGTAGGCGGTTCGTGCCGTCTTACAGTAGTAAAGCAATGACCACTACTGGGAAGGGACAGGTCAGCGTACGTTATTTCTTCAGGTTGCTAAAGAGTAAATAAGAGTAAATACATTTATTTAAGATATATAACTTCTAACACACAAATATTTATACATCATTGAGGCTCGAAAGTAAAGCTATAGTTGAACTGAAATAAATAAAAATGGCGAAACGTCCATTATCTAGCTCTCAAAATAACAAAGACGATCTGCTGCATTATGTTGTTTTTGGTTTTTTACATGAGAAAATCGTAACTTAATGCTTCCTATAAAAAGTATGGGTAAAGGATTTGGAGTCTTCCTGTGTGATTGAATCTGTTCAGAAGCATGTTCCGGGTACCCTATCTAATTGGAGTCTTCCTGTGTGATTGAATCTGTTCAGAAGCATGTTCCGGGTACCCTATCTAATTGGAGTCTTCCTGTGTGATTGAATCTGTTCAGAAGCATGTTCCGGGTACCCTATCTAATTGGAGTCTTCCTGTGTGATTGAATCTGTTCAGAAGCATGTTCCGGGTACCCTATCTAATTGGAGTCTTCCTGTGTGATTGAATCTGTTCAGAAGCATGTTCCGGGTACTCTATCTAATTGGAGTCTTCCTGTGTGATTGAATCTGTTCAGAAGCATGTTCCGGGTACCCTATCTAATTGGAGTCTTCCTGTGTGATTGAATCTGTTCAGAAGCATGTTCCGGGTACCCTATCTAATTGGAGTCTTCCTGTGTGATTGAATCTGTTCAGAAGCATGTTCCGGGTACCCTATCTAATTGGAGTCTTCCTGTGTGATTGAATCTGTTCAGAAGCATGTTCCGGGTACCCTATCTAATAACAGTTATAAGTTATGTTTCAAAGTTAGCTTAATGTTACATTTATTTGTTCGTGAACTCTCCTTTGGGGGGTATTTGAGGATACTATAACGGAAACAGTCTAAGTCAATCCGTAAGAGTATTTAACGATACAAACAGTGACAACTTTGTAAGTCAATCCGTACTATATCGGTAACAACAGGATAAAAAAAAAAAACGACTTTCATTCACTACATAATAATGAAAAACTTTTGTTTCTGCAAATGTTTCGCTACGTTGGCTTTATCAGGGTAAGTAACACAAGAGTAGTGGACGTTATGATTACAATCAGCTCAAAAAATAAAGTTTAAATTATTATTTTTTGTTATCATAGCAATTTTCCGCCTGGAACATTTTTAAAATAAAACTGAAAAAAGGGTGTCTTTAAAGTAGTTTGGCTGCTATTTCCATATTTCTTTTGTTTTATTGAAAACATTACACTTCTTGGTATGTTTACATCTGATACATTGTTTTGTTATCTTAGTTAATGCTTGAACTTGTTACGTATCTAAGTTAGATATTCCTCCTGTCTCTTCTAAATATATTCGGTTTATTTGTTTGCGGTACAAAGCTATAGAATGGGCTATCTATGCTGTACCCATTACCCATCAAGGAAATCGAAGCACAAACTTTAGCGTTATAAGTCGTCATACCTGCAGTTGTGCAACTAAATGTTTTCATACAAAAATGATATAAAAATGTTTAATTCATTACATTCAAATACCAGAACACGTAATAAGCGTTAACGGTTTACGAATATGTCTGTAAATATAATTTCCAGATTCCAATACAATGAATACTTTGGTCAATTTTAAGATAGGAGAGAAAGTAATCACTAGTAAGCACAAAAATATAATACCCAGTGTTACAGTGTTTAAGACTAACTATATATAACACTAATATTTCTGTTTCATCTATACCTGTTCTTAATGTACATGTTTGTTTATTATTGGAAATCCCGGTCGCACCAATCGTGCTCGCGCTTTCAGCCGTGGGGGCGTTATCATGTTACGGTCAATGCCATTATTTATCTAACTTTTTGGAAAATAGAAAGTGTAGAGTAAATGTTGAAGGAACATTTTCTGAATACTTTACTCCTGAAGCTGGAGTCCCTCAGGGAGGGGTGGTTAGCCCTATACTCTTCATCATGTATGTAAACAATATGCCACTGAGGGATCCGAATCATGGATTCTCTTCACAGTTCGCAGATGATGTGGAAGTCTGGAAAAGTGCCGCAATACCCACGATAGCAGCCACTAACATACAACCGCAACTAAATAGAATAAGTGAATACTGTCAAAAATATAGAATAAAAATAAACACAACTCGTAGTCTTTACGAAATTGACAAAACAAATAACAACAACCAGAATTATATATGAATGGCACACTACTCCAGATTGCCCCATCGGCAAAATTTTTAGGTCTGACCTATGATTCGAAACTAATTTGGATCAATCATGTGAACGAAATTAAAAATAAAGTCTGGCGAAGAACTAACTATGCTAGGAGTCTAACTGGTAAAAACAGTGGAGCATCTACAGATAACATACTAAAAATCTATAAAACATATATTAGACCTGTAATAGATTATGCAGCTCCAGCATGGATAATTGTAAGCAATAAAATAATTAAAACCAAACTACAAACAATCCAAAACACACTCCTCACAACTCCATACAGAGTTCCAAGAACTATATCAACTCAGTTCATTCACAAATACTCGAACATACCAACCATACCAGATAGACTCCTACATAGTACAATAATGTACTTTAATAAGAATTGGATGAAAAACGAATTACTATGCAAACTAGACAGATACCTCATACATGATGAAGCTCGTCCTAAATATCTCTCCCCAGTTAATTTATATTTTAAATATAAAAATAAATAAGACATATATATATATTACATAATAATAAAAAAAATATATATACATATGTGTATTAAACAATAAAAATAAAAAAATAAAAAAATGCCACCAACAAACTTGACATTCTGCTGATAGAATAAAATAATCACTATATATGAGCCACAATACATGGACATTGCCCTGAAAAGGATCAAAATAATATTCAGTTCTACAATTATAAATACCAATCCGTCAAGAACATAAGTACGGGGAGGAGGAAGAGATCACAGAGAACCTGACCCTCCAGGGTATGAACTTTTCCTTCCCAAACACCGACAGACATTCATTCAAACAAGTGAACCACGTATGTGAATCGTCACTTCTGTTGGATTGTATTTTGTTGCATGAAGTGGAAAATATAGATCTGATGTGGCAGTTCTGAGTATATATATTGTGTGTGTATATTATAATGTGGCATTATCTTCTTTTCTTTAGTAATATTTTAAAACACCTTTTCAGAAGTGTAAACTAAAGCAAAAACTACACGTTAGAGGTTACAACATAGTAAGAGATGAAAGATCAGTATAATGGTTGGAGTGCATCGTCTGTTTGATTTACACTTTACTCCAAAGTCTCACATTTGGAATAATAAAACTTTATGAGTCACGAGAATACAGGAACTATCATTAGCTAGATAACTAAGAAAGTTGCTGCTCCTAATGAAACAAGTTTAGAAACGAAAGTAAAACATTGTATAAATACATTATATTTATTTCAACTTTAGGAGAATCTATTCCATTTAAAAAAAATCAAACTAACAAGGGGTTTATTAGAACACATTTCTTGTTAATGAACTACATTAGCAGTATAGAAACAGATAACCAAATGACAATCTTATTTCTAAGAAACAAATTCATTTGCTATCATACTCCACTTAACTTTTATTTGTAAAACTAAAGTTAGATCTCAAATTATTTGTCTCCTCTTGCGTTGAAAGTTTGCCTAATTTTTGTTTCTTTCTGTATATCGTAATTAAGAAATTAACATCTTAAGTAAACGTTGTCAGTAACATTATTTCCTAAATTAGCTCCTTATGTGAACGTAAATTACATTTTATTTTCCGACAAGTGCAACAACAATTTAAAATTGTCTCTCCAGAGGTTGTAAATTGACATTTTAGAAACGATAGACGTTAAATTGATTATTCTGGTGTAGGCTTAGCATTTGCATTTCACACACCTTATATAGAAATAGATATACAATTGAGGTGCGTCTTTCGCTATATTGTTATATTGTTTACATTTTAAGCGACTTAAACGTAGCTTAAATAAACAAGTTTAGTTTCTGATTATTGCAATTTGCAAACTGGTAAACATTTTAAAAAAGAGCTTTCACGAGCATCTATTTCTTTGTTAAATTGCGTTAGCTACGTCGTAATGCTTTGGTTTAATGCATAATAAAAGGCTAGGAATGATATAGGTAAGATTCATTTATGCTGGAAATAAAAGAAAAGTCCAAGATTTGATCCACGATATGTTGCAGAACACGCCTTGCACTTCTAGTTCTGAACACATTTTAAAAGCAACAACTAATTCCATATTCAGTTAATAATAGCCGTGTAAGCGATTTGTGCCTCTAATTGCCTTTTCTCTGGTTAGCAGCTCTATATATAAGAAGGTTGTGTCTAAAACGTCGACGTCACTGAACTGACTGCTTAGCCCACGTGTCCTTCGGAAAATATCAAAGGCCAAAATATACAAAATGCCATACAAAGTCACAAATATCGATTGAATCTTTTTTTTTTATATAATTTCGCGCAAAGCTACAAGAGGGTTATCTGCGCTAGCCGTCCCCAATTTAGCAGTGAAAGAGTAGAAGGAAGGAAGCTATTCATCACCGCCAACTTTTGGTCTACTCGTTTACCAACGAATAGTGCGATTGACCGTAACATTATAACACCCCCACGGCTGAAGGGACGAGCACGTTTGGTGTGACGGGAATTCGAACCCGCGACCCTCGGATTATGAGCCGAGCGCCTTAACCACCTGGGCATACCGAAGCCCTAGTTGAAGGAACTCCAAGCTTAAGAGTTACAAATTCAGTCTTTTTGGTCATATCACCAGGTATTTGAAAAACCAAAAATATCTACAGATATAAAAGTTATATCACATGTGATTCTTATTTTTTATTTCATGGCTTCTGACATTACATGAAATTCTTAATATACAAAACAAAATACAATAAAATTTATCTAAATCAGAAAAAAAAAACACGAAAAATTTTATTAGTACTGAAACACGAAAACACATTTCGTATAAATAATATGATAACCCAATAATAATATTTCAAATACCATATGATTACCACTAACACAAAGCATGACATTTCTAAACACCCTCTAACAAAATCAATTAAATCATTACGTTCATACATACTACCGTGACTGAAAGCATTCTATGATTTGAGAGGTCTTCGAGGTAACTGGCTGAACTCATGGAACTACCGTAATGTGATTCCATAGCGACTGCACAATCTCCACCTGGATAATGTAAGTTGTAATTTGTCTTCACGACGTTATTCAGCTGTAAACATTGTTGATCCTTTTCATCCATACTGCCTTCATCAGAAATACACGAAAACATAGTTAAAAATATAAAAATATTGAAAATATATTCCTATAGATTAACAGATTCTCATTTCTCTCAGCAACGTAATCAACCTTTCACTGTGTGGGGGATTTTAATGTTTAATTTCTAAGTATTTGTAACGTAGTCAAATTTAATGATTTCTTGGATTTTAGTGGATAATTTATATGTACTTGTAATGTAACCAACTATGATGACTTGTTGGGTTTTAGAGAACGATTTCTACTTACTTTAAACGTAATCAACCTTCATCATGTAATGGCTTTTTATCAATTATTTCTGGATACTAGTTAGCAACTATTCAAAATTAACCCTAGCAAAATAAAAATAAAGATATAGTGAACACTTTAGGATATTAAAAAATATCTTCGATTTACCACTTGCATTTAAGCTATACTGGTTTTGGGGGACTTTCATCTGTCTTCGGTAACCCTGGACAAGGAAATATTCCAATAAATAAAACTAGGCGTCATATAAATAGTTAACGTATACCAAATGTATGGTGTTTTGAGACGTCTTTTTCTAATACATTATTCTTTTCTTTATACTAAGTCTTGCCTTATTTTTTTATTTGCTCTTGTTCAGCATTGATAATGAGGGTTGTGATTCCCTAAAACTAGTATAATAAATGACAAGTGGTATATCGAAATATATATTAGATTTGACATTTAACTTGTATTACTCTAAATGCTGCATATCCTTGAACTTCTTATATGTCCGAGTAAAACACATCACAAAATACCATATATACTTATAATATTCACTTTCATTGTTTTTATATACTTCGTTATGATTAACAATGAGCATAGCATAACAAAAATTTCCCAAATCAAACATTAAAACCTAACTTAATTACTGTGTTCTATTTGTGTGTGTTTGGAGTATATTGTTAGAAAAAGGCTTATACATATAATCATCGTGCTAAAGACATCAGTGTGCAATAATTGTACAAAGTATGCTTTTACGAAGTCAATAAAAATACATACAACGTAATATCACTAACTTCATTTGTTTTTGATAGAAAAATTATCGATGTTTATCTTATATGCTAGATGTAGTATCTTAGCTAGCTTATTATCTTATATGCTAGCTGTAGTATCTTAGCTAGCTTATTATCTTATATGCTAGATGTAGTATCTTAGCTAGCTTATTATCTTATATGCTAGATGTAGTATCTTAGCTAGCTTATTATCTTATATGCTAGATGTAGTATCTTAGCTAGCTTATTATCTTATATGCTAGATGTAGTATCTTAGCTATCTTATTATCTTATATGCTAGATGTAGTATCTTAGCTAGCTTATTATCTTATATGCTAGATGTAGTATCTTAGCTAGCTTATTATCTTATTTACTAGATGTAATAAATAAACACTGATATTTCCAGTTGAAAACTTTGTAAATGAGCTTTTATATAACAAGTCAACAGAACAATTGAAAATATACACTCTTGGCCAAAATATGTGCATATTCTACAACATACGAGATAATTATTGTTATGATAGAACACATTTAGTGTTGTCAGACTGAGAAATGTATGTTATATGAAACATCCAGATACGAAATTTGTACAATGCGACATGTTCTATAACCTAATATCAGTTCATTTCAAACATTCAGTATTTGGTTTGTCCTTCTCGTACACTAATAATTACCACAAGGCAAGGTGGCATACTGTCGATTAGGTTATTGATGTAATGTAGTGTAATTCTTTTCCAATTTGTCACTAAAAGGCACTTCAACTCAACTCTGTCAGATGGATTTGGTTCGTGATTAGCAAGTTTCAGGCTCAGTTCTGTCCAGTAGTTTATAAATGGATTACAATCTGGAGACTTTGCTGACCATGGTAATCTTGTAACATCCGCCTGGTAAAGTTAACCCTGTACAATACACACACTGTAGGCACTGACACTGTCGTTTTGCAACACAAAGGTATTATCAAATGTTACTCTGTCACTTGACAAAAATATCGTTTCCAAATAATTTCTATAGAAGGTGCTGTTGTCGTTTCCCTGGAGGATATGAAGAACAGTTTCTCAACCATGATGAATAGCTGCCCACTTACTGTGGGAAGGACAGTCTTCTCTCACTTGTCTTCCAAATAAACGACCAACACGAATCCTACCATCAGCTTTAAGAAGTTAGAACCAGAACTCATCTGAAAAAACGGCATGTCGCCAGTGTTTTAACTATAAGTTGGCATACTGTCTTACCCAAGTAACATTGTAACGGTGGCAAATTGTGGTTAATATCGGTTTGCAGACACCTCTTCCTGCAAAATAGCATTAGTTCACTGTTCTTCTAGATATCTTAGAATAAATGTGTTCATATCATTCCTGTTGTAAAGTGTTGCAAAACTTCTTTCGATCTTAACGTGTTAACTTGATCATAATATTGTGATCTTGGGCAGTAGTTTTCAGCGTCTACCAATAGATTTTCCGTTGACGTTTCAGGATTCTGGATACAGTACAGTAACCTACAATTTTGGCGATGCATGTTTGTTTCATACCATTTCTGAGCAGTCGAACAATTTCACACGCTATAACTTTTCGCATGTGACGAGATAAGTACAAAGAAAAACTGTTTAAACAAAGGGTTGAACTGTTTCGAAAAATAACTATACCAAAAGCACAACCTTTATACAAAACAAGAGTATATTTATATTTTGACAAACTAATGTTCAAAACAACTTATAAAGTCCAAAAGAATAACTGATACATATTTGTTTGGAGCATACTTGTCCTTCCCTGTTGCTTCTCAGATATTTATTCAGAAATATTCCATATATGTAGACAATAATATCAATGTAGAACAGTGTGTAAAATGTTGACCAATACTGTATTTTAAAAGTAAGTCTCTTTTGTTAACTAATTGGTAATTGGATTAATTCCAGTTTTGTAATTTTTTTACAAAAATTATTACTCATTTTAGTTTCTTCTCAATATCCATAGTTTCATAATTTACACATATAACTTTATGTGCATCAATATGCTGAAATATATACAAATAACAAGGTATTTTTGTAACATCAACTCTTCCATATAAATTACAAAAGCAATTCTAAGTCGACTAAAGAATAAGTATTAATCTATACCTGTATATGGTAAATGGGAAGCACTTTTAGCAGGTATTATATCTGGTCCCTTGTCGTCAAACTCAGTAATGTCATCCACGTCTTTCTTCAGAGGGGCCCCAGATCTAAAGGTAATAGCATATGAAAAAGGACATCACAATTTACAAATGTATCAAATTATCGATTCTCAAGTTTAATAATTATGTTTGCATAAAGTGATGACATATCATTCAATTAAAGTTCTGGATGGCTAACAATGCAGGTGTCCACCGTTTGGACAGCAGTAAGTCTATGAATTTACAACGTTAAAATTAGGTGTTCGATTCCCCTCGGTAGACTAAGCAGATAGCCCGATGTGGCTTTGCTATAAAAAAAAATGCAGGATGGGGAGAAATACGGACAAGAGTGTAGGAAAAATGAACTCTGATGTCAGTTACCCTTGACCTTTAATAATTTCTCACCTAGTAAGGAAAGCATGCATTCTTAATATATTATCGAAGACAGAAGTTAACTATTCTAAGCTGTCTGTAAGAATCAGAAATACAATTAACCTAATATAAGCGATGTAGTTTAATATATCGGTCTAGCTAGTAAGAGATAAATACTTATAATGAAGGATAATTAGAATATACGGATTCCTTTATTATGTATCATTGTTGATATATCTATTTTCGGCCTTAATCCCAATAATACATTAGTTTTATAATCTTAAGCTTCCAAGTTCATGTTTTGTCATTTCTTCCCTTAAAATATTTTAATGAAACAGAAATAAATATTATTTATGTTTCCTTTCTTAGTGACATACCCATGTTTTAGACCGTTCGTTTATACTTCCAAGCTTTTATAAATAATAAAATTAGTGGTTTTGTATTTTCTCGGTATTTCATTAGTTATTCATTCTTTTTTAATTTTTCATTCGTTTTAAAATTGTTTTTCCAAGTTAACTTTCCTCATTTCTTTACATTAGAAATCACTGTTATAGTTTTCACTATTCATCAGAACAACAACAAATATTTATTTAGCTGTTATAGCAATATACGTAACACTTGACGACACTTAGTTTACCTTTTAAAATGGATTAACTTGTCAAGCCACTATCTTTACGATTTAATGAATTTTGCGATCTGAACGCTTTACAAGTATCAGAGAAATGTATGTATATCAATTCGTAAATCCAACATGTAACTTTGAGCAAATGTTCGCTAATGCACAATTTCATGATTAAACTATTTCTTCTAATAAATGTGTGCAAGCAACGCGAAAATTTAGATTCATAAGTGGTTAAACATTTAAAACTCTCTATGACGGTTTTGTTTCAAAATCGTTAGAGTTAAAATTCTTAATACATTTTTTTAACATTATTATTGTTATGTAACGTGTAGTTCCTTCCCAAAAGTCTCGGGACGACGTTTCGGATACATTTATGGAATTGTTAAAGTGAGGAACAAATGTCTATCACACTTGCACATTTTTAATCTTCGTAAAGCAAAGTTTGTTTGTTTCAGTGCAAAATCGCACAAAAGCTAACTGCGCATATCCTTCCATAGGTTCAAATGATATATTAGAAGAAAGGTAAACTAGTTAACATCACCCACTGCCAACACTTGAGCTGCTCTTGCTTGGCTGAATAGTATGATCTGACCGCCATTTTTAATATGATTTTACTTCAGATGGTCGCACACATAAAACCTGCTAGTTCATAGTACGTGTACGTTAACCACTACACTGCATTATGGAAGCGCCCCCTCCGAATAAAAAATACAATTCGCTTATCTTCCACAGATAACCGGTTCAATTATTGTTTGGGCATTGAGCAGTTTTACTGGACAGGACTTTTTTATACTATATTGGAAGATGCTAGAAATATGTCACCAAAGATGCCAGGAAACTCCCGTTAGGAATATAAAGTATTAACTGTTAGAAATATATATTGTTTAGTACTTCGTGATGTAGCAAAGTATCCAAATGTATGTAAAAACCAATAAAACGTAATGATACGTTGATTAAGAAAAACAGCTTTTATAATATTAATTTTAAAGTATTCCTCACGACGTTTCTTACGCTAGGGCACTACAGCAATTGGAACAGTGTAGAAAAGTCGAATAATACAATTTAATATAACCGATTTTTTTTAATGACTTAGATGTAAAAAATAACTCATCTTTTGCTACGAGGAGAAACTAAGGAATAAGTGTAGGTAAAGATTGTATTCATACTACATAAAATAGGTTTGAAAAATAACTTAAATTATTAAAGAATAATACTTTAATATAACTAGTTATGATCAGTTGTTTCGAACAACCTTCTACTGTTCTGATTGGTATAGTCTATCGATTTAAAAAAAAAAACTGAGGGCTTCATTGGTTAGAAACTTATCTTACTAATGACAAAGATTAAAGTTTCAGCAGTCGATCGTTAAGTCTATAAGATAGACTGTCTTAACATACTTCTAAATGCTGACATTGAAGACTAGATTAATCAAAGAAAGAAGCGACTCTGAGAAGATAATTTACATATTAAAAAATAAGACTTCACAAGTAAGCAAAAGACGAAGGAAACTGAAAGAGAGCTAGTTAATTATGCCATTAGCTATAAAAAATCGAAAGTCATCAGATTTGATGGACAAAACATAAAAGTAGAGAATTTTGTGGTTTAGATTATGTGATATATATTTCTGTTGGAGTTCATTATCATCAGCCGTGACGAGTTTTGCTGATAAAATAAGAATAAGATATTTTAATCTGTTACTTAGCGTGTAGATATAAATAGGTATAAACACGCTATTACTTTTGGTGTACATTCAATGGGTAATTATAACTAAGGTTACCACGGCAACGACGTCATCATCCTTCTCTCCTTTCGTCACTGATGTTGCCCATAATTGTAGAAACGTTACAACCAACGTTTTAAAAACAAAGATATAATGGTAAGCATGTATCATCTAAGGCATCTACTCAGCCCGAATATTATTGCAGATGGCTGTATTGAAATTCTAAGCTTATAAATAAAGAATACATCCATTAGCATATTCACGAACTCTGTAAACAAGATACTTACTTTTGAAACGGTACATAATACACAATCTAGTGTTCCAAGAAACTTTAAACTATTTGCAGTATAATTCGTTTTGCATTAAAATTAATACGATCAACTCTCAGATCTTTACGTCTCTTTGATTAGCTCCTTTTTTTTAACAACCAGAGCGTTATACACTTCTCCAAGCCACTATGGTGTTTTCTTTTAACAGCTTAAAAGCTCTCTCTCTCTCTCTGTTATCTCATTACAACCATGGTCTCTCTGTTCTTGTCAGCAAGAAGCAGATTTTGCTGGATCTATATAATTGAAGCATCATTAAGCTCTGGGAAAGACCACCTGGAAATTCATGAACCATCAAGTGACGGACGTGACATCTTCCATCAAGTCACGATATTCTCCGGCGTTCTTCTCTGACAGCATTACAGATGCGCGTTCTGTCGTTAACTAAACACGTTTGTATTACCTACACTTACATCCTGTGCTCTGAATAGCTCATACTCTTGTTCAACAAGAATAACCAACTAGAATAATTTATTACGTTCTGATGATTTTCTCACTACAACACCTTCAGACGGTCAACAGGTAGTATTTGTAAACATGCAGTGGTTTATGAGAGTGCGTTTAGGGTTTGTTTTAATTATACACAAATAGGTTACGTTTTTATGTTGTTTGTTTGTTTTGAATTTCGCGCAAAGCTACTCGAGGGCTATCTGCGCTAGCCGTCACTAATTTAGCAATGTAAGACTAGAGGGAAGGCAGCTAGTCAGCATCACCAACCGCCAACTCTTGGGCTACTCTTTTACCAACAAATAGTGGGATTGACCGTAAAATTATAACACCCCCACGACTGAAAGGGCGAGCATATTTGGTGTGACCGGGATTCGAACCTACGACCTTCAGATTACGAGTCGAACGCTTAGCCATGCCGGGCCCACGTTTTTATCTCTGAGTATCAAAGCATCTTTTAAAAAAACAAAGTTGTAGGATTTAGCTGAACACACTAGAATGGCCATGTATTTAGAGGTAATTGCATGTTATTAGTAGTCAACAAATAAATAAAAAGTAAAGATGTTAAGATTTATCTATTTTGGTTAATCAAACATATTCAGTTTCATTACTTGTTTACCAATAATAGTCCTCTGTTTTCCTCAAACTTAAAGACTGTGCTATTTGTTATTCGTTTCTTATTAAACTGTATTCAGAATCACCACATGCTTATATGCCTCTCCTTTGCTCTGGACTTGACTGGAACAAGTTAACTCTTGAAATAAGTTGACGTAATGAACATTGGAACAAAACTAGGTCTACTTTGAAAATAACCAAGTACTAGAGGTAAAATGTATTTACTACTGAATGTTTTACTTTTTACACTTTCGTGAAGGGTTCCTGTTTTCTTTAGGATTGCATATCATTCAGTTAATGCTCAAAATAATTTTTCGAACGATAGGTTTGGTCAGGTACTTTTCTGGATCTATTAAGAAAAAGACGAGTACTAAAATATTAATTAAAGGTATATATAATAGTAAGTGATATGACAGTCTATTCCATAAGTCAGGTGGCCCGGCATGGCCAGGTAAGTTAAGGCGTGCGACTCGTAATCTGAGGGTCGCGGGTTCGCATTCCCATCGCGCCAAACATGCTCGCCCTTTCAGCCGTGGGGGCGTTATAATGTGACGGTCAATCCCATTATTCGTTGGTAAAAGAGTAGCCCAAGAGTTAGCGGTGGGTGATAATGACTAGCTGCCTTCCCTCTAGTCTTACACTGCAAAATTAGGGACGGCTAGCGCAGATAGCCCTCGAATAGCTTTGCGCGAAATTAAAAAAACAAAACAAAACCATAAGTCAGCAGAAGACAGCAAAATAAAAGACAATAAAAAACATCTGGCTGTGTGAAGATTTCAGGATCTTTGTACACAACTCAATATAACTGTTCATTACCAGCTACAGTTGACCATTTACTTTGGAAATGAAATGTAAAAACTTACACAGGCACAAGTGCAGGCACACACGTGTTTCAGCTTAAGAGATTAAGAAGGCACTGAACATAAATTACTATTAAAAGGGTAATGCTTAATCTAGTAATTAATGTATTGGACTATAAATTTAGACTCATAATTTGTGTCCTTTTGCCAGAAAATCTTGCTCCACACCTTGTGGTCCTGAATGCGTCAGAAGGGTAGCAATCAAATCCCACTTTTAATTAGGCTTTCTCCCTAGTCTATCAGTGCTAATGGTCAACAAATAAAAAACACACGTAAAAACTGAATTAAAAAAAGACCAAAACTCTTAAAACCTTTTTCTCGTTACTTACTTTTCTGTTCCAGAACTGCTTCTTCCTTGTTCTGTTGAAAAGATAATGGTATGTAAGTTTAGGTTTCAATACATGCTCAAAATATTCACTTCCTTTCAATAATTTAGCAACACATTATAAAATTATAAAATCAGTGGTTTTCAAATATTAGAACATCACTCATTATAAATTCCAGGTTAACTGAAGGGTGAATTAAGTCCACTTATGTAATGTCAACAAATTTTGGAAACGGTATATATTTCACAGGAATAGCCTGACAAATCAACATCTTGACAAGGTGCTGGATCATAATTTGACTGAGATAATCTGATAAACCCAAAACTTAATAAAGTACTAAATCGTAATTTGACTGAGATAACCTGATAATCACGCAGTGAGAAAATACTGCGTAACTTTGTTTACCACACGTGACTGTGAAAAAATTGCAAGGTCTTTGAACACACTTGCAACAGAACGCGAAAAAATTTCTCAGCAAAAGCTACGGTTGAGGAAAAATACGGGAACGTTTGTAGATGTTTAAGGTATTAGTTATGAGAACGTATTCGAAGAGTTATTTTTCAACTAAATAATTAATTTCAAGAGAATAAACATTTGTCTTTCGACATGAATTGCTAAATTTAATCTATGTCTAAAATATAATAATAATCCAAAGGATTTTAATTATTAAATTAAACAACTTTGAAACCGAATGTTTATCAGAACACTCAACATTCTGGCTATTCATAAGAGCATAACTGACGAGGTGTATTCCAATAGCTCACCTTTTGTTCTTCCTTTTCTCTTAGAACGGATATATATAGCCAACACTAATGTGACGATGACCAGAATAACCACAATAGAGATCAGAATTGCTAGAAATGGTCGAATTATAATCATTGCCTGACCACTTCCTAGAAAACAGAAGTTATAAACGTACAAAATATTATTTGAGACTACATACGGTACAGGGTGGCTCGTAAGTCCCTACCAATCCATACGTTATAATACTAATGATGAGTTGAAGGCAGCTGTTACCGCGGCATTTGGAACAATAACTCCTGCTATGTTGAGGAAAATGTCTCACAGAACATGGCGTCGCATAATATTATGCAGCGAGAATGAGGGATAGCACACAGATACATAAGATACATGGATGGGTAGGAACTTACGGGCCATCCTGTACATTCCTTTTTAACTTCATTTTATACCAGTTGTAAGAGGGATAAGTTCTATTTCTTTTTCAGAATTATTTTTCCAGAAATAGATACAACCAAATTTAAACAGAACTACATATCTAATGTTAGTGATAAATTTTACGCTAGACTACAGATATTTTTATATGTTTTCTTTAATTCTTTTGGTTTTTAGCATAAAAAACTAAGAGCTAAATTTTCAGTACAGTGTGAACAAATTAGGAATTAGTAATGCGCCAAAGAAATTATGACTAAACAGCTATTTTTGGCTTAAAAATAAATAATATAAGTAGTCATTTGTGTATGTATGTTTTCTTATAGCAAAGCCACATTGGGCTAGCTGCCTAGTTCACCGAGGGGAATCGAGCCCCTGATTTTGGCGTTGAAAATCCGTAAACTTACTGCTGTACTAGCAAGGGACTAAATAGTCATTTGATAAACCCCCTAGTAGCACAATGGTATACCTATGGACTTACAGCGCTAGCAACCGGGTTTTAATACCAGTGGTGGGCAGAGCACAGAGACCATTGTATAGCTTTGTATATAATTCAAACAAATGCTCAAAAGCTGTTTAATAACTGATGAGAGTAGAAATTGTTAATAAAAGAATATATACACACACATATATACACACACAAATCTTTTAGATCCAATACTTCAACATTGCTTAACGAGTAACATGTACAAGTAAAATAAGAATATATTCACATGTAGCTTGACTTAATTGTCTTTTCCTTTAGATACATAAAAAAGAACTTTGATAAAATGGTACCCGTTTTACAATAATAGCTCCATTACATTATTTGTTTCAGTCGTTCTACTTCGACCCAACATGTCCAGGTGGGCTAAGGCGTTCTACTCTTAATCCACTGGTCGCGGATTCGAATCTCCATCACACCAAATACGCTCGTCCTTTCAGCCGTTGGGGTGTTATAATGTAACGGTCAATCCCACTATTCGTTGGTAAAAGAGTAGCCCAAGAGTTGACGGTGGGTGGTGATGACTAGCTTCCTTCCCTCTAGTCTTACACTGCTAAATGAGGGAGGGCTAGCGCAGATAGCCCTCGAGTAGCTTTGCGCGAAATTCAAACCAAACCAAACCATTCTACTTTGGCTATCATTTTCATTCTTGTAACCATATTAAGATTGGATTTTAATTATACTATAATTATTCCCCTAATTTACATTATTTTTGTTATTCAGCTCAAGATCCGTTGTACACAGCCTACTGTTATGCTTTATTTAGTGTTATAGCCATCATGTTTTTTAATGTCAGTCGTGTGCATCATGTATAATTATTATACTTTAATGTTTTTATTTTATATGTGAAGCCAGTTATGCTAATTAAACTTTGATACACTGTAGTCCCAAAGGTAAGACATGTTTCTCAGTGAAAAAGGTTTGAGAGATGTTGTTTTTCTAGATTATAACTCTCTAAACACGCCAGATATCCCAAAGTCTTATATAAATCTATTTGGGTACTTTCCACAATTCTACCTTAAATTGGGGCAAAGTCGTTTTTAATTTCTCTCTCTCTCGACAGTCGGCCACCCGCTAGTGCAGCGGTATGTCTCCGGATTTACAACGCTAAAATCAGGCGTTCGATTCCTCTCGGTGGGCTCAGCCGATAGTCCGATGTGGTTTTGCTCTAAGAAAACACACACACACACCCTCTGCGGTTATATCTTGCAGCAACACAGAAGTTATTTCATTTAATATAAGTAATGACATATTCTTAGTAGGTTAATATGGTATTTTTGACGATCTGATGTTTTGCTTTAAATTTGAAAAGGGCAAAACAGTTTTGAATGATAACATGGTTTACAAAGTTATGCTCTCCTATACTATTAGAAATAGTCTCTTGCTTTTGAGTTCTGTACGTTGTTATTTCATAACATAAACTAAATTTAAACTTGGGTTGAAAATATGTTTATTTTAATAAAGTTTTCAATTGGATATTAAGTCTGACGTGACTGTAAAACGCAAATAGACTTTTCTTGTGAGACGATCGATTTATACGTTCAGAATACGTATACTAAAAATTAAATATAGCAAATCAATTTTATCCTTAAAAGTAAGTAACCAACCAAAACGTTTATCTTTGCACTAGTTTTAGCTGTATGGACAATCGTTCAGTGTTAAAACACCGTTGATTACTTCCTTTTATAATTGTATATACATTCAGTCGTCATTGTCAGTTTCAT
Source organism: Tachypleus tridentatus (assembly GCF_004210375.1). Taxonomy (NCBI): domain Eukaryota; kingdom Metazoa; phylum Arthropoda; class Merostomata; order Xiphosura; family Limulidae; genus Tachypleus; species Tachypleus tridentatus. Next base: position 39,824,356 of record NC_134836.1, read on the forward strand.
CCAGTGCCTTGTCCTTCATGATATCCCTTAGATCTTCTCATGTAAACATGTAAATGTATTTCAATATCACTAACTATAGAAAACAACGGCCATGCTATATGGTCTACTGTCTAATACAATAACTTTTACATCCAACCGAAGAATCTGTGTCAGGAAATACCAATACTGATGCAAAGAACTTTTGTTTTTAGAACCCAATATGCTTTTAGAAGCTGATCCCAAACAGAAAAAAACAACACACAAAATTTTGCATCAGTCTTCATAGCTGTTTCAAGTTAAACACGAAGTTATACAGTGGACTATTTAAATTTTGCTTACTACAGGTATCGAAACCTGGTTTTTTGGCGTTGTAATTCCAAACGCATGTCTTTTGTCACTAGGAGCCAGTCTCCATAGGATATTAAGATACTTTTAAATATCCAAAGCTACAAGAAATACATAAAAACATCAAGTACATCATTCTGTTCATGATTCCTCCTATTCTTAGCTTCTTATGCTGACACTTCATCCAATGCATCTGTGGTTACAATAATACTGCTCAAGTTTCATTGACAAAGACAGAGAAGTATTGCAGAAAGTAAACCCTTCCCTGAAGAGCAGTCATGAAGATGCTAAGATCAAAATGGTATATCATAAATGAAATTATGAAGGAAAATCTAAGTGCTTGAGGAGAAACAACACAAGTGCTTTTACCATGGGTAGGGTAACATTTATTTCACAGCTGATTGATCGCTTGAGTCATGTTATATTGCATGCGCTCACTAACCTTCACTAGCTCAGATTATACAAGTTTCTTAATTACCAAAAGGTAAGTAAAGGCTTCTGGTCCTGATGGTGGAAGCAAACATCCAAAGAGAGCTTCCCAGACCTTGGGCACCATAACATTATTCATTTAGTCGTCGTTTCTGACTTTGAAACATTCGTATATATCTTGTCTTAAAAATCAAAACCACCCAACTTGATGACGTCATATGTGCCAATTTTTGATATAGTTATGCAGAAAAATCGTGAAATCGCTAACATACGCTATATGTATGCATATGAATGTCGTATAAGTATTTTTATTAAATTAAATGACTATGTACCTTCAAAAATGTTTTCGCGGAAGTAGCAAAAAGAATGAAAACTGATCATATTCCACCTTAAGGCTACAAACGTTTTTTTGTTTATCAAGATATTTCACTCTATATAAACAGCCCCAAAACCTTTTACACTCAGTAACATGAATAAATGTTTCTCTACCCAAGAATTTCCATGTGTGTATATTTTACTGAATACACACTACACTGCAGCACCTTTTATTATATTTTCTTCTCAGTATTCTGCTACATATTGTTCGTTTAAAGCCACCTCATTATTGTTTATGAGTAAATTAGTAACCCTGTCACGCTGTGATGTGTCAAGTCTGTTTTCATCTTAAGCATTGTGTTTTAGCTAACTTATTGTGAAACCTGAATTCTTCTGTATTTATCATTAAATCTGCTATGGCCACCAGCTTAATTATCTACGTTATACGTGTGACTATTGTAATTATAAACTTTTCGTACCTTTATTTTTTATGAATACTGCTGTATAATATTTACTCTTACAAATGGATATATAAGACTAGATAGCGTCAACTCTGAGTCTCTCCAACTCATTCTATTTCATATTCTGGTCTGGTTTGTTTGGAATTTTGCGCAAAGCTACACGAGGGCTATTTGCTCTAACCATCCCTAATTTAGCAGTGTAAAACTAGTCATCACCACCCACCGCCAACTCTTTTACCAACGAATAGTGGGATTGACTGTCACATTATAACACCCTCACGGCTGAATGGACAAGCATGTTTGGTGCGACGAGGATTAGAACCCGCGACCCTCGGATTACGAGTCGAGTGCCTTAACCACCTGGGCATGCCGGGCCATTCATAGTCTGAACTTTATTATGAAAATAAATATTTTAAATATAATTTAACGTTATTCCAATGAGAGCGATCTAACTTAGATTTTAGTTTGAGATATATATATACATTAACAAGTTTGTTTGTTGTTGTAAGTTTTTGTCATTTGACGGTTTTTTAGGTTAAATAGAGCATATACCACTCTAACCTTTTCGAGTTAATTTTTCTGCGAGACGCAACGTAGACGCTGACATAATCGCAGGATAACTCCTGCCTTGTGCATTTGTAGCGTAGATTTGAAGGCGCAGAGCCGTTCCAGAGGGAAGTTCATCTACTAGAAACAATGATATTTTTGATGAGATGTTAGCTAAGAGAGCGTTGCTGTTTACAGCATACACCTCCAATATAAAGCGCTGCGTGGTGCCACCGTCATAGCCTTCAAGGCACTGTACAGAGATTAACTCTTCTGTTTGATTCAGCAAAGTGCAGTTGTAGAGCGGTTCTGGAGGACCTAGAGAAAGAAAATAAAAGTAGACTGTTAAAGTAATACTGCCATATTAAAACTAAACTCATTTATATCTAAAAAAGATGTGGTTTGTTTGAATTTCGCTCAAAGCTACACGAGAACTATCTTCGCTAGTCGTCCCTAATTTTGTAATGTAAGACTAGAGGAAAGTCAGCTTGTCATCACCACTCACCGCCAACTCTTGGACTACTCTTTTTACTAACGAATAGTGGTATTGACCATCACATTATAATGCCCCCATGGCTGAAAGGGCGAGCATGTTTAGTGTGACGAAGATTCGAACTCGCGACCCTTGAATTACGAGTCGAGTGCCTCAACTATCTAGCCATGCCGGGCCGTTTAAGAAAGAAATATATATGTTAAAACAACGCCATCATTTCACTGCTTCTTTGAACCCATACATGTTTCTTTAGTTCCATTGATTTTCTGAAATGTAAAAGATTTATAATGCGAATCTACTAGTTCATAATTTAAACATATGCTAGGTATAAAGTCTTTCGAAGATTTTGGTTCACAAATTTCTAAAAAAGGGGGAAAACATTTTTTATCTCTTGCAATAATGAACTTTTTAGAGATGCGTAATGGTCATCTATTTTTGTCTGAGGATTTTATAAAAACAAAACAAAGCATGTGCCTTACATATTTCTAAGACAAAACAGAAATAATATGGAATGAATGTTTCCCCTCACAAATGGTCCTATTCTTGGAATGCTAGAACAAAGCAAAACAATTTAGTTAAAAAGTACCTGTCTCCAATGTTTGATAACTATTATCTGACCGAATAGTAGGATTTGACCATCTCTCTTACAGAGCCACAGACTCAGTTTAATAGGCGGTTGTGAAGCAACAGCTACGAAAATGAACAGTCGGACTTTTTTGTTTTAGCACAAAAGCCACTAGGTTAAGTCTGCCTCCCGGCTAGAATAAAACTTAATAAAGCGTTTTTACGTTTTTATAACGTAAACACGTTCGGCCGAAGCTCCTTTATAATATCAGGTTTCGTTCGCGAAGAACAAGCTATTGTTACACAGATGGTTTAAGTACGTTATTTCGAAAAAAATTTAAATAAACAAACCAGAAAATCATGTAATTTAAAATGTAGTGTTATGGGATGTATCACAACTACTTTTTGCCATTACTTAGTTTTTGTGAGTGGTGTGACGCCACCAAAAGTTTTCAGAAAAAAGTATTCTTTTTGACGTAAAATATTCATACACTCAAATCATAAAGATGTATTAGATCAGGGATTTACGTTTTACAAAGTGGGAATATTTCTTGCACAGAATGACACTGGAAACAAAAGAACATGGATCATCTTCATAAATCAGGACTTCAAAAAGAATTCTTCGACAAGTCCTGGCTATGGTAATAAAGTCAGCATCTTATAATAGGTGATAATTTACGAACTCAAAGATCAGTAGGAAAAGCTGTCCACATGTCCTTGAAAAAGCACACATTATAATGAAGGTTTTCCTGTCAGGTAATTGCCACATAAGCAACGTGTACATATGTTTCGACAATCTGATCGCACAGAGATTCACAGGCGTTGTAACCGATGACTTGATTGGTATCGCTTTGTATGAAAAGCAGTTTCATCTTCCACTTGCATCGACTGAACAGACATGTTAGAGATGAAACATATGTACATGTAACTTATGCGGCATTATCAGACAGGAAACATAGCTAAAGAAAAGCATGAAGGGAAGAATGGTGAGCTTTGAGCTTATTAGCTTTATGATAGATGACCTTGCAAAGAAAAATACACTGCAAAGTTATTGTGAAGATTCTGAGCCATCATACTGAGCGTGATCGAACGTGGTGATATATACTGTAATGACGTGGCGAGTCTCCAAAATCATGCACACCTAAGACACTCAACCTATGCAGTTTAGTACAAGTAAGCTGGATTTTTACACTTCGCTCAAAAATCGTTAAGAAGAATATTTTATTTAATATCTGGAACACAGTGTTGTAGAAATTAAGTTGTGTTTCTGTGAGCCTTTGAATGATGTAAGCTTTCAAAAAACTTGCAAAAATCATGACGGATATTTTGTCACACAGGACTAGTTTCATTCAGTAATGTATTTAGAGTCGTGCTCTGATAATTTTGAAAGGGCATTATCTGTTACTGTGACAATATGATTTATATAAATAGAATTGTGTTCAAGCTGGCTTGGTGAGTTCTGTAGTGGACGAAATGCGTTGTCGGTAATGGATACGGCGGATATAGCATGGTTGAAACAGAGATGACTTTTTTGTAATTTCTTGGTAAACTTATATCACGTCTAGTCCATTAACAACAACTGATCTACTAATTTCTTCAATAATGCTTCATACACTGTTGGCCAAAATCTTAAGGCCAATGAACATAAAGAAAAAAATATGCATTTAGCGTTGTTAGACTCATCCACTTATTTGAGTAGAGCTTCTAAAGATGACAATAGGAAAAGGGAAAATAAATAAAAAAATTAGCATTTAATAGAGAATATGTGAACACTATGAAATTAGCCTAAATACTGGCTGGTCAAAAGTTTAAGATCATACCAAAAAGAAGTCCGAAACATGGTAGATAATGCCCAAAAGAGGTCTTAAGAATGAGTTGCACGGTCGTCATTGCGAATAACTGCAAACATTCGCTTTGGCATGGTCGATATAAACGTTTGCAAAAGGCTGGTTGGAATGTCGTTCCAAGTGGTGAAGATGGCTTCACGAAGATCATGCGCTGTTTGGAATTGACGTCCATCCACCCCAAACATTTTTAATGGGGTTTACTTCGGACGAACACGCTGGATGGTCCAAGAAAATCACGTTATTCGCCATGAAAAAGTCTTAAGTCTTTAGGCCTGTGGATTACAGCGTTATCCTGCTGAAAGATCCAGACATTTCCACACAAGCGAGGGTCTTCAGTCAATAAGGATGCTCTCTCCAACATGCCAATGTAGTCAGCTGCTGTTTGATGCTCCTGTATAACCTGAAGCTCCATTGCTCCATGGAAGGAGAAAGCACCCCAGATCATGATGGAACCTCCTCCACTGTGTCGTGTAGAAAATGTCTCAGGTGGGATATTCTTATCGTGCCAGTAACGTTGGAAGCTATCTGGACCATTCAGGCTAATTTTTTTCTCATTAGAGAACAAAATCTTCTTGCACTTTTCTACGTTTCATGTTTAGTGCTTCTCAGTAAAGTGTAACCTAGCTGTTTCATGGTGTGGAAGGAGGCGTGGCCTTTGAAGACGTTTACAGTTTTTAAAGCCTTTCTCTCGTAAATGCCGTCTTATTTATCTTGAGCTGCATTCTACGTCTGTAAGGGCCTTAATCTGGTTCGACGATCAGCTGGAGTTTTGCCGGACAACCCATCGAATCCTCCTGCTCAACGCCGGCAAAATTTTCTTGGGCCGACTACTTTAAATTCTCGTTTTGTATCCTTCAGGGTCTTTTAAGAAATTTGCAACAGCAGTTTTACTACGCCCAATCTCATTAGCGACAACACTTTGAGAAAGACCTTGCTTATGCAGCTCGACAATTCTGCCACCTTCAAACTATGTCAACTTTTTAGCCTTTGCCATGTTTCTACCTGATATTACACAGGAGATGCCAGTGGGAGATGTTGACAACGCTAATGATTGAACACAAATGACTAAATTTCGTTGCGTGCTTACCTATTAACGTTTCGTTTCAGTATGATCTTAAAACTTTTGATCAACTAGTATTTAGACTAATTTCATAGTGTTCACATTTTCCCTATTAAATATTAAAAAAGTTTTTTATTTTTCCTTTTCTTATTTTCATCTTTCGAAGCTCTACTCAAATAAGTGGTTCAGTCTAACAACGCAAAATGCATATTTTTTCTTTATGTTTATTGGCCTTAAGATGTTGGCCACCAGTGTACAAGCTAAACTTATCTGTATCAAAAATAATAATTAACAAGACGTTCAACAAAAAATTTCTGAAACTACTGAACATCTAACTTACGAATAAATTTACTAACCTACTCATTGGATAGCAAATACAGTAACTCCTACTGTTAAACTAACCGAATCGCAGACGCAATGAATTTCGCCATCTAACTGGCACTAAACTAAGTTAATCACTCTTCACTCACAAACTTCACATTGATTTTCCTATCTGTATCATATACCCTGTTTTGAATACAACACAATTTTTTTTTTTATAGGGAGACCTTAATGTTCATGAACTTTCTAGATATATTGCATGATCATAATAAATAAATATACGATTTAAAATACAGAAAGTATAACGTACAACACTGCCCTTTCCTGGATTGAACAATTTTAGTATACAAGTAAAAAGGACACCAAGCTGTACATTCATCAGGATTTTTCGGTCGTATTCCTCTCACATTTAGGTTTGCTGATTGAATTATCTTATTGTCCTGTTTCTGATGTAGTTCTCAATAAGTAGGTGGTCTCATCAGAAACTCTGGAATTTTTATGAGTTTGACTTTCTGCAAGTAATTTCTTCTCTAAAATTACCCAACTCGTTGTTCTCTTATTGAAAAACTTCTAAAGACAACTTTGATAAATGACATATAGCTTGGACTGCTTATCAATTTGGAATCTGTAAGCCACGTCATTGATTATTTCAGTACAATATATAGTCCTTCAATACACTTACTTAACAAGGCAGTTGTCCTTTATTGTAATGAGAATTATTTTCAAGCATACCATATCACTTCGATGAAATCCATTGTTACTTTTCACTTTATCACAAGCTGGTATATTCTTCATGTCCAAGAAAGCTCTTATAATCACCAATCCCTGAAGATACGCCAGAATGCTTGGTTCCACTGAGTTACAATTCCTAGATGACGATTTATTTCTAATGACTACTGCTATGGGTATTTTACTTATTGGTGATACAACGACCACAATCCCTTTTGTCACTGGAAGTTTGACATTTGGTGTAATAATTGCACAGTGTTTTATGGTTATAAACTGAGAAGCTATTTGATGCTAGCTTTAACCTCGCATCGATGTTTTACCTCTTGATCTTCTATTGATTTCCTACATATTTCTTTTTGGTCTTATTTTATTTTTCTGTCTTCTTGTAATTTTCTAGCTCATTCTTCTTATCTCTTTATTTTTTTCTCTTCATCGTCATCAATGTTCTATCTCGTTCTTTCAGTTTTCTGTTTTATTATTTTTGTTCTTTTTCCAATTCTCTATTTCGTCTTGACGATTTCGACTGTTTCACCATATCTGGTAAAGTTTTTTTTCGCTTTGTAATGGGTTGTCGTCTTAAAACTTTGTTATAGTTCCTTTTTTATTTCCATTAAAATAATTTCCTTTTTGACACCTCTATTATAATGTGTTCTATCTTTGGGCGAGTACTTCGAATTAGTTAAGAAAAATATAAGGCCAGTCTATATAATAATGACAAATTAAGTTATTTTTCAATAACGTATGCTACACACTACGTTTATCAGTCGTCCTAACTCCAAATACAATAGTTCAAATAACTATTTAACAGAACTTCTGTTAAATAACACCTAAGAAACACCTAAATAATAAATAAATTTATTAATTCGATCACTGCGAAATATATGTACTAGCCCCTACTGAAAAATCTGTTAACTCAGTTAGCGATTACTCATTAACTTCACATTGATTTTCATACTTATATCGTACTTCTGTTTCAAAATACTGCACAAAATTACTAGATCCAACGAAAATCTTGAGTTTGTAAATGCGTTGTATCATTAGCGTGCTTTGCTTCCACTATCTAACTCTAAATATGTTAAACCTATAGCTTACAACAATAATATTATGCACTTTTCTTCTTAAAAAATACCCTAAGGGACTGAACAAAAAAAATATAATTAAAAATATCAAAAAAGTCTATTTTTATCACGAATATAGCAAATTACATTCATTGTTTTCTGAATCCAAATACTGATTTGACTAGCTTTTGTCAAAATAAATAAGATATCGAAAACAGTGTTTTTAATACGTGCCTAGCTGCTTTTACTTTTGAATATAATCCATTGCTATATATTGAAGATGTTACAAATTTGTTGAGTGCGTGTATGAAAATGATAAATTACGTAACAATGTCAAATTAATTTAAAGTTTTTCATTTAAAGAAAAATTGTTCTAACTTCTACTAAACGAGCTAGTTGAATACTGTACAATATTAATGTAAATCATAACATGTCTAGTTTCAGGTGGGTGTGACTGCGTTTTCTTATAGCAAAGCTACATCGGGAACTTAATGCGTGATTTTAGCTGAGTCACTAAATTTGTGAGGTGAAACTAAATTTTGAGTAAAGTATTTTAATTATAGCTTCTAACAACTTGGTAACAAGTTTCTACACTTTGAGCTGAGAATCTAAAATTCATAACGCATTTTCTTACGAGTTTATGATTATTGGAAAAATTTGCAGTAATTTTGATTTTGCGCAGCAGATTTTCGTTGGGAGTATGAAACAAATTGTCATGAAAAGAAAGCTGACAATACACTTTCGCTTTACAACATGCGTAAAAAGTCAGATTTGGAAATCTTTGAGAATGTTTCTTCAATAGAATGCTAAGTATGATTATTTTTTCTGAGCTGTTGAATGATTCTTGAAAAGACAACCTCTTGAGAATTTCCCCCAGACTATAAATTGTTATTACGCATTACGTTCCATTATTGGGCTTTGCTAAACTCCATTGTTAAGACTTCCAGAGCAATGACAGTTTTTACTTTTTCAAGTAATAACATAATATGTAGATAAAGTTTGTCAGAGAAATAATAAAGCACTTCTCTTGGGTAAAGAGAAGTAGGCACTTCTCATTTGAAGCAACGCAGCGTGTATCCATAGGCCCTCATTTTGAATTCATGCGAAAAGGTTAATGAATATATTGACGATCTTCAGAAGAACAAAAATGACAACATTTGAAATACCATATTTTATGTTTAGTAGAGAGTTTTCCTATTATAATCGTTCATCAAGCAAAAATTCAACACTATGAAACACTCGATTTGAAAATTCTAACAACTGTGGTTTTTATAAGAATGTTAAAACGATACTTAACACGAAAAATATATGTGTTAACGCGAGCCTGGCATGGCCAGGTGGGGTAAGGCGCTCGACTTGTAATCTGGGAGTCACGGATTCGAAGCCCCGTTGCACCAAACATACTCGTCCTTACAGTCGTGGGCCGTTATAATATGACAATCAATCTCACTATTCGCTGGCTAAAAAGTAGCCCAAGAGTTGGCGGTGGATGGTGATAACTAGCTGCCTTTCCTCTAGTCTTACACTGCTAAATTAGGAATCGGCTAGCGCAGATAACCCTCGTGAATTTTTGCGCAAAATTCAAAAACAAACAAACAAGGGTGAACGCGTGTATGTTCTCTACATACCTTTACAGTTATTTTGCTTACATGGTAAGAATACCTTATTGAGTAATAACTTGGAAGTTGTCATGCCTAAAGAAAGGACTGTAAAATATTTATCCTAAGCTTTTATTACTCACTTGGTACCAATTTATATCAAATAAAATGTCTTATTAAATACTTTACAGATTAAAACTTATATACTTATATTAGCGGTTACTGCTACGCTATTTGATTTATTCGAAACAGATAAGACAGCAATAGTATTCATATTCTTGCCAATTTACCCAGAATATCCCCATGATGTTATTTAAAAAATAACTAGATTTGAAACATTAAAGGACGAAGTTTCTAATATATTTGTTGGATAAAGTGGAATAATATGTCTGTATTCGTCTGTTGTTTTCAGTCTATATATAGAAGATTCCTCCAGTACGTAAATAGTGTTTGTCTCAGTGAATTGTATAATTTTTTGTTAATTTCGTGTTTATTTTATATACTTACCTGCAGGAACTATGTTAAAGACACAAGGTTCTCTTTGAATCCCTATGTTGTTTGTCCCCCAACAGAGAAGTTTTCCATAGTCCTCATCTGATTCGGGACTGTATGTTGCTCTACTGAGTGTCCGGTCAACTGAATACATGATTTTGTCAGACCTTTTATACGAACTGTTGAAACGCCAGTGAAACGTGACGTCATCAGGATCAGAATCCAGTTCACACAAAACGTCAATGGGTTCGTGTTTGGCTACCCCGTACGTCATCTTTTGTCCAGGCTTACAAAATGGAGCATCTAAAAATTACGAAGGAGAAACAATGACAAAGAAAGCTATTACATTCAAACACGTTCGTTTCACATTTGATAAGATTTAGTTTCAAATGAAATCATTCAATTTAAATCTATGCTGAAATAAAATATTTAATTTTAAAATTTGTTTTTTTCTCCAGACTGCAAATAAGCCTTGCATTAATGCTTTTGTATGTCTTCGTCTTATACTGAAAGGTATTTCAAACGTTAACTTTATTTATATGACTTACATATTTATAAAGATCTTTTAAGACTACAAAATGGAAACGTACACTTAACCTTCAGAAATATCTCATTGCTAATGCCAAGCCCTTGATTATTACTGCCCGAGCAAGTAAACCGCCCTCTGAAGCTCCGTTGCACTTTCTGAAGCACCAGCGATTGATTGCTAATAATGATACCAGATAATGTGTTGCTAGCGAGATCCTGACCTTCAAACTGCCAGCTTATATCGAAGATCCAAGGGTTTGCCCGAACATTACACTCGAAGTAAACATCGTTTCCTTCTTGAATGTTCGTTACTTTCAGGTTGGTACCAAGCTGGAGAGTAACCTGTGGTGGGTCTAAGAGAAACCACCCCGTGATTTATGAAACATTAATCTAACCTCATACAAATACCACTCTAGCAACTTTTCCATGGAAAATACAATACTGCTAATAAAGAACCATAATCATAAATTTGAATAGATTTTTCATTAAACTTGAATTTCTAAGAAATACACGAAATAAATGTTTTGTAATCTGTAAACACAAAAACTGAACTCATGAATTTAACTATTAATGTGAATTTCGATAAGAAAATAAAATATGTACAAATGAACTAGATTTTACATTGCACATCCAGTTTCCATCCGTCTTCAACGGCACTTCCTGGAATCAACAGATTTTCAGCACGACAAGAGAGATATTTTCCATTATCATCTACAGATGGCGCGAAGGTAAGAATGCTGCTAATAGCGCCGTTGTGGAGTACACTCTCGCGAGTGTTCTGCATTTGTTTACTTGCTTTCCACCACGAGATTTTTCCAGCAGGTCGCGAGCCTTTAGCTTCACATGTCAGTTCTGCTTCTTTGTTAGCAACTAAAGGTTTCTGGAAAGGTGTGATGACCACTTTTACCGGTTTCACTAATAAGAAGAGAAATAAACAATGATTTTTCCATTAATAATGATTTCAGCTTTATTATTCAAGTAAATTATAACTTTCCACGTTCTTAGCCTAATCAAACCGCTTACAAAATTAAAAAAAATATAAAAAAATTAATTCGATCACACATCGACTACAAGATAATCATTAATTAAAACGACCAATGACCTACATAACCTTCATTTTAAGATCATTTTGAAAATATTCAAAGAGTGGTCACTTCATTCCGGGTTATATTTCTCAATTTATCCATGATCTTTCAAAGTTTCAAAGCCTTCAGGTGAGTAGATATACCACACTGACACTTCAATGTTTGATAATTAAAATCACTGTAACTTATAACGAGACAAATACGTAGCACGGTTTGGGTGCGTATGCAAATTCTGAGACAAATGAGGTAACAACAAGTTCTCTGGTTTTTTTCAAACATTTTATATAATTTCCTGTTTTTTCAGTATTTAACAAGTTTGTGGCCACTCTGATATAAAAAGAATTGTACATAGATTATATGCATTTCTAGGTTTTAAAAATACACCTACGATTTAGGTCAATAGTAATAGCATTCGATGCAGGAACAGTAATGTTATTGTTAGACGCTTGGCAAGTCAGTACTGCCAATAGGTCATGTCGGTGAAGTCTGTCGAGTTTCAACCGATTTTCAACTACGTCTCCAACTTCAAACGTATAGCTATCATCCAAAAGAGCATAATCTCGCCACCAGGTCACAGATGGTCGAGGTTTTCCTGAGAAAAATAAAGAAAATGACCGTGAAAGCTGTTAAAGGTTGATTTCTTGGTTTGTTTGTTTTTTTAATTTCCTACAAAGCTACAAGAGGGCTATCTGCGCTAGCCGTCCCTCATTTAGCAGTGTAAGACTAGAGGAAAGGATAGCCATCAGTACCCACCACCAACTCTCGGGCTACTCTTTTACCAACGAATTGTGGGATTGATCGAATTATTATAACGCCCCCACGACTGAAAAGTAAGAATGTTGGGTGTGACGAAGATTCGAACCCGCGACCCTCAAATTACGAGTCGAGAGCCTTAATCACCTGGCCATGCCGGAATAGTTAGTTTCTTTGTTGGTTGTTTCCGTTTTGTTTTCGTTATTGTCAATGTTTTAAATGCAGAGATTTAATGCATTTTAACTTGGAATAAAAAAAGTGAACTTAAATTTTCGTGGAAACAAATAATTTGCATTATGATGTACATAAACTTAAATCTTTTAAAACATTTATCAGATTGCGATAAAAATCTATTCACATTTCTTTCATTAATTTTCCACTTGCTTCAAAATTTAGATTTTTCACTATTTACAAACTTTGTCAAAACCAATTTAGATTTTGATACTAGACATTGAACAACCTGACACCGATTGCTGACAATGCAAACAAAATTCACAACGAAAATTAAAACTTTTCTTAAGCTGAAAATTCCGATTTTGGATTTTCAATTTACGTGTAGATTAATTATTGTATTTTCAATCGACACTGGATTTTCAATGTTTAGTAGTTAGAAAACAACAATAAACAAAACAAGGTGATGTCATTCTCCATTGTATTTATGAATCGATTGTGTTTTGAGGGTGCTCTTCACCAACATAGATATTATTTGTCAGTAAGCCAAAAAAAAAGATGAAATGTTCATATTATATACGTTTTGCATGTTAATTCTAGCTGCTCTTCATGTATATGAATAAAAAATATTATAACCGTATTTTTTGTGAAAGTGGAGATAAGACACTTAATATCGTTTTTCACGCAGTAGCTAAGCCTACTGATGCACTGCCGCGCTATAGACGGTATTTTCTTTTTAACTGTTTGTGCTTCATTCACCACGAGAAAACGAATATCGAATTTTTATGAACTTACTTTTGGCTCATCGGAAGAATGAATCACAGAACAATATAATTTCAGTTCACATTAATTTCTCTCCCTTTGACCTTTTGATTAAAAGAATACGTCTTTTCTAATTTAATCTCTCTATGGTGTTTTATTTTACTTCTATATTACAGGCAAGGAGGTAGTTCCTCTGATTTCCTGTTTGTCTTGTGTTTACTAGTTTGTCAGTTGTGTTTGTCTTTTATCTTACTGCTGAAAAACTAACACTTTTTTATGTATGATTTTCTCTGTTGTTTATCTTCAAATAAAAATAATTAATCTCACTGCAGCTGCTATCCTGACGTAACTGTTATATATTATGCGCACGAGCTGAAGATGTGGCACGAGATACAATTATTATCCGAAGTGTTTTATGCAATCAAATGGTATTTTGTTTCCATTTTAAAATGGATTACATTTACTCTCGTGCCTTCACAAGGATCATATAGACATAAGTCTATCCTTCAATGGAATATCGCTTGCTAATATAAATATATACAATATTTCTCTTCATTCTGCCTAATGCGGATGTGCCAGCTACGAAAGCAGACATGTAACGTACGGTTGAATATTTGAATGCGACATTGTCTTCGAGTGTTAATGCATTTTTACTGTTTCAAATCCATCGCTAGTTTAAACATCTCAAGCCAATTGGAAGAAGGACAAGACATTCAGTGTTCAATCTAAATCTTATTTACAGCATACAATAAAAAGATCGAGTCAAAATCATAGTTACTTTAATGTCGGTACTAGAATTATTTGATTTTTCTAATATACTAATCTTTTTACGGCATTTAGAACTAATCGCCAATCAACTAACAAAATTTAAAATATGTATCGTAAGTACTTAGCAGGAATATACAGATGAATAAATCTCCATAGAAAACACGTAAGAAAGATGTATTGAACTACATAATTTGACGAGATGTTCATAGTTTGATGATGCATGTAGCTCTCGAACAGTCTAGTTTCACATGCAGAGCTGGCAAGCTAACTTCCAAATCAGATCACGCTATGCTCACGTCTACTGAAAGTACTTACCTCCGCTAGCCTGACAGATTATCGTGAGGGAGTCACCTTCATTATAAGGTCCAACAAGCCCTTCAAGCTTTTGTCCCTGTTCATCTAGAATGATTGGTTCTCCAGGAGGAACTGTAGTAGAAATAAAGAAAACTTAAGATAAGAGAATAAGCTTATGAAGAAATATCTGTAAAATGACGCATGAGTGCGTAAAATATATATTCTTTGTTAAAGTTTCGGATGAAGGTATTGACACAATATTTGTTTATGTAATAATCGAAACTTACTTTCATAAATTAATTTTGAGAGGCAATTTCCTATCGCAGTTGTTCACAAATATATTAGGTTAGTTATAGGCGCTTCAGGTCCGGCATAGCCAATCGTGTTAAGGCGTGCGACTCGTAATCTGAGGGTCGCGGGTTCGCATCCCCGTCACGCCGAACATGCTCGTCCTTTCAGCCGTGGTCGCGTTATAATGTGACGGTCAATCCCACTATTTGTTGGTAAAAGAGTAGCCCAAGAGTTGGCGGTGGGTGGTGATGACTAGCTGCCTTCTCTCTAGTCTTACACTGCTAAATGAGGGAGGGCTAGCACAGATAGCCCTCAAGTAGCTTTGTGCGAAATTCAAAAATAAGCAATATGCGCTTCTTATGATCTTTTTTTTTTTTCTGATAAATAATACTTATTTTGTGTTAGAGATTCGTACTTCTAATAAACCTATGGTCATTGAATATATTTTGATGGAGCCCAAGATTTATCAACACTTCACGTACAACTTCAAACTTATTCATGCAGACATAAATGAAGCTATAAAACACTTATTGTATAGAACGTAAGTCTTCTCACTTTGTCATTTTAACGAATAGTTTGCATCTTCTGATCGATTGTGTTTATTATTTTATATTTTAATTAATTTTTCGTTTTATTCTGATGTATCGTTTTCATGTGCTAGATCAATTAAAGTTAGGACATGTATTAATGATTGACATATTGTAGTAACTAATATGTGAATAAAACTGAATTTATTTCAGTTCGTATCTAGAGCCACAAATTACTTAAATATTTTCTGGAGAAGTGAAAGCTAAAACTGAGTTAGAAATCCATTAATCAACAATTAATTGTTAAGACTCAGATTATTTAATCAACCAGTAACTACTTCTCGGATCCAGGGATCTGTTTAATAGTCTACCTGAGGGTCATTAAAAGAGATCCAGGAGTTTTATATCAGGAATTCAATGATATACTTTGTTAAACAGCTGCTAGGTACCCAGGGACGACCGCTACAAGTCTTAGTCGTTCCTGTTTTTATTACACTGTTGTTATAATCGTTTAATTTCGCAATAATTCTACTAAATTTTACATCATCACATCTCTTAAAAGTGCAATTTTTAATCAAACTGTTCTCCACTAATGATTGCAAAATTCTCTCATTCATACTGTGCATTAATTTATTCCAAAACACTAAAATATAAATGAGTTCAGAACACATAATGCAAAACGTGCATTTCAAACATTTCTGCAATTGTTACGATTATAGACGTCTATTAAAAGGATTTTAAGTTCAATAAATAAAACGTTAGTTAGACTTTTCCATAAACAGATTATGAAATCGCATCATTTCTTAGTCTAACTGAGCACTCTGGACCCATCAGACCCAAGATATTTATGCAGTGTGAAAAATGTAACGTCCCAAGTAAACAGTAAAGTATTTCGTAATGATTGCGTCAAGAATAACCTGTCACATGATAATTTCGTTGGCAGTAAAATTGTAAGAGTAAAGGCACGTACTTTACTTAAATTAACGGAAATAACGATGCAAAGGGAAAGTAGTGCTTTTCTCTTTTCTGTTAGCTTGAATAATAAATTGCTTAGTGTGCTAGAATTTTCAAATTAAGTGCTTACAAGCTTTCATGTATTGTTTGTTTCTAAATTTCGCGCAAAGCTACACGAGGGCTATCTGCGCTAGCTGTCCCTAATTTAGCAGTGTAACACTAGAGGAAAGGCAGCTAATCATCACCACCCACCGCCAATTCTTTGGCTATTCTATTATTAACGAATATTGAGATTGGCCGTCACATTATAACGCCACCACGACTAAAAGGTCGAGCATGTTTGGTGTGACGGGGACTCGAACCAGCGACCCTTGGATTACGAGTCGAGTGCCTAACCATCTGGCCATGCCGGGCCACTTTCATATATAGGCTGTCCGTAATGAAAACTGCTGAAGTTAATGAATGTGCACTAATTACACACACGGTCGTGACCTATCGGACACTTTTGGACTTTATTATGTGACCCCCAGTGGCACAACCGTATGTCTGTGGATTTGCAACGCTCAAAACCGGGTTTTGATACCTGTGATTGGTAGAGCACAGATATCCCATTGTGTAACTTTGTGTTTAATTCAAAATAACAATAAACGTGAGATGTTGTTAGAGATCTTGTTTGATCTGCTATCTACTGTCTCTAGCTATGTTGTTGCATTTAAATTAAGGTAAAACTGACTCATGTTCTCCTTATTTTCAGTTGAGACAATCATTGACCTATGTAGCGCCTACTCACCCAGAAGGATGGTTTTACAACAAAACACAGCGTTGCAGTAATTTATGTTAAAGCATATTTCAAAAGGAGAATGAAATATACCCAGGGCCTGTCACAAACGTATGTTCCTATTCACCCTTACTGCATGGTCGAGAGTTAAAGAGTCCCAGATTTGAAGTTCTCTTGATTTGTCATAATCGAGACATGATATCTCATTTGTTTATTAAGGATTTTACGGGAAACTGGGAAAAGCCGTGAGTGAAAGGGAAGAAGTTTGGAACGTTTCTTGACTGAGACAAAAAGTGAGCTGTCGAAGAAAGGTAACCTAGGAGATGCAGGCTAAGTACATCGATTTCTGTTAAGAAAGTGATAAGTATTTTAACTTTTACTGATGCTGTGCTTATATTGAACAAGTTAACTAAGCTAGAACTATTATATTATACAAAACGAAATGGTCGTTTCGGTCCCAAGCTAATCATCCGCTTTACCGAATGATAGTGATTTACCCTTAAACACCAGCCATCCTGAGAAAAAAACTTCGGATTGAACCAACTACTAGTTGGTTTGATTAGTCTTTGGAGGTTACGGATCGATTTTACGACTTCCCCTACCTACTTTGTTCTACTGACTAAAGGCTGTACACCTTGGAGACCTGTTACTGATAACGAAATGGTCCAGCACGAAAATCACACTATCTACCTCGGACTTCCAAGGGCCGATTGGAGTGCTCCAGACACCGCGAGAGCCAGGCGCTTTGCATATACATCATCCGTATATTAGGGCGAGCCAAACCCTAGGAGCCAATCCTTTACAAAGATGAAACGCGCTTCCCAGGACACCTGTCGACGTTTCTGAGTTCAGTTACGTTGTCGCACTTCATCCGAAGGTCGATCTTCGTGCCCTTATTAGAGATTATTAACTTTATTCCCTTTCAGTAAAAAAAAATAATTATATATACAAGAGAATTTCAGGACTTGTTCTGCGGACGTTCCCACAAGAACTCACCACATGTGTGAAAACGAGTCAGTGCACAGGTTTCGGATACACCGGAGAAATTGGTCTCAGAGAAACTTAACCCTCTTAGTGATGGTTTTATTGTTTTCTAAATATATAATTTGATTCGCTTCTCTCAGTCTACAAGAGAATATCTTCAGAATTGCACAGACAATTCAAATCTCACTTTCTGTAAACTAGAATGAGTAATAAGCAGTTATAATTAAACAATATAAGCGATTATAATTTTTTTTAAAATATGATTATTTATAATTGTTCATCAAAGCGCTAATCATTTTTCAGCGTAACGAAACGGGTAAAATATTCTCGTTTTTTTAACTGTATTAATAAAACTTGTCAACAGATGGCAGAATTTTGACAGCTTGAGTACTTTCAATCACCCGCTTTCATAAATTCGGATTTCTTTTCCCCATATTGATGAGTAAAATGTTCGTACTATATGTCTCCTCTAGCTGAATAAAAATGTTCTGGTATAATTAAGATGTTACTGTTGTATGTATTCTTATATGAACGAAAGTTTAATGTCGTGCCCAACCGATAAACCTATGCATTATAAAAGTATATTTAACTAAGTGTGCTGCTCGGTTAATTCTCCGTTTCGCGATAAGCACATAGCTTACTCTGATTCGAAGTCATTATGACCTTTTCCATGACGCCAGACCACCTTAGTATTTGAAATGTCATGTCCAGAAACAGATATTTATATCTATCTTTTTTTATCTCTTTTTTAGATAGATCAGTAATAATAATAATCTATCAAAGTTTACACATATTCAGTTAGCTAGCCCGCTAATGTATAAATATTTCTAACAAGTAAAATGTAAAATAACCAAAACTGTGTCCTGAAGAGAAATGCAAATTAGCATAAATAAACATTACTCTAATTGTTAATCGATTTTAAGGAAACTTTCATATCTAACTTAGTCAGATAAACAGGTGTGCCTCTGTCGATGCTGAATTGAAGACCTATTGTTTGTTTTTTCACTGATGAAAAATTTCGAAAAACAAGTGCACTAGTTTCTTCTGTTGTTCACACAAAATATACACTTGAGTCAGTTAATTGTTATGTACATGTAGTGATTACATAAATATGTAGAATAGTCCGATTATTTGCTGAAGGACAAAGATTAATATTCAGTGTAACAAGTAATTATTGCACCTCTGTAAAGCTTTCATGTCATGCTAAGTCAATGAGACATTTTAGAAACGTCTTTGTCAAATACCATTTTCTTAACCAACTTCTCCAAGATAACCGTCTGATAATAATAATAGTTGTATCTGTTACCTACTACTAATTGACGTGTATTTTTCAGTCTTTGTGTTTATAATTTTACTAAAACTTTTACCGATTACTTCTGTTGGCACACGTTTTTGTAGTAATATTTTTCTTCTGATGCATTTTCCATTAAAATGATTTTAGGCATTATGTATAGTCACAATTTTCAAAACAATATTGTTTTCAAACATTGGTTTGAGTTTCACGGAAAGCTACACAGGGCTATCTGCGCTAATAAAATAGCATTGATTCCAAGTACACTTGGACGACTCAGTTTCATAGATTAGTTTTGTCATTATTTATTAAAACTAATTCTTGAAGGCGGTTAATGTTGAATGTCTGCCCTTCCTCTGATCAGTAAAGTAGAAACTTTTGTTACTTAACCCTAGAGTTTGCTGACGTATTATTTTATCACATATATTTAATTTTTTTTTTTTTATAGATTCAAATATATATTGAAGTTTTAAAATTTAATTATGTTGGAAAACGTAATCATTACGCACGATATTTTTTGTTTTTCGCGTAAAGCTACTCAAGGGCTATCTGCACTAGCCGTCCCTAATTTTGCAGTGCAAGACTAGAGAGAAGGCAGCTAGTCATCACCACTCACCGCCAACTCTTGGGCTACTCTTTTACCAACGAATAGTGGAATTGACCTAACATTATAACGCCTCCACGGCTGAAAAGGGGAGCATGTTTGGTGCGATGGGGATGCGAACCTGCGACCCTCAGATTACGAGTCGAGTGTCTTATGTACATAGCAATGCCGTGGCCTTTACGCACAATGTTATACGCATATAAATCGTTCATATGTATAAGACTCTGTATAGTTTTTTAACTCACATTATATGGGTTATTGGTTTTTTTCTCTGTCAGTTTCTTTTTTCTACAGGAAATCAAAAATCTCCATAACTGCCTTTTACAGATGTGTATTGATTCTGTTTCCTCGTATTATGTGTGTGCTTGGTATTACAATTTCTACGTGCCCGTAGCAACCATTGAACCTGGTGATTCTTTTATAACACTTACCGTTTTTAAAGTCATGAGATTTGTCTCCTCTCCTTTTCAAGATGATGAATGAAACTTGCTTCAAACCTTTTCCAAAATGATGAGATTTACTTCACAATTTTTTCAAGGTGCGAGATTTATTTTGCTGTTTCTCAAAGGTGGTAAGATCTGCCTTATCACTACTGAGAACCATTTGACCTTTTCTATACCAAAACCATAATCTCTTCTATTGATGTGTAGTAGTCACATACTGATATCTTGAAAATTCTGAGTTTTGTGATAGTTGAAATAAAAGTAATTCTGTGATCCAAAATGTTCCAAATTACACCGTTTAATGTGCAATTTCCGTACTTCGCTGGGAATATGTTGTCTCCGGATGCTATTATAAGCTTCTAGGCCTCACCACTTTCAAACCAATATTACAATGTAATACAATCAATATTACATGGAATTATACCGTATTGACTAAAACGCAGTTTTCTCACGTTTACTTCAAAATAACAATTGCTTTTATCCGTGTTGTTAACAGACATTTTAGTCATTTTCGTAATTTTGTTTGGCAACTTTAGCAAAAAGAAATTACCAATCATCGAAGTTACATGTTGAATATAACCCTTCATCTATTCTAGATACACTGGTTTAGTCAGGCCTTTTCTCTTTTTTTCATACACTAGTCGGATCATAAGATTTAACTTTCAGTATTTTGATACAATTCTGCCAATAAAAACTGAAACCTTACCTTTATATTTATTCCACACATCGTATGAAATTATTGTGAAGGATTGACGTCAATTGTAATCCTCGATTTATTTTTTACCACGAGTACAAGACCAGGTAAATCAACTACACGGGTGCACGCGATCGTATGCGATTATGCGCATATTCTGTTTTCGAGTCCTATTTTCATCTACTACAGGTTTTTTTACTTGGTTACCTTTAAACTATAATATATCTACACATTATTTCAAGAGTTTTTATTTACTGAAGTATTTGTGTATTTACATGTACAACTGAAAGAAAGTTTAAAAATTGTAACAAATTGTATTAAATTCAGAGCTCATTGCAATCGAACACTAGCATATAACGGAAAATGTATATTATTTACTGAAATAATTTTAGCCATTGCTAGCTCATGATTAGTTAGGGAGTTTGTTCAGACACTGGCTGTGACTGGCTGACTGAGAGATAGGGGTTCATAGTTCCACAAAATATCACCGAAGAAAGATTTACTATGGGCACGTTGCTTCCACATCATGACAAACGGAAGTTGCTGTGCCGCCATGACACTTGACGACGAAAGTTTTCTGCTGACAAATAAATTATTGTCAAGAGATGTCACATGACATCATAGTTCGAGTATTACTCAACAGACAGCGCATTGTAATAGATACGTAGTGAAACTGCAAGTCATCTCACTATAATGAGTACGCAGATAGTCCGTGAGCAAACCACCAGAAGGTGATATAGACAAATATGACATACACTTTAGAGTAGGCATCATAATCTTAAAATTAATGAATTAATCCAATTGGCATAATTGTGTTTAGAATTACAGTTTCACTCTATAAGTAAAACATTACATATGCTATTTTAACATTATCTTTACAGTTTTCTATTATATAGGGTTAGATACAAATTTGATCTCGTCTCAACATATCTTTATGGTTTTAATTTACATATTTAACTGTATTAGATGTGTCTTACAAAGGCAGAGAATATTTCAATAAACGGATAGCATAAGTAAGGTTCTACAGAGAGGTGGTGTTATTGTAGTAGATAGTTTAAAAGTATGGTCGAAACATTGTAGTGTTTCTGAACATGTGATTACGTCATCAATATCTAGACTAAATTATATATCCTAAAGATGCAAGTCTATTATTTATACTTCTTAGTGGTATAGCGTAACACTAAGAGTGCACTTTACAAAGTATGCCATTTTATTCTAGTTCTCACTTATACCTTTATTTGTATCAGAAAGATGAATGGGGTTATGGTGCTGCCGTAGGATGAAACCTATTTCAACGTGTCTCAATTTATATATTTCATTTATATATTAACTGTTTTACAAAGGTAGATGATGTTACTACTTGGCTTATCTAAGTAAGGTTCTATTGGCGGATGGTGTTACCAGTTGGATTGTCTTAGTAAGGTTCTATACGCGGATGGTATTACCGAGATTAATATTGCTAGGGCAGATAATGTTTTTTTTTTTTTTTTTTTTTATAAACAAATAGCTAAATAGGATCATGAAGTGATCGTATGGTGTCTCAACATATGATTACGTCATTAATGTCCATTTCTAGTTAGAAATTTTCTGTCCCTTTAGGTATTAAACACTTCACTAATTCAGTGATGTCGAGAAACCCACTTGTGGAGAAATTTATATGTAAAAAACGGCTCCTTTGGGTTGAGAAAATATTTTACATAGAAGAGCGAACAACGTTTCGACCTTCTTAGGTCATCGTCAGGTTCACAAAGAAAGAGGTAACTGACCGGAAGTTGACCACATGTTTGAAAGGGGTTGTGTAACTGAGTTTCGGAATGTAGAGGGCGGTGTTAGATGTTTGAATATATAATTTTATTTATTTTATTATATTAATATAGGTATAAAGGCGTTCCTTTATAATGGTTTATTTTGGGTTTAAGTTGTTGTATAAATAAGGCTTCTTTAATTTTGCGTTTGTTTATGTTTATTTCTTTATTTAGTATTTGAGTGTTTTCTATGGTTATGTTGTGTTTATTTGACTTGCAGTGTTCGAAAATGTGTGAAGGTGACTTTTTATGTTCTTTGAATCTGGTTTCCATTTTTCTACTTGTTTCCAACTCTTGGGCTACTCTTTTACCAACGAATAATGGAATTGACCGTCACATTATAACGTCCCCACGGCTGAAAGAGCGAGCAAGTTTGGTGCGACGGGGATTCGAATCCGCGACTCTCAGATGACGAGTCAAATGCCTTAACCCACCTGGCCATGACGGGCCACAAGTTAAGGCTATTCACTGCCATATGAATAATGAACATAGGTCAGTAAGATAATATGGTTTCGTTTCTTTTGAATTTCGGGCTAAGCTATACGAGAGCTATATGCGCTAACCGTCCCTAATTTAGCAGTGTAAGACTAGAGGGAAGGCATGTTGAAATCTGTATGCGTTCTTATGGAAGTATTATTACACCATCTACCTTTCTAATACAAATAAATTTATGAATGAAAACCAAAATAAACCAATACAAAATCATACTATAATGAAATTCTTGCTTGAATGATACTAGAAAGACCTTTAATTACGCGATATGCAACCCTTAACATTGCAAAATTTTTATATTGTATGCATGTAGATTTGCAATAGGGGTCATGATTTTTCTCGTTTCGCTTCCGTTTCCTGTCACGGAGAACTTTATTTTTCTCCATTCTCAGGTGTGCAGGTATAGCGTCAAGAATGCTTCACACGCAGATTTAATGCACTGGTGTCATCTATATAAATATAATAGTACTGTCTATTGTATTTCCATATAAATACTTTGCTGGGAGTGGATAGATCTTCACCAAAACTGGTATGGAGGTTCATTAAGTTCATGAGGAGATACATTCAGATTTAAGTTTTCACATTTTTCGTTTTACTGTTTTATAGCTGTTTTTTTTTATTACACATAAAGGAAACAACTTTTCACGTTCTACGATAACCTTTCATTAATCGCGAATTTACATAAACTTCCATCCAGGGAAGGATACTCCAGTTAGAATAAATAATAAACTTAGATCTTTGGTGTATATAATTAAATCTAGACATCGATGATCTAATTACGCGTTGAGACGCCGTACATTAAGCTCACAATCCTATTGAACTACCCACCTATAATAACTCCATCAACATGTAGACTCTTATTAATGCTAACAGCCTTTGTAAAGACATGTAAAACAGTTAAATATATAAATGAAAACTAAAGATATATAGTCTTACAGAAGTACAGTAGCATTGTTCACCTGTAGAAATTACCTTTGTAAGGAGTACTTAATACAAAATAGAAAACTATAAAATTGAAAAATTAAAATTTTATATCTAATGTTGTACTTGTAAATGAGACCATGATTGTAAACGCAAAATTATGTAAATTAGATTAAATCATTAATTTTAAGACTTTGATTGGTACTACAAAGTTAACATCATATTGATCTACTTCAACCTCTGGTGGTTTGCTCACAAACAATCTGCCTGTACATTATACCAAGGCGCTCTCTGGTTTCACTTCGTGGCCCTAACAATGCGCTCTCTTCTAAATAACACTTGAACTAATATGTCACGTGACATTTATTAGCAACACGCTCTTTGGCAGAAGACAACTTCCGACAATCATTATGGCCTATCAACGTGCTCTCTGGTGACACACCGTGGAACAATGATGCAATTGTCTCTGGTGAGTGGCACTATGACATCATCGCTTCTACTCCATCATTTGCTCTGAACACGTTCGGCTGAACTACCTCATTTAACTACTCTCATGTTACCAAAGGAGTACAGCACAATAATTAGATAGCCTTTAAGAAATCTCTACAGTTTAAACTACTTCCAATTCAACCGAATTTAAACAACAAATATAGTTTTGTGGTTACGCTAGTACAATTTTAATTTAATTTTCATTCTTCCCAAACAAAATGGATTGTTAAACCTCAGTGAAGTTGAAAGTATTATAATATGTTTAATATTGATTAGAAAAACAAGAACCAGTTCTTAAAATAGATTATTAACCCACACACATACGTGTGCTTGTGTGTGGAATTTCGGTGGTGACATAGCAAAAAAATAATAATTGTAAATATTATTTTTAGCGCAAAGCTACCCAATAGGTTATCTTGGCATTGTCTAATGTGGTGAATTAAATTTGACCATTGTAAACCTATTATTTTAAATTTATTAACCCTAATTCAGAGGAAATAAAATTTAGATAATTATTTCCATTTTTAAAATATGTACAAAATAGTTAGAAATCTGAAATAACATACCTATGATTTTCAACGTGATGACAGTGTTGACAGTCCGTGCCTTGTGGAAGTCCACCCTGCACCTGTATTCTCCTGCATCTTCTTCTTGTACTGGATCCAGCTGGAGAAACGCTGGCCTGTTGATCATGTTAAAGTAAGCGCGATTCTCCAGCTGGGATCCCGATGATTGGTGGGCTTGATCCACATTACCACGCCTGGCGTCCAGGGTATAAATAGGTTGAGCCGAGTCATCCTTGTACCATAGAATGAGAGCTGCAGAATCATCAACGGAGGGGGAGGAGATGTCACATGGAAGAGCTACTTTACCACCCAAAACAGCGGTGTACAAAATGG
Organism: Tachypleus tridentatus; assembly: GCF_004210375.1. Lineage (NCBI taxonomy): Eukaryota > Metazoa > Arthropoda > Merostomata > Xiphosura > Limulidae > Tachypleus > Tachypleus tridentatus. The sequence goes on from NC_134836.1 coordinate 39,850,126, forward strand.
AAGCTACAAAAAAGTGAAAATGTAAAACGAATTGTCAAAAATCACAAAACAAAACCTTCAAAGTTCTGAAATCAGGTGACTATCAAAGCTAAAAATGTTTGGTAATCAGAAAGGAACGATCTGGAATGCTTAACATTTAAAGATGTTAAAGTGAACTGAATAAGGACCAACATAAGCTTAAGTTAAAGGACAAACTACTCTGATATATACAAAATAAGTTGGATAAGAATATAATGTGAATTAAATAGGCAACAGTAAATCAGCTGGAACTTAAATATTGTTAAATCAGAAAATGTATACATGATTACGCAACAAAAACATAAGACAATATTATACTGGGAGGAACTTAAATAGTATTAGGTTAAAAACATGTTCAAATAGAACACACAAAAGTAATCAGTTAAATAACTGAGGCATATTTATATCATAAATAAGTTAAATGAAATTATAGAACAGCGTATATTTCAAAGGATTCGTATTAGAATAGAGTAACGAATAGCTTGCAAAGAAAAATAGAGATAGATTACATAGATAGACTTTGACCATTATTGGACTGCATACACATCGACATAAGGTCATAATATGAAAGGCATACAGAAGTATAAATTAGATAAAGTTTAATAGCAATTTTGTTTTGAAAATTGCTATTAAACTTTATCTACCAGAAGTTCAAAAATATCACACAACATATTGAAAAATGCTTATATCACTAAAATATTTTTGTTGTTGTTTGTTCCTCAAACTTCGAGATAGTGTTGAAAAGAACTATACAAGGACAGAGTTAATTAGGATTCAATTGAAAAACGTTTAACCACTAAGACTAGAGGGAAGGCAGTTAGTCATCACCACCCACCGCCAACTTTTGGGCTACTCTTTTACCAACGAATAGTGGGACTGACCGTAACATTATAACGCCTTCACAGCTGAAAGGGCGAGCATGTTCGGTGCGACGTGGATTCGAACCCGCGATCCTCTGATTACGAGTCGAACGCCTTAACCCACCTGGCCATGCCGGGCCCTATCTCTATACATGGATACAAAATTACAATATAAACTAGCTGCAATGTGAATCATACACAGACTTTCATGTGTTAAATTATACAACAAAAGTATATGAATATAGTAAACAGAGATGCACTGGTTATCAGCAAGTTACTATAACTATTTTGTTTTTATGCATTGCATTACTTGCTCCATTTAGGGCTTTCTGTTATATAATGAATAATAATTTAAAAGAATGGGTGTAATGGATCCATATCAATAACTTACAACTGCAACGACTAAATGAACAGAAAACTATGTTCAACAAACTTTATTAAATCCTTCTCAGGGTATAATTTATACTTACAACAAGTACATGCCAAATCTTTAAAATATCGTAAAAAAATTAAATATAACTTAGTTCTGAGAAGTTCAAATTGAGAAATGAGCGCTCCTGCACTCATAAAACTATAAAATATCAGTGAGAATCCACATATATTGTAAACACACAAGTTACTTACAATAATTCTTAATTAAAGGCATAATTGGCTACACGTCATTGATTTATTTTACAAGTATTTTCTCAGTTTGTTTGTTATTTGTTTTACAACACTTGTAGTTTTATCAATAATATGAGCAGTACTAGCTTCTTTTTGGGGGCACCACTGTCCAAACTTTGATTCAAGACAAAAGTATTCTGTTTGTTAAACATAGCTTTACTTTTTCTCAACAACTGCTGGTCCATTTGCCCCAGTATGTGTAAAATCAGAATTATCTATTAAACCGTTCTTCTAAATGCTGAATGGCTGGACACAATCTTAGCAAACTTGCTCCTTACTTTTTGCTCTTTTTTGAAACTTCACCTGAAAAAAAATCACAAAATAAGCTTTTAAACTTGGATCTATAACTATTACATTTACTATTCGGTAAAAGAGAAAATAGCAATGAAATATTTTTCTCTTGATGTAGAGATTGAGAGAAAACACAAAATATTAACTTCTTATTTTTAATTGTAGATATTTCTTACATCATTGAAATGCCTTTACTTATTTTATACATTTTGAGGTAAAAAATATCATCTCTAGCCTCTCCAGTATTACTTATTGATTTCCTAATTAACTTGTAAAATTCCCTGAAACTTCACATTTTATATATATAAATTTATACATCCTATATGTCTAAGTATTATTTGGAAATAAATAACTTTGATGTTATGATTTTTTATGATTATGATTTTATGAAGATATAATCTTTAAAATCTGAGTCATTTAATTAATAACTCTTGAGATTAAATGTACCTTATATAATTCTGTAATGAACTTCCAAGCTTCAATATATTTATTTTTATTAAAGACTGCAGAAGATGAATTTCAGGACTATCTTCAGCAGCTCTAGAAACTAATGCAGCTGCTGTTCCTCTTCTGTAAGAGAATCGCAGTTTTATTCTCTTGTCTCCTTTTAAATTGGTCCTACACGTTTCTCTGACACTGTATTTTCTTTAAAAAATTGCCTTACATCTTTTCCACAACCTTGACTACGGAAGCTCCAAATACTCAGTATAACAGCAGAAGGACAAGGTAATTAATTATCTGATATGTTTTTGAATAGAACCTTTTGGAATATCCAAGAGAAGTGGCTTAAACTACAAATATACGGTTTGAATATTTTTAGATTTATTAAAAGGTTAATATCTCAGCAGAAGTTTTAACTCCTCTTCAAAGTAATCTACTAGAATCAGCTGCAGGTATAACTGACGGTAATTTTTTTCTCTGTGTTTTTTGGCTAGAGAAGATGGTGTTTGGCTTATCACTATCCTGGGTCTGAAACAATAATTAGATCTAATATAACTTGGCATATAGAAAAAAAATAATTCTATATCTGTTTCCATTATAAAACTTTAAAATGTGTATATGTAATATACGGTTACTTGCGTTTTGACAGTTGGCTGAAGTCACTAACAAGGTACGAATATATTCTGGCGTATCAATTAAGCTCAAAACCAACCTACTATACATAAATATTGAGAAGTAATGACTCTAATAGTCTTCGCATCTGCAGCCCATGATTTTAATGCCGGCTTAATCAACTTTTTGATGTGTTTTACTTATATTGTAATAGGAAGTTGGGTGAAATTCTAAAGGTATTCGAAATGTATTTGTAAAGCTAAGAAAAGTGTTCCAAATTTATTTGTAAATAAAGAATATTTATGAAATATATAAACAGGTTAAAGCATGAAAACATTGACATATTATATATTTTTGTTTGAACCTTTTCAATAGGTTAATGAAATGATTAGCGTTTTTTAGTTAAAAACTAAATTGTTTTATTGTGTCTACTTGGTCGACATAAACCTCTTACGTTATGAAATAACTCGACATCTGACATTAGATCGCTCTACAACAAATTATAGGTCCTCGTGTTCTACATAAAGCAAGTTTATCCTCACCCTTTAAAACGAGTCTCAGAAGTCAAATTTTTTACTGTAATGAAGCAACCATGACCTTAATAAGATAGCTTCAACTAATACTTTGTAGTCCACAAAATTAATAAAAAAATTCAGCATGTGCATTGTTACCTACCTGTATGCATTATAGTAACCTAATAACTCTGGTGTTTTTTTTTAAACCATAAAGAAATATAAGTTTCATAATTCAAGTTATTTCAATAAGTAAAGCGATCTAACAAACCTTTTTTACTTTTGGTATTACGAGGAAATATTTCTTCTTTTCATGGTAAAAATTTCTCCCACAGAATCGGCTTTAACATACTCCCCACATCCACTTTTGTAGGATCTCCTTTGTATGCGTAGGGTGAAAAGTAGATTACGATTCCAGGCCAGAACTGTAAGTCCAGTGACCAATGATCACTGAGGATGCAATAAGGATCATCAGAAAGCCCTACTGCTTTGGGATGTTTTTTTTTTAATTTTTAAGTTACTCAGACTGTATACGACAGTCACCATCAGCACGTCATACTCCAATCCTGTTTGGATACTCAACATAGTAAAACATCATGGTTATGAAGCACGAGTCATAATTGTGATTTATCTTGGTAAAATCTAGTTATTCAATGTTTAATATACATATTATTTAATATATAACATGGCAAGTGAATTACCAAAGGCAGAACTTTTGGCTTGTTAAACTTTACTTGTCACTTAAAATTTGAAAATGACAGATGTTCTTAAATTAAATTGAATTGGGTGTTATTGCTAGGAGAGCCTTAGGGTAATTTGTAGGATGTAAAGCCTGTGTCAAGGCCTTTGTGAAATTCCTAAGGCAAAATATAATAGTAGAAGTAATAATATTATAACTACCTTATTTAGAATGGGTACTTAGGTAGATTTTTGGAACATACTTGTACGGCACATTGATCAACGTATGTGACGGGACTCCATAATTGGAAGGATTGGAGCCTGCTCTTTGGCCTATATTAAACTCTTCTCAAGTGTACATCAAATCAAGTTATAAGTGTCACCAAGTTCGTGTGGCATGATTACTTTGTTGGGAAAATTAATGGAACGAATCAGCTTCTTTAAGGAATGATTATTATATGGTAAGTAAAGATAAACTTCAGTAAATTAGCATCCGATATATGTAAAGTAGAAACTTCAGGGAATGATTATCAAATGGTAAGTAAAGTAGAGACTTCAGTAAAGCAGATTATGAGGTGGTAACAAGAACTTTAGTGGATAAGTAATAGATGTTAAATAAATAAAAACTACAGAGATAGTTGAAAAGAAAAACCTCAGTGAATGCGATTTGAGTGGTAAGTGGAAAATAGAAGTCATGGTGTGTTATAGAAATGCGTCAGAAAATTAGCATCACAATCACGATAATCAAAAGACATTTCAGTAAACAATTATATAATGTATCTTATAAGCATATCACATAAAAAAGAATCTTTGAATATTACAGTAGTGTGTAACTTTCCATGAGTTGATGAACATAGTTAATATCTAAGTGTTTCTCGTCATAAAATCATCAAAGTAAGAGACTTGCTGCATATTAAATATAATTCTACGATGTATTCGCGAAGGTACTTTCCATTAATTCAACGCTGAAAGCGTGGATCTGACACGACATGATCGACTAGTAACTGTTTTGTTTTGATGCAAATTGTATGATTGTGATAAAAGCACATTACGTTGAGTTCAAGAAAGCTTATAAGCAGCTAATAAAGTTAAGCAACAGTTCAGATCCATTTAGTGTCTCTTCATTGTTTTTAAAAAATCGAACAAGTAGAAGAACAAATATAATCATCTACATGAAAAATGTTAGAGACTCAGTTTTACAGATACTGCGGAACCAAGAACTAAAAACATCGCAGTAATAAAAACAGCATTTGATGTTCTCAAATCATAAATAGCAAACTTAGTTTCCACATTACCAAGAATATTGTAATGACACAACTTCAAAACTTGAGATATAAGTACTGTTAAGTAATTACCACCAAACGATGTTATTAGCTCATCCAATACATTTTAATTATATTAAATGTAAAATTTAATCTGTTGCAGTGTGCTTAAAGAAACTACTTTTTTAATAAACCTTTAGCCACACATTCGATGTATTTGGGTAGCATATTGGTATGGTATAAAAAATGTATACAGGCAAGAAACAAAACATATTATGTTTAGGTTAAACAAAAAAAAATACTTTGACGCTTCAGGGTTTGCTAAATAAGAACTGGAATTGGATTTTTAAACTGGAATAGAATCTTATTTGCATGTAAGATAAACAGCCAGGTCAACAACCCTTGATCTCAGATTTAGCGGTTCTTAATCAAATTTAACAACCAACTAGAAGAACTGTAGCCAATTAGCAACACCCGTTACTACACAGGCTTAATAATCCTGAGAACTGTAGCCAATCAGCAACACCCGTCACTTAATAATCCTGAACTAACTTTCTCTTTTGTAAACACACTCATACATGAAAGAACGGGATGCGTTCAGTGGATCAAGTCTTGAATCTTAGACTCTTCTATCCGCAACCCCAGAAGATTAGCATATTTACTGATAAACTATACACCTGTTATAAACATTCTAAAGCTGTGGTGGTTTGGGTAGTTGATCTTTTAAATGCCCAGCATGGCCATGTGGTTAAGGCACTCGAATGTTAATCGGAGGGTCGCGGGTTAGAATCCTTGTCACACCAAACATGCTCGCCCTTTCAGCCGTGAAGGATTTATAATGTGACGGTCGATCTCACTATTCGTTGGTAAAAGAGTAACCCAAGAGTTGGCGGTGGGTGATGATGACTAGCTGCCTTCTTTCTAGTCTTACACTGCTAAATTAGAGACAGCTAGCACAGATAGCCCTCGTGCAGCGTTGCGCGAAATTCAAAACAAACCAAACCAATTGTTTTTCAGAATTATAAGTTTTTACTCTTACAATACATTAAAATCAATATACTAGAGTGGTAAATTTCATCATATAAAAATTGTTTGTAATGTAAGTATGATAAATAACATTAATTTACTAGGTTATTTACAATTTGTTATTTTTCACAAAAAAATCTTGAAACTGTATTTCACGCTATTGGTTTTGCTCTGTGTATGCTTATAAAACTTTAGAATTGTGATTTTGAAATTTTTTGGCAATATATTTCAGTTAAAATAAAAAGAAAACGCGTCTAATAATACTAACATAAATCAAAATTATATAAACCAAACAGCTTTAGCGTAGAGGTAATGCATTGATTTCAAGTATTCAGGCCTATAGCTTGAAATTAAATTTATTTGTATTCTTGTTGAGATATTTAAACTTATGAAATTCAACTATTTCCTTTCATACAATAGGAAAAGGTTTAAGTTTCCCTACTCTCATGAAATATTTTTTCAAAATCAGTATTGCGGTTTTCTATACTACAGTTTCGTTTTTAATTACTTTAACAACTATAAAAATATTCCTTCACATTTTAATTTGATATTTGTCATTAAAGTAGTGAAATATAAATAAAGAATGTATTTTATTATAAGTAAGATTTGTCGGTTATCTGCTTTGTGCCAGAAGCTACTGGAACCACCGTACCGTGATCATGGTCGTGATTTAGGTCGTAAGACCTGAGAAATTCAAATGCGCACTGAACCTTTTCGTCCATCCTTAGCGTAGTTTAAATGTATACAAGAATGTTATCACCATTACCTACAAAGAAAGGTGTTTTTTTAATAGATTTATAGCGTTATAAGCTTTCACATTTTCTTTAACCCACCTTAGTTATGCTATAACTACTAAGGCTTTCAGCTGCCGTCCTTGATGAACTACTGACCAGTACAAAGGTATCCTGTCAGTAATACCCTGACATGCAATATTCACTCTACGGATTGATTGCCATTGTCATAACTTGCCCATAGTTTAAGAGGCGCGATCTATTTTATATTTCACCAGTGCAAATCCTGCACAGAGCTAATCAGAGGACTAACACTTTCACAACTTTCAAACACCTGTTGTACACATTTACAGTAACAGCCTGATACCAGGAACGTGCCCTTAACAACATAATTGTAAACATTTTTATCCAGTGCTTCTTGTAATAGAAGAGTCAGAAACTTTACCGTTCATAAACTTTATTACTTAATGCTGTTTTTAATAATAAATTCGATATCATGAATATCCATTGCTTTAAGGAGCTTTATCAATCGCTTGCATAGATGATAACAAACTCAATAACATTTTCAATCAGTCCTACCATTAATAACGAACTTATGTATCTCAGGACGGCTGGTACGTGTATTAATACATTTACCAAAATAAAGCACATAACAAACTTTCAACCGTCTTAGGTTATCTTCAGGTTAACGAAGAACCTTATCAGAATTGTTAACCTTAAAAAAACCTGAGAAGACCGAAACGTTGTTCTTACCAGACATTCCGAAATATATTCTTACTTCAATTAGGTTTCTCGTCATCACGAATAACGCACTCAGCATCGTTACATCATTGATGACACATTAAGTAAGTTTTCTTCTCAATTCAACTCCTAAAGTCACATCCACAAAAGTTATTATTGAGTGTTGATATTAAAATAAATTTACATACTTTACCTCTATTGTTGTTTATAACGTATCCATAAACTATACTGCCCTGAATAACATACTCATAAATACCATCCATGGCGTTTTTAATAACATATTCAAAACCTTAATACTCGCTACTGTAGTAACGACGCACTTACCTACCCTAATACTCGAATCATATACAACTTTTCTTTATAAGAAATTCAGAAATTTCTAAATAATGATAATTATAACAAGCAGAAACTGGACCACAAAATATATCCATTAATAATTCAGAGTATGGGTCTCCTAATTCGGCTCATAATTAAACCTTATGCTACTCTGAATGACGCATTCATAGAAACTTACAAACAAACGCTTCTATTAATAACGTATTTCGAAAATAGCACCTAATGCTGTCTGTGATATAACATTTACAAGCATACTATTTAATGATATTTAATACATTTACAGAACTGATTTTTTCAAATAAAAGTATTTATTCTTTTCTCAAAAACAATCTAACATCAATCAGTGTTAGGGAACGGTTATTGATATTTAGAATAGTCCTACAGCATTCATAGTATTCTAAAGTATTCATCTCTGCATATAACCCGAAAAAAATATGCTTCCATATAGTGGGGAGTTAGGCATTCCTTACGTATTATAATATTCAGTTGCTATGCATTTGTTTTAGTTACCTAGAAATCAAAATATTCAAGCTCAGAATGCCATATACTTTAACATGGGCGTTGGTTTCCATATTATTATATGATTTTTGTTGGGTGAATGTTGTTGTTTTTTTTCTGTTTAAAAAAGTGAGATCTTCGACTTAATTCCAGTTCTAAGCAAGAATGTAAATTTCCATGTAACTATTCTGCTTGGATAAATACAATTTGGTATTCATGACTCCTACTATTTCGAGAAATCAAGCGTGACGTAACGTGTTACGCATTGAATTTTATATAGGTTAGATGATTTGAAATTAAGTCTGTTATATTTGAGTTTAAAAAAATCATCTTTAACTTATGAAATATCCTATCATAAATTTAGTTATTTCCATTACACTTACTCAATACATACTGATATAATTTTCTGAATAAAACGCTCTCACAACTCTGTCCTTTAGTTACCGGTTTTTTAACAGTTTAAAAGGAAACAACAACAATAAAAGCTCGAATAAATAAAACTTCAATAACTATTTAACTGTTATTAACTTCTTATCAAACTGAGATATTTGCATTGATATTTCTAATTAAATATACCAATTTAACTAGAGGATATGACGCCATGAGACGTAACCAATAATTCTATATAGCTAATTAAATAGTTTGATGTAATTAGGGGTATTATGTTATGAGACAAAAACCAAGAATGATTAAAATTCAACAATTCGTTTACCCAGGTAATAATAAGCGATATTTTTGGCAGTAATACCAAGGTCACATGTTCCCTACTTATATTTTATTAACATTTTATATAGATAAAATGTATAAGTTTTGTACATTTTCAGTATAGAAGAAACTGTTTTTTTTTCTTTTTAAAATGGAATTATTTGCGTTAGTGTAAATACACGCAAAGGGATATCTGCGCTCTGATTGATAGATTGATTAATTATTTTGGAATTAACCACAAAGCAATATGAAATGTAACCTGTGCTCTTCTCACCGAGGGTGTCACAACCAGTTTTCTAATAATGTGAATCTGCGGATATACTGCTGTGCCAGAAGAACGAACACATCGCGAATGCTCCGCCGTTAAAAATCTAATTTTTAAGACTAATAAGTGAAACGGATTTACTATTATGTATTTATTATAATATTGATGTTTATTTTAGTTAAATATATATTTAGAAATCCGTGTAATTTACACTGTTAAATGTGTATTGTGAAACTTCCGCATTTTCTCCAAGTTTATAGAATATTCTAGAATGTAAGAATCAACTATGTATACATCTAAGTAAATACCAGTATTGTTGAGCCAACTGAACTTTCTAAAATTTCGAATAAATGTTTATAAATCACAACACGCGAAAAGACAGTTTGATATTATTGTTGGTCAGCTACAGTCGGTATATTACTAATCTTGGAAGCTACAATTATAATAAACGTTTATTAATAAGAAAACCTATAGATATTTGACCAGGAATATGTGTAGATTTTGAACAACACAAATTTCAGTGAATTAATTTCGGAAGTGAGTATTTTTACGGGGACATTAGATATTTTTGTGGGGGGTGAAAATCACATGTAAACAATTGTGCTTGTTTGTTTTTGAATTTCGCAAAAAGCTACTCGAGGGCTTTGCTAGCCGTCCCTAATTTAGCAGTGTAAAGCTAGAGAAAAGGCAGCTAGTTATCACCACCCGCCGTCAACTCTTGGGCTACTCTTTTACCAACGAATAGTGGGGTTGATCGTCACATTATAACGCCTTCACGGCTGAAAGGGCGAGCATGATGTGTGCGACCGTGATTCTAACTCGCGGCCTTCAGATTACTAGTCGAATGTCTTAACTCACCTGGCCATGCCGGGCCTCACATGTAAACAAACTAGCTTACTTCCTGTGAAGTGAAGCGTACCTGAGCATCAACATAGAATTAATTCGCTCCTTGTGAACAGTCGATAAAATATTCAGTTTCAGACCATATAGAAAACACAGTATTGTTTGTAAGTTTGTAAAACTTTTGTATATAAATTATTATTTGTAATAACTATTTATAACAACCGTTATTATAAATTATATTTTCTTTATATAGTAAAATATATTTGTGTTTAGAAAAAAAATTATATGTATCAATCTTGTTGTAAAATATCATAAATTTAATACATAGTTAGTAATCACCAGTAGATTCCATCTAGGAACATAGGGCCGCAATCGCTTGTGGATTCTTCAACAAGTATTTAAGTGAGTAGGTTGTTAGCCCACTGCACCGAGCCGTCCCTAATTTAGCAGTGTAAGACTAGAGGGAAGGCAGCTAGTCATCACCACTCACCGCCAACTCTTGGGCTACTCTTTTACCAACGAATAGTGGGATTGACCGTCACGTAATAACGCCCTCACGGCTGGGAAGGCGAGCATTTTTGGCGCGACGCGGTCGCAAACCCGCGACCCTCGGATGACGAGTCGCACGCCTTACGCGCTAGGCCATGCCAGGCCCAAATTTAATACATATGGTATTTAATTAATTTCTAAATTCAAAGTACAATTTTCGGTTATTTGAAATCGTGATGCGTAACGTACGTAACATAATAAATAGGAGACTCGTCCGAGATAAATTTATAATATGCAACAAACATAATCATAATTTAGTGGAAAATCCGGGCTTTATGCTTCTCAACAAGTGACTCACATCTAAAGCAAAATAAAACGTGTTAATTCTAGTATAGCGTTCAATACTTATCTATCTGGCTATATTTTGAAACATAAAAATATACCTAGAAAAGTAAGTAAATTGTGCAAGCTTTATTAATCTTTCTGCACATAATCTAACCAAGTATTCGGCCCGACATGGCCAGGTGGTTAAGGCACTCGATTCGAAATCCGAGAGTTGCGGATTCGAATTCCTGTCACACGAAATATGTTCGTCCTTTCAGCCGTGAGGGTGGTATAATGTGACGGTCAATCCCACTATTCGTTGGTGAAAGAGTAGACCAAGAGTTGGCGATGGGTGGTGATGACTAGCTGCCTTCTCTAATCCATAATCTTACACTGCTAAATCAGGGACGGCTAGTGCAGATAGCCCTCGAGTAGCTTTGCAACGAACTTCAAAACAAGCAAACAAACCAAGTAATTATTTTCCTCTCTGAAATGTTATGTTTTGGGAACACGAGCATATATTTCTCACGTGCTTTGAAAAATAATGTCGTTGATGTGTTAATAAATTTTGTTAATTGCACATCAGTGAAACATTTAATAACAATATAAATGTTTCATTGAAATATTCAATAAATTTAATACTAGTTCAGTAAGGTATTCAATAAAAATAACATTACTCTAGTGTAGTATTAAGTAAAATCAGTATTATTTTAGTGAACTATTCAGTAAAACTACCATTACTTCAGGGAAGCATTCTCTAAAATTAACATTAGTTGAATGGAGTAGTCAATAAAACTATCAAAAGTTTAGCAAGGTATTCCCTAAAACTAACATTACTTCAATGATTATTCAGTAAAAATTAGCGTTAGTTCAGTAAGATATTTGGTGATATAATATTTTTTATCTTAGCATATATACAATTGAAATAACTATATAAATAATTTGATACGTTTACAGTGTAACAAACAACCATTACACTCAAGAAAGTAATGCAGGATTTAGACTTGTTAGTGCTCGTCAGTGGTATTAAATAGAAACTTTTATTTGTTCCAATATCCTGCTGTGTAAAACTGTGAATATAAAATACATTACCATTGAAAAAGCAATTAACAATACTGTCCAATCACAAGTAGGTTCACATTTTGATCGAGACAAAAAAACAACCTAGCATTCCTTGTGCAATAAGAAAACAAAGATAAGCGAGGATAAGAGACTAGTTCATTAATTATTAAACAAGAGTATTCGCATTAAAAGTCTCTTTACGATATTTTATTAAAATACGAGCCTAATTTTACATGGAAAAGTAATATATTTGTCATATTGTACGAGAAAGCACCCAGATGATCCATGGGATCAGCAACTTCATAAATACGAACATAATATACATGCTATAGTATTCTTTTAATTTTGTCATAGAACCGCGAATTACACGTTTATGTCGAAGACTACATATCAAATTTATTATTACTGTACCTATATATGGCTTAAGTAGAATTCTGGTAGAACTAATGTATACATATGTATATTTCTTGTTTTCATCGTCTTGATCATATAATGCAGGAGTATTTAATAGTTTCGTGCGTGCTTTCCTAGGAAATTAAAAGTCTGGTTATAGAGAAAAAATACCATAGGTACGATTATTTATGCAAGTGCTCGGAAAATGTCACATACATAAGTACCCAAACTTATTTATAGTCACCAACACTATTTATTTCATAACTTTTCTCCGAATTTGTGGTTTTGTCAAACAGAACTAGTTCGTGAGAAAGAACTATTCTATGGAAACGTTGGAATCTGACGGAGTTTAACGCAGTTTTCTTCGGTAAAACGTGTTTATTATCTACTACTTTCTTGTCAAACAAAACTAGCTCGTGAGAAAGAACTATTCTATGGAAACGTTGGAATCTGACAAAGTTTAACGCAGTTTTCTTTGGTAAAACATGTTTATCATCTACTACTTTCTTGTCAAACAGATCTAGCCCGTGAGAAAGAACTATTCTATGGCAACCTTAGAATCTGACGGAGTTTAACGCAGTTTTCTTCGGTAAAACGTGTTTATTATCTACTACTTTCTTGTCAAACAGAACTAGTTCGTGAGAAAGAACTATTCTATGGAAACGTTGGAATCTGACGGAGTTTAACGCAGTTTTCTTCGGTAAAACGTGTTTATTATCTACTACTTTCTTGTCAAACAAAACTAGCTCGTGAGAAAGAACTATTCTATGGAAACGTTGGAATCTGACGGAGTTTAACGCAGTTTTCTTCGGTAAAACGTGTTTATTATCTACTACTTTCTTGTCAAACAAAACTAGCTCGTGAGAAAGAACTATTCTATGGAAACCTTGGAATCTGACGGAGTTTAACGCAGTTTTCTTTGGTAAAACATGTTTATCATCTACTACTTTCTTGTCAAACAGATCTAGCCCGTGAGAAAGAACTATTCTATGGCAACCTTAGAATCTGACGGAGTTTAACGCAGTTTTCTTCGGTAAAACGTGTTTATTATCTACTACTTTCTTGTCAAACAAAACTAGCTCGTGAGAAAGAACTATTCTATGGAAACGTTGGAATCTGACGGAGTTTAACGCAGTTTTCTTCGGTAAAACGTGTTTATTATCTACTACTTTCTTGTCAAACAAAACTAGCTCGTGAGAAAGAACTATTCTATGGAAACGTTGAAATCTGACAAAGTTTAACGCAGTTTTCTTTGGTAAAACATGTTTATCATCTACTACTTTCTTGTCAAACAGATCTAGCCCGTGAGAAAGAACTATTCTATGGCAACCTTAGAATCTGACGGAGTTTAACGCAGTTTTCTTCGGTAAAACGTGTTTATTATCTACTACTTTCTTGTCAAACAGAACTAGTTCGTGAGAAAGAACTATTCTATGGAAACGTTGGAATCTGACGGAGTTTAACGCAGTTTTCTTCGGTAAAACGTGTTTATTATCTACTACTTTCTTGTCAAACAAAACTAGCTCGTGAGAAAGAACTATTCTATGGAAACGTTGGAATCTGACGGAGTTTAACGCAGTTTTCTTCGGTAAAACGTGTTTATTATCTACTACTTTCTTGTCAAACAAAACTAGCTCGTGAGAAAGAACTATTCTATGGAAACGTTAGAATCTGACAAAGTTTAACGCAGTTTTCTTCAGTAAAACGTGTTTATTATCTACTACTTTCTTGTCAAACAGAACTAGTTCGTGAGAAAGAACTATTCTATGGAAACGTTGGAATCTGACGGAGTTTAACGCAGTTTTTTTCGGTAAAACGTGTTTATTATCTACTACTTTCTTGTCAAACAAAACTAGCTCGTGAGAAAGAACTATTCTATGGAAACGTTAGAATCTGACAAAGTTTAACGCAGCTTTCTTCGGTAAAACGTGTTTATCATCTACTACTTTCTTGTCAAACAGAACTAGTTCGTGAGAAAGAACTATTCTATGGAAACGTTGGAATCTGACGGAGTTTAACGCAGTTTTTTTCGGTAAAACGTGTTTTTCATCTACTACTTTCAACAAACTGTTTTTATGATGAGTTAATAAAGTGTAAATATACAGATAGCTATTATACATTTTATGATCCGTACATGTTAGCGAGTACTCTTTAAAACATATTTCAATGAAAATGTAGCCCTTTGAAAAAATGTGATGTCTTTAAAGTATCTTTCTGATAATCACATGTAAGTCCCCTTAGCTAGAAACCAGGTTTAAGAATAATAAAGTTAACCATTACACAGTTATTAATTAGATCGAAATTAGAGCTATACATATGAGCTTTAGGAGTTGCACATCTGTTGACCAAATCTACACTTGAGATATATCGTACAATCCTACATAACAGTCTTAATTACTAATACTCCGTTAATTAAATCTACGCTTCAAATACAGCGTACGATTTTCGATAACAATCTTAACTCTTGAATTAAATTCAATATATAATAAACACAATTAAGAGTTTGATAAAGATATGTTTGACTATATCAACCAACTTCTCTGAGATGCCATAGTTTCAAACAAAATATCTGCTTTTATAAGTATTATTAATAACCAGTGGTCATTTTAAAAAATACAATTATACTATAAACAATGATAACAGCGTAACGTAGTTAGCTTTCTCACAGACATTTAGTGTTCCATGAAAAAGCGTAAATACAGGGTAAAATAAGAACTGCCAGCCAGTACTATATAAATAATAAATATTACATTTGCAACCACAATGTCTTTCGAACTATAAATACAACTTACCTATGTCTATCGAAACACTGTATTAAAAAATGGAATCAAAATAATAAAGTAATATTTTCAAAAAAAGGAATCAAGTGTAAGGATGTCTAGAAAACAATGGAAACAAGACAGTAACGATTACATTTGTACCATCACTACATATGCCACCACTACCATCTTGTTTCCATTATTTTTAAACGATTGATGTTGGTCACTCTTACATTTATTTACTTTATTGAAAATTGTTTTCTTTACTTCTGCATATTAGTCTTTAACCCGTGTTTTGCAATAAATTATTCTCTCTGGTTCCCTAGTAGCAGAGCCTACGGATTTATAACGTTAGAAATCGGGTTTCGATATCGGTGGTTGGCAAAACACAGATAGCCCATTGTTTAGCTTTGTGCCTAATTTTAAACAGATAACGTATACGTATGCCTCGTCCTCCATGCGGGTAACACATCTAGCCCATTTTTTAACTTCGTGCTTAAAGGCAAACAAGCAAAACTGATTATTTATAATAAAATAAAGTCGCCAAAGTAATTTCTCATATCTCTACCTTGGCCTTAATTTACAAAAAAGACGAATAAAACGAAAGACATTATTGAGGAATGAAATATTTACAAAATAATGAAGCTTTTGCTATTAAGAAAATACCAGCTTGAATTGTTTGCTTGAATATTTACTTAAATGAAGAATAAATTAAATATAACGGAAATTTACGTTTGTGCATATATATATCTTCAACTGAAGAAATAGAGAAAAAAATACAAAGGCTAAATTAAAACTTACAAGATACTTAATATTGTATTCAGTTCGGATATACTTCTTTAAACCTGTGTATATCCACGTATGAACCTTGATATGGTCTCATTAAGACACTGATTAGGTTACCATTATTACATTTCTAAGTGTTTAGGTTATTTTTGATTGCTTTTTTTCTTAATATAGTTGTAATATTAGACACCAAAAGACATTTGATAACAACAACGTCTATCATTATTAGTGTAATACTAGACACTAAAAGATATTTTACAACAATAACGTCTATCATTATTAGTGTAATACTAGACACTAAAAGATATTTTACAACAATAACGTCTATCATTATTAGTGTAATACTAGATACTAAAAGATATTTTACAACAATAACGTCTATCATTATTAGTGTAATACTAGACACTAAAAGATATTTTACAACAATAACGTCTACCATTATTAGTGTAATACTAGACACTAAAAGATATTTTACAACAATAACGTCTATCATTATTAGTGTAAACAAGTAATCCTATTAACGTTTCCACATGTTCTGATTGTAACCATAACTTGTCATTCAAAAAAATGTTACTTCACACGATTATTGAAATTTCAATGGGAAATTTATATTTCAAGTTTTAAAAATTTAAGCTACAAGTAATACATATACAGTTACATACAGCAGTTGACGTTTGTATTTGGAAATATATACCGTATTAAATATAATGAATTTAAATATCAAGACTTTGTCAATAACGATTTGATTGGTGAAAAGTTTGGTTTGTTTTGAATTTCGCGCAAAGCTACACGAGGACTATCTGCGCTAGCCGTCCCTAATTTAGTAGTGTAAGGCTAGAGGGAATGTAGCTACTAATCACTACCCACCGCCAATATTTGGGCTACCCTTTTACCAACGAATAGTGGGACTGACCGTAACATTATAACGCCCCCATGGCTGAAAGTACGAACATATTTGGTGTGAGGGGGACTCGAACCCGCAAACCTTGGATTATGAGTCGAGTGCCTTAACAACCTGGCCATGCTGGGCCTGGTGAAAAGTACTCAATTATCTTATTATGATAACTGTGTAAACCTGCCTTTCATCCTAAAAGTTCAATACAAAATCTATTGATTATCACGAACAGGACACAAAGTTAACCTGGAAACTATAAATAATCAGAACGCGTTTTAAGACACGATCTTACTCATAAGATATAATTCATTAACAATCTGCACCAAACTAAAAACACATCATTCATCAAAGAAGTGTATTAATCATTGTTAATTACAATCAATTAAAGATATTCTAACGAGGAATAATCATAAGGCCTTTATGATATGTCATTTGTCATTGTAAATGTACCGTTAATCAACTACCCAATACAGAAAATGCATCTTTTTTAATGAATAATGAGATAAAAGTTAAATCACGTAATTCATTAAAAGAAACATGGTATTGACAAATATTAATGATGTGATTAATGGAGTAAAAAAATGTTTAAATTAGAGCATGTGGTTGGCAAAGAACAAAGAGTTCATTAGGGAAGAAAATATTTTATTTTATTCAGCGGTAAAACTATTCCTATAGATCATAGTTTCGTCTTCATTCTATTTCATATTTCTTTAGTTCTGGAGTCACAGTAAAACTCAGGAATCAATAGGATTACGCTTAATTTCTTATTGTCTGTACTCCTCCGATTTCGTCTCAGGCCTCCAGTTTCTTCTTGGTTTTTAAAATTCCGTCAGATTCATACGATGAGAAACTGTCAACAGCAACAACAGCGAAAATAAAAACCTATACCTTTCGTTTTCGCTTCACATCAAGTTAAGTGCAGCGTGTACTTTACGTAGCGATTTTCGACAAGGATGAAATGATGTTAGAAAAAAATAAATCATGAATGACATATGATAAAATACACGTTTCAATGAAAGTCATGAGGCCTACAGTTAATGCCATATAAATCATTATCGAATACCACATCCTAACAAATGTACTGGCAATAAAAATCATCAGTACAAAGAGTAGATGAACATCTTTAAAATATATGTAATACGACGTAAGATTGGTTCAGGCATTGACCAATAGGCTTTCTTGTTTACAATAGGCATATGGACTTACTGATCATCAATTACTCTGTAAAAGACGTTTTTTCTATAAATCAAAAAACGAAATTTATTTTCTCACGAGACATTCACGGATGAAGATAGAAAGAAGGTTAAATGGGGAAATATTACACAAAATTCCAGTAAGTTAAGTATTGGCTGTTGTCATTAGAGCCATTCAATTAAACAGTAAAGAATACTTATTGAAAGAACACTTTAATCAGTTTTCCATTTTCAGGTGTCAGGAACAAGAAACAAAATCTTCACGTACTAAAAAAAATAGCTTTGAGTAAAACTTAAATAAATAAACATATGATTTATTTCTTAATGCCTAATCATTGAATCACATTAAACTGCAATTTAAAGTCTATACAGAAGTTCCCACCATCTACACTTTGTACATCGAGTGAAGATATAAGGAGTGGTTCCAAATATTTTAGCTTGGCACTTTTTCCTTTCGGGACAGGTCCCGGCCTTTCTTTCCACTGCTGCCTTTGCCTCCACCCAAAACAACATTTAGAGAGACATTCTCCACCCAAAAAGTCAAGAATAATAACGATAATTAATTTATTAAAATAATAATAAAAAAACCCACCACTTAATCTTAATAACAATCCACGAAAGGGGACGAAGAGGAACTACAAAGTTCCTGAACACCCCAGTTGGAGAGAGAACTCTTCTGATTTCTCTCTCTCTAAACTGAACCCCTGCCACGTTAGTTTAGTTTAGTTTAGTTTTAGCTTGAAGCCTCAGGACCTTAATTAGATGCCCTAACTGACAAACCAAAACAGTATTTTATATTTTAAGATATCCACTGCAACACAGTGGATAATTTCGTTACAATTTTGGGTTTGAAAAAAAAATCTCAACCAGTCAGAACGTTTAGTAGTCAATGTTGACTACAAAACAACACTTTTTTTTATATTTTTCTTTTTGATATCAAAGAAGTTTTAGAGTATTTCTAGATGTTTTTCTTTCCGTAATTTTTTTTTTCTTTTTCGATATCAAAGAAGTTTTAGAGTATTTCTAGATGTTTTTCTTTCTCTAAAAATATATTTTTCTTTTCGATATCAAAGAAGTCTTAGAGTATTTCTAGATGTTTTGAGCTCTTTTCCTCTTCCCTAAGACCTTCTCACATGCTCTAGTGATCTGAGAAGTTATCTTTGACCCTAAAATTACAGGGAATCAGAGATCAAATAAAATATACATTTGAGTATTTTTACACTGCCAAGACATTTTATACTATTTTTCTCTTCCGCGCGATAAAATAGTTGCAGCTTTCATAAAATGAAATAAATTAATAAATCATTCACTCACAAATAGTATTCTAGTCTAACACAAGCTGCCTTTTTTTTGCTATTAACGAAAGGGTTTTTATCGTCCAAAATGCTGAGGTTTCTTTATTTATAAGAACACAGAAAATTCAAGGATGTTATATACATCGTTTTTGTATTTTTAAAGACACTACAAAATAAGTAAAGGAAGCGAGACTTTTTTTGGAACTAAGTAGAAAGATGCGCATGTAACACTAATAAAAAGTGCTATCACTATTGCATTCCTCTTCAAAGCTCCATTTTTTCATATTATATCATAAATAATTATTTTATATAACTTTCTTACTATGACAATATCAGAGCGAAGTGTTTAATGTGCCGGTCTCAGAAGCAGAAAGTCCAATATTCGCGATACGATGCCACGGAACGTGCTTCGTACTTTCAAACGTAATGGTGGTACTAAGAGGGATTGCCAATCCAGTTATGCGTGAAAAGCTCTTTTATTGGTATTGCTGCCAGCTGACTGTCTTTGTCTTCGTATCTAATTCATATACTTGAATTCTAGGGGTTTCTAGCCTTATGTTTAGATCGTACACTCATAAGGTGTTGTTCAGAATGAAACCCCTGATAGTAATGGCAATCCTTTCTATCCTATATTCTCCCTTATAACATCGGTGAAAATATCTCTTCTGTTTTTAAGAAATCCCCTAATCAAACTATGTTATATCAAAAGACTTATTTACATCTTCATGTATACATTTCAGTCCAGCACTGTCTAAGGGCTTTTTTTCTCTATCTCTCTTTTTTAATTATTAAGAGAAAGTAGTATTATCAATAGATAATTTATCACCATTTTCAACCTGTCATAGGGCCCGACATAGCCAGGTGGGTTAAGGCAATCGACTCGTAATCCGAGGGTCGCGGATTCGAATGCCGGTCGCACAAAACATGCTCGCCCTTTCGACCGTGAGGGCGTTATAAAGTGACGGTCAATCCCACTATTTTTTGGTAAAAGTTTGTTTGTTTTTTGGATTTTTGCATAAAGCTACTCGAGGGCTCTCTGTGCTAGCCATCCCTAATTTAATAGTGTAAAACTAGAGGAAGGCAGCTAGTCATCACCACCCACCGCCAACTCTTGGGCTACTCTTTTACCAACGAATAGTGGGACTGACCGTAACATTATAACGCCCCCACGGCTGAAAGGGCGAGCATGTTTGGCGCGACGGGGATACGAACCCGCGACCCTCAGATTACGAGTCGCACGCCTTAACACGCTTGACCATGCCGGGCCGTTGATAAAAGAGTAGCCCAAGAGTTGGCGGTGGGTGGTGATGACCAGCTGCCTTCCCTCTAGTTTAACATTGCTAAACTAGGGACGGCTAGCGCAGAAAGCCGTCGAGTAGCTTCGTGCAAAATTCGAAAAACAAAACAAACAATCTGGCATTTTCTCCTTTTTTTAAAATATCGTATTTGATTTACTACTATAAATTTCTAAAATCTTTACCCGGTTTTTTCATTCTACGTTTTGTCGACAGCATGAAAAGAAACTCAAGAATGTTCAAACATTTTTGAAACAGTACCCCTTTCTTTGGAAATTCATTAGTGATTGAAGTTTTCTGTGCTTTGAATTATTTTATGAAATATTCAATCTGTAATATTATACCTATTGTGAAATAAGATAGCTGATTGGTTGAAATGCAAATGCAATACATTCTTACTTTACTTCTACAATAAATAGATAAAACATAGCTTTCAGTACAACTTTTAGACATTCATAATGTACTACTGCTGTTTCACCTGGTAGGACGAATTACGGTTATTGTTACGTAAACCTCCGAGAATGAACAATCCTTTTTTCCTGTCAGTTAAACTGATTTTCACGTGATTATTAACAATTTTAGCAAATGAACTCATGATTAGTCCATATTAAAATTTCTTTTCCTGAAATATGAGCGAGGCATAACAATTCAAGTACTTAAAT
The DNA here is from genome assembly GCF_004210375.1 of Tachypleus tridentatus. Lineage (NCBI taxonomy): Eukaryota > Metazoa > Arthropoda > Merostomata > Xiphosura > Limulidae > Tachypleus > Tachypleus tridentatus. The sequence goes on from NC_134836.1 coordinate 39,871,761, forward strand.
GATAGGAAATAATTATTGATCATAGTGATTCACAGACAGAAAAAGATGATACTTTAGTATCCTTACGTCATACATAATTAATTAGAAGTCATTGAAAATAAGGTACGAGATTCATGTGGAAACAGTAAATTTCAATAAGAGTCTCAAAAGTTGTATGGTTTCAAATAGTTGACTGTTATCCTGACGAAGAACTAAACTATGCAAATGTGCTCAAGTTTTGAGTACATACTATTGAATTTATTGCATTTATTGTGTATATCTTGTGTGCTAACTCTTTTATATGAAAATAAGGTAGATCATAAACTAGTAATAACACTTATAATAATAGGAGACATGCTGACGAATAAATGGTTAGACAGATGGGAAAACACACGAGCTGGTGGAAATACAAACAGGTAGACACGTCTATCAATTACGATTGGTGTACTGTAAATCCCAATATAAATATGGTTTCGATCGAAGATTTCCATTTCCAACTGACCTGATAAACTCTAGCATTGACCAAAAATCTTCATTGACAACGGAAAGCGGTCAAAACCCTAAGTAAAGAATATTTGTAAACAATTATTTTCCTTCTTACTATTATGTGATGTCATTCGTATTACACGTAACTTTACAGATGGGTATACAATATAACCACAAGAAAATGCAAATAAGTATGTAGATAGATAGTATATATAGAGAAACATTATTTTGCTTACTATTTGGAGTGAAGATTGATAAATTAACTTCTTTCGATTCTTTATTTTATATTTATGAATATTGTACTTCGGGTGAAACATCTACTCTTGGTTGTGTTAGGTAATTTAACTTCTGTTATACAAAAATTGTAGTTTAATTGAAACATGTTAATTATAAAAATATTATAACAATATGCGCACACGATTAAGTCTGAAGATGTGAACTGGTTCATATATATTTGCGGAAATAGCAGTTAAATTATGAAAGTTTAGGTATCGTCAGCTGATTTTTTTTCTATCAGAATGAATACACTGACAAAAAAAAATGAAAAAGAAAACGTTGACACCATAAACGCTTAACATTTTCTCTTTGTTGATTACAATAGGATATCAATCACTCAGTGCTAGAAAAGTGAACATTTATTGGGAATAGCCTAAATTACTGGTTTAAACTACATTTTTTCACAACTAATTTCTTTTATTAAATATTATATAACCGAAAATGAAATTACTCTGCAGATGATGGTAAATGTGGGACTCAAATGAACTCATACGATAATAGAGACAGGGTATTTGAACGAACATAGATCGATATCGAGAGAGATTAATTGAATAAACAACGAATGGCTAAAGACTTAGTATTCAAGTGAACAAAGCTTGAACTAAAGTTGTGGTAATTCAATGAACACAAACTGCCTTTCATAGGTGATTCTCTAATAAACGAATACTGAGGGTCCAAAAAAGGTGTTCATATGAAATAAATCTGCTAAGGTTATATTCATAAAAAGAAAGGAATACAAATAATAAGATAATATGAACAACGACTATTTATTGACCACATTGGTTTGTTATGAATTTCGCACAAAGCTACACGAGGGCTATCTGCGCTAACAGTCTATAATTTAGCAGTGTAAGACTAGAGGTAAGACAGCCAGCTAGTCATCACCACCCACCACCAACTCTCGAGCTACTCATTTACAAAAAATAGTGAGATTGACTGTAAATTATAATGCCCCCACGGCTGAAAGGGCGTGCATGTTCGGTGTGACGGAAATCCGAGCTCGCGACCCTCAGATTACGAGTTCAACGCCTTAATCACCATGTCGGGCCTATTGTCCTGATGAGGTGAAAGGAAAACAGTGTTCGTTTGAATAATTAATGTTATTTTGCATTACGTTGACTCATTTTCTCGGAAACCAGTACTGGTATATAGCTTTTTAAAAGACATTTAAGAGTTTATTGGGCTTCACAAAAACATTCCTCTAATAGCATCTGTTCAACTAAAAAAATATAATTTTATCGTCGTATCGTACTAACCATCTATGTAGCAAATTTCTCAACTCAGTCGCTCTTGAAACATGTTAATTCTCAAGAATATTGTTAAGTATGTATTCCTATTTAGATGGACAAAGCTGTGGGATACGTTTTAACGACTTCTCATAGAAAAAAAGAGCTAACTATATATATATATATATATATATGTTAACCACAAAAGTAATACAAAATTTCATGAATCAAAATCTATAAGACAAAGTAACTAGAAGTGCACATTGTTGTCAATAAATAAAAACGAAAACTAAGTTCTGCGACGATCAAGATCCATTGAATCCTCAAAAGGATTCCTCAGTGCTAACGAAATATTTGGCCGCTAGGAGTGATTGATTTGTTTGTTTGTTTTTTCAAAAATAAGCTTTGAAATAAAGTTAATTGATTAAACTACGTACAATTTGGACCCGACAGATTTGCATAAAGTATAAGTCATTAAATTTTATATTTTATTGTAACACAGTTTGTTTTTAATTGTTAGTTATCCTGAAAATGGCTTATTATTCAATAACAATAACATAAATATTTCCTCGAAACGGTTTGAATTTCGTGCAAAGCTACACGAAGCCAGTCTTAGTAGTAAAAGACTAGAGGAAAGGCAAATAGTCATCACCACCCACTGCCAATTCTTATGCTACTTTTTTACCAACGATTAGTGGGATTGATCGTACCATTATAACGCTCTCACGTGAATTACTTAGAGTATTGCAGTTTTACAGAACTGGTACTGAGAAACATTCCGAACTTACTAGTATTTATTTAATTATTATTATTATACATGTCTTACCAAACAATATGATTGGCTAGCTTAAAAATACATAGGGTTTGATACATATTTGTTAAAAGTGATTGCTTTCTTTTTTGTAGATAAAAAAAGAATGCAACTTAAATTACCAAAGTTATCATTTCATATTAGCATAATAATAATAAAAATAAGCGTTTTAATATATTTCTAGGCGTGGCATAGCGACTCATAGAATGGCTCTAAGTTTTCCAGGTACAAACTTTTAGCTCATAGCTCCGTCATCTCTTGACAGATTTGAGATCTAATTATAGTTTTTGACTCAGGAGATTAAACCCTTTTCACTGACATATTTAATCACACCCAACACTGCATAGATTAATTTACTCTAATCCAGCTTGAAATAATTTCAGTTTTAGGTTAAGCTAGTAGAAACCTGGTTAGTAATAAAATCGAATTGGCTATACGCGCGCACCACGTTTGGTATTGCTGGCGCATAAAGATATAGCTAATAGAAAGGAAAAATAGAGGTCTTATAGACTAATTTACTCTAATACTGCTTAAAAGAATATCAAGCTCTACCGCTATTGAAAATTCCCTCATGCTTATTAAAAAAAATAATAAGTAATTACTAGAATACATATGGTATTTTAACCTGGCATGATCAGATGGTTAAGGCACTCGACTCGTAATCTGAGGATCGCGGGTTCGAATCCCTGTCACACCCAACATGCTCGCCCTTTCAGCCGTGGACTCGTTATAATGTGATGCTTAATCCTACTATTCGTTGGTAATATAGTAGCCCAAGATTTGGCGATGGGTGGTGATGACTAGCTAGCTGCCTTCCCTCTAGTCTTACACTGCAAAATTAGGGTCGGCTAGCGCAGATAGCCCTCGAGTAGATTTAAGCGAAATTCAAAACAAACCAAACTTTTCACCAATCAAATTAAAATTTTCAATTTTAACAGTAGTGGTCTTATGCTTGTGACAGTTAATTAAAAGTAACCACGTAGCTGTAGAGTGTTTCTGACTGACTGTCCAGCCTCTGTGTTCAATATCTTATAAAGTAATGTCTGGTATGACTGTTTAGTGTATGCGTTAGATAAGGTGTCATTTAGTTTGAAAATACAATATGTCAGTTTCTAGAAACTGGTAAAAATATGTCTGTTTGACATATTGAAATCAAAGCTACGGAATTAATAAATAATAAATATTCAATAAATACATCTTTGTCACAACAGCAGTGAGAAGTTTTATTTATTTGTCCAGATTGGAGTATCTGTCGAACGGCCCGGCATGGCCAAGCGTGTTAAGGCGTGCGACTCGTAATCTGAGGGTCGCGGGTTCGCATCCCCGTCGCGCCAAACATGCTCGTCCTCCCGGCCATGGGGCGTTATAATGTGATGGTCAATCCCACTATTCGTTGGTAAAAGTAGCCCAAGAGTTGGCGGTGGGTGGTTATGACTAGCTGCCTTCCCTAGTACAGATAGCCCTAGAGTAGCTTTGTGCAAAATTCAAAACAAGCCAAGCCAAACTGTCTGCCGAGTCCACGAATTTTAACGCTGTAAGTACGTAACCTTAACTCTATCTTACAAGTAGACTAGAGAGAAATTCAGACTTGGACAGAATAATGGACGTAGTAGGTTACAAATCTCGAACTTTGACCTTATAGAAGAGCACAGTACTTTAAAATAATTTTAAAAATCCATCTTAAAAATTTTGTAAACTACTGAAAAATAATTTGACATTTATCATTAGAAGGAATTTCGTGCACAAGGTTTATAAATATGTTAATACAAAAGCTGTTATCCCATAGGAGCAGTGAAACCACTGTGGGAAAATCAGACAAGTTTTTAGAAATATTTACTGCTTCCACTTTCCATAAAAGTTTTTATTTTATAACTGCTAGTGACCAACCCATGTGGAACAGCTGAATGTCTACGGTCTTCCAACGTTAGAAACTGGGTTTCGTTACGCGTGGTGGGCAAATTACAGATAACCAATTGTGTAGTTTTGTGCTTACTTTAAAACAAACAAACAATATAACTGTTACTGATTGAAAAAATAAAATGTTATTGGTTTTTAATCGAACAAGATATCGATTATTAATACTTGATTACAAGACGAGCGCCCGAAACAAAACTTAGAATGAAATGAGACACTAGATTTTCCATCACTGAACATGTTCGTCTTTTCAGGCTTGGGAAAGTTATAAGGTAATGGTCAATGTCGCTAATCGTTGATAAAAGAATAACCAAAGAACTGAAGGTAAGTGGTGTTGACTTGTTGTTTTCCTTTTAATACATCAGTGTTAAATTAGGAGTGAGTAGCGCAGATAGCCCTCACGTAGCTTGCTTTGCGCGAAATTCAGAGAAAATAAATCAAATAATTAGTAGTTTAATAAACGATACAGCGTCAAGCTAGGATTGTAAATCCTATCGGTTTCCTTACACACTATTTGTACACCACACCATATGTGGTCAATGCTTTCATTAGTCAAAGTTCAACATTACAGTTCATTTCACAAATTATTGTTGATGGTTCTATAAGTTGTTTCTATATAAAATTAAGTTATTCCACCTATTATTTACTTTTTTGTTTAATTTCTTCTGTACTTTACACTGTTGTAACTGCCAGAAGGAATATTCCTCAAAAGGAAGCATAGGTGGACCTAACCGGAAGCAAACGATAATTTGAGGGTTACTAAATTACAATTAACGTTTACCCTTTTTTGTGTAGAAACAAAACAACAGCAGATCGTCCTCATAAACTTATATTTCTACCAAGAAACAAACGACTCAGAACGTTTCTTATAACGTTAATGAATATATTTCAAATTTTACTACTACCGTAGAGCAGGTATACCAGTTTCCATCATTATACTGTGTCCGGAACTAACTCGCAACTGTCTCTTTAGTTTCGCTACTGGAGTCTTCCATAAATGTTTTTTGTCCTATGTTTTATTAAAAAGAAAAGAAAAGTTTCACGTGCATTTCATATTAAACTCGGTCATTGAAAACCTCCCTTATGTTCGATACAATTAACTTCATAATATGAATGTTACAAGAGTTATTAAAGTTAAACAAATAGTAAGGAAAACAAAAAACAACAACATAATATTGTATATCGTCTAATGAGAAAGAAATATCCAAACAGAAATAAACTAATCTCTCGGTATTAGAACAACAATAATATCGACTTTACATCTCCTGTAATTTCACTTACGAATCAACGAAAGAATTGCCATTTGGAAAAATCACAAATTCCCCGAACTAAAAACAAAGAAATAACAAGCAACTCATTATTGAAGAAAATGTTATTTGTCATGTTATTATCGTGTCGAAAGATTGAGCTAGTTGTATTTATTCATTTGTGCTATTATAATATATGCTTTATTTCTTCCATATCATTGCTGTTTGCCTGAACTTTTAAGTCTTACAACACAACAAAAAAGTGACTTCTTGGAAATGTTGTTATTTTTATTGTACCTTTTATTAGAAAACAAAAAAATCTGTAAAAACTATACGTTTTTTATAACGTACTCGACGATATCTGTTTAAATATGAGCTCAAATTATAATTCTTGTTACTGGTTTGTGTAAATACATCAACTTTTCATGATTTTAGTTACATATTCTCATAAAACGTGAGTGCACCTGCTGTAATTATTCTGGGTCTTCTTATTCTAATTAGCCTAAGAATTCATTAAAACTGTTTTTTATGAAAACACAAGAGTTTGAGGGGATTTAATTGAAGTGTTTATGATTGTATTACTTTAACTTTTTTCTTACTTGAAAGCGAGAATTTTAGAGCTAGGAGACACAAGTATAGATTTAAGGAAGGTAGAAGCCGTCTTTAGCTAAGACAATTTTATTTCTCATAAAAAGTGGTTGGTCTGAAGAATGGGTTCTCTTTAGATGGGCCCGGCATGGCCAGGTGGGTTAAGGCGTTCGAATCCCCGTAGCACCAAATATGCTAGCCCTTTCAACTGTGGGTGGGTGATAATGTGACGGTCAATCACTCTATTCGTTGGTAAAAAAGTAGCCCAAGAGTTGGTGGTGGGTGGTGATGACTTGCTGCCTTCACTCTAGTCTTACACTGCTAAATTAGGGATGGCTAGCGCAGATAGCCCTCGTGTAGCTTTGCGCGAAATTCCAAAACAATCTCTTTGGATGTTGTGGAGACAGAAAATTTAAACAAATTTAAAAGGAAGCTTGAGGAATATAAGAATTATAATGGACTAGCTTTAATTTTCTTTTATAGATTTAGTTTGGCCTAGAGGACAGGACAGCCGTGATGTACCATAATGTTCCTTTTTTGTTCCTAAACATTATCTTACGCTATATGTATATATAACAGTTATAAAGTGTTGGATTTCCAGCAATAGTGTTTGTACACGTCACTACATCATATTATTACACGTTTTTATGTCCTTATTTGTAAAACATTTTCTCCTGTCAGTATTATTTCCTGTGCAATAATCAAGACGTAGTACCTCAGCCCAAACTTTGGGGTGTTGAAATTAAAGAAAACATGTGTGATCACAAACATTTATAAATTGGGTAACTTCATTACCAAAATGCCAAAACTCTATTGCTTTAGACAGATGGACCTGATAACAACGTCAGTGGAAAACACAGAACGGAGTAAAGCACGATATCAAGATCGTCTATGAAAGCACTACAGTTTTGGGTAGAGCTTTAAGTTACTTTTAATTGAAATGATATATCTATATCCCTCATTGGCACAGCGGTACGTCTGCGGACTCACATCATCAAAAATGGGTTTTAATCTGGGCATAGCACAGATAGCCCAATATGTAGCTCTGTGTTTAATTCTAAACTCTCACGTGGGATGTTTATATATTTCAAACAGTTTCAAGATAAGACAACAAAGAATGTATTTTCTCTTGCACTTTTTACTTTATATTTATTTTGTTTTTAGGTATTATATATATATTACTTTCTTACTAGACATCTTGAACCTACATTTCACCTTATGCGAAAGATGGGTAAAGCAACCCAACTTTAGACCTATACTCTTCTAGTTTAGAGATGTTAAGCAGTGGGTAAGCAATAAATTACCAACACCCGTCTCCTTCACGACTGTGCTAATCAGAATAAAAGTATTAAGTGTTCGAGGCTTGGACCTTTCGATCTGCAGCCCAGCCCACTACCTTATCCATTATACTTTAATTCCTTGGTACTGAAAGTGGACTTGATAACGTGTAGTTAGACTATTTGTTTGTAGTTAATCAAAAACCTAATCAAGGGACTTCTCCAGGATGGGTATGTGCTTTTATATATGTATAATTAATTACAAAATATTCATTATGTTAATAATCCATTAATAATTTATTTTTATTGTATGTATATAAACTGTAAGCTGATTTTGTAGATGTAGTACAAAATTTACTTCTGAAGAAAAAAGTTCTACAAAATGAACGATCGATTTAGCTTCTAATTTCACAATAACTTTAGCTAGTTTTTCGAAAATGAAAATGAGCATAATTTGTGCAAATAAATATATGTAATGTTTCTTAAGATAGGATAATTTTATTTACAAGTCGGCGCTTTTTATTAATATTTGAAAACACTCTTTCGGTTTGTATTTGATAATATTAACCTCATATATACATATTTCATGAATCAAAAACTCCTTTACGTGGAAATAGTTTAGAAAACGTAATTCACGTGAGAAACAAAATTTTAAAAAAGTTGTTGCTTTTTGCCTAAAATTGAGCTTGAATATTCTTTATCATAACTGAATGCTCTATGAAAATTAACTTGTAATAAACTTGTATTTCCTAACGCATCAAACAATGCATTGTTCCACTCAATATAATGGTCGATAAGTGGCAGGTAACAACCAGCACAAGATTGTTAAAACACAAGTTAATTTTGTTTCTGTAACAGGTTGTCTAAACATAAAGTGATAACAAGCTCTGTACAATGTTCTTTGTTGTTGTTGTTATTGTTTTAACTACAAAACAAATTAAGTTCTTTTTAGTTTCGATAAATTTTATAGTATCTTATCGTACCGTCTTCGTCGTGTTTCTTATTTGTTCGGTTTCAGTTCTCTTCCCCGAATCCATTCGTTTAAACTTTTTCTACACAGTGGATACTTTACGAATGATATACGTTATTTTAATTGATGCATCACAGGTTTTAATTACGGTTATTTTACGATAAACAACTATGACTTCAATTATTTAAATTGCGAATAAAAGTTCAGTAAATATTTGCTCATCATTTAATCTCGATTTTATTTGAAAACCGTTAGAACTGTCTTCTTCATCGCTAGCATAGTTTCGTTTTTGGCTTTAGAACCACATCAGATTCAATTAACGCGTGAACAGTCCTCGTGTTTCTTTCAACTTGTTTCCAGTCTTACAGTCAATTGGACGAAAGTGTCCATACACGTTGGGCAGCAATATTCATAAACAATACGTGACTATTGAGAACTCTGTGTACGATGTCTAAATCTGGAGATAAAAATTTGAATTTGCAATAAAGGTCTTAACACAAATTGAAGGTGAACTTGTATCTAGATTCTGTCAATCTTGGTTTTCAGTTTATTTTTCACTATTCATAAATGTGAGTTTGTGTATGATAGAAAGAGACATCATTAGGTCTAGCTTCGGGACACCATAGTTTAGTAACATGGGTAAACGTAGTTTTTGACCGGTTTTATTGATGGTAGAATCAATAAAGTAATTCTTAGAGGAACTAAGTTTTAAACCAGATTTTAGTTCGTTTCCAATTCGCGATATTTTTGGTTTGTTTCAAAAACCAGAAAATGCAGTTAAATGAAAGCTCTTCTTTAGTAAACCTTTTACAACCAGACTGTTATTAATAAAACTGCGTAGCCACTGGTTAGTGTGTTGGGCTTGAGAGGTCCAGGGTTCGAAACGTAGTGCCACTGAAAGAACTAGAATGTTTTACCAGTTGACGTCGTATGTAAAATTTACAATCAATCTTGCTATTTGGCTTAGAGATATGAACACAGCCCTTGTTGCAGCAGGTGCTACTAGCTGAATGCATTATGTATGGTGGTGCTCAGAATTATAGATGACTATGCTTGAACCACAGTGTGTATAAATTACTGTCCACGTTGATGATTTCAATTTCATTTCTTAATCTGTATTTCTTTTGATTAATATAGATGACGTTTTTTGGTCCTGATTTGTAAAATAATCTTTTATTTACTACTAACCGGTATTAAAGTTTGCGATAGTGTTTACTTTCGCGTTTTATAAAACGAAAAATTGGATAAAATTCAATCAATGCGCGTTCACATCAACCGAGAGGAAACAAGAAATGGGATCAGCTGACTGTTATCACAAGAATTCACTTGTATGGATAAAACCGGATGTAAATAAACCCAATAAAGTAACGTCAAAGTCAGGTTGTAATCAGGCACAAAAACAATTCATAATAAAGAATCAGTCAGAATCAGAAATTGGAAAGTTTTTCTAACACCATTAAATCCCTCCGTTAGTAATACTAGCAACACATCAAGTAGTACTTCGTTCATTCGGTGAACGATGGAGAAATGTGTCTAAGCCAGCTTACGCTTATAATCAATCAGTAGAGAAGTGAGCTCGTCTTTATGGAAGAGTAAAGACATTTGTACTTAGAGTATGCCATATCCATCAGGAAACAGGGTAACATTAACAGTTAGATCTATAGTGATCCAACTAACCTTGACGTATAACATTCAGGCTCTTTGTAACATCGAGAGAATTTCGGCCTCGTGATGTGTAATTCGAAACCAAAACTGGATAAACATCCTTTTTGAAGTATTACTAACCTTCACCTAAAACGTAAGTCGATCTATATCTTCCAATGTTCAAGAGTTATTTTTATATATAAATATTATCGACTTGTACTGTATATTTCTTTTCAACTAGCCACATATTATTTACAGCTCTCTAGACTAACAGTTAAACAGAAGAAAGAATAACATGAAACATCGAATTTTAGCGCTCACAACATTACGTGTGTCAGACATTATTAAGTGAATATTTGGCACGGATTACTGCTCTTTGTTTCTTTTGGACTGTGAGTGCGTTATAAGAGTAGCAATGATATCCCACTAAGTATTGGCGGTAGATGCTATTATCTAGCTGCTTTCATTCGTAGCCTATAACTTCCAAATTATAATTTGATATTCCTACACGGTGCTTTATATAGTTTAGCGCAAGACAAATTTTATGGGCCCACGAATCACAACCTTTATGATTCAGAGCATAAACACGTCATTCATTAAGCTACGCCCAGAGAAGTATACTAATTAGTTTTTAATGTCGTGCGTGTCCGATCAACGTTAGACTAACAAATTCTGGTACTGCAACTGAAACATTATCCATACACATGGGGAGATTTTTAAACTGATAGCAAATATTTTTTGGCAACATTGTATGTATTATGTTCAAACTAGTATCTAGTTACAAATGAACAAGCAAAAACAATCAAGCAAATATTACACCCATAAATATAAACATGGCGAAATTGGATATAAATATGACCGTGTTATTTTTGCTAGTAAATTAATAGCTTGCATAGGTGATAATAAATGCTTCTTTCGCAGTACTCCTAGTGAAATTATCACCGTATTATACTAAATGAATCCATTCAAGTCATTGTTTTATTTAGTGAACAACATTGGGCTCACACATTTTTAAATATACACAGTACACAAGTAGCAGGTTTATTTCTTTTGAAACACGAATATTAACACAGAATTTCTCAAAGTTGGGTACTTTAAATCTTTAAAATTAACACAACATGCAGACACACCAACATCATAAAGTTACCAACCTATCATCTTCACTCGCGGATGAGTGGTTCATAAAGCGGCTCTTTTTTTTTTCAAGTACAAACTTTTAGCTCGTAGTTCTGTCATCTCTTGTCCGATTTGAGATCTAAGTTACAGTTTTGGGTTCAGAAGGTCATGGAGTAATTTATTCTAACCGTGCTTAAAAGAATTTCAATTTAAGGGTATAGTGGTAGAGATTCTGATGAGTAATAAAATCGAATCGGTTATACGCGCGCCTCACGTTTGGTATTTCTGGTATAGCTAATAAAAAGGGAAACCTGTGTCACAGATTAATGTTTGTTTGTTTTTGGAATTTCGCACAAAGCTACTCGAGGGCTATCCGTGCTAGCCGTCCCTAATTTAGCAGTGTAAGACTAGAGGGAAGGCAGCTAGTCATCACCACCCACCGCCAACTCTTGAGCTACTCTTTTACCAACGAATAGCGGGATTGACCGTCACATTATAACGCCCCCACGGCTGGGAGGGCGAGCATGTTTAGCGCGACGCGTGCGCGAACCCGCGACCCTCGAATTACGAGTCGCACGCCTTACGCGCTAGGCCATGCCGGGCTCACAGATTAAGGTTCTACTCTTATGTTTTTTGCTGTTGTTGTTTTTTTTGCACGGTTCAACATATTTACCTGACTAATAGAATTACTGAAAAACGTTCAATAAATATAAATGAAACAGACTCACTACTCGACTCAAACTTTAGTGTTATTATCAAGCATTTGGTTTTAAGGTTTACAATAAGGTTATAAATAACTTATTTCCTGACATAAATATTTTAAAGAAAATATTCTTATTTATTTCAATAAGAATATTATGATAATAGATTTATGAATCAAAATAATATCTACGGATTTTGAATAATTGCCTTTATTTTTTTCCTTATACAATATAACAAACCTAAGCAATTTACCTTTCAAAGTTATTATTGAATTCAGTTCTAGCATAAGCTATGCTGAGTCAGTAGTTTCTCCACTGTAAATTACATAATTAACATCTTCAATACAGAATATAAATATATTTCTTTATCTTTGACGTACATATTCCAACACAGGTCTAAACATTTAATCTTCCACATTTGTCATTTGATTGAGCTCCACCGTATAAGGTTAGGTCAGTTGCTTTACCATAGCATGGTTGTTGATAGCATAATTACCATAATCGCTGCACAATGTAGGGTAAATAAATTTTTGTCCTAACGCTACATTGTCCAATGCAAGTCTAAGCGTTTATCAGCACAAAGTAATTTAGAACTATATCTCATATCTCGTGTTTTATGTCAAATTATTTTATATTAACTCCCCAGTTTTAGAATTTGTCACCTTAGTTTGTTTCCCTACATAAGTACCCATTTTTCAAGTTTGTTCGTGAGCAAACTTTGTAAGTTCACTCTCAAACATTAGGGTGGATTAAGACGAGTAAACTTAGAACAGGTATACTAGCGGTCATATATTTACATAGGTTGCGCTATTATTCTTTGGAGATTTGTTTAGATCTTGCCTCATACTAACTAAAATGTAATTGTATATATGTTTCTTTTATTTTATAGTAATTTACAGAGTTTAAGAAATTTAATATTAATCACTAATCTAACTAATTCATTCCATAAATAACCACAATACGTGCTGAATTATCTAAACTGAATACATGGCACATGAAGCTTTATTTGTTAAGACTCTTTTTCAATGCTTGCACTTTCACTAAGTTGGCTCAACATCGTCAGGTCTTCTTGGGATAAAGTCCGAAAACACCGTTAACAGCGAAAGTACTTAACTAATGATCTAAGGCGGAGCAGTATATCAATTTTTTTATAGTTTGCTTCTAAGTCATAATAAAAAATAATTGTTATTGATTGTAACTGTTTTTACGGAGCTGTAAAAGCTCTTCTGATAGAAGTTATTAAATATGGTCGTGTAGAAGAAGGTAAGACTGTCATCTTAACTATTAATGCAGTTTTTATTAATTGAAATAAATGCCATCGAAAAGCGAAAGGTTATAAAATAAATCAATGTGATTTCTAGATAAAACAGAGATCGCATGTGTTTTCTTAGAACAAAGCTACATTGCGCTATCTGCTGAGCCCACCCAGAGGAGTCAAACCCGTGATTGTAGCGTTGTAAATCGGGAGACATATATCGCTGTACTAGCGGGGGCCCAAGAGAGATCGAACGTAGACCTTTTATATACCTACAACGTGCGCTCCTGATAATTTTATAATACTTCAAGTCCAATACAAAATGTTTCAAAGTAAGATTGCGGTTTTAGCGGATGAAGAAAAACATTGAACTGTTTGTTTTTTTTATTAAGTTTTTAGGCTTAAAACTCGAAACATGAATTTTATCATTACTACACGTAATTTCCAGCTTCAGGTATAATTCGCACATGAACACACACATGTATATTCTGCTTAGCATGAAAGTGGGATATGTTACATGTGCAAAGGTTTGTTGACTCGTATTACAACCGAAAATAGGGTTTCTTTGTTTGGCTATATGCCAACCTTCGAAAACCACATGCCCAGTAGAACTATAGTACTTATCTCGAGATATAATGAAGATCAAAGTTTTAAATCATCTATCTGAACATAGACAAGCTCTTGAAAATGACAGCTTTCAGTTTTTCAAAAGTTCGCGCAGTTCTAAGATTACTGATTTAAGTGGTGCTTTTAATAAAGTTTACTTTGAGAAGATACGTACGTTCAAGTATATATAATTGTGTTGTACTAATTGTCCATCAAGATAATTAATATCTATTTCTTAACAAAGCAAGCTACCTAAATAGATCAGAACTAGAAATATACCCATTAACGGACATAGCTAACTAAATATACTATGGTTTGTTTTTTAAATTTCGCACAAAGCTACTCGAGAGCTATCTGCGCTAGCCGTCCAGAATTTAGCAGTGTAAGATTAGAGGGAAGGCAGCTAGTCATCACCGCCCACCGCCAACTCTTGGGCTACTCTTTTACCAACGGATAGTCGCATTATAACGCCCCCACGGCTGAGAGGGCGAGCATATTTTATGCGACGGGGATGCGAACTCACGACCCTCAGATTACGAGTTGCACGCCTTAACCCACCTGGCTATGCCGGGCCAAATATACTATTCAAACTACCTTATTTATAATGATCATATTTCATCAGTTGTGCATTCTAGCTATTAACGTTTGTAAATATGTATATATCACAACGACAACACCATCTATGTATATAAGTGTTGAGTGTGAATAACAAGGAGTATTTGTAATGAATGATAAAATTTCAGCAACATTTTGTGCAACATGCAAGGATAGCTGTCCCAAATTTTGAACTACTGACCAAACGAAAGGCAATGAATCAATAATAAAACTCGACGTCATGAGGGCGTTTCCTTCTTTGAACAAATGGACGTCACTCTTATAACGCACCGAATGTCTCACAGCTACTAACGTACTTATTTAAAATAATTTATTGTCTTATTACGAGAAATTCAAATTAAATGTTATAGAAAATTGGTTAGTTGTCTCTATCTTCGTTTAGCATATACATATATTATTAATTCAATCTCAGCTACAAATACGTGCCGTTTTTGACACGTATATCAAGGTCCAAGAAACTATCTTGTTATCTTCACAAAATGAGTGCCTTAACCACTCGTGGGGACTTTGCCCATCTAGTTTAGGTAAAAGATAAAATCGAAGTCTGGACAACTTGAAGGAAACATAACTAGTCAGTGATAGTCCCCTTTAAACACTAAACATAAGGTTTCTTCATACCTAAATCAAGGAGAGCAACATAGATTAAGACGTACGAACCAAACTGATCTCAAATAGGGTAAGAGCTAGAGTAAGATATAAAGTACAAAATATTTTATTCTGCGGTTTGACTGAATACATAACAAGGAAAAATAGCTTTTATGTGAAGTATTTAAGTAACAAAAATTTAATTTTGTTTTTCACGTTCTCTTTCTTTCGTTTATCGTTCTCTTAAATTATTAAGAGTTTTTAGCACTGCTTCGTAATTCCGTATCTTGATCGAATCTCCCGTTTAGCGGTATTGTCGGATATAACTCTGAGGTATACCTTCACCTGAAAATAATACAAATACGTCCGCGTACCATCATTTTACTTTTTAAACATTCCTCTGTGATGTGTAAAACTCAATTGTATTCACGACTATTTTCATATATATGATAATAACTTAAATGATATGAATAACCCCTTCCTACAAGTTGAGCTAAAAGATGGACAAGCGATTCGTAAGTTAACTTAAAACGATTATTTCTTTTGCAATATTTAAAAGTAACTTATTCTCCATATTATGATCTATCTCGAACGAATCTCTGATTTATTATGTTACATACGTTACATATTACGATTTCGAGTAGCTGGAAATTTTAATTTAGAAGTTAATTAAATATCGATATGTAATAACTTTATGATATTTGCCAACAGGACTGATACACACGATTTACTTTCTTAACACAGTTATACTTTTAACCAACAATACATTTGTAATAACGGTTACTACAAATACTAATTTATATACGAAAGTTTTACAAACTTACAAAGAATACTCTTATATCCGATCTGGAACTGAATATTTATATATATATATACCTTTCACTAGGTAGGAGCAAGTTAATTCTGCCTTTATCCACAGGTACACTTCACTTGAAGGGAAAGAAGTTAGATTCTTCACATGTGAGTTTTTTTCACGACGAAAATATCTGATGTCCTCGTAGAATTACTAACGTCAAATATCCGCAGTTTTCCAATTACTAGGCGCTTATCACAGGTATTGTTTCCGAGTATAGCGGACCAACAATATTAAAACTGTCTCCCCGCGCGTTGCAATGGTTAACTCTTGTACTCATTAGGCGAGATTCTCGAACATTCAATGATAATACTGCATATCACTAGTAGTTCACATATACCTACGCATCTTATATTATTGATTCATACGCTTGAGAATCTTTTAGAAATTTAGAAACAGGTGGAGCCTTCGCAATACACATTTAACAATATATGTTAAATGCATTTCTGAATTTATATTAAACTGAAACAAACATAGACAGTAAAATAAATATATAATAGTAAATCCGTTTCACTTATAAGTCTTAAAAATTAGATTTTTAACGGCGGAGCATTCGCGATGTGTTCGTTCTTCTGGCACAGCAGTATATCCGCAGATTCACATTATTAGAAAACTGGTTGTGACACCCTCGGTGAGAAGAGCACAGGTTACATTTCATATTGCTTTGTGGTTAATTCCAAAATAATTAATCAATCTATCAATCAGAGCGCAGATATCCCTTTGCGTGTATTTACACTAACGCAAATAATTCCATTTTAAAAAGAAAAAAAAAATAGTTTCTTCTATACTTAAAATGTACAAAACTTATACATTTTATCTATATAAAATGTTAATAAAATATAAGTAGTGATCATGTGACCTAGGTATTATTGCCAAAAATATCGCTTATTATTACCTGGGTAAACGAATTGTTGAATTTTAATCATTCTTGGTTTTTGTCTCATAACATTATACCCTCAGTTACATTAGACTATTTAATTAGCTATATTGAATTATTGGTTACGTCTCATGGCGTCATATCCTCTAGTTAAATTGGTATATTTAATTAGAAATATCAATGCAAATATCTTCGTTTGATAAGAAGTTAATAACAGTTAAATAATTATTGGAGTTTTATTTATTCGAGCTTTTATTGTTGTTGTTTCCTTTTAAACTGTTAAAAAACCGGTAACTAAAGAACAGAGTTGTAAGAGCGTTTTATTCAGAAAATTATATCAGTATGTACTAAGTAAATGTAATGGAAATAACTAAATTTATGATAGGATATTTCATAAGTTAAAAATGATTTTTTTAAACTCAAATATAACAGACTTAATTTCAAATCATCTAACCTATATAAAATTCAATGCGTATCACGTTACGTCACGCTTGATTTCTCGAAATAGTAGGAGTCATAAATGCCAAATTGTATTTATCCAAGCAGAATAGTTCAATTACTGTGTGCCTATTACGACTTTAGTGACGGTGTACAAGGAGGCCGTGAAACCTTACTAGTCTAGAGAGTATTTGTGTAATAAACCTAAAGTATTGTTTGTTTGTTTTGAATTTCGAGCAAAGCTACACGAGGGCTATCCGCACTAGCCTTCCTAATTTAGCAGTGTAAGACTAGAGGGAAGGCAGCTAGTCATCACCCCCCTGCCAATTCTTGGGCTACTCTTTTATCAACGAATAGTGGAATTGACCGTAACATTATAACGCCCACACGGCTGAAAGGGCGAGCAAGTTTGGTGCGACCGTGATTCTAGCTCGCGACTTTCAGATTACGAGTCGAACGTCTTAACTCACCTGGCCATGCCGGGCCTCACATGTAAACAAACTAGCTTCCTTCCTGTGAAGTGAAGTGTACCTGTGTATCAACATAGAATTAATTCGCTCTTTTATCAACGAATAGTGGGATTGACCGTCACGTGGCCACAACCATTTGGCCTTGCTTGGCCAATGTGACTTTTTAATAGAAGCAAACTAATATATGTATATACACTGCTGGCCAAAATCTTGAGGCCAATGAACATAAAGAAAAAATATGCATTTTGCGTTGTTAGACTCAACCACTTATATGAGTAGAGCTTCCAAAGATGAAAATAAGAAAAGGGAAAACACAAATAAAAAACTTTTTTTTTTTTAGCATTTAATAGGGTAATTGTGAACACTATGAAATTAGCCTAAATACTAGCTGGTCAAAAGTTTAAGACCATACTGAAACGAAGCGCCAATCGTTAAACACGTGACAAAATTTAGTCACTTGTGTTCAAGCGTTAGCGTTGTCAACATCTCCCACTGAGATCTCCTGTGTCACATTGGGTAAAAACATGGCAAAGGACACCAAGCTGTACATTAATCAAGATTTTTCGGTCGTTTTCCTCTTACATTAAAGTTTGCTGATTGAATTATCTTATCGTCTTGTTTCTGAGGTAGTTCTCAATTAAATGGGAAAAAAAATATTTATGTGGAAAAAAATCTTCCACGAGATTCTTAAGGATATTTTAAGAGTTTCATTATTATAAAACTACTATTGCATAATTGTTTCATAAGGGGAGAGCCCAGACTATTTGTTCAAAGAGCCCCAAATTCTTTTCAATCCGACCCTATATTTTAAATTATAATTAGGGTTAAACGACAACTATGCTTAACACTTAATTTTCGATGATGAATGCAAATGTATTTGCAAAGTTTTTGATATTTTTTTACTTTGAAAAAAAGCATGGAACACACGTGTTCTTTGGCAGCGTTAGTCCTCATTGTTAAACCAACACATTGAAGTGTTGGTAAAATGATGACAAAATCAAAGGTAAACTTACAGAGCCAATTTGAAAGTCCGAGTCCTCTGGGACAGAACAGATAACTCAATATGATGATAATCAGGCATCAGAAAAAAAATCGCTTCTTCTGAAAATCAATTGTACAATGGAGTATAACAACAAGACTCTGTGTTGTATGTTTGATCATGGTTCATTTTTGTTTCTCAAATAGTTCTGAAAACTGCTACAGCTGCAGTTCCCATTTTAATTTATGTTTAACAATAAATGTGTTATCATTCACGAAATAAGTATCAATGTGTTCTCTATGTACGAACACTCATTTTCGCAATGAATTAGTAACTTCTAAGATATATTTGGTTTAGAAATTATCTTATCTGCAATCCTTTTAGACATTTCTTTTAATATATTCTTTCAAAACAACAAGTGGTGGTCGGTATGCTTAGCACTAAAGCTACTGCTAAACATCTCTGTGGAAAGGAAGATTTCATTGAAAGACATCAAATTACAATGACCAAGTAATATTATGTACTGTTTTGGTACTGATGTGTTCAACCTCAACGACATTTTATGCAGAGCAGGACAAAATGGCCAGGTTAGAAATTCTCCAGTGGCCAGGTCAGAAACTCTCTGGTGTTTAGGTACAACCATTTTGCCAGTTTATTTTTAAATTCTAATCCTTGAGATAACGCAATGTAAGATATTTAAACTTTACATTTTGAAACTTAATACTAGAAAGGAAGACGATTTTTCAAACTACCTGTCACTACAAAAAAATAATAAAAATCCTTTTCTTCCAACTTACTGAAGAGAATTTAATTCATTGCTCTTACCAACAAACCACTGATGTATAAAAGTAACATAAAAATATCATTACAAACTTTTAAAGTTCCAGCGTGTAGGAGAGTTTGAACACTGTTCGAACTCTCATCCCCTTAGGGTTCTTAAAGAACTGGCGAATAGTCAGTAGACGTAGTTGTTTGTGTAGTTGAACAATGAATGAAATTACCAGTTATTTACTGGTATCTTCGTTTGATTGATCTCCTTGGCTGGCACCTGTTTTAAGTATATTTTAGAAGACCACCATGATTTTGTTTATCTTTGAAAACAAGATGATGCCACGGATCTCATTGTAACTGAAATAATATAAATAAATACATGGGTCTGGAAAATAAAATAAAATATAAGAAGCAAACACAGTAACTTTAATTAATCTTGTCACCAGCTATTGTTATCTACAGTAAGATCCATGACTCCGAAGCGATTTCAAAACTAGCACTTCTGTAGCTAGATTCCTCAAGATAAGCAATTGACAATCATCTTAAGGCTGAGGGTTAAATTATTATCATGGTTTACTATCCTATTTTCTTACTGAGCTTCGTAAGAATAAATAGATGGATTAAACTCGCAACCCATCAATCATTAAACATGGATTTTCATGTCACTATCATTAAATACACGTATTTTTATTTCGGTATTACTACAGGCAAGATCTATATAGAAAGGTATTTTTAACTTCGAATCAGGAATGATGTTATTATATATTTATAGATTATTTCGTCAGTACTTAGTCATAATGTTTAAACTATCGTTACGATAAACTATAGCTTATTTTTATGTTTAATTCGACAGTTCTCAAATGTTCACGTATTTTCAGCTAAGTCAGTGCAAAGGTTTCAGTTGCAACTCAGAAAAATACCTTATTAACACACAAAAGCAGAACCTAATTGTAAGAATAAGGCCATACACAAAATTTTAATTTCAGCCTTAGAGACTGATTCGTGATATAGAAGTGTTACATAGAAAACATAATAGACATTTAATTAATTTTTGTTGCTGTTGTTACAAAAACGAGGCTTAAATGTGTATTTATGTTCAAGCTACAAAAGCCCTCTAATGCTATAACTAATTTGAACTACTGACCATAAGAAAAGGCAAAACATCCATGGTAAGCGACTGACTGTTACGCTTATAACGCATCCTACTTTAGAGTGCGAATAATTTTTTTTTGTAATATTGCACGTATTCGTACCAGTCTCGCCACTTCCAAAGTCCAGAGCTCTGTCACAATGCCGCCTTAGTACGTCTGAACCATGACATAAAATGGTTAATGGTATGACAAGCAAATTACTGACAATTTTGTCTTGTATATTTAAGAACTTTTATAAATTGTGTTCTTTGGCGTAGATAAAAGTTTTTCAGCATGCACGAATTATCATGCTTTTGAAAGTTTCATTAGTAACTTAATGTTACATATTTATTTATTCAAATTACTGTGTGCTTATTTATTCTCTCATTAACCATCACTTTAAAACTTAAAAATAAACTTTTACTTTTTCAATTCAAACTGTAAATAAAAGTACTGAACTTTTCTTCGAGCTCGTGAAACAACAAAATGTAATATAATTAGTATATTTTTCACACTTCACATTCACGTGTATAGAACAAGTGAATGAACTTAATGGGCGTATTTAACATTTCTTTGCTAATTTCTCTGCTCTTAGTACAAGATTATGAAGCAAACAAAAAGTATCTTTAGTTTTATAAGTAAACTAGAAGCAAGAAAAACTTAAAGAATATATGATTATTTCTTT
The DNA here is from genome assembly GCF_004210375.1 of Tachypleus tridentatus. NCBI lineage: Eukaryota > Metazoa > Arthropoda > Merostomata > Xiphosura > Limulidae > Tachypleus > Tachypleus tridentatus. Next base: position 39,893,260 of record NC_134836.1, read on the forward strand.
AGTGACGAAGCCTAACAGCAAAACTAATTACAGCGCAAGATATGGGGTCATGGTTTACAAGGCAAATTAGTTGTTTGTCCAAAAACTGAGTTTTACAGTCACTTCATTAAAATAACTTTTTAACTGGCTACATAATGCACCCCAGAGGACTTACAATGCTAAAAAGCGGGTTTCAATACCCGTGGTGGGCAGAGCACAGATAGCCCATTGTGTAGCTTTGTACCTAATTCGAAACAACAACAACAACTACATAATAACACGTGAGCCTAAAACAGAACCCTCATATGAGTAGCTAAAATAAAATGTTTTCACTTTAACAGATTGGCAGGTTAATATGATAAAAATATGGTAAAATAATAAAACAGAGTGAAATAAATGAAAGTTCGTGATTTAACAAAACCAACCACACGTTATTTCTAGCATTTAGCAGGCTTAAAAACTATTTCATATGCTCAAAATATACATACATTTACTGAATAAAGACACTTTTGTGAGGAACCTGTTTGTAACGCACTCGTAGCTGAATTACTTTGTTTGTTGTAAATCATAAAACTGCACAAAGGACTATATGACTCAAACTTAAACGTTATAATTCCTCAAGCTTGCCACCAAAGAGTACCACAGCTGAAAGTGCTAGGCAACTTATAACTATTTTTCATGTTAAACTTTAAAATGTCAGCACCTAATGTGGCGATGCAACTGACACAGGTGATTTCTGTTTTGTTGTTTTATGGCCCAAGTTTGAATATGATACACTTCTTGCTACCATAACGAAAACAACAGACATGTTTTAGCAGGAGTAACCATTTATTTAGTCCGTTAATGTAAAGATGGAGATGACTGAAAAACACGTATATACACAATCTAATGTAATCATAAAATGAAAGGAAAATGTATTTATTTTTTATCTATCTTTCAAATTTTAGGTTCCATACGCGTCACAGTAGTTGGGAAGCCGGGTTGCAGATGGTAAACGTCTTCATTCAGTTCGGAAAAAAAAAAACAGACTAGGCATTTACTGTAGCAGATGCTGCTTACTGCTATTCTTTATCTTGTCAGAAGCTTAAAATTAAAGACGACCACGCCATCTAGTTTATATAATGCCGTAAGATACTAGTTCCACTTCAGTTTCCAGAACTATAAGATCAAATGTGTTTTTTTTTAAATAAGCCTCTAACATTAAATTAAGGACTAAGCACTCGATTACAAATAAACGTAATCAAATAATAGGCCTACATAGAATATTTTCTCTTTAAGATCACGAAATATCAGAAGAATAAACGCAATGGGAAGACAATATAAAACCAAGACTCCTTTCATGCCTTGGGCTTCATCGACTACAAATGTATCCAATTAGAACGCTTAAGATCAAATAAAAGCTGCTTTCTCAATCCCATCTCTGAAGCAGTTATGAGGTATATAAAAGCACGTCTCGTTGACCACAGATTTATCCTTTATTATTCTAAATACTAAGTTTTAGCGACATTGGACAGGCTTATTCCGATACTGATTAGAAAGTAGCCGAGTATGAGTAAACCGTGCCTAACTCGTCACCGACTTTGGGTTATATTTTTATCATTGTTATTAAACATAATATGCATATGTTACGTATATTTCCAACACAAAGGCTAAATTATTCATAGAGCCATTTGATGAAAGATCGTTAGTTACGCTGAATAAGATTTGTGTGATTTTGTTTTACTAGTTACAAGGATAGATTTTATGTCAACGTTAGTTTTACAGCCCCCCCCCCCAGTGGTACAACGCTAAAAACCGGGTTTCGATACTCGTGGTGGGCAGAGCACAGATAGCCCATTGCGTAGCTTAATTTAAAACAACAACAACAATAGTTTTACATTGATCACTGAATAGGAAATGACAATGATTTAGTTAAACAATTTTTTTCGTTCTATTTTTTGTAATTGATAAATCTCAATACAACATTTACGTGCTAATGTAAACAAGTAAAACGATAGGTAAATGAACCGTAAGATAGGTGGACGTATACTGCTTGGTAACCGAATTGAAAATTCTAAAGACATTCACGCACATACACTCTTCCCCAGTGGAACACGAAGCCCATTGTGCAGCTTTGAGCTTAACAATAAAAGTAAACGAAATTAATACGGTTCTGATTTTTCAAACGCACCTACGAACTCTAAGGTGAATAATGAGAATACGTCATCTTAACGACTTTTTCGTCAACGTGTAACTTTTATGGTGTGAGTTAGTCACCATCATGTTATTAGTAATCGTTATTGCCAACATAAAGACATATCATAATTACATCTTTGATATTAAACAGGCTTGTGTTTCTTACCACCACATAACTCTTCACACCATTCTAGTGTTATACATTATTAATGGTTGCTTATATGACTCAAGAGCGTAAGTTCTACAAGGTATATGTAGAAATCATCGTACAGTCTCAGCTGAAATCAATAATCCAACTTTAGGAAAGTTACACATTCCCTGCAACTTACAAGTTATTTAGAAAAATAAGACACAAATTTAAAAAAAAGCAAACCACAGTATATTATTATCTTATCAATCTGTGTAGATAGTGCCCGTCCGTGGAATATACTTCAGATTGAAGTTCTGTCGTAAGTAGTAGATAGAAAACAAGGACTGGTTTATAATTCATAGCATGTGTTGCTGTATACAACTGTAATAAATTTATAACTGACAGATTTTACTAACTGGCATGGCCAGGTGGTTAAGGCACTTGACTCGTAATCTGAGGGTCGCAGGTTGGAATCCCCGTCACATCAAACATGCTCACCTTTCAGCCGTGGGTACGTTATAATCTAACGCTCAATCCTACTATTCGTTGGTAAAAGAGTAGCCCAAAATTTGGCGGTGGATGGTGATGACATCCCTATAGTATTACACTGCTAAATTAGAGACTGCTAGCGCAGATAGCCCTCGTGTAGCTTTGCACGAAATTCAAAACAAACTAAACCTGAATCTAAAAGGATTCACTTTATCAACTCTATAGAAACCGGATACTTAACTTCCAAAATATTAGGAACGAATTTAGGAAAACTAGATTTTTTTAAAATTAAAGTTACATTAAATATTTTATAATTAAAATAAAAATAAAAATGTCATATTTCTGCTTTTGTAATTTGTTTTGTATGTTTCACTTTTACTGGACGTTAAGAGCTAAACTGAACATTTTACGCTCGCTTCGTGTAAAAATGAAAGTATTCAATTTTCCACAAATATTGAATTCCCTTTTTGATTAACACTAGCCGTGTCATTGATATTTTTTAAGGAACGTGGCTGCCTAAACCTTAATTTTTTTTTAAACTCTGAATATATATATACCTATTCTAAAAATACGCGCGTACTTTATGTCAACGGAAGTAAAGAAAAGACGGATGTAGATATACATTAACAGACATTTTTTATATTAACATATTTACAACTTCACCACGTTCTTAGGATAGATGTAACGTTAGATCGTAGAATAACATTACAGTATTAAATAGACTGTAAAATTAAGCCCTAACTAAACTAAAGCAACAAACGTATACAGTTAAAAGGGTTAATTCATTTCTTTGTCAAATACAGGTTGTACTGAATAAAAGCTCAACAAATGCTAAGCCTAATATAACTTGTTTTATAGATTTCGGTGTTTGCTATCAGAATTCGTATGTATTATTCTAAAACTCCTATATTAAAGAAATACTGCTGCAATAAAGATAGAAATGTGATAACAAATGTCTTGCTAGTCCCTGCTAGTTTGTGATAACAAATGTCTTGCTAGTCTCTGCTAGTTTGTGATAACAAACGTCTTGCTAGTCTCTGCTAGTTTGTGATAACAAACGTCTTGCTAGTCTCTGCTAGTTTGTGATAACAAATATCTTGCTAGTCTCTGCCAGTTTGTGATAACAAACGTCTTGCTAGTCTCTGCTAGTTTGTGATAACAAACGTCTTGCTAGTCTCTGCTAGTTTGTGATAACAAACGTCTTGCTAGTCTCTGCTAGTTTGTATATATTTGGATATATTGTAACCCTGATGATTCAGCATTTAATTTCAAGCATCTTTTCCAATCATTATTTAAAATTTGTAGTTCACAATGCTCTGTGGCTTTAGTGAGAGAGCTAGGTGCAGTTACGTTTCAACTACAAGCAAACTGCCGATTTATTAATATTTTATCCATCTCTCTCTCTCTAGCGTCCTATCTCTGTTTATCTATCTGCATCACTTTTATTTTGACTCTAATAGTTATTGCAAAGCTACTGAGGCTATTTGTTGCCATCCATAACTATGAAATAATGGCAAGACGGTTGTTGTCTGTTATTAAGCACAAAGTTACACAAAGAACTGTGTTTGCTCGGCAAACATGGATATGTAAAACTGATTTCTAGGGGCACAAGTCTGTAGATATTCAGTTGTGACACTGGGGGTCTAACAAGAGGGTAAATAACCCGTCAACAGCACTACTATCCAAGCTAAATGATTGAATGTTATTCATATAAGGTTACTTCCCCCCCTCTCAACTTAAATCTCGTCTCGCCAGCTCCGAAATTTAGAGCTCTAATCCAAAGCTAACCCTAATAATTTTAATTTGGGTATGGGACATTTTGTTTTTTTTTCATAAACATTGTGTATGCGTGTGTTACTGTATGACACGTGGTATTCAGAAGCAAAAATTCTCTACGACTGCTGCACAATGCCAGAAATCCGTAATGAGCCATGCATTGTTTTTGTACTCTATTTCGTGATTCCTACTCAGACTTTGGGGAAATAATGTTTCAAAACAACAATATTTCCATAAAAGAGAGTTTAATATTATTCCTATATACAAAAACGTTTAGAACTATTCTGTATTCGCAAAAAAACAAAAGTCGTGAACAATTGCAAGTGCGACTAGGATTTTATCATATTACTCCAAACAGACTTAACAGCCAAAGCAGGTAAATAGGCATGGTAAAATAAACTGTAGAGGTCGTTAGGTAAGCAAAACATATAAAACTTTGAATATGTTTAATGTCAAATGTCGTAATGGTAATGCTTCGTTTATAACTCGTTTACTCTTTCATATGGAGAGTAAACTAATGGTACCTTTTGTAAAAAAAAAATGAAAGCTAAGAAATTGACGCTTGATGTATATAACTTGCTTTAAACAATATAAATATAATTGAAAAATCTGATCCGTTATAACAAGATAAAAACCTTTGTTGTGGAATAATATTAATCACTACCTCTTTTAATTCTATGTTAATATACCACCTGATAATCTTTAATGTAGTCAAAGTATAAATTTTTGGTCATTTTGCTTTCGCCTGTTAGTAAACACTTGGTAGCCGTAGTCCTACGTTTTTACATTTAATGACATTTCACTTCCAACTGGAATATGAACACTATAGGTGTAACACAAGTTTACTACTTATCTTGCTTGTTCGTAAACAGTATTTATAAAGTCCTTAATTATTCTCTTCCACTCCTTGAAAAATATCCAGCCGCTTTCAGAGAATATTTAGTGTTTTGAATCACCTGATGGAAAGTAACTCGTCTCCAAATAACATTCAATGCATTCTTGATTGACTCGAACAACGGTGGTCTGGGAAAGCACACACTTTTGACAATCTTTTCTTTTTCAAGAACATTGTCGAGTAGCTTAGCATGGAGAAGACAAGAATCATCATTCATCAGGTTGAAGTCGGTCAGTTGCACCATACACACTTAGCACAAAGCTAGAGGTGTAGGATGGGGTTTGTATAATCTACGTCATTAATAACACCTTCTGCAAGATAGAGTGGTTGGTGTCCACTAATGATTGGATAGAGTGATTGGTGTTTACTAATGATTGGATAGAGTGATTGGTGTCCACTAATGATTGGATAGAGTGATTGGTGTTTACTAATGATTGGATAGAGTGATTGGTGTCCACTAATGATTAGATAGAGTGATTGGTGTCCACTAATGATTATTAATGTACGCATCGTAATTCCACCACTGCCGCATGTTTCCTGTCTGTGTAAAAAAAATTGTTTGAAATTTGGATTTAGCTCCAGATTTTATCCAAATGAGTATAAGTTGTTATCCAATAGCACGGTGAAGCGCAAATTATTGGTCTACAAGGTGATTTTTTTTTCTTACAAATTCTTTGTAACCTGGAAAAGAGCCCGGCATGGCCAGGTGGGGTAAGGCATTCGACTCGTAATCCGAAAGTCACGGGTTCGAATCTCCGTCACACTAAACATGCTCGTCCTTTTAGCCGTGGGAGCGTTATAATGTGACGGTGAATCCTAATATTCTTTGTCAAAAGAGTAGCCAAAGAGTTGGCGGTGAGTGGTGATGACCAGCTGCCTTCCCTCTAGTCTTAGACTGCTAAATTAGGGACGGCTAGCACGGATAGCCCTCAAGTAGCTTTGTGCGAAATTCAAAACAAACAAACCTAGAACAATGTTTCTCGTTGGACTAAGGATATCCAAGCGAGTTTTGTTGCGAACGATGTTTCCAACCATATCTACACTAACACACACCCAGTTGTAGCTGTGATCGACTAATTGAATTATGGAACTTACAGCTGCAGTGAACCAGGATCGACAGTTATTTGTCATATACCTGTGTTATGGATGATGATTTGTCTGTCTTGTCAGAGGATCCGAACATTTGTATCATTGGATTGAAAGCAGTTTCACATTCTCTGACATAAATAACAACAGCTTGCTATGATTAGCTAATTTTCATTTGCTCAACAATTATCCGTATAAGGGGATCCAGACATGACTCATGAACAATCTAAGCTTTGATCCTCTACAAAATGACGAATGAGACAAGATATTACGAGACTGTTATACATGCTATGGCTGATTTCTCAGTTATATGTATTCAGACCACATGATGCCTGATTTTTGTAACAATGAAAAGAGGAAGGTGGTTGATAATGTTTTATAACAATGAATTTTTCTTGTCGCATCGAATTACAAATTGCAATTAATCTTTAATCGTTTTCAGCAATGTGTACGTTAAACATTTATTGATGTAGCTTTTAATTCCTGTCAGCTCGTGAACCTAACAGTACACTTATTCAACAGTTTGTGTTACTGCTCGAATAAGGCTTCCAATTCCACAATAATTACAAGTTATGTCATAGACTGAAAATTAGTTTTGTTACCAAACAACGCTATCATACCAAGTTCATTTGAGATATTTTATTTCATTCAAACGTGGAAATACCCTCAGAAGAGCAGTAATATTTTTTAAGCTAACAATTATTTGGCCACCAGGTTCATTTGGTTTTATGACAAGCAAAACTTATAAATGTTTTGTATAATTCCAACAAGTTAACGAATAAGATAGCCCTCAAGTAGCTTTGTGCAAAATTCAAAACAAACAAAGAAACAAACAAACCAAGAACAATGTTTCTAGCATCCGAGGCAAGCAGGAATAATAAACGCAAGCAAGGGGTTTATCTAACAAGATAAATTTCTAATTTTAATCGGTAAAAGGTGCTGATGATTTAATTAACGCATAAGTTCACACAAATTAATTAATTTAACCCATAGAATTATCTATGGAACGAACACTCTACTGGATTTTTAAAACATTTCCTACACTGTTTTGCTTACAAAATATTAATATCAATATTATATGTTACAGGTTCCCTAATACCAATTAATACATAAATATTGTGAACAAATAATAACTTTAATTTATCACTTGAGCCTATTAATTATTGATGGAGTTACCTGTGTATTTTACATTAAAAATTAGTAATTTCATCAATTTTTTTTGTAAATTTTTTATACTGATCTCATTAATCAACATAATGTAATATGTGGACCCCAGTGGCAATGAACTGTAACTCAGTAATTTAAGAGGCAAAGAGCAACTTTAATGTTTCTAAAAAGATTCGAACGCAGACTTCTCCCTAGCTTGTTTGGCTGAACGTCGGTAACGAAAATAGTTTTCATGATTTAGACGTCGACCATATGATTTGAAAAATAAACAATTGTAGAATGACATATTTTTAGCGGGAACTATTGTTCTTCTGTTTGTTTAGTAATAAATGTAGCCTGTGATTTAGAAGAGTCAAAAACCAAGGGGTTTTTCTCAGTAACCAGCCCTGTGGACACTGGAGAGTGAAATCTGGCAAGCAAGATTGATAGATCTACTGAACGTGGGCATGGTTGGTTTATTTCTAATTTCGAGTATTTTTCTCGGAAAATTCCTGTTTACTATAAGTCTCGAAATGATGTATATCCTTCAAAAAGGAAGAGAGAAAAACACAGAACTACCGCTTTCAACAAGGAATAATTTTTCAAATTGTTGTTTCCAGGATCCTGCCTCATACCTCTATCGATATATGATGAGCTATTTCAACTAGGATGGTTCTTTAGAGGACGTCTGCTTCATGAGAAAAAGATAAGTCACTGGAAAATAAAACCACTTTTTCTGAGACGTGCAAGCAGCGTAAAAGAAATAAAACTTTATTTCTTACGTTCCTCAAAATCAACTCTACTTATTTTGTTTGTTTTATTTTGTAATACATATCTGTCTTTTTCATCCATAAGTTGGATGAAACCACCCGGGAATACCACATACAGATTTTTAAAAAAATTATGACTCTTATTCTATTGGCTACTCCACTACACGCGACGCTCAAAAGCCGAGGCAAGCAGGAATAATTTCTGTTTTCTACGCTCGCCTTCACACGTAAGCGTTAAAGTATGCAAAAACACACATACGTATTAATAGAAGTTCTGGTTAATAATCCTTTCTAAAGCTTTATTTAAACACATAAAATTGATTTGATTATCTTTAAATATTAACAAAAATGAAGGTTTACTTTCACACGTAGTTAGCATCACATTGTAAGTTATATTTTTTTCTCATTCAAGGGTTACCTTTACATTTAGCACCGCATCATGAATTATATTGTTTTTTTCATTCAAGGTTTACTTTCACACGTAGTTAGCACTACATCGTAAGTTATATTGTTTTCTCATTCAAGAGTTATCTTTTTACATTTAGTGCTACATCATAAGTTATATTGTTTTTTTCATTCAAGGTTTACTTTCACACGTAGTTAGCACTATATTGTAAGTTATATTGTTTTCTTACTAAAGGGTTGCTTTCACATATAGCACCACATCATAAGTACTATTGTTTTTTTATTCAAAATTAGTTTAGTAAAATAGGTTGATTTTTTGTTGTTAAGCACAAAGTTACACAATGGTCTCACGGTGTTGTTCCTATAGGCCTTCAGATTTACAGCTGAGCCACAAAGGTGCTTATTGTAATACTAAAAAATAACATTTTGAGCTAGCAGCATGAGCTATATATTACTTATCTATAAAATTAAAAAAATTACCTTTCAACAACGATCGCACATCGTGAATTCGCAATATATTAAAATATTGTAAACGTTTTCAACTGAATTATGCTTTTGTCAAAACTGATAATATTAATTTAGCGTTCAATACCAAAGTTTTACCTATTTTTTAATACTGTTCATTACCGGTAGGATTCACATATTGCATTGTATTAAGAAATGTTATGTCTATGCTGTCATGTCACTAACTGTCATGAAATAATAAAAAAACACTGAGCTAAAATCACTGATTTTCAATTTGACATTGTTCGGGTTACCCACTAGTAACTTGTGAAATTTGCCAGAAGTAACTTGTGAAATTTGCTGACGTTGATAATGCTTTTGCTATTCTATACTGTGTGTGTGTGTTCGTATGGTACTAAGGCTTTGTAACCAAAAAAGGTGTACCCAGAAGCAATTGGTGCACAGTTATACCGTGTTTCTCCGAAAATAAGACAGGGCTTATATTAATTTTCACTTCAAAATATGACACTAGGGCTTATTTTCGGGGGATGTCTTATTTTGATATATTAAAGAAATGAAGTTATAAAGTAAAACTATTAAACTAACCATTTAAAATAAACTATTAAACTAACTGATTAATACTTAAACAAACTAATTAACTAACTATTAAACTAATTAATAAATTAATTTTTTTTATTTCTTTCCTCTTCCTGCCACTCTTAACTAGGGCTTATTTTAAGGGTAGGGCTTATATTAAAACTATCCCCAAAAATCACACTAGGTCTTATTTTATGGGTAGGTCTTATTATCGGAGAAACACGGTAATTATTGTTTTTAAAACTGGTTGGAAAAATATGGATTGTGCTTGTTTGGTTGTAAAAAATCTAGCTTCAAAGAAATGTTAAACGCTTTTATTATATATCACATAATTTTCTAGGTCCGGCATGTCCAGGTGGTTAAGGCGCTCGACTCTTAATCAAAGGGTCGCGGGTTGAAATCCCCGTCACACCAATCATGCCAGCCCTTTCAGCAATGAGAGCGTTACAATGCGACGGTCACTCCTACTCTTCGTTGGTAGATGATTAGCGAAAGAGTTCACTGGATGGTGATGACTAGCTGTATAACCTCTGATCTTACACTACTAAGTTAGGGACGGCTAGCGCAGATAGCCCTCGTATAGCCTGTGCGAAATTCAAAAACCAACAAACAAATCCTTTTCTAATTTTCTTTTGAATCACTTTTTTTCATATTTTGGTGCTGTAATAGATCCTAAAGCTTAAGTTATTTTAATATATAAATATGTGTGTGTTTGTGCAGCTGTGTTCTACAAATATTGTTTGATTACAAAAGAGTCACATTAATCACTGTCTCGAAATAGAATAACATGCTTGCTATACGATTTACTTCTGTCAACTTCGGGACAGAATAAATAAGCAAGAAAAAGACAGACAGAGGGGAGACAAGACAGATGAAGAAACCTTTCTGAATTTCAAATCAAGGTTGTTAACAGGGTCTTAATACTATAGGCATAAAGTATCATAAACAGTCAGACAATAAAATACTTTCATTGTTACCTAAACAGGTATTTTTATCACCTAACAGGCGATATTGTAATTAATAATTCAGTTATTAGACTGACGTGGGAAAGTGTTGTCGCTCTCTGACCATTGTTGTTAGTCCCCCGCTGGCACAGCGGCAAGTCTACGGATTTACGCTAAAATCAGGAGTTCGAGTCCCTCGGTGGACTCAGCAGATATCCTGATGTGGCTTTGCTGTAAGAAGACACACACACATACACACATCGTTGTTAAATAACTTAACATTGTTCTCTCTCTCTAATCTGAATCCACTCACAGTTAATGTAACTTAGCCATCAGTTAATATCTGAATTTTATTTGTTTATGAACAGCAAAGAATGGATGTGGTCAGTGGTTCGTGAGATACTTCTGAACACGTTCCGCTTTTTCAGTTGTTTGTGAGCTATAAAAAAAAAACTATTCAATCTCAGCTGTTCGGTTAAGAGTTGTCGTGTACATGGTGGATAGTACTGATTGATTTCCTTTCTTCGATAAATTAGGAATGGCTATGATAGAACCTTGAGGTCTCTGACCTGATGCTTAAACCTATTTGTCGAGAAAGGTTCAAATTGACAATACGAACTAAAATACCTTCTGAAGTGGTCGTAGCGCAAAATGTGAGATGATGAATGATTGTGGTCTGTTTTTGGTCTCCGTACATTATATTCAGCTATTACCTTACATGCTTTCCGAAAGAAACACATATTTCACTATCTGACAATATTATTTTGTAAAGTCTGTAACCAGAGTGTTTTTGAAACTGTATCAGTTGAAACAGTGCTCAGTTGGCACTAAATATAACTCTACAGATTAGGCCTTTTATTCTAGTCTAGGTGTCGATATTGTTAATTAAGCGTACAGCTCTATGTGCTATGTCTGCCGCGGCCAATCGAACTTGGAATTCTATAGTTGTAAATCCGTAAACGTACTGTTGAACTATTGGAGGACAACCAGATTACATATATGTACCTACAGCAGTAAAATTCGTCATTTTCAAGTTATCGAGATTAAATAAAAATCAAAATTAATTATAAATTGTCTTTCAATTACGAAAATGAGATTTTTCATTATAATTGTGAATTCTTGAGGAGCTATTACGAGTAAATAAGGCTGCCTATTAACATGTAAAAAATACAAATTTTTTAACGTAGAAACAAAATTTAAGGTTCCATTTATAACATGGTTCAATGCATGTCTGTTTGCTTTGTTTGTTTTTTTATAATTTCGCGCAAAGCCACGCGAGGGTTATCTGCGCTAGCAGTCCCTAAGTTTGCAGTGTAAGACTGGAGGGAAAACAGTCATCACCACCCACCACTAACTCTTGGGCTACAAATTGTTGGATTGGCCATCACATTATGTCGCCCTCAAGACTGAAAGGGCGAGCATGTTTGATACTACGGGGATTCGAACCAGCGACCCTCAGATTACGAGTCGAACGCCTTAACCCACCTGGTCATGCCGGGCCATCAGTGCATCTCGACTTATAAATCCGAATGATACAGCACGTATTTTTTATTTCTTACATGTACTGGATAAAAATAAAATACTTTTATCATAACAAGATCTAGAAGTATGAAATGAACACACTTGTTTCTATCATTTAACTCAATTGTTACACATAGTTTCTGGTAGCACTTGCGTGGTTTGCATTATTAGAATCTAGCCTGACGCCGTATACTACTCAACTAACAACAAAAAATAAGCCAGAACAGATGTTATTTTCAACTGAACATGAGGACTACAATGTTATTCCGTTAAAGAGATAGTGTGTTATAATAATGAGATTTTAATGTGAAAATACAGAAGTTAATAAAACATTCTTCGTGTAACTAGAAAACAAGATTCTATTTATTAAGCGTTTGATGCAATGTTTCATGATAAATTAAGTATATTATAATCTGTAACTATTGATAGAACAGTGTTTTTTATTGTTATTGTTTCTTACTGCAAAGCCACATTTAGGTATCTGCTGTGTCGACCGAGGGGGATCGTACCCTGATTTTAGCGTAAAAAATCCGTAAACATACCGCTGTAATAAAATAGCTCCACGCTTGTTTTAAAAGTTATATAGCACATTCACAATATATCTTAATATGAATGTCAAAGTTTTAAACAGTAACAAAATAAATATGAAAGACATCGAAGTTTAGAACACTAATAATTTCAAACAAAATAGTCCAGTGCATGACGAAATTTTGAACAGAAAAAAATAGGTGTCAGCTTATTATTTTGTATTAAAATCAATGAAAATTAATGAATAACGATGCTCCAACAAAATTTTAATGAAAAGTATACTGAAATGAATAATTATTTTCACTTTGGTGAATATATGACGTCACGAGTTTGTCACGCAACCAGTGTTCAGAAATCGAAAGCTTTGTTATATCAGAATAGTCGCTAAACTGGGAAAACAAAATTACGACATCAGTTCAACGACACTTCGATTTTAAAGATGTATGTTTAGCGTTTAATTCAAAATCATTGAAACATGTATATGACGCTGGAGCATCGAAGTTAATGACTAGCGGGCAATATGGAGGTTTACACACAACTGTGTGTAATGGAAAGGAGTTAAAACTGTAGAACAAAAATATTCAACAAATAAGATTAAAAACTAAACCAGCAACAATAATTTTTGACCGAAGAAATTAAAGTCGAAGGTTACAACAAAATGGTCTACTAAAACAAAAAACGGTTTATTCTCTTAGATGTTTATGTCAAACTATACAATGACTGCCTACACTAGATGTCCCTAATATTGAACTGATAATTTGAAAGGAAGGAGAAAGCTGGTCATATTAACTCACTGGCAACACTTGACATCCTGTAATCAAGCAGTGGGTTTTTGACTGTCACTTTTATGTTCTCACGATCACAAGGATGGAGTGAAATTTTGAGGTAATGAGTTAGGAACCGTCGACCGTCGGATTTATGTGTTCCATATTATCCATTGAGCCACGCCCAATACACTTAAAATAAAACAGTAAGCGAAGGTGTACGTTTAACAAAAACACAAACGAAAGATAAACAAGCAAAATTATCAAACGAGAATAAGATTAGTTAAACTTAATGAAAAAAAGTCTTGATTGAGAATATAATATTCATTAAACATGCGAGGAGCAGAGAAACATAATATTCTGTGGATGAGACTAAGTAACAACAGAGTAGACAAACAATATTCTGTGGATGAGACTAAGTAACAACAGAGTAGACAAACATAATATTCTGTGGATGAGATTAAGTAAGAACAGACGAGACAAACATAATATTCTATGGATGAGATTAAGTAAGAACAGACGAGACAAACATAATATTCTGTGGATGAGATTAAGTAAGAACAGACGAGACAAACATAATATTCTGTGGATGAGACCAAGTAACAACAGAGCAGACAAACATAATATTATGTGGATGAGATTAAGTAAGAACAGACGAGACAGACACAGTGCTTGGTGGACAAGCATCAAACAACCATGCTGTTTTATTGATAAGCTTCAGTGAGAAATACACAAACATTTGTTCACTGGACGAGATTAGAACAGGAACAGACACACACAGCATTCCGTAAACTACTTTAAGGGCAAAATATACTAGCATAATGCACACACTGTGAGCCTAAGAGGAAAATAAACAAAATAAATTCACAAAAGTAAGGAAGAAATTGACAAACATTATGTTCAGTTAACGAGTTCAAGAGATGAATAGACAAACATAGCGTTTAATGGACGCATTCGACAGGAAAGTAGATAAACCTACTGTTTATCAGTTCAAGTACAGTGCAATAAGGTTTAAAACGAGAAAAGATCAAGGAAGGCATTATTAAGAATTATGGGATCAACCATAATTGTTTATAGCCAACAATAAGAAATAAATAATTGGACCTAGTGCCAATAGCTGATAATAAGAGTTAAAGTGTCTAACGTAATGTTTTTAGCTTACATTAAGATTTAAAAAAAGCATGGGACACATAGAACAGAATGGTCTTCAAAAAAGGTGACTGGTGGTTGAAATATCTATTCAACAAATAATGACGGTACAGAGACTCCCAGGATAAGTTCCGAACGCTAACCGACTAGAGTTACTCTACTGGGGATTGTACGGGAACTTGCTAGGTTTTGTTAAAGATCAATCCAATAGTCCGTCAGTTACATATGAAAACAGATAGAATTTTATCAAATAATGGTTTAGATTATGCGTCGATTAAGCCAACATAGTTCTGAATAGACATGTACGAAAAGAAAAGCTGAACATAATGTTCAGAAGGATTAGTTTGTTTGTTTTAAATTTCGCGCGAAGCTACACGACGGGTAATTGCACTAGCCGTTCCTAATTTAGCAGTGTAAGACTAGAGGGAAGGCAGCTAGTCATCACCATCCACCGCCAACTCTTGGGCTACTCTTTTACCAACGAATAGTGGGATTGACCGAACATTATAATGCCCTCATGGCTGAAAGGGAAGCACGTTTGCTGTGACGGGGATTGGAACCCGCGACCCTCAAATTACGAGTCGAGTGCCTTAACCACCTGGTCATGCCGGGCCTGAACAATATGTATAACTGCACAATTTCGCGCAAAGCTACTCAAGGGCTATCTGCGCTAGCCCTCCCTCATTTAGCAGTGTAAGACTAGAGGGAAGGCAGCTAGTCATCACCACCCACCGCCAACTCTTGGGCTACTCTTTTACCAACGAACAATGGGATTGACCTAACATTATAACGCCCCCACGGCTGAAAGGGCGAGTATATTTGGTGCGATGGGGATTCGAATCCACGACCCTCAGATTAGGAGTCGAACGCCTTACCCCGTCTGGCCATGCTGGGCCATTAAGAACGAAACAACCGACTAAGGCGAACGTTTGACAAAATAGAACAAAAGACATATCAGCAAATCTTAGAAGTACAATATTGCGTTTATTATACTGGAAACACAGATATTATTTTGTGTTTGGCATTATTTTATGGCAGTATTTGAAAAGTACTGTTATTTATCACTTTTGACGGTTTCATTGATATACAGAGAAAGAGAGAAAAAAATCAACAAAGCCTGTAACAACCAAAAGATAAGCTCGTGAGAAAATACGTCACGTTACTGTGTATGAAAATCATATAAAGTATGTAATAATAACGAAGTATTTTTATGAACAGTGTTTAGAAATCAATAACTAGAAATGTCTTTTACACAACAAAACTAAGCTTTTTATAGAGGGAGGAAATAAAGCTCAAGGTGTCTCAAAAGCTGCTCGATAGTAAGACAAGGACCACAAAAAATGATGTGATAATATTACTGGTCAAAACTTGCTTTATACTTAAAACAAATCATGTTAAAAGAAAAACAATGAAATTATAAAACACTTGTTAGCCACACAGACGTATTAAAGAAATGAACTAAAGGTTTAACAGTCACAATAAATATTTAAACGTGAAACTGTCCTCAGGCTCAAAATGTAATAAACATTGTTTAACTTAATAATTTTACTGTATAAAGGTAAAACATTATGAGACTAGTGAAAATCCCATAAAATTCATAGGTTTCGTCGTTTTACTGCGTCACCATCAATATTTTGTTTTATTTTTATTCAGTAAAATTATTAATAAAAATAATATTTTAATGCTAATCTTCAAGATGAGAACCATCTCATTTTCACATATTTATTGTGTACTATTAGACGTTGGTTTTATTTTTTAATACATCTGTGTGAAAACGTACACAAGTGTTGTCGTATTATTCATAATGTTAATAATTTTCGTATAAACGTTCTTTTGTTTGTTTTAAATTTCGCGCAAAGCTACACGAGGGTTATCTGCACTAGCCTTCCCTAATTTTGCAGTATAAGACTAGAGGGAAGGCAGCTAGTAATCACCACCCACCGCAACATCTTGGGCTACTCTTTTACCAACGAATAGCGGGATTGGACATAATTTTATAACGTCCCGACGGCTGAAAGCGCGAGCATGTTTGGTGCAACGGGGATTCGAACCATCGACCTTCGAAGTACGAGGCGAGTGCCTTAACCATCTGGCCATGTCAGGCCAGACGTTCTCTTCAAAAGGAAGTAGTATTCGAAAATATAGCGAAACTATGAAGGTATAGGAGTGAATTATTTCCTTTTAAGAAAATTTGTTTTAGTGTTTTCGTTAAGCCCCTCAGTAGTTACCCATATGAGTACTATTTACTTGTTTTGTATTTTATTTTTGAATAAATTGTTTTGTAGCATAAACAGTACGTCATGCAACACATGAATTATACAATCAAGTCAGACTCAAAGGGTTCCCCGCTAGTACAGCGGTATGCCTGCGGATTTATGACGCTAAAATCAGGGGTTCCCCACCCCTCGGTGACCTTAGCAGATAGCCCGATGTGGTTTTGCTCTAAGAAAACACACACAGAGACTCAAAGGGTTCATATTTATAATGTATAATCTATAACTGCTTACTAGAAGGAAAAGAGTTAGTAACAACAGTTACCACGAGGATTTTGTGTGACGTTGAAACGAATAATGGGATTGATTCTCATTCTTATAAGACACTCGAAAAACTGAAAAGCTCAAGAAATGTTCAACGGTATCGAGGTCCGAAACTTGGATCTTGTAATTCGCAGTCCGGCAATCTAAACAAACAAAGCCACGCCTGACTTATTACATAAATTTTAACCTGTCATGTCATAATTCGTTGAAAAACAAAAATGCTCATTACTCAACACCGGAGACTGTGAAAACAGGGAAGTAAGGTCGGTAAACTAAACGGAGTGATAAGAAAGTTGTTATTGATCAGGCTTACTGTAGTTTTATAATTCACTTAAAACTTTGAACGTCATAATTAACGCCAGTTCTAATTAATTAAGGTTCATGACCAAGCTTCATGCAGTTATGTAATCCGATTTCTCGCGTGTTTTAGTGAAGCAAGCTAACTTCATTAATTGTTTTCAAGATAAAAGTTTGAAACGTTACCAAGAAAACGAGTTGAAGTTTTGCAACCAAACGTACGCAGACGTCTTAGTTAGCCCGCGATTAATCAACTGTTATCAATTACATACTCATTATATTCGAAAGAATGTTTCTGAAAATGTGCTAATTAAATGAATTTCTCAATTACGAAAAAATAAATTAATTGTAACTCCTGATATTTTAAGATATTATTTCCCTACTTTGATTTAGTCCTTCTATCTTTTTCCGAAATGGTGGCTTACTTGTTTAAGATATCATGTGACACTAACCCTGAAAACAGTAGTGCAAGAGCTGTCATCCATGTTAACTGGACCTGGAATCTACCACTTTAATATTATTGCCCCACGCTAGTATAGCGGTAAGTCTACGGATTTACACCGCTAAAATCAGGGGTTCGATTACCCTCGGTGGGTTCAGCATATACCTCGATGTGGCTTTGCTATAAAAAAAACACACACTTTAATGGTACATTACAGAAAGTCAATAAACATATTATGGACTATAAATTTATAAAATATTTATGGTATTTTAACAACTGGTAGTGCTAAGCAACTGACAGTTAGTTAACTGGAAATTACACAGGTCGGCTGTTTCAACTTTCAATGATGTCTATTACTTTCGACAGGTCAAAGATCCATGTGATTTAAGAATAGTATCCTGAATTTTTTGCTACCGATCAGATTAAAAGTAACAAGACTATCTACAAGAACGACTATCAATCTTATAAGCATGAACAGATGTCTATACAGTAGTATCTAAAAGCATGAACACATGTCTATACGGTAGTATCTAAAAGCATGAACACATGTCTATACGGTAGTATCTAAAAGCATGAACAGATGTCTATACAGTAGTATCTCGTCTCCTTTCCCACATTCTTGAAAGCAGATAGCCCTCGTGTAGCTTTAGGCGAAATTCAAAAACAAACAAACAAACAAACAAAAGTTCTTAAACTAAAGCCTGATACGACATACTAACCACCACACCACGCCAGGCCTCAGTAAAATTTACTATTAATGTAGCAAGCTACTCTGACATTAATTTAATGTTGTATTATAGTGTGTAAAACAAAACTCGCACTTCAAATATAGTTTCAAATTTAAATAAATGTTCCTTTTATTGATTGCTATGGGAACAGGTATCTAAATCCAGTTTATAGCATTATAAGCCTTCAGACTTACTACTGAGTTGGTGAGTGAGGAAATGAAATATAATCAGTAGAAACAAGAATGAGTTTTCAGTCTTCATATTTTTTGTTTGTTTTTGGTTAAGGGCAGTGTTAGTAATGTAAAACGAAAGGTGATGTCCTGCTTGTTGATTGGTTTTCAATCTGAACATCTTAACGTACACATTGGGTTAAATTATCAGGTCAAAGACCACCGTGATTCAGACTTGCCTTGCCATGATTTTGAACTACTGACCACCAGAGCATCTCCCGATTAATCGTCTATACTTAGTCAAACAACGAAATTGACTGTCGCTTCTATAACACACTTACAGCTGGAAGTGAAAAGAGAAACAGAAATCCTTGAATCTTCGTTCCGATACGATATAATCAAGACTACGCTCGGGCACAAAGATGTTGGCACAAACTAATTATTTTGCTATTAACGCTGTGAGTAGACGTAGAAATCAACATATACATAATACAATTTAAGCTAAAATTATACGCAGTATGAAACACCTCTGTTCAGGTGAAACTTTGTCAGCGCACACAAGAACATGTTCACTGTATTGTTTATTTTAAATCAATTAGATTCTCATTGTTTCTTAACATACAAGCTTTAAAAGAAAGAAAAACAATTAAAGTCGCACTAGTGAAACATTTGGTAAAAGATTGCATCTTGGGAAACATTTCTTGAAAATTAATAGATTAAAGTGTTTGGACAGTAAGCATAATTCTCAAATGAAATTTTGACATTTTATGTCTAATAATCGATTTGAACCTCTGGTTGTATAAGTTTTATGTCAAACCAAAATGTTATAATTGGCTGTGCCGGATGAACAGCAGTTCTCTGTCTGATAATTATATGTTTGGCCGTTGCTATGGAAACACTGTTTTTAAGAGTTAACCAAAATAAGCTAGCTTTAAATGCTGAATGTATAAGTCATTAATCTTCTTTGTGTGGAGTGAGAAAAAAATGTTTTGTGTTTTTTTACGCAACTTGAATTTCACTATTTTCATACCAATAACATCAGGTTAAAATGGGCTTTATAAAGAATACTGAAGTTAATGGTAATGCAAAATGATATTTGCATTAATTTTGTTATACATATCAACAACACATGGTGCAATAATGTATTCCAAATCAGGCTCGCATGAAACATAAACACTTTGTGTTTCCATACAATATCACGCGTTATTTGTCCATAAAAAAAGTATTCCATTGTATTGCTGTCTTTCGAATTTGCATTCTCACGTATCTTCTATTACATACCTTTACACACTGCCTATTAATGGGCCTAGGTTTCATGTGATTTATCGACTGCTCAGTGAAGAATCTAATTTTAGTGACATGTAAAAACTGCATGATTTAAGGTATAGTTCCTCTTACATTTACACTATCCGTGAAGAACATAGTTTTAATAAGATTTAGACACATTGTTTTGTTTGTTTCTGTTTTTTTGTTTGACATAAAACTTATACAACCAGAGGTTCGAATCGATTATTAGACATAAAATGTCAACATTTCATTTGGGAATTGTGCTTACTGTCCAAACACGTTAATCTATTAATTATCAAGAAATGTTTGTTTCTGTTAGCCGTCCCTAATTTAGCAGTGTAAGACTAGAGGGAAGGCAGGTAGTCATCACCACCCACCGCCAAACCTTGGGCTACTCTTTTACCAATGAATAGTGTGATTCACCGTCACTCTATAACGTCCCCACGACTAAAAGGGCGAGCATTTTTGGTGCGACGGGGATTCGAACCCGCGACCCTCAGATTACGAATCGAACGCCTTAACCCACCTGGCCATGCAGGGCCCATTTAGACATAAACTGAAGAAAGACAAAGTTTTCACAATACTCACACACTGCCCGATGAAAAACCCAAGTCTAACAACATTTGCAAAATATTGGTTTGAAGGCATGGTTTTAACGACATCTTCATAGCACCTGTTTTAAAAAAAGACCTATTTTTAACGACATTCACACACTAATGGTGAAGGAACTAGCTTTAACAACTTCTGATGAACTTTTACGTTTGATTTTACCTAATTTTATTCTGTTTTGTTTACACTTATGTATTAGCTCTCCAAAAACAATTGTCTCTCAGTACAAAAACTGTAAGTCTATGGACTTACAACGGCAAAATCTGGAGCTGGACACAGCAGACAGCCCAATGTAGCTTTTCTCTAAAACAACGAGTAACCCCAAAAATTGGATCAAAATTGGTCTTAATTCCGTTAGTTATCGTTGTATTTCTGTGTATTCTACATTGAAATGAAAGATTTAATATATTTATTTTGGTCGCTAAGTGCGTAACGGGTTAAAAAAAACGTTCGTCAGTATAATGTAATATGTGGACCTCACCGCTAACGAACAGTATAAGAATAAGTTTGTATAACCCGCATTCTAAACTAATCAATGGGATTGACAGGTGGAGAAATTTAAATAATGTACTTGTATTTTTGTGTTTATAATAAAGCTACTAAGGCTATCTGCTGCCATCCCTAATTTTCAACTACTGACGAGAGGGAAGAAGGCTAGTCAGCAACATCTTATTGTTCATCACATCATCCTCACTATGGAATCAATTGTTACTATTATAACGCATCCACTGTTTGAAAGGCCCAGGGTATTTTACAATATTGCCCAAACGCTTCATAGAGTAATCGTACGTATGATTATTGACATATTGCCCAGCGGCGCCATTTACAAAATAGAATTCCAGAAATTTGCTTTACTGGAACGTGGAACTAAATCTTCAATTAAATTTATTGTATTGTCTTTATTGCGTGGATAAATTTAGAACAGCGTTATTACAATTAATATAATTATAATTTAATACTTCTAAAATCATTACCTTAGTGTCATGGACCCGGCATGGCCAAGTGGCTAGGGAGCTCGACTTCCATTCAGGGAAGTCGCGGGCTCAAATCCCTGTCGCACCAAACATGCTCACCACTTTAGCCGTTATAATGTAACGGTTAATCCCACTATTCGCTAGTAAAAGAGTACCCCAAGAATTGGCGGTGGGTGGTGATGACTAACTGCTACCCTTATAGTCTTTCACTGTGTGGAATATTCAAACCAAACCTAAGTTGCATATAGCAGGAAACTTTAAAGGTTCCGCATGCATCTAATGCTTTTGCTTAATTAAGTTTAATACCTCATATGACACGTCGAGCAACATTTACCAAAAAATGGTAGCCACGAGCATGTTCAACTTTTCCTAGTGATGCCAGTATCACAAAGGAAACATTGGTTTGCCTCTTTTGTTCAACTTCGCGCCATTAACTGATCGGGTACACAATAAACATTGGATTTGTCATCTCTCCTTCTCCTTGTCATAACCTTCAGCTCAGAAAGATCGCAGTGATTTAATACAATCTATTTGGTTAATTGACCATTTTGTTTGATAATAAAGGTGTATTTGGAATTTACTAGAAAAGCATGTTACCGATACTTTTATTCTCATTTCACTCTAAATGTTTAACTTTGGTAAATAACTGGCATGTCACAAGTTACACGTTCACGTAGCCCGGCATGGCCAAGCGTGTTAAGGCGTTCGACTCGCAATCGGAGGGTCGCGGGTTCGAATCTCCGTCGCACCAAACATGCTCGCCCTCCCAGCCGTGGGGGAGTTATAATGTGACAGCCAATCCCACTATTCGTTGGTAAAAGAGTAGCCCAAGAGTTGGCGGTGGGTGGTGATGACTAGCTGCCTTCCCTCTACTCTTACATTGCTGAATTAGGGACGGCTAGCGCACACAGCCCTCGAGTAGCTTTGCGCGAAATTTAAAACAAACAAAGAGGTTCACTTTTTTGTAACATGAATACATTATGACGATAATTATTTTCATCAAAATTTGTTATTAGTTTCATCTGAACTGCAATTTGAAAACATAATATGAACACTCCAAACAGAGACAGAATCAAATAATTCTAAGACTCATGTTGTTGTTTTTAGATAGTATAAGTTAAACCTTTAAAGTCTGACAATTATGAAGCTATTTCCAATCGAATAATGTGCATTACATTTTGCGTATGCGTTATATTTAACATTTGTTTTTAATTATATTTTCAATCGAATGACATAATATTTTGTGCATGTGTTATATTCAACATTTTAAAACGCTCATTCACTCAACTGACGAACTCGGTGTTCTGCACCTACTTTAAATCTAGCGTTTGTTACCATGTTTTGCGAGTTCTGATGGATTAATTTCCATCATTTATTAATTATTATTTTGTAATTATGTTTTAGTATCTTGTCCTTGAGTTTGTCTATATACGATTCCAACTCATTTCACGTTAAAAGCAATCGTAATATTATTTTCACAATAAGACAAGTGATCTGACACTGAAAGGCGGTGAAGCTTATGTACCTGTGACCATATAAATGAGTTAATTGTCTTATGTAATAAAACGTTCACATTCTTTGACAATCTATATAAATTTAATAGTATTATCGCTTGTTTGTTGTAAGTCCATGTAACTGCATTGCAGGTTATTAGTATTTTTATATCAAATTTAGTATAAAAGTTTATTGGATCTGTGGGAAGATAAACATAAGTTTTCAGTTTTGAGCTCTATGGTTTTATGAGGGTTTTTTTATCACTATTTCGCCTCTTGGTTATAGAACTTCAACAAATTTGACAAGATAATTTATAGGTCAATGAAGAAATACATACAAATGTGCGGTTTTACATTTGTATATTATGGTTTTTATGGGCATGTTTTTCTACGATTACATATAAAGAAAGCAACTCTTCTCGTCCTAAGATAACGTTTAATTAATCATAATTTTACATAACTTCCGTCCAGGGGACGGGTACTCGAGGTAGTGGTAACCGCTTTGAATTGTAGTCTCGTCATATGGTAGCAAGTAAAATAAAAAATATAATAAGTAACCTGTAGGTTCGATAAACTGTTTTGTTTTGTTTTACATTGTACGAAACTCGATTAGAGTTTGAAATTGTTGTATTATTAAGATTTTTTTTCCAAGTGGTAATTTAAAATATATTTTTTTTTCTATTCATATTATTTTCCTAACGTTTTGTGCGAAGGCTATATTAATGAAGTGGAAGTTCAGTTTTATAGCTTTTTCAAAAGTTCGGGCTAGACATATTTCGTATTAAGAATAAGCACTGTTGAACTTGTTTATAAATGTAATTTGGTATTAATATTAATATTTCGTTTCAAAAGTAAATAAAGTAGTTTATAATACAAATGTTCTCATGGAATTTACTCTTCAGTTACATTATTCGTACAAAATCATATATATATATATAGATATATATGTACATATATTACATAATATAACGCCTATGACCAAAAATACTTTAACCATGACTAACATTGTTGTCAGAAATATATTGTTAAAACCACATAAGCTATACAGATATCGAAATTAATAACAGGTTAACAATCGCCAAGCTTTTGTTGGAAAGGAAAGATGACATTTCGAGCTAGCCCTCTTCGTCAGATCGTTGAAAGTTGTAAGCTGAAAAACTCTAGTTCGAAATGTCATCTTTTCTTAAATAAAAATATATCAAAAACTTGGCGATTGTTCAACGTGTATTTTAATTTTAACACTGTAATAGGACATGATGAGAAACGAAACTTTTGATTTTATAGGAATATAGGGTTCCAAGGTAAAGTGCAGTCGAAGTAATATCAAGTAATATCAAACTGTACAAAAGCTCCTTGTGTTACTTTTGTTAAAGAAAACAAAATAAAACACTCTTCAATTGGAAAACATCATTCTGGTTCGCTTATGATAAGGATTCTCATAAAACGATGCATGACTATTATACAAGTATAAGATATAACGCAAGTATTACTGAAACATGTATTTGAGCTCGTCAAACGCCACTAGGGGTTATTGAATGTCTTGGTTGAACATTTTCCTGAATAGAAGAATATACTTTAATTTGCTTCACCAGTGACTGAACATCTAGAAGTGAATAGCGTCTTGCAAATATTGTTACAACTCAAAATATGAGAAGAATGTTTATGACACTGGCGTTATCGAATTATAAAACACAAATAATAATGGTGCATTCTAATTCTTAATAGCACTAAATTTTCCAAAACAAGGAGGGTTTGCTTTATTTTTAACTTCGCGAAAAGCTACTCGAGGGCTATCTGTGCTAGCCGTCCCTAATTTAGCAATGTAAAAATAGAGGGAAGGCAGCTAGTCATCACCACCCACCGCCAACTTTTGGGCTACTTTTTACTAAAGAATGGTGGGACTGACCGTCACATTGTAACACACACACAGCTAAAAGGACGAGCATGTTTGGTGTGATGGAGATTCAAACCCGCGAATACGAAGTCGAGTGCCTTAACCACCTGGTCATGCCAGGCCTAAAGAAATGGGAATAAACTTGTATTTGTGGACAAATGTAAATGGTGAGGTATACAGTTGTTTATCTTTTGCTGTAAAACTTCAAATAACAGTGCTCAGCCTTTCTTTTTACTTCATTTTGCTGTTGTTGTAATCACAGAAACTGTAATATTTAAATACAAAAAACTAGTCCTGACTGCTACAGTTCGTAACACCCGACAGATGTCTGAATACACACCGAGAGACTTTGTTTGTAAATTGCATTCCTAAACATCTGATATTTAAAATAATAATTATCAGGTATGTTTGTGATTAGCGCGTGCATATTTTTTTCTCGAGAAACGCAAAGTATCTCCATAGTACTCTATCCATCTACTGAAAAATCAATTATTCATGAATTTATCTACATATCTGCCGATGTCTTGGACTGAACCTTGTCTAAATAATACATGTCGCTGTTTCTTCATAGTTATTAACTTGCACACATATCATACACGTATATACAAATGTAACCTTTAATGAGTACATCACAAAAAAATTCACTATAAATTATAACTGAAAAGACAAATTTCTGGATTGTGATATATAAGAGACTTGTTGTTGTTGTTTTTATTGTTGTTTTTGGAATTTCGCACAAAGCTACTCGAGGGCTATCTGTGCTAGCCATCCCTAATTTTGCAGTGTAAGACTAGAGGGAAGGCAGCTAATCATCACCACCCACCGCCAACTCTTGGGCTACTCTTTTACCAACGAATAGTGGGATTGACCGTCACATTATACGCCCCCACGGCTGGGAGGGCGAGCATGTTTAGCAGTATAAGAGACCAAGAGTGTATCTCAAGTTACGTGCAATTTGAAAATCTTTCAGTCAAATAAGTTTTATACACATTGAAATATTACCCTGAAAGTGAGAGTGAAGTTTTTTCCAATTTTACTTTCATCTCTCTAAATCAACATTGTTCTTTAATTCAAATGAAATATGATCAAACAAATTATTAAATCATAGTTTTATGAAACTATCATTGGATTATAACTTATTTTTAACCATAAAGCTTCATTCACAATTTCAGTACACTTATTTTTCAATCTGACAAACTGCTTAAAGCAATATTTAAGACTCCAGTTTACGAAAAAAAAATAACTCTACTAGGTGTCGCGCCAAAGGTTGAAATATTATGTGTCAGAAGACGCTGACTGGTAAAACTAAATTAATTGACTCTACTATTTAGAATCTTTTTTCAGATTTTAAATATGTAAAGTATTATAAAAAATACAGCTAAATAAACAGTAATGGTTTCAGAGGTTTCAGCATTTTCATACTCTCCAGAATCAATAGGCTCCTCATGGAGAGGTGGTTAAGGCACTTGACTCGTAATCTGAGAGTCCAGCGTTCAAATCCCCGTCTCACCAAACTTGCTTGCCCTTTCAGTAGTGGGAGACTTATAATATGACTATCAATCCCACTATTCGTTGGTAAAAGAATAATCCAAGAGTTGGCGTTGGGTAATGATAACAAGCTGCCTTCACTCTAGTCTTACACTGCAAAATTAGGGACGGCTAGCGCAGATAGCCCTCATATGGCCTTGCGAGAAATTCAAAAGCAAACAAACAAATAGAATAAATATCACACACCTTGCTTTCTTCTAATCTAAATAAATTTGACCTGTCAGGACACTTGTCTTTATCTTTACTCTTGTTTTTATCCACGTTGAACATCATTTCTTTGCTTCTAATTAATATGATTTGATTTATTCGAGCATGAATCTAAAGGTAAGCAGCATCTATAAATACCACAGTCTTCTCTCTTTTTTTGTTTACGTTCCGAGCAAAGCATTTTAGAAATTAATTTATAAGTGTATTTTTTTCAATCAGGAGAGGCTGTTTTTTTTTTTTCATATTGTATTATTGGATTACTGTAATGTATGCTGGTGCCTTAAATCCGCTTTTCAGCTCTGATATGTTTTTCCCTGAATTTCTGTCGATTTTTCGCGACTGAGTGTTTTACAAAAATAGAAAAAAGAATGGAGCTGATATTTTTGGTTTGTGTGTAATGTCGGGTACGATTTAAACCCCACTTACCCCTAGTATCTCCTTATAGCTATGCTCTAATGTAGTGTTTCATAACAATATTGATCAGAATTTTTATCATAATAGGTACTAATAAGGTAAGTTATGGAAACTTTTTTTTTTTTCTGCGCAGAATATTGACGTAAACACTTACAAAGTTTTGACGACCCTCTTATTTATGTATTTGAAAAAACACAACTCTTGGAGCAGAGAAACATCTAATTAAAAACATCTTAGGTGCTATAAATTGTGCGACCGAAAAAGGATTGAAAGTACGACTTAGAGGAATGGAATCAAAATTAGCGGCCGAGCAAATAGGTGAACTCATAACATTGAAAATAATTTTACAGCAAGTATTCGTTCATGGCGGTAGTAACAAAATAAGCGATCTAGCCACACGAGAGACAAGTTGACGAAAAATTGCACGTGAATAAGATAAGTAATAATACCCATGTGCACACCCTCAGGGCGCATAATTTTGATGGGACAAACTAGCGAAAAAAAAAGATAAAAACGAAACTAAAATGTGTGCGTGCGCACGCGCACTTTCTTTTCTGTGTATCTGTACCCGTCATAGCTCCACAACACAATGAATATAATTTTCAATTTTGTTGGTTATACATTTCATTTTATACTATCAGCACATAGACTCTTAGAAAAATATTAAGTTATAATTGTATTGGTAAGCAACATGATACAGAGGCCACAACAGGAATGCATTGTTATCAAAACGCACTAGCTCTTCGATATACCAGAAGTGGTTGTATAAAGAACCACTTCTTTTCTATGTGAGTTTTCGCTGCATTGCCTTTTTAAATAGATGAGCACAAACGCACGGTTCTGTCTGTGCCTTATATCTAAAATTTGTAACACAAAAAAACCCTTCTTTAATTATGATATTATAATAGTTATAACAGTCTTATTATGAAAAGTGTCTGTATGTCTATACGTGATTTCTTTTGCAAATATTTTTGAGTATTTTTCCATGTTACAGTAGGTTCAGAATACACACACTGACACAATCATAAATAATATATTAATCTAACAATCCATTCGAAGCCGGGCACTTTTGCTGGTAAGTTACTAATCCTGAGAAGGTGTAGTTATGCTTAACTAACGTTTCATTTGATTGTAAAAACAAAGACAAACAATCTAATTTCATTACATATTGTTGATACAACAACGCTACCTCTATTTAAGATGACGAAACAAAGCCAGACAATTTATCCTCTTTACGCATTGGTGATACAACTACACCACCTTAATTAAAGACAACCAAACAAAGGCAAATAATCTAATCTCATTTCCGTTGTGTATGTTTTCTTATACGAAAGCCACATCAGATTATCTACTGAGCCCACGGAGGGAAATCAAACCCCTGATTTTAGAGTTGTAAATCCATAGACTTACCGCTGTACTAGCGAGGGGCATATATTGTTTGTTACAACTACATTAACTTTATTATAATTTATCTTTGTTTCATATTTGTACTGATATAATGTTCATTTGGGTTATTTATGCTTGTTTGGATTTTCTAAAATGACATGCATGGCCTGGTGGTTATGGTGCTCGACTCGCAATCTGAGGGTTACGGGTTTGAATCCTATTACCATCAAACCTACTCTCCCTTTCAACCATGATGGTGTTATAATGTAACAGACAATTCCATTATTCCTTGGTAAAAAAGTAACTCAAGAATTGGCGGTGAGTAGATGGTGATGACTGGCTGCTTTCCCTCTAGTTTTATGATGCTAAATTAAAGAAAGCCATCCTAAATAGTCCTTGCGTAGCTTTGCGCGAAATTCAAATCAAACAAACTACTTTTATAAAGCAATAACTTGAAAGAAAAAGGAATTACATCGGTAACAAAACAGATGAAGAGGAGAGCTCCACGTCGACAACCTTGCTTACAATTTATTGCGTTTATTGTTTATTCTAATAGTGTCGTATGGCTCAGCGATAAACATGAGTGTTTATAACGCTAAAAACCTGAGTCAGATACTTATGGTGGGCACTCTTTACGGCACTCATTGCGTATCTTTGCGTTTTAAGTACAAACAAATAAATAATTAAAATTACGTGCTTTATTTAAGAAAACAAAAGTTATTTCGAACTATAGAGTTAATCATCCGATGAGTATGGTCTGTGTAAGCTATTGCAATGTGGTAGTACAGCACATGCGTGCTGTTGTGCCACAAGCAAGATGCTTAACGTCTAAATATTTTGTTCACATCGAATTCCCGACCACTTGATAGTGCAGTGTTATCGCAATATATTAAGGCTGGCGAATACGTATCAGGTAGATAAGGCACCCGACTCGTAATCC
Organism: Tachypleus tridentatus; assembly: GCF_004210375.1. Classification (NCBI taxonomy): domain Eukaryota; kingdom Metazoa; phylum Arthropoda; class Merostomata; order Xiphosura; family Limulidae; genus Tachypleus; species Tachypleus tridentatus. The sequence continues at coordinate 39,922,984 of NC_134836.1, forward strand.
GAGGGTCGCGGGTTCGAATCCCTTTCACACCAAACATGCTTGCCCTTTCAGTCGTGGGGGCATTATAATGTTACGATCAATCCACTATTCGTTGGTAAAAAAGTAGCCAGAGAGTTGGCGGTAGTGATGACTAGCTGCTCTCCCTCTAGTGTTACACTGCTAAATTAGGGACGGTTAGAGCAGATAGCCCTCGTTTAGCTTTGCGCAAAATTCAAAACAAGCCAAACCATTAATCATTTCTCGTATTTCGACATTGTTAAATGATTTGGCCCACATGACAAAATGTTTTCAAAATTAAAGGTAGTTTTTATTTTAATGATCTGCTTGGAAGAGGAAATATTTGCACAGTAGAGCCTTTAGCACATCAAGTGTTTCTATACCACAATCAAACCTATTCTAATCTTACGAATAGTCCCCTCCATCAAACACATTGTTATAAAGAAGACTCACGAGCTCTCAGCCTCATTTCAACATTAACAGTTTTTGCTGTTTCTTTGTAAGAAAGATGGTCAATTAAATTGGAATCGCAACCATCTCGTTCAGCCATATGTCTGTGAAGCCCTCCGACACAGCTTCAATGAGTTTCCATGCGTTTGTTTGATAAAATATGGTTCTGGTGACAGAAGTCTACATGCAGCGGAGGGTCTTCTTAAAGTCTGTAAATGTACCAGATATAAGATTCACCTTGCCGTGCTGTGCAAAAGTATGTTACAATAGAAAATGCCGTGTATTGCAATGGTATGAAACCATGGCCCCCATAATGAAATCGAACGACAACAATGGAAATACTTCCAAAGGCAGTACGAAAAAAATAGCTTTAACAGAGTGCATTTTACCCTGATAATATAAACATTTCAAAAGTAAATTATATTTGTTGTTGTTGTTTTCTTTAACTTCTTTGCTTGTATGCAGTATTATGCAATATCATTTTTTTTAAATCGAATATAATTTTACATGTTTAAAACCTTCATAACGATAAAAGAAAAACATCACTCGTGCTTTATGTCATTTTCAACAAAAGAAAATACGATATATTTTGTTAAACGTTTTCTGAAAATAACTATTAGAAGTATTGTTTAGATTTGCTCTCCAAAATAAGATACCAAATATATATGTATGATTATATTATTAGACACTGTGATAAGAATACCAGAAATAACAATAGCATTATCTCAAGACAACTATAAAAACATATTGATTCATGAACATAATAACACATGATAAAATAGGTTATAATTACTATTCCATGTCACTTCAGAGAACAAATTTCAAGAACATTTGTTGGATTACACAAATAAAAACGAAATAATAAAAACGCAATTAGCAAAAGATTCACAAAATTTAGATAAATAAATCCTTCCAAACCTGATTTTTGGAAAGACTACGACTGAAGAAACTACGCAGAAATGTGAATACATACAATAAACGTTCGTTCGTACGTCACACTGGTTCATGCAAGTATCATTAGTAACGCGAATTTATTTATCAAACGCGCGTATGAACGACTGTTGAAAATCCATTCGTCGCTTAGATCGATTCAGAACATAAAATAATATGTGAATACACATCAGGTTTAGAGAGTTTTACTGGTGTATAAATGTTAAAAACAAACTGCAATCTAATTGAACAGTCCTTATAGTATTACCACTAAAGACCTCGCTACGTTATATATGATTTACATAAACTTTAAAGTAGTCGTTAAGAACAGTTTGAAAGGTATTAATTATGTGTGATTAAAAGTATATAAGTAAAATAGATAGTTTTGACAACAGAAGACTACCAATATATAAACATACACATATTGAATTAACAGATAGATAAAGAAAGAAAATAAAATATTTTAGTTGACACTAAACCATAATACTTAAAGCAAAAACACGTTATCTGTATATTTAATTAAGGTATAAAACATAGATATTCTAGTAAATTTAAGAGTTTTAGATATATGTATAAGGGATTAGTTTATCTGTTAACTGTCATTACATCTGTCGATGAAAATACATTTACACTAACAAGAAATATTGAAAATCTTATTAAATATATTCTCATGAACAAATTGCGAGAAGACCAAACACACGTTTTTTGATGGGTGACAGCAGAATGTTTTTTTTTCCTCGAAGAAAACGTTCAAATGACAAATATATCCGCTGAATGTATAAAACCACAATGCAGTTTCTAAAAGCTTTTACTGCTTCGGTTTAGTTTCTAAGGGAACCAGCTACGATGTTTCAACTACAATTTCACAATTATCCTTTGAATTTAATAAGCTTAGATACAAAAAAGATATATCTCAATATTTTTCTAAAATATCTAGGCCATCAGAATAGATATGTATTGAGTGCGACCCCCCATTTTTCCAACGAAGACTCCCATCAGTATTAAAAGTTTTATAAGTAGATGGAAAAGTAACATCTAACTGTATCTAATAAAATCACCCCGTCAACAGAAGAATTCGTTTTATTAGAGGCCGCACAATATTATTGGTATATGGGACCCTTCCATTGTAAAATTCTATATTCTAATATATTAATAATAGTGAGGGCCGGCATCTTTAATGACAGTCAAGTGTGCCTTTAACGTAAGGCTGGAAAGGGTCCCTATAACTCAATGAGCTCTGACTGTCATAAGAAAGGCCCCGATTTATCGCAAAAAGAGTTTCTATACACTGGAAGGCAAAATCCAAACACTCTCATTTCAAAGAGAAAAATAATAGTAAACGCCATTTAAACACAAAAATCTATAATACCGGTGCCGTAACCTCAACAAAACTTGAGGAACATTTTTGGGCAATAGACATCCTCCTATATAATTATAGTAAATATACTTGTTCTGCTGATAGCAAACGAACAAGAAAAACCCTTGGTAATAAATCGATAAAAATATCCTTCCCCTGATAGACATCATTGAAAATATTCAAAACCTTTCTATTTGTATGAGTCAGTCTTACGAAAGCGGTATTATTTATGTATACATATATTTATTGTATACATGTCGTAGCTACCAATAAAATTACGTTGATATTTCTGTTAATAAGTCTTATCCGTATTAAGGGATATGTTTTATGACATCTACTCGTCTTATTCTGAACTAGAATTTTCGTATTCCGTCATAACACTTCTGGTGACTAATCCTTTATGAACCAATATTTAACACTATTTTCTGCAGTACTATATTTGCTCTACAATTTTTTAAACTTATCTTAATACGTATACGCCCGCATTTTCAAAATCCTTTGTACAGGTCATAATTTCACTTGAGAATCCAATTTATGACAGCTAGTGCTATTGTTTGATTAGAATATGTAACAAAAAATTGCAAAAACACCCATAAAAACTCCAATACATAACATATGAGACCACGACTTTGTATGTTTGCCCTCACGTGGACCTAATGAGCCCTCAAAGCAATATAGGTGAAGATCCATACTTATATGCATATATATTACATAAAAATTGTATGCACACGTAAAAATTAGATTTCACATCCTAAATGTTGCTATTACAATTCTAGTAAAGGATATAAAAATTCACAGTTGACGTATTTCTTTCTATTTAACTAGTTTTCATATATTGAAACAATTAGACTTTCAAAGTTATGGACAATAGTTTTCTGTATTTTGTAAATACTGAATCTAACTTTGAATGACTGATTGTTTGTTTGAAGTAAAAAGCTACACAATAGGATATTCATGCTTTGCGCCACCTGGTTTCTGGCGTTGTAAGTCAGCAAAAATAACGCTATGACGCTCAGAAGACTTTATCTGTTTGAAGGAACAAATTTCCTCTCTTTACGCAAACCTTATTTATATGTGTTCGACAGCTAATGCTTTATATGATTTCGTAAATACATATAAAGTTTGTGTTACTTTGTTCTTATTGCAAAAAAAAGCAATTCTTTGCTGTTATAGACGAACCCAAATTTAATATAAGCAACTTATACTTACCGAAAGGTTTTTCTTTATTCGCAGGTCCTTGTTTCAGCCAAACTCCAGATGTAATGGGCCATATAATACTCAAAACACAAAAATTCATAAAAAATACCATTAGTGTGTCTTCATAACACGCAAAAACGTACTTCTAAATAGCTTTAACAGCTACACACGTTGCTCTAACGCGCGGGACATATGTTGTGTATATTGTTCTCAAGCTATATATATATATATATAATGAATTATTAAAGGTTTTGACAAACTTAGTTATCAATGTGAAAACGAGCATATGCAGAGCTCGAGCTCCCGTGACTTATCTTCGTATGAGTGCTATACTGGTGAGCTGCAGCTGCTCTCAGCACATTCTAACATACTATTGTATTGATTTGGGCTAGATGGCCGTTAGAGGGCGTCATACGAGTAACGTTTTTGGGACACCTGCTGGGATGGGTGACTGTGTATGTATATATTATTGATAAATTCATACTCAAATCTAATAGGGGCTGAACCTTAGAAAACATACAATCAGTAAACTAGAAGAAGGTTACTCCTCACTAGCCTCTCATCATGTACACCTTTGTTATTGAAAGCTAGATCCCCAAGGCTAGAAGAAATCAGGTAAACATAAATGTACAAGTTATATACACGTTAGATCCCCAAGGATAGGCGAAACCAGGTAAATATACAAGTTATACACATGTTAGATCCCCAAGGCCAGGTGAAACTGGGTGAACATAAATGTACAAGTTATGTACATGTTAAATCCACAAGGCTAAACAAAACCAGGAAAACATAAATGTACAAGTTATATACATGTTAGATCCCCAAGGCCAGGCGGAACCAGGAAAACATAAATGTACATGTTATATACACGCTAGATCCCCAAGGCTAGGAGAAATCAGGTAAATATAAATGTAAAAGTTATATTTATGTTAGATTCCTAAGGCTAGGCGAAACCAGAAAAGATAAATGTACAAGTTATATACACGTTAGATCCCCAAGGATAGGCGAAACCAGGTAAATGTACAAGTTATATACATGTTAGATCCCCAAGGCTAGGCGAAACCGGGAAAACACGAATGTACAAGTTATATACATGTTAGATCCCCAAGGCTAGGCAAAACCAGAAAAACATGAATATAAAGGTTATATACATGTTAGATCCTCAAGGCTAGGCGAAACCAGGTAAACATAAATGTACAAGTTATATACATGATGCACTTAAAGTGATAGGCTTCTTATAAGGAAGTTTTATGGATTTCTCTATGGTCTTTCTTTTCAGAATTTCCAGTTTACGGAAGCTCACGTCTCCTTTTGTTCCGGGACAATTACATCAGACTTGTTCTTTTTCTCATGATTAGTTTTAGAAAAAAGGCCTATTACCTTGAAAATATGGTGTTTTTTGTAAGTGAAGAAAAGCACCTCGAAAGTATTGTGTTTTTTATAATAATGGCTCCAGAATCACGAATCTTTCACACAGTCCAGAAACAGTTACCATTAGTTTATATTCAGACATAACCTTACAAACTAACAGATGATAAACTACAGACTCTGCATGCAGGATGTTCGAACATCCTTGAAAACGTCCAGAACTATCATATCTACTTTCCACTTTTATGTTTTTATCCAAACAAGTCTTACATGTTCCTATGACGCATGTTTAATGTTTAAATGATCACCTGAAATTTTAAATTTTTTAAATTTCTTTATTCTCTTAAATACAGTAATGGAATGGATGTTTTATATTCTCATGTGATTTATGTTCTTGTTACCCGGCATGTTGATAATACAGGTTTCATTTTTCCCATATGCTCTACGTGGGCCGGGCATAGTCTTTCGAAGATTCAAGTCGCATTACACCTAGTAACACGATCCGTACTTTCAGCGATGAAGGACATTATAATGAGTGATGACGAGAAAACTCACTTGTAGAGAAAAAAATATATATATATGTTAAAACGGCTGGTTTGGGTTGAGAATATATTTTGTGTAGGGAAGCGAACAACGTTTCGACCTTTTTAGGCCATCGTTAGGTTCACAAAGAAAGGAAGAGGTAACTGACCGATAGCTGACCACATGTTTGAAAGGGGTTGAGTAACTGAGTGTAGGAATGTAGAGGGCGTGCTTAGATGTTTGAGTATATTTATTAATATAGGTATAAAGGTATTCCTTTGTATTGGTTTATTTTGGGCTTGAGTTGTTGTATAAGTAAGGCTTATTTAATTTTGCGTTTGTTTATGTTTGTTTCTTTATTTAGTATCTGGGTGTTTTCTATGGTTATGTTGTGGTTATTTGATTTGCTGTGTTGGAAAACGTGTGAAGGTGACTTTTTGTGTTCTTTGAATCTGGTTTCCATTTTTCTACCTGTTTCTTCAATATAGAAGTCGTGGAAGTTATCACATTGTATTTTATAAATAATGTTGGTGTGGTGTTTGTCATTGTAGTTTTCACACAATATAGACCTCAGTTTTGTGCTTGGTTTTTGAATAAATTTGGTATTAACTGGAATGTCATATTTTGTTACTAGTTTTTTGCCAAATGTTGGTTATTTTTTTGCTGATGTTGAGAATGTATATTATGCATCAGTATATGGTTTCGTGATTTTTTAGATTCGTGAGATATATTTACTTTTGTTGGTTGATTTTGCTTTCTGTCTAGGTGTGTGTGTATAATGTTTTCTACGGTTTGTGGAGGAAACTTATTGATGTTGATGAAGAATTGTTTTATTTTGTCTAATTCATCGTTAATTTTATCTGGTGAGCATAGTTTTATGGCTGTGTTTATTTGGTTTCTTAGTATGTTGAGTTTTTGTTTTATTTCATGTGCTGAGTCCCAGGGAATGTATTGTCCAGTATGGGTGATTTTTCGGTGGATTTCTGTTTTAAATTGTGTATCGAACATTATAAGAACAACAGTTAAGAGCAAGAACAGAGAGTGATACAGTTTAATCGCCCTCTTGCTGGTCAACACTATGTATGAATCTATGGGTCTCAGGCCCGACCGGTTAGCCTATAGTATTGTGTAAAGTGAAACTCCTGTACAAAAATACAAATATTCCTCATCCTGGAATCATATTTTTACATCTAATTTGTATTTACATATATAGTTTTGCACGTGTATATTCTAATTTTATATAATTTGTTCGGCATACTTGGAATTAACTAGCATGATGACCTCGGTCATTACTTAGATTTTCTTAAAACATTGTGGTTTTGTAGAGGAAATTGTTACGCTGGATGTTTATGTACGATAGCTGAATTTTTACTCTTTGAAACACGAATGAAATATTAAAAAGGTTTGAATAATAAACGACCATAAATGCAACCGATACGTTGGGCCTATTTAATTTTTAACACATGTTCAAAATCCAATTATGTTTGAAACGTATCAGTCTCCCTCGAACAAACGTTTATCGGTTTTTATAAATAATTAAAACCCGATTTTAGTTTTAAACCTTGAGTAATAATTTTACTGATTTACTTATTAAAATATACTAAAGTACAATAAGAAAAACAAACAAACAAACTAGTATAAGTGTCAACGAAGGTTACTTTGGGACCGTCTTTCAATATTTTACCTAATTTCGATAAATCTCTGGCAGACCTTGGTCGTCAAAGGTAGGAAGTTTGAAACATTGAACCAAATCGTCTGAGCAGGTGAATATCAGAATGGACATTGTTCTAGAGTTCAGACAGCTGCAATAGTGATATGGTTGGGTGGGTAAACGGTTCATAGCTAATACAGGATATTGCTACATGCGTGGGAACGACATTGTCTTGGGTGAGGCTTTATAGTTAAAATTACAAAGACTAACGTCCCTAGATGATAATATATGTCCGAGAACAGATGTTTCCTGACGTATCTTCATGTTATATGTATTTTTAATTAATTCATATCTTCTAGACTACATTCAAGCTATTATCTAATCAAAACTTGATTGTACATATTTCAAAACATGAAATGTACAGGAAACATTCATGTTTTTTTTATAAACCACACTTTATGTTAAAAACATTTCGAAAGTATTTGTATTTTTAGTTTTCAGATAATAAATTAAAATTGCTTAGAATGATAATCTATGTAACATTTTACGAAATCAATTTTTATCACTTCAGGTTTAAACACTTGTAATGTTTTGTAGAAGCAGTAAGGGCTATTTGACAAAAAAAAACATAACGTGATATCAAATTAAAATATATCACTTAATAGAACACCCTTAACGTTTCGTTACGTCAAAACGGATAATAAAATATAATCTGTAACGTTTCCTGAAAAAAAAAAGCCCTAAATTGTCGAGTTATCTGTAACCAACCAGTGAAAATACGCATGATTTTGTGTTAGTTTTTATTACAATAAAAAGGCTTTCTTTGTTTTTTTGGAATTTCGCACAAAGATACTCGAGGGCTATCTGTGCTAGCCGTCCCTAATTTAGCAGTGTAAGACTAGAGAGAAGGCAGCTAGTCATCACCACCCACCGCCAACTCTTGGGCTACTCTTTTACCAACGAATAGTGGGATTGACCGTCACATTATAACGCCCCACGGCTGGGAGGGCGAGCATGTTTAGCGCGACGCGGGCTCGAACCCGCGACCCTCGGATTACGAGTCGCACGCCTTACACGCTAGGCCATGCCAGGCCCAATAAAAAGACACGTGAATTATTTTACAAATTTATTATTGTTATTATTTTATAAAAGCACGCATAACATTGCTTCTAATTATCAGAAATTGCTATAAAAATATATTGTATTTCCAAATTTACTGGCATCACTCAGTACATATACTAACGTTTCCTAACAGGGATTATTGAAAAAACTTCAAAGCTTCACTAGGTTGTACCAAACTGTAAAAACTAAGGAAATAATAAGATAATAACGTTTTTCTAGTTAGCAGGAACTACTTGAAACACATAACGTTTCTTAGCGGAAAGAAAACGTATAACGTTTGATCAAATACTCTTACATTACCGATAAACCAAAACTTCTTCTGCAATATTATCCATGACCTCAGAAACGCCTTTATGTGTTAGATTCTCATACTTTTGTGTGACCGCATTTCAGATCACGAAATGCTAACTCCAGAATTATTTTGAAAATTAAAACTGTGTGTATATATATTAATTAAAATAATGTTATACGTAAAAAGAAAAACAAACCGAAATTTATAGAGATAAGTGAGAATACTAGTTTTACATACAAATTTGTTAACACAGCAGATGAGGTAAGGGAAAGTTAATATATATACTAGAAGCAACGCTGTAGCAGATAATGTTTTGGATTAAAACTCATGTATATACAATAGATGTACGATCTATTATAAACGTATGGTAGGTTAGCATTGATGGACTGAATTATAAGTTAGTAGTTGGGTTGGGTTTACACTCAGGCAGTGAGTGGTTCTTAATCTTTTTCATTGTCTTACCCCCTGAGACTCTCCAGGGTATTACTGTGACCCCTATAATAATTTTTGTTATTGTGAACTTTGCGTAAAAGTAGAATAAAATAAACCATATAAAATTCCTAATTTATTGAAAATGTTACAAATAAATGACCTTGAGAAATGCTACAAGTGATAAACAAATGTAAAATCCATGGAATTATTGAACATCATAAAAAACCTACTTATTCATTCAGTGTGAGGGTTGATATAATATATATATATATATATATATGAGAAAATATACTAAATACGATGGAAGCTTTGATATTTAAATTTTAAGTTTAATGTAATAATATTATAAAGTAAAAAATTTAGGCAATTCAAAATGTTGTAATATATGAAAATTTTTACTCAAAATTAGACAGATGGCTGTGCAACAAGCATCTCGACAGGGTTCAACTGCCGCACTTCAGCGTGTTTCTCATTGGTGGGCAGTTACAGGCACTTGCCACAAAAACTACAAACTGTTCCGTGATTTCCCCAATAATTCTCAAACCTCCCGTGACCTCCCGAGAAACCTGAAACGACCCCCCAAGGGTCACGAACCCCAGGTTAAGAGCCACTGGACTTTAGAGGAAAGATACAATATAAATTCTGAAGTGCTTTATATTAAATATTAGATATCATATAAACATGTTAGATTTAATGACATATCAGTTAATAATCAGTAACGTCGATAAAATGGCAAATAAGTCAGTCAGTAATGGTACTAAAATGGCAAATAAGTCAGTCAGTAATGGCACTAAAATGATAAGTCAGTCAGTAATGACACTAAAATGATAAGTCAGTCAGTAATGACACTAAAATGATAAGTCAGTCAGTATGTAAGGATGACAGAATGACAATTAGGTCAATAAGTTGTATGGGATGAATGAAAGACGACACAGAACTCAGTAATTAGGATAAATAAACTGGTTCATGAGGTAATAGTTTGGGCAAACTTTATGGTTGATAAGTCAGTAGATAGGGTATGTTGGTTATCTGATAAGTCAGTAATTAGTGTACACTGATAAATCATAAGGTAGATTGAAGAACAAAATAACCTTCCGTCAGAAATAAGAAGTGTGTAATTATGTGATGTTGTTTTGATTTTAATTTCGAGTTGTTTTTTTTTTAATATTCAAATGCTTAAAAGTGCTTATTATCATTGTACGTAACTGACTTAAACTTTGGTGAAAATCACAATAATGTTATTTAATCTCGCGTTGATTCTGTATACTGAATGTCATGCGAATCATATTGCTTTTTGGAGTTCGATAGTTAGAGAATAATCACTTTGAAATATTTATCACTTTTTATATATTTGTTTTGAATTTCACGCAAAGCTACACGAGTGCTACACGCGCTAGCCGTTTCTAATTTAGCGGTGTAAGATTAGAGGGAAGACAGCTAGTCATCACCACCCACCGCCAACTCTTGAGCTACTCTTTTACTAACGAATAGTGGGATCGACCGTCACTTTATAACGCCCCTACTGCTATTTGTTGCGACAGGGTATCGAACCCGTGACCCTCGGATTATGAGTCGAAAGCTTTAACCACTTGGCCATGTCTGGCCGCTTACTTACAGAATGTGGTAAACATCGGTCCCGAGAGTAGATTATTTGAGTTTTAATTAAAAGTTATCGAGATTTAAATTTTTGATTTTTATTTCAGTTATTTAATTTTTGAATTAATATGCTATGCAAAAATAAGACAATTACAGTTGTTAAAAGATCCAATATTTTAAGTTGCGACAGATATTCCAAACCTTTGGTAACAGAAAAAAACAGAAACTTCGTCTTTTTTAGATAATTTGTAAGAAATAAACGTGGCAAAATGTGAATAAGATGTATTTCTAAACTAATTTCCCTTCCTGCAGTTTCATTTTCTTCACTGCTTTCTGCTTTGTATGCGACCTGTTAAAATATGCTTGACGTCATGTACCATAATTGAAATAAGAAGAACGAACTGTTCAGCACATGGACTTGAAGTTAATTACCCTGAGGAAAAGAATACGTGAATAAAGATACACTCGTGACTTATATCCGACAACACGGAGACACAATAAGATATTGAGCTCAAGCTCTTATTTCGTACAAAGTATTTAACAGACACGCACAGTCGTGCATGCTATTCGTTCCTAACGACTTTTAAGAAAACACAAAATTTCTATTATTTACTGTGCTAAAATCAGTGTATACAACATGCTTTTACTTAAAAGTGTCGCTATAGTTCTGTATGTATTCACAGAGGTTACTTTAAATAGAACAGAAAACAAAAGGCCCCCTCACGAAAGAAATACAACTCAATATACCGTTCTAAACTTCGCTGGAAAACACAAAAACAAAAACAATGATCACATTTCCTCTTGTATCAAAGTGACGTTAGTTTTCAAAATGTATGGTAAAAGGAAATGAATGCAAAACCTTATGAGCTTCACGGAGAAAACTTACAGATTTGTGCAATAGACAAATATCGTATAAGATCGTGAAAAATTAAACTTAATAACGAAAATTAACATAAAAATAAATTGGTTTTAATAAATTTATCATGTTAGCAGCATGTGCTACCTCACAGATCAAATTATTATTTGAACACCGTTTTCGTGATTAACAGCGTACTCTATCTCCTAAATCCAGTTATTAATTTGGAGCCTAATATTTTACTATTACATATGAATTGATATATAACCCGCGTTTCGGCTGCTTTATCATGAAACAGAATCAACACCAGTTCTTTTCTTGTATGGAAGGCTGTCGTGCTGTCCACTAAACGTTTCAATCAGCATTTAATTTAACAAGCTCTTTGAATTGTTAAAAGAGTCATCCTAGGTTTGCTGATTTTAGTGTTAAGTGGCTGAGTGTGTTATCAAATAAAACGACTTTCGTCATTCTTTTTTCTCGTTTGTGATTTATATCTTATTGTTTTAGTATTATTATTCAGATTTACTCTATGGACTTTTTGTGACATGAAAAATAGATCGATGTCTATTATACACTCAAAATATAACTTTTATTGATCATGTTTTTTCTCCAATATACTGGAGTCCATATGTTCACAGGAGACATTATAAATGGTGTTTTTAGTTTGTTTAGAATTTCGCGCAAAGCTACACCACCCGCCACCAATTCTTGGGCTATTCTTTTACCAATAAATAGTAGGATTGACTGTAACTTTATAACACCCACCCCCAAGGCTGAAAGGGCGAGCATATTAGGTGTGAGGTGGATTCAAACCCGCAACCCTCGGAGAGCAATCTGCGCTAGTTGTCCCTAATTTAGCAGTGTAATACTAAAGAGAAGTCAGCTAGTTATCACCACCCGCCACCAATTCTTGGGCTATTCTTTTACCAATAAATAGTAGGATTGACTGTAACTTTATAACACCCCAGAACTCCATGTCGAAGGCTGAAAGGGCGAGTATCATATTAGTAACTCATTTTACCATGTGTGAGGGTGCACTAATTTTATAAAAATATAATGATGACTAGAATATACTTGTGGCCCTCGGGCATTCTTAAGTTGGAAACCCCTGACTTAAGAAGTTCAAAATGTTGTCATTTTGCTGAAACTCGGAAATGTTGGGGATCATTAATTTGTTAAGACCGGTAACAAATAGTCAATTCAATGTTATGTAGAGAAAGAAATGAAGAAAATTATACAGAAAATATTTTACAAAAGTTAGCAGTGATTATGAATTATGACAAATACTTGGAAATTTGCTTGGAAGAACATTTCTAAAGTACGTCCAATGTACGTTATCACAGTAAATTACGAAACACAATGTACGTTATCACAGTAAATTACGAAACACAATGTACGTTATCACAGTAAATTACGAAACACAATGTACGTTATCACAGTAAATTACGAAACACAATGTACGTTATCATAGTAAATTATGGAACACAATGTACGTTATCACAGTAAATTACGGAACATTTTAATTTGGATATAATATTATAAAAGTGTGAATAACATATTGTTAATCTTTCTACAATAAACCATCAAAGTATTAAACTACAGAGCACCCTCCCTCTAGTCTTAATTGTGAAGTTAAGTCCATGATTTGACATAAATGTAGAACACAGATATATGGCTCACTTTCTTTCGAAAATATGATAACATAAAATTGAAATGAATGTTGTTCTTTTCCAAAACCTTAACATAGCTGATCCATTTGACTCGTCCTTCAGTTTGGACTTCTTTTTTCACAGACATTGTCCGCAGTAGAAGTTATTTTCCTTTCAGCACTGGCAACGATAACTTATACATTAGAATCAATTTTTTTGACAGATAAATCATTTATTTTTAAAGTTTAAGCATGGTTATCCATACTTTAGAACACCCCAGCAGACAGAAGATAAACATTCACTCGATTTTGCGACTACTTTTAGCAGTATAATGTTTAAACTCGAAATTATTATGGTAAGATGTAAATATACCATATTAACAAGGATACATCAAAATAAAGTATTCAAAGTTAGCTACACTGTTTTCATTGTCAATGGTTGCACAGACTATACAAACATTGACATTGAACGTGCTACGAATCTGAGGCTCAACAAGTGGGCTAACTAGTTACATCAGAGTTAATTGAATTTCAGTCTTAACCATTCTTAATTTATAACATCTGACCACAAGAAAAACCATCATAAGCGCACTGGGATTGACTAATAATGCCCCAGAGCTGAAAGTACAAAAGTATTTTCAGGGGCATATCGCTCCTAAAACTTTGGACCTTTATAGTTACAGCTCAACACTTACCTTTAGATCATATCTGGGCAATTTTCATACATACGGTTTAGCACGATATGTTAAAACGTTAGAGTCTATGGTCATACATTTTCTAATGATCATGCATTTCGAAAATTAATCCTGATGGTGAAAGGTTACATTGCAAATTATGTTCGAAGCAAACCAATTACTTCTTAAGACTTTTCACGCTTTATTTAAGATACTGCGGTGATGATTTTTCAGCGCTTATTTCAACAGTCCTATAACATAGAAATTTATAGGTGCCGAGTCCAGTGACTTGACTGGTATATTTTCGTATAGCCTAGTATGAATATACCTTTAATGCTTCAGCTGCTTGAGATATATGCCAATTGAATGGATATGTCGAAGAAGCAATTTGTGTCGCTTTTACAGAAAAAGTCCCCCCCCTCAATGACACAGCAGTATGTCTGCGGACTTATGCCGCTAGAAACAGGGTTTCGATATTCGTGATGGGCAGAGCACAGATTGCCCTTTGTATGGCTTTATGTTTAATAAATAACAACATTTACAGAACGAAATTATTTTTTATTATGTTGAGTACAGCTTCCTGGGGCACATTGAAGGATTTTGTCACTGGCCTTTGTATTTGTGGATACTGACCTGATATCAAACTTTGCTTACTACAGATAGGGCTACTTCTTATTGCAGGTCTTTTTCTGGATAGTCCAGGTGGCCAAAGCTGATCTATATTCTTTTGTTTTTCAATGCCATTAACTACCAGGGATAGCTCCGATTTTGGATTTCTAAGCCCCCAGTGTGAACACATTTTCATAATTTGTGTGTATATATAAGCATCATGTACCAAAGCTGACTGTTACCTACTCTTATCAAAAGCTGTCAATTTTCGGTAACATCACATTACCTAATGTCAAGATGACGTTCCAATATATACTGTTTTACTACAACATTATATCAGCTGTGGTATTCCGATTTGGCAATTTGTATATCCAAAGTTGTTTTAATTTAACATGTTTAACCCTGTAAAACGTAACTACTAATTTTTGGATTTTAGGATCATCATACAGCTTAGGGATTATTACCGAAACTGAGCGCTTGGAACAGCATTTACAATATTGTAACTTTGCTTCTATGTGAAGAAATTATAAGCATTTTCAGTTCTTTCCGTTTTTATGTCGAACTGTGCAAGTGTTTTACACAAAAGTTATTCACACTTCTGTTATTACTTTAGTAATACGTTTACGTAAGAAAAGATACTGCATATCTTCCATCACAACTTAAAACACGCTAGAACTACTAGAACCTCTGTACTCACATTCATCTAGTGTTTGCTGCAACGTACGCAGCAATATTGGTAAAAAGTTAAAGGCTATTTTATTCAGGTCCGAAGATGACCGGACGCATATGGTGAAGGATTGGAACTTTTAGTTGTTGGAGTGTTATAAGTGTCCCTCTACTCGATTAAGTGGATTTTGCTGTTAATTGGTTGCCCTGATCAGTGGTTGTAAATTAAAGGTGGCTATATCTTAACCTTATGATCTGTAACCTGGCCGTTTAACCCGTGCGCCTTTAAGGCTGAAAACCGTAAGTATTAACTTTAGTTTAAAATCTAGCGTGTGTCTATGTTTAACATGTTTATAGATATAAACATTTCTTGTTTTGTATGACAAGCAATTGTGAATCCCCTTTTGTCTTTTTGAGAATTATTAACACGAGGTGTGTTTCGGACGAAAGATTTCTCTGACTGTTGAATTCTAAGATAACGTCTCCAGCATTTTATTTCGTATTATGCAAACTGTTAGAGTCCTTAACTTAAATGTTTAATTTTCTATTAAAATAGGAGGATTGGCATGTCCTTTATGGTTACTCTCTAGATTATTATGTTGTTTATTGGTTATGTTACTTCAATTTTTAAGTGTTATGTGTGTATTCTGTAGGGAGTAATATTTATGATGGTAATAAATATTTCATGTAATTATCCACTTCCTCCCACTGAATGGAATTATAAAGTTTTCGAAATGAGTTATTTTATGATACTAAGGTAAAACATTTCTTGATTTCCTTTGGGATGAGACAGGTTTTTGTTTGAGTACATATTTGCAGTTCTTGTTGGGTGTCTATCTCTAATCACGTCCTGCACATTGACTGACAGTGACACGAGTAATTACGGTAATTAGCTCTCCGAGAGCTCTATGTTTTCAGACAGTAAAAGACAAAATATTGCAGTGGAAAACGCCCATGTACATTTAAGCATGTGACCAGCGATAAAAAAGTCTTTACTTAAAGACACTTATTAAACTTGGTCTCTGTGATGCAAATGATCGTAGTTTATAAAAATCTTCTTATGGAATACGAAAAATCAAATTCTGAAATTTCAACGTGACATTAGTTTGGTTTGGATTGTTTTGAATTTCGCGCAAAGCTACCCGAGAGCTATCTGCGCTAGCCATCCCTAATTGAGCAGTGTAAGACTAGAGGGAAGGCAACTAGTCACCATCACTTACCGCCAACTCTCGGGCTACTCTTTTACCGACGAATAGTGGGTTTGACTGTCACATTATAACGCCCCCACGGCTAAAAGGGCAAGCATATTTGGTGTGACGGGTATTCGAACCCGCGCCCCTCATATTACGAGTCAAGTGCCTCAACTACCTGGTCATTCCGGGCCCGTGACACTAGTACTAGAGTGAAACGACCACGTCAATTTCTGTTGGAAGACCACAAATAACATGGTGAAAACATTATTGTCAGTGCGTAAGGGACCAGCAAATATTGGTATATACATAAAACTAAACCTTCTGATATTTTATATCATTACAAGCTAGAAGAATATTGAATATTTAACAATTGTGCTGCTGCAAAATCATTCCTTCACCTGCACACAATGATCTAAACTACCAGATCAGAAATCCATATTTATTACGAAAAATTCCTAAACTGTTAACTATTTCTTCTTAAAAAGGTGGCACATACATATTGTCTACAGCATCTAGAGATAGAAGGGTATTAGGTGATTGATAAAACTGTATTTCTAGTAATATAAAGCCTTACAAGAAATACAAGACTCTGATCAATGTGTCCACGTTTTTTCACGTTTGAGTTTTGCAGTACACTGAAGAAGTGCGTAAATGAGTAAAAATCACTGTGAGCTGAGGTGTACATAGGAGGGAACTTCAGGAACCACATTGCTGTGGTTGTAAGATATCACAAAAATTATGCCAACTAAACTGTCAGACCGAAAACAAGTGATGCGTCACACGATGTCTAAATGTAACTTTTCAAAATCTAATGAATGGTATCATCCCTCAACAAGATAAAGGAAAATCTTTGCAGATGCATATAATGCTCATGAAATATCAAATTATTTTTAAGAGGTAAATTTTAGAGAAGAAAGATTTTAATCATGGTCATCAGAGCCTTAAGGAAACCTGAAACTCAAAATTCAAACTCAGTCAAATTTATCATGTGTCTTCAATGATATCTGAGGTATGATAGTCCAAACTTTTAATATCTTGTAACTTAAGGTCTGAATGCTTGTTAGAAACAACAAACAGAAAACTTATCTCTGTGAATTTGTAGTAATCAAACCAATTACGTTAAGTAACTAATTATTTGATGCAACCTGAAATGTAAAAAGAGTTTAGAAACAGTTATCGTATGATTTTTAAAACCGTTTCTGTGCCATTTGACAGAGCAGCTTACTAAGGATGCAAAAAATATGTCATTGTGGGCAAAGGTTATGAAGATATATTGGCCTCGTGAAATATCCCTGTATATTCTGATGTCAGAGATAGTAGCAAAGCAAGAATTGTCAATAATACTAACTGGATTGAATTCCTAAAAGAACAAATACATTGAATATCACAAACATATTTCTACAAGTAGAGAGTACTGATCACATTATCTCAGACACATAAAAGGTTTTTGAAGCTTCGATGGCTGAAGTATTCAAGAATATTGTGATATAGATGAGAACACAGCGAATAGGTTAAAGAGAGACTAGATAATATATATATATCCATATCAGATCCTGTGCCAAGAAACAAACTTATAATCTCTAGCAGACTGCAAAGCCAAAGACTGATCTTATTTCCACCTCAAAATTTCTGCTCTGGAAGATGATTAAAACCATAAACTTAGATGATTCATTCATATATGAAAATCAGTCCCATTTAAATTCTCTAACAGATCATATAAGCTTGCTTACGAGCAGTAAGTCTGATTTATCTCACTGTCTGGGAAATTTGATGACTCCAGTGTATATCATGGATACAATGACCCTTGGTCGTTCTGCTGTTATATGTTTATCTTATCCAAGTACAACTAAGTCCAGTGTATATGCATCTATATTTTTATTATATTCGTTGATCGTCAAGATACCATGCGCAACACTATTTTGAAGTGCGTACGTGAAAATCGCATAGGCATATTAAATGTAACTTTGGGTGTTACGTTAAAGTGCCACTGGTGATCTAGTAACCTTTTAGGTATTTGTGATAATTTTTTAAAAATAACGTTGTAAACTTAAGTGTGTTTTATTTAATAAATGAACTATGGTTATCACACGAACCTGTACACTGTAACTCCATTATTGGATTCATACAATATATATTTAATATATATACATATGTGTGTGTGTAACAAAGCAAGGATAGTTCCCTATAAATGTAATATAAATACACAAATACATATGGCAATATTTCAATCATATATCATCGTTTCATGTTCAGCATATAAGAAATACAGACAACAATGTGTATGGGTGGTTGTTTTACCTTTTAAGTTGGCCAAAGTGTTTAGAAGTAATACATGCAACAAATTACCAAAGGTGCAACTATTTATGTAACATATATTATAGGACACGGGTTGCTATAGCGTTTGTTTGTTTTTTGGAATTTGACGCAAAGCTAAATGAGAGCTATCTGCGCTAGCCGTCTCTAATTTAGCAGTGTAAGACTAGAGGGAAGGCAGCTAATCATCACTACCCACAGCCAACTCTTGGGCTACTCTTTTACCAACGAATAGTGGGATTGACCAAAACATTATAACGCCCCCATGGCTGAAAGGGCGATCATGTTTTTGCGATCCGGATTCGAACCCGCAACGCCTTAACACACTTGGCCATGCCGGGTCTTGTTATAGCGTGCTATCTAAAGTAAATGTAGCAAAATATACTGGTACTCAGAAAAATACTATGAGAATATGAATTGTTAGCTTATAAGTTAAAAATTCGGTTCCTCACATCAGAGGCTACAAGTGAAATGACTTCACATAAATTTCCGACTTTTCTTTATCTGCAGTGTCTGTTCATATTTTATTTGTTTATAAGAATAGAACTATAAAATATCAGGGCATTGTGATAAATAATCACTTTGAAAATTTGATGACCATATATGCTGTACTTCTAATAATGAAAATCTGAAATTGGAGCGAAAAACTGTCAATTAGTTATGAATTTATAACTATTTTGGTGAATGTATACGACTATATCCTACTAACTAACCCACTAACAAGGGCAGTGTAAGCGTTTCCGTATCCAGAAATTGACACAATGGTAGGAGGTGTTACTGTGCAACGTTTGATGCATGTTTCATGTTTCCAAAAGCGCACAAACAAACAATATTCTTGATTTCTAAGCCACCGGGGCCCGGCATGGCCAAGTGTGTTAAGATGTTCAACTCGTAATCCGCGGGTCGCGGGTTCGAATCCCGCTCGCACAAAACATGCTCGCCCTATTAGCCGTGGGGCGTTATGATGTATCCGTCAATCCCACTATTCGTTGGTAAAAGAGTAGCCCAAGAGTTGGCGGGGGGTGGTGATGACTAGCTGCTTTCATTTAGTCTTATACTGCTAAATTAGGGACGGCTAGCACGGATAGCCCTCGAGTAGCTTTGTGCGAAATTCAAAACTAAGAAACAAATCTAAGTCACCGTCCAATGACACCGTAAGACAATATTTTGTGTCGCTTAGATGTTTTAAATTTTCGAAAACATGAAAAATCGTGAAGCAATATAAAATTTGTCAGTTATGTCTGACATAAAATACTGACGAGAAAAATCAGGATACTAACATGAGAATGAAAAATACCAACGTAAGAAACAAAATAATCATAGTAAAATGTTAACGTGTGAAATACAAATAGTGACATACTGGCTTAGAAAATTTAAGATACTGAGATGTGAAACGCAAATTACTGGTATGACAAATGTTAAATACTGGCTAAATATGTGGACCAGTCTCAAATTTATACACATAGTGTAACGAATTTACCTCTTATAAGTTTATTTTAATACCTACACTTGTTTCAGCATAGTTTTGCAAGTGTCATATATTCTTGATTGTGTATTCCGCCTGTTCTCCAAATGTGTATAAGATTCTTGAGAATAAGAATTAATAATATTTGATTTACGAAAACGCTAGTATGTTCGAACTTTGGAGAACCTTTAAGAGTCTCACATGATTCGTATAAAAACAACGTGCTAAGAGAAATGAATATTATTATTGGTCAGCTATAGTCAGTGTGCCATAGGCATAAGAATCTATAATTGTGATTAACGCCCATTATTCGGAAAAGTAGAAAATTTAACGAGGACGGTTTATAGATTTTAAGAGTTACAAATCCTTCAACTTCAGTGAATTACTTCGGATGTTATTATTTCTACGACGGCATTAAATATCTTCGCCGGAAAAGTCAGATTATTAAGATGCGAAGCTAGCCAAGGAAAAGTAACGTTAGCTTAAGCGAGATGTAACATAATTAATTCATAATTAATGTACGCGTCGCAGGACTGAATAATCTATAAACTGTTCAGTTCTAAACTGAATATTAAAAAATCATTATTGTTTGTAAGTTGGTAAAACTTTTCTATATAAACCGTCAATTGTAATAATTATTAGTAATACCCAATATAAATTATGTTTATTATTTTTATATTAAAAAAATATTTGTCTTAAAAAAGAAAATTATGTGTATTAATATTGTTGGCAAATATCATAAATATGATACATGTTAATATTTAATTTACTCCTAAATTAAAATTTCCGGCTATTTGAAATTTTAACACCTAATGTACGTAATGTAATAAATCGGATACTCATCTGAGATAAATTATAATACGTAACAACAGAAACAGAAGTTAAGAGACAGCGGTCACCTTCCTTCACATATGTCTCCGTGCATAGAACGGAGCATTCAAGACCTGAAAGAATATTTATGAATTTATAGTCGTTCTGTGGCTCAGCAGTTGTTTGATAAGTTAAGCACTGAAAAAATTTGTGTGTTTGTTTTGTTTATTGTTTTTGAATTTCGCACAAAGCTACTCGAGGGCTATCTGTGCTAGCCGTTCCTAATTTAGCAGTGTAAGACTAGAGAGAAGGCAGCTAGTCATCACCACCCACCGCCAACTCTTGGGCTACTCTTTTACCAACGAATAGTGAGATTGACCGTCACATTATAACGCCCCCACGGTGAAAGGGCGAGCATGTTTGGCGCGACGAGGATGCGAACCCGCGACCCTCAGATTACGAGTCGCAAGACTTAACACGCTTGGCCATGGCGGGCCGATTTACGTGTGTATGACATGTTAACTCAATGCAGACAAAGCTAATCTTATGCATATATACCAAATATATATAGCAACATGAGAAACACGGTTTTAGATTTTAGATTTATTTGTTCTGAGAATCTGTTGTTTTAAAAGAAATTAGAAGAAGGATATACATAATAGCAATTATATAACCTACCACAAAACGATTGTAGAAAACATAAAATAATCATAAAAGATTAGAGGTAGCAGTTCTTTTATGATTATAATATTTTACTAAAATCCTAAAGAGTAGCATTTAAAAACAGAAAAAAAAGTGGATTGAACAGACCGAGAGATAACCAACTTTATAATTGGTTCCCTCAGAGGGGCGCGACATGGCCAGGTTGTTAAGATATTAGCTTAGAATCGAATATATTCTGATAACCCCTGTTCATGGAATATATTATAATCTCTCCCTTACTTTTTTTGCACCCTGGTAAATCTACGGATTTACAATGCCAAAAATAAGGGGTTTGATTTCTCTCGGTGTACGCAGCAGAGAACTCGATGTGGTTTTACTATGAAAAAATCGACACCAACTTTACTATTTTGAAATATGACTCAAGTTATCAAGCGTCTAAACATTGTTTTTGAATTTCGCGCAAAGCTACAAGAGGGCTATCTTCGCTAGCCGTCCCTAATTTAAAAGTATAAGTAAAAAGGGAATGCGGCGAGTTATCACAACCAACCATTAACTCTCGGGCAACTCTTTTACCAACGAATAGTGGCATTGACCGTCACATATAACGCCCCCACGGTTGAAAGGGCGAGTATGTTTGATGGCAAGGATTCTGACCCGTGAACATTCCAGAACCATCACTCGAACTTTATTACCAGAACAAGTAACATCATGAAATCTGTGTTTCAAATTAACAGCACTTCAGTTCGAGTTTTTTTAATTCTACAATCCATGACGTCACAAATCAAACAATTTCCACATATATTGTATATTTACACGGGTGTGGCATTTTTACATTTCTATCCTCTAAAAATTCGCAATTGGGAGATATCTTTTCAATGTGTAGTCCTCATTACTACTATTTGTATGTTATAAGAAACTCTATACCATTTTTTGTGTACTTACCGATTTCCGTCAATGTTTACCGATATAATTTTCATTCTGACTTCTGCGAGATTTAAAAACGTCGATATTTGTAGTTTCAGCGACAGGCTTACAACAAAATTCAACCAGACAGTCGCTAACACAGGATTAGTCGGAGAAAGTTACTGACTAAGGCTACTCCTAATCGGTCTGTCATTATTTTATATATTTTGAATTATATTTAAATAACGTATCATTTTTCAGAAACTTGTTATTAAAAACTTAAATTTAAAAATATTTTTTAATTTATCCATATCTGAGGAAAATGCTACATAACTTGTACATTATCTTAATAATTCAGTTCACGTGATTTTTATGTGTATTGCAATTATGATAAGTGGCTCACATTTTAAAGGCCCGGCATGGCCATGTGGGTTAAGGCGTTCCACTCGTAATCTGAGGGTCGCGGGTTCGAATCCCCGTCGCACCAAACATGCTCGTCCTTTCAGCCGTGGGGGCGTTATAATGTGAGGTCAATCCCACTATTCGTTAATAAATGATTAGCCCAACAGTTAATGGTGGGTGGTGATGACTAGCTGCCTTCCCTCTAGTCTTAAACTGCTAAATTAGGGACGGCTAGCGCAGACAGCCCTCGTGTAGCTTTGCGCGAAATTCAAAAAGTCAAATCAATTACATTTTAAAGTAAACTCACATTGAGGCTGAAATTTATTTATATGAGCTATAGGTAAATGAGTGCCTCTTTATTCTACGTTTTACTTGTGACTTTAGGCTAAGCAGTTTTTATTTTATCCTTTATTTACGTTCAGATAAATGCATTAGATTCTGAATTCTAATCTTACTTTAAGTACATCCTATGCTGGCTAATATCAAGCAGTTTATGCTTTCTCATGGACATATATTAAGCTAAAGAGTCAATAATTCCTTATTGTTTATTCTAGTCTCTAGATTTAAATTAGTAAGTTAGATTTCGTTCTAATCATGGAATTCAGTTAAAAGTTTATAGTTTTGATTAGTTTGATAGAATAAAATCAAATATTGCATTCCCCTATGACTCAGTTATAAGCTTCAGGGCTTATAACGATACAATTTGAGGTTAGAGATACAGAACACATGCACGTAAGTTGCCGTATAATTTTAGGTTAAAACAAGCACAAACGTATGACAACGAATTTGGTTGACAATAATAACCCATATAAACGGCATGAAATAAATTACCTGATTTTATAAAACTCGTTACCGGTCTCAGTTTACGTAAGTTTATACAAACGAACGGTTTCACTTTCGGTTTTAATCACTGAATATTTCAAAATAAATTTAATCAACGATAATAATAATATTGTAAAAGCAATGTAGCTTTATCTTTCTTTATTTAAATGTTCATGTTTTTTGATAAAATAGATTTTAACCAATTTGCCTTTCTTATCAAACAGAAAGTTTCAGAGTGTTCCTTATTCGATATTTGTTTCAACTTCCTTTAAGGAACACAGTATAACTCTTAAATCATAGCTTAAGGCCAGAGGCTTGTACTGGCTGGCGATGTTATATATCCAGTATTTGTTTGAAGTCTGGTTGTGTTAGTGAGCTATCGACCCAGCAAAAGGGTTAGGAGAAAAAGTATTAACAGATTCGAAATGTTATATTTTTGAAACTGTGAAATATTTCAAATCGAATATCCCTGGGTTTTCTGATTTGGAAAGCAGTTTAGCGTACAGCTCAGATAAACGTATAAATCACACTTGCGATCGAATTGGAAATTGATCGATGCAGGCAACTACAGAGAAAGCGATATACATTTAACAGATTTAAAACGGTTTGTTTCGTCTTTATATAAATGCACGCGTGTATATGTGTATATTTGTACAATAATAACTGTTTGCTAAGCTACCGAATATTCAAATACGCTAAAACATAAGTTTCACTCAATCTGGTCTCATACAATCAAATCTGTAATGACAGAAGTTTCTAGCAAGATAAGGTGTTCGCTAACAACTATAATTTGGTTAACGTAATGATATTCTTAAAAGAATATTTTCCATTACAGCTAGACCAGTTAGCAACAGATAACATTGGATGGGTGGGTATCTACCAATCAAATGTAACATAGATTAATTTAGCATCATAATTACATTACGGTAATTATCAAAGTAATCACGTTAATTACAGAAACCATACTATAATGAATTGTGTTGACTTTTACAAGTACGGTTTTCTCATTTCAATTTACCACTCTTTAAAACGCTAATATTTTCGTGATGCTAGTTTTGGATTATATTTTAATATGTAAGACCTTTAAACGATGAGTTACGTATAATTCACCATCTGATAAAAATTAATATAACCATATGAATGTATTATCATGATGTGTAACTAACATGAAGGGTTAGCTTGACATGTATGATTCTGCACAAAGACTTAAGAAGTGAGCTTTCCAACAGAGCAGATATTCTGTTTAACAGGTTTCATTCAGTTCAAGAGGATGTCACTTACTGAAAACATTAACACAAACACGTCTTGCGCTATCGAAAGGTACATTTTTATAACGTAATGTCAAAACGTTTAATCACACATACCTTGTAAATAAATATAACCTTCTCGTTCCAAAAGTCTCCTCGTGGGACAGTGATAATCATATAGACTTACAATGCTAGAAGTTGGGGTTAGATTTCAAACAGTATACACAGTAGACAGATAACTGTGTCTTTGTTCTTAAGAAATAGCAAAAATTGTTTAAAAAATAAAGTATTTTCTTTTAAATACAGAGGGTGGACAAAAAAGTGACTTCACTTGAAAATATTTCTAATTTGTTATATCTTTTATTAATAACAGAAAAAAATAAGTAAAACTATATGTTTTAGCACGCACTCGATGAGATATGTTCAAATATGATCTCAAATCCTAATTTTAGCACTGGATTTAGTAAACACCTGAAATTTTCAGTTACATTTTCTTATTAAAATTGTTGTGCACGTGCTATAGTTTCTTATATCTTCTTACTCCAAATAGCCTAGAAAATGACCAAACGCGTTTCTCTGCAACTGTGGACTCGTTAAAAGATATCTTAGAAATAAGATACTTGATGTTACGGATTGACCAGGTCAATCACCTAATATCAATCTTACTGAATATTTAAGGGCCGAGTTAAACCGATTAAGAAAAGATCGCAAGCTAAACACAGAAGATAAATTTTGTGAAGTAATCGAAAGAGAATGGCCAGTCAATCGCTCAGAAATACTACACATACTCATTGAAAGCATGTTACGTTAATGTAAAACAGGACTGAAACCCAAGGGAATGTCGACTAAATATTAACTTGTGACACTGGTTTGTGTTATTTTGAATTTCATTTTTACATTCGATTACTTGAGAGAAACTTGTTTGATTATTTTGTAAGTTAATTGGAATAGAAAGATCTAAAAAACTACAGCAGGTTTACAACAATTTTTTTATGAGAAAATATAAGTAAAATAAAAATTTTAGGTATTTACGAAATCTAGTATAAAAATTAAAATTTGAGATAATATTTGAACATAACTCGTTGAGTACGTTCTAGAAACTTATAGTTTTATATATTTTTCGGTGATGTAATAAAAGGTATAACAAATCAACAATATTTTCAAAGTGGACTACATTTTTGTCCATCCTCTGTAGATATCATCAAGTTCTGACAAAGATTTGGATTTGATTAAACCACCAAAGAAACACCTCAAAATACTATTTCTGCTTTGTTCAGAATCCTTGGAAAAATTGCTTCGAAAACTTGAAAGTGAGGCGAAGACATAACAGTGTGTATAATCTTCAGGTTAAAACAAATTTTTTTAAAAAAAAGGAGTCTTTCTACGACAAAGGTTTATCATTTTTCCGCCAGGAGTATGTCTTCAAAAACTCTTATGAGTTCCACCATCTATACTTACATATCACAATGACAACGCTTCGCCTTAGTACTAATATAAAATCCAGCAATACTAATAAGGCCTGTTGTTTTCAATTGTGTTACAATACACGTTGAAATGGATAGCATATTTGGAAATAAACTCCTCTATTTCTGAAGTAATAAGTACAAAATACGAACGTTATGTGTATATGTAAGTACAAAGTAAAATATTGTTGGGTCTGAAATGTTGAATTAAGGATATGAAATTCGTATATTGCGTACTTACTTTCATACAGTTCACCAAGATGCTAAATCGGTTTAATATACGTCTTTCAAAGCGTATTGCTCCATGAAGCTCGACGCTCCCTCTAAGATAAAGTAATATTCAAAATATAAGCATTTATATGACTTTAATTTGGGTCACTACAAACAAATTCCATTGCGATTTCATATCTATGACCTTACTTTGGGTCACTGCAAACAAATTTCATTGATATTTCATATATATGACCTTACTTTGGGTTACTACAAATAAATTCCATTGAAATTTCTGGTTACAGTCTTATATGTTTCTATTGTAGTCACCTTAATTCTGATATATTTTTTTTAACTTAATACCTTACTAAACTTCATATCTTTAACATCATTATCAGTAAGAATAGTTGTTGTTGTTGTTTTAAATCTAGACTAATTTATTTATTTTAGTACATTTTGAAGAAAGTAATTGGAACCTTTAATTTTTCCTGTATGTAGCTATTGACGGATTATATTTTCGATACTGCTGTCATTTATAGAACGTTTATAAGATCACTGGGAAATTTCAAGCAGCTTGTAAGAATACAATATTTCTTTTCTATTCACCCTTATTAACCCAGCTATTACATTCGTTATTGCTTTTTCTTTTGGTATAAAATTAAACTTAAATGTGCGTGGCTAGTTTCACCAACCAGTAACATGTACCATATTTTTACAATCGTACTTGTGTGTCAGGAAGATGTGTCTGTTTTAGCAAATAGCTACACAATGTAAAAAAAAGTCTAAAGTTTGCCACAGGGATCAAGCCTCTAATTCTAGCATTATAAGTCCCCCGAGTTTGTCATCAAGTGAAGAAATATAATTTTTTTTTTGGGGGGAGAGATTTGGCGCAAAGCTACACGAGGGCTATCTGCGCTAGCCGTCCCTAATTTAGCAGTGTAAGACTAGAGGGAAGGCAGCTAGTCATTATCACCCACCATTAACTCTTGGGGTACTCTTTTAGTAACGAATAGTGGGATTGACCGTCACATTATAACGCCCCCACAGCTAAAAGGGCGAGTATATTTGGTGCGAAGGGAGATTGGAACCCACGACTCTCAGACTACGAGTCGATCGCCTTAACCCACCTGACCATGCCGGGTCTAAAAATAGAAATAATTGTTACATCAACAACACTAAGCACGTTTTCAAAAGATGAAAGCCATTTTTGCAAGTTATTATGGAAGAAGTGTGTTGAAGTCGTTTATTCTATAAGAACTTCTTGTGTTTTTTATCAGGTAGTACAAGTAAAATACAAAATAGCAGAGCTTTAGTTTTACAGACATTCTAAATACTTATGCAAACCGAAAAATATGTCATAAGAAGAAAGCTTTCATGATTAGTAAAAACAAACTAAAACCGTAGAATAAAGAATAGATAAACAACAATTAAAGAAATTTGATATTTCAAGAACCTTTTAGATAACTATTCGTTTCCCAATACTGTACTAGGGATAAAGAGTTTGATTTTAGCTAAGTAGAAAATAAAGAATGGAATCTTTGGGTCGTAGTTGTGGAAGATATTCACATGAATATATTATATTCAAACTGTAGTAAGCAGTGAGATTACATCAACGAAGTTTCGTTTTTTCTTTCCACCCCCCCCTACAAAATAATTTTACAAGTCATATTTTTAAGCGTTATTTTTGTTGAATATTATAAAAAAACATGTTTATCCGGGAAAAGACATAAACACACAAAGGTTTAAATATATCTACACGAAGGTTATCAGAGCATTTTCGTCTCAAGTTTAAACTAAGAGACTAAAGGAAATGCAATGAATTCTCAGCACTCACTAACAAGTTTTGAACTACTTTTGTCTGATCGAATAATGTGATTTGACTGTCTCTATTATAAAGCACAAGTGACCACAAATTGCAGAAAGCAATTTCACGGCTATGAATACGAAACATAAACCCTCGCATTTACAGTCTGGACATGCTAGCCACTCAATACGTCAGACACTAGTTATATATAAAGAAAAAAAAACAACTACATCATACGCTTCAAATGTATAATGTTTGTTTATTACACAGGATTATAAATATGAAAATAGTTATCTAGTCAACGGGGAAGAAGAATGTTCGTGGTTAAATAAGAGTAAAATAACGAATAAAATTTAACTGGTACGTTTGATAAATTCAATATATGCACTAATTTGATTTTAGAAAACATTCGTTTGACTTGGGTTGATCTTCAGAATTTACCACGAATAAAATGGCAGCTTCGCACGTTTTTCATCATGCTTTTAAAGCAAAGGCTGGATATTTGAAAGAGGTTGTTAAACGGTCTAAAACAGGTGTTCATTTCTCATAGTTTCTTATCGTGGTTTGAACGTGAAAATGAAGTCATTGTGATCAAACAAAACATAATTTCTATCAACTTCATTGAACCATCTGGTTTTGTTAAATGTTTTATTTTGTTATGTTTTCTGATTTGAAGGTTATTTAGTTATTGAAGATATAATTATGATTTTGTGTTTTTTTCTTAATTTTACACAAAGCTACTCGAGGGCTATCTGTGCTAGCCGTCCCTAATTTAGCAGTGTAAAACTAGAGAGAAGGCACCTAGTCATCACCACCCACCATCAACTAATAGGCTACTCTTTTACCAACGAATAGTCGGATTGATCGTCACATTATAACGGCTTTACGGCTGAAAGAGTGAGCATGTTTGGTGTGACGGGGATTCGAGCCCCCGACCCTCGGATTACGAGTCGAACGCCTAAACCCACCTGGCCATGCCGGGCCTACTGAACAGAATAGGAAGGAACAAACAGTTAAACAAATCTGCACACTACAAGGCGACTCTTACCGAATAATGGCTTAAGAGTAATATGTATAACATCTTTACAAAACTAAACACCACATTGCGACTCAGAACCTCGACGTTTCAATAGGTATCCACGCACTGCTACTACCAGGCCTACACATCCTTTGGGTTTAAGCAATCTACTGTTGAATCTTTATTACGATACCTGCTGTACCTAATAAAATGAAGCTTTTCTTATCAAATTATAATAAATGGATTTAAAGTTATCAGTTTAAAAAAGTTATTATTTTTGTGTAAAAAAGCCAGTGAGTTTTCAAAGTTAATGCTTTGTCATTAAGTGTTATCCCAGTCTGGGTAAGCGTACTGCTACAACAAACGGCACACGTCACATGTACACAGCTTTCTTTTACTACATGTTTCCTTAACCTTTGAATACCTCTAGCGGCTGGAAAATGAATTATGTACTTATGCTGTTCCATACAAAGACCTTTAGCCATCTGACAATCAGACAGTTGAAGCAAGCGCAGGCAAACCGTTGCCCTCTCATGCATGTCTGATTGCCCTACTCTACTATAGACATTACAACTTTATGACGTATCCTTATACAACGGAAACTTGACTCCAGATCTATTGTGAAGCTACGCATTCTTCAGACAGAACATGGTCAGACGTATAGACATGGTATAAAGACATGTTGAATGTGTTAAAACGAATCGCACAACTTTATTGTCTCTCAATTGAGAAAAAGAGAGCGAAATGCTATGTTTGACAAATGTCATTCCAAAACATTATTTCAAACTTGATTTCATTGTTATCATTATAACTAATTCTAAACTCAACCTATAAAGTGATTTCGACCCAAGCAGATCAGTTCACCCACTCTGATCCTAAGTGTAAAGTCTATAGCTTTGATATATGTTTCTTTATTAATATTGTACTGTTTTCATTTTCTGTCATTTGTAATTTTCCTGTATTTATAACATAGAAACCAAAGGTGTTTAAAATTATTTTTCTTTCACGAAGTTGAATATTCGTTCTCGGAGAAACAAACAACCTATAGAATAAACGGGTGCTGTGTGTGTGTATTCTTGAGTTAAGAACAAAACTACACAATGGACTATCTGTGCTATGCCTACCACAGGTATCGAAACCCGGTATTTAGTGTTGTAAGTCCGCAGACATAATGCTGTGCCACTGGGGAGCGAGACGACGTTAAGTTTGTTTTTTGGAATTTCCCGCGAAGCTACTTGAGCACTATCTGCTCTAGCCGTCCCTAATTTAACAGAGTAAGACCAGAGGGAACGCAGCTGGTCATCACCATATAAAAACCGCCATCTCTTGAGCTATTCTTTTACCAACGAATAGTGGGATTGGCCGTAATAATATAACGCCCCCACGGCTGAAAGGGTGAGCATGTTTGGTATGGCAGGGATTCGAACCCGCGACCCTCAGATTACGAGTCGAACGTCTTAACCCATCTGGCCATGCTGGGCCTTATGATATATTCATATTACAAAATCTATTTTTTGAACCGCAATATAATCACATAGCTTGAACAAATATCATAGTTTACAGAACTCTTATAATTCCACCCATGCTAGTTATTCGATTTCATTTACTTTTCATTTCTATACAGAGCTTTGTTGTGATTTTATTTCTTTGACTTATCTACGTGGCCCGTCATAAATTCATAAATCTAAAAGTAACTGGTTTATTGACCAATTCCAAGAGCGACAAAAGAGTTAAAGTAATTAAGTACTATTCTTTTGTTAGATTTGTTAGAAATAATGATGAGATTTA
The DNA here is from genome assembly GCF_004210375.1 of Tachypleus tridentatus. Taxonomy (NCBI): domain Eukaryota; kingdom Metazoa; phylum Arthropoda; class Merostomata; order Xiphosura; family Limulidae; genus Tachypleus; species Tachypleus tridentatus. The sequence continues at coordinate 39,954,452 of NC_134836.1, forward strand.
TAGTTACAATGACGAAAAATATTAAACCCAATACCGTATCGTAGAATAAATTATCAAATAAACTACTAATGATTACCACTATTACCAGGGCCCAGCATGACCAGGTGGTCAAGGTTCTCGATTTGTAATCTGAGGATCGAGGCGTTCGAATCCCGGTCGCACCAAACATGCCCGCACTTTCAGTCGTGTGGGCGTTATAAAGTGACGGTCAATCCCGTTGGCAGAAGAGTAGCCCAAGAGTTGGCGGTGGGTAGTAATGACTAACTTACTTTCCTCTAGTCTTACACAGCAAAATTAGAAACGGCTAGCGTTGGTAGCCGTAGTGTAGCTTTGTGCGAAATTTAAACTAAGCTAAACTATTGCCAGATATTGAAGTTTTCATTTGTACAATATTTTTTTCAAAGAACAAAGGAGTCGACGTATCACACACTCTCTACTTAAAGAGAAAGCCATTTACAAGACCATAAAAATATATAGTAAATAGAATTATTTGATCCCAGTATTTTTGTCATCTTTCCAGTGTAAACAGCCGTTGATTTGGAGTTTGGTTAGGAACATCATTGCAATCGTGCATTTGGTCCGATATTTTTCTTCTCTCAATCATAAGCTTCCCTTTGTGAACGAAGGCGTCGCTCTCAATCACCTTTTTGTTGTTTCTGTTGTTTTTTTCCTTTCTCCTAGAAATTCCGTCCAAATGTATACAAGAGGTATCTACACATAGCAATTTCTAATGTTCAGCTCATACACTAGAAAAAGAAGCAGCTAGTCAAAAAAATATTCATTGCAATGTCTTTGGCTACTCTTATCTGACTGAAGATGAATCTTACCGTCACTTTTATAGGTAACTTAGAACTCTAGGGTACTCAATACTATTTTTTTACGACAACGAATCCTCGGATTTACAGAACAGGCACGCAAACCACTTTGCCGTTTCTGTCTTACCTTCAACTCGATTGGTTTAAACTAAGTCTAATTTTTAAGTCTAAAGTGCTCCGCTATGAGGAATCTTTCACTAACATGAGTAGAACAGAAGTTTCCCTTCTTTGAAATTTATGTTCTTTGGCTTTGCATCGGTTACTAATCTCAATAGACAAACATCATTCTCCTAAGAGGACTGTGGTTTAATCCTGAAGCTTACATCTATTTATTAAAACATTGTCCCGACGAATGATGGGTAATGTGTCTTGAACCAGATCTATAGGCAGTAAGTTGACCAATTGTTTCAACACTACTAGAATCTGCAGCGATAAGCATTTTATTCTAATAAATGTGCATGTTGTTCTTTTAATTGCTGAATAATTACAATAAAACTATCTAACACCGCTTTTTTACTGTATACACAACTGCAGCAATTACTATATTAAAATAAAATAAGCAGTATTTTTAATTTTTGATTCATTATTTCTACAATATAACAAAGCTTTCTGCTACAGTTCGAAAATTGGAATCTTTGATAAATTATAACGGAATTTTCTATTGCAGTTGTTTATTTCAGGAATCACAATCCAAGGAAACTTTCTAGCATTGAATATATACAACCGATTCTACGAGTCAGTATATGATGAAATTAATACAAATTATAAACAAATGTTATAATGCAGCAGAGTTTTACAGTATGACAATATTAGTATAACACATGAGTCTCAAGTGCGTGTGTGTGTGGTTTCTTGTAGTAAAGTCACATCGGGCTATCTGCCGAGTCCACCAAGATGAGAAATAATAGTCAGATATTCAAAAGCTCTGCAGTTTTTGGAGTTTTGAAACTTCTTTGTTTCACGTATCGTTGATCCTTGTGCTTTGTTTTGCATCAATACTGACACTTTTGTGAAAACAGAAACATTGTTAAGCATTAAATAAGTCCAACAGTTACAAGATGACAAAATATTTTCATGCAAGAGAGAAGCGTTTCATGCAACTGTTGTTGTGAGAAGATAAAGCGGCGGCAATAATTTTTACACGATAAAAATTCTGATCAATATTTATATTTTCGAAAATATTCAGAAGCAGGATTCAGTTCCATGCAATTGTCAGATTAGGTCATTTAAATGTTTTATAATTTCCTGATACTGTTATTTATGACATATGTTTGCATTCAAAATATTAACTATTATACAGACAGAATATTCTGATATGATTTCTTTATTGACTTACAAGTATTGTTAAACGAAAATATCAGTGAAATTTATGTTAAATTCATTAGTTCACTTAGTATCTAAATTGTCATTTCTATAGATTGACATTATAGTTGCATTTAGTATTTTTGCCCAGTCAGTGAATATTTATCGAATAAATAAATTGTTACTTTGTTACTCAGTAACGGTTAGTATATTTTATGCAGTGTAACATTAGCAATGACCTGTCTGACAAATAACAATACCCATTTTACGTTTTAATTATGCAGATAGAATTAAGTTAGAACTGGCAACTTTAGGGACACGTTAGTAAAATGGTAGGTCAAAAATCTTCTAGGATTAAGTTATATCCCTCACTAATCTTAAATTACTGGTTAGAGAAAGGGTAACCAGCCATAAAAACCTTCCACTACAAGGGCTTTACCCGATTTTTGAAAAAAAATAACGAGGCTGACTGTTATTATTATAACGCGCCCAGAATTAAAGATGCAAAGTCTGTTCAATGTTTACATGTTTTAAAGTTTGGACCTTTCAGTTAACCATTAAACATGACCGACTTATGTAAACGATGTTTCTTGTTGATTTTTTTTGAATTTCGCGCAAAACCATTTACAGTCTATCTGCACTAACAGTCCTATTTACATGGTAGTAGGCTAGAGAAAATGGGAACTAGTCACCACTACCTACTTTCAACTCTTGGACTACTCTTTGCCAACAAATAGTGGGATTAACTGTAACATTATAACGCTTTCACAGATGGAAGGGTAACACCTTTGTGGTAATAGGTTTCGATCTTGCAACCTGCACATTGCAAGTAAAGAACTCTAATAAACAGGCTATATTACACTCCCCATACAAATATGTTATGGATTTACTATGATGTAATTATTTCAATGTTTGTTTTAAGATATATGTATTTAAAAATGCATGTAACCTATATTGTTAATTGTGTATTTCGAAAATCTCGCCTGTTATCTAAATCTGTAAAATATTCTTAAGCATAAGAATCAATAATGTAAAAAATGCATATGTAAAAAATACTAGTGACTGTCAGTATTGTTGCCAAATGAACTGTCGAGAATGTTAGTTTGCTTTTGAATTTTGCACAAAGCTACACGATCACTATCTGCGCTAGTCGTCCCTAATTTGGCAATGTAAGACTACAGGGAAGGCAGCTAGTCATCACCACAATCTGCTAACTCTTGGGCTACTCTTTTACCAACGAATAGTGAGATTAACTGTTACGTTATAACTCCCCACGGCTAAAAGGGTGAGCATGTTTGGGGCGACGGTAATTTGAACCCGCGACCCTCAGATTACGAGTCGAGTGCCTTGCTGGCCATGTTAGGTCCCTTATTAATCGAAAAACTACAGATGTTTACTCGGGAACGTTTATAGATCAGTGTATCAGTGTAGCAACACAAAATTAATTCGCTCGTAGTGGACCCTAACCGTCGATAAAGTATTTAGTCCCAGACCAGTTATAAGAATCAGTACTGTTTGTAATACTTTAAAACTTTTGTACATAAACCAGTATTTGTATTAACCGTTATTATAAATTGTATTGCTTCTTGTGTATTAAAATATATTTCTGTTATGAAAGAAAACTGTGTGTATCAACCTTGTTAGCATACATTGGGTCCTCGGTAGTATAGTGGTGAGTATCCCCCGCCTGTTACGCGGGTATGTGTATTTTGCCCCCGCTAGTACTGCGGTATGTCTACGGACTTACAACGCTAAAATCAGAAGTTCGATTCCCCTTAGTGGGCTCAGCATATAGCCCGATGTGGCTTTGATATAAAAAAAAACACACACACACACATGTATAAAAATAATTATTCCCCCGGTGGTTCAGTGGTATGTCTGTGGACTTACAACGCTAAAATCCGGGTTTCGATACCCGTGATGGGCAGAGCGCAGATAGCCAGTTGTGTAGCTTTGTGTTTAATTCAAAACAACAGCATACATTATAAATTTAATATATATCAACATTAATTAAAAGTTCCGGAAATTTGAAATCGTAATACGTAACATAACTAAGGTATCAAATCAGAAACTCTTCCAAGATAAATTACAATTATTAAGAGCTATAAGAAACAAATCGTATAGTTTTACAAAATAACATTTCAAAACAGCTATTAATTGTTTTGATGCAAATAATGAGACTGAGAAGTTAACCCAAGCCTTGCCCAAACTGAATGTATATTTATAGCAGTTAAATACGTTATCACTAATCTAGATACTCAGTATTCTGTAAAACAAGCTAAATAAGAAGAAATATCAACAGAACAAAAAAGACACGTCATCTAAGTTCTTGAAACATGTTTTTTTCATCATTCTATTCGTGGATTACAAACAGTATTTTAGTTTTCTTCAATTACAATAAAAAGTCATTACACTCCATATTTTAAATAGAAAATAGATATTTGACCTTTAAAATCATAAAGAAGTTGTCTGTTTCGGATTTGCAAACCAACCGTCAATATAAGGAACACCCCTTGTATTTTTACACGAACATCTGATGGAATCAAGAAGTGGGGAAAGAAAGTTTCAATGAAAATTGAAATTTTGTTTCTTGCATTTACTCACCAAAGGATTCATACATCAATAAAAGAAAATTTATAAATGCTTTTATCCCAGCAGTACCATTTTTAGCAGGGGAAGAAAACCACAAATTACGTAATTGTTTGTCCTGACATCTACCGTTTAATAGAAGAAGAAGAATAATTTCGATCAATGATTTTAGAAACTCATGAATGGCAGCTCTCACTTAATTATAAAGGAACTTCATTTGTAAATAATTTTTGAATGTATCTTACGAATTTTATATGCGCACAAAGAAGTAAAGAAAAAACCCTTATTTTGAGTATTTTATGTGGAAACGCTAACAACTCCAACAAATTAAGGTATTTAGGAAAAAAAAATGGTTGTTTGTTTGTTTGTTTTGCGCAAAGTTGCACGAGGGCTATCTGCTGTAGCCGTCCCTAATTTAGAAGTGTAAGACTAGAGGGAAGGCAGCTAGTAATCATCACCCATCGCCAACTCTTAGACTACTCTTTTACTAATAAATAGTGGGATTGACCGTCACTTAAAACGCCCCCACGGCTGAATGGCGAGCATGTTTGGGGTGACAGTGATTCGAACCTGCGACCCTCAGATTACGAGTCGAGTGCCTTAATTACCTGACTATGCTGGGCCTTGGGAAAAGACAGCCATGTCTGTTTTTCTAGCTCCATATATAATATATATATGTTTTTAATGTATTAGTTGCGTTTCGTTTAAATTTTGACCCTCTTGATTGTACAGTTGTATTCCAGTTTCTTTAAAACATTCACTTTCACGTGTCACTTCGTATATAATTACTTTAAGTATATATTGTATGACTGTCGTCCTTTCGAAAATTAGGATTAATAGGAATGAATGCATTATATAGTAAGAACAGTAAATTCACTTACCAAAGAAAGTAACGAGCCATTTGAACACAGAATGACTTTCTCTATCAATAAAATATCCGATAAAATAGAAAACCCATACTTAGGTAATCTTACTCGTGACAAAAGAGTTAGTACGTATGACTACTATTTTTGTCAAAAGCTCGAGTTTTCGAATCTTTTTATATTTACTAGATTATCAGACATTCGTTTAAAAAGCTAGTACCTAAGTAAACTCATTAAATTCATTTATGATCATTTCGGTTGGAACCATTCTTGTATAAGCATTGAGCTCGTTTATTGTTGTTTAGAATTATGCACAAAGATATACAATGGGCTATCTGTGCTTGCCCACCAGGGATATCGAAACCCGGTTTTTAGCGTCGTAATTCCACATACGTACCGCAGTGGGGGGCAAGCTCGTTAAACACCAAAAAAGATTTTATTACACGATAATTTTCTGTAGCAGTTAAATTCAGCCTTCTTATAAGTAGCACAGTAAGTTAAAAGATAGCAAGATAATGTCTGACATAAAGTACCATCAATAAGAAAAGGATCTTAAACAACACAGTTAGTTGTAAGCAAAAAATTAATGAACGTTCAGATTGAAACACAATCTCTCAAAATCCATCTGCTTCTGTTTAATCAAAGTTTGGCCCGACATGGCCAAGCGTATTAAGGCGTTCGACTCGTGATCCGAGGGTCGCGGGTGCGAATTCCCGTCGCACCAAACATGCTCGCCCTTTCAGCCGTGGGGGCGTTATATTGTTACGGTCAATCCCATTATTCGTTGGTAAAAAAGTAGCCCAAGAGTTGACGATGGGTGGTGATGACTAGCTGCCTTCCCTCTAGTCTTACACTGCTAAATTAGGGACGGCTAGCGCAGATGGCCTTTGAGTAGCTTTGCGCGACATTCAAAACAAACAATAATCAAAATTTATCAGTAATTTTGATGCCAAGAGAACAACGATAAGTTCAATGTAATTGACGTGTTAAAACAAAAAAACAAATAGATGGAAATCGTGTATTAGACATGTTAAATAATCGATGATCACTTAGCGATATATTGATTGAACTCAAAGTTACAAATAATTAAAACCCAGATATATGACATCTTCAAGAGTTACAAATTATGGATAAGTGATGTATTTGACATGTCCAATTTGTTTATTTTTGAATTTCGTGCAAAGCTACACGTGGACTATCTGCACTAGCCGTTCCTGAATTAGCAGTGTAAGACTAGAGGGAAGGCAGCTAGACATCACTATCTACCGCCAACTCTTGGATTTCTCTTTTACTGACGAATAGTGTGATTGACCGTAGTTTTATAACGACCCCGCGGCTGAAAGGGAGACATGTTTGGTGTGATGGGGATTCAAACTCTGGACCCTCAGATTACGAGTCGAGCGTCTTAACCATCTGGCCATGCCGAGCCTTGACATGTCCAGGTTATTTAAATAAAAAAAGAGATATATTTTACGTCTGTGATCGTAAAAAGGGGTGCACCTGACATATGTAGATGTCGCAAATCATTAAAGCGATAAAACTGGAGTGTGTAGAATTTGGCAGTCATGAAGAAGCAATGTAGATAACATGTTTATACAGGTTGTAAAGAGCAAACAAGCAATAACAACGTTTGTAGGTCTTTAAATATAAATAACAAAAAGTGGCGTTGATGAGATACTTAGAAATACACAAAACGTTAATACTTTACAGATATGTCAGTGTTATTTGGAAGATTGCTCAAAGCTACACACAAGCTATCTGCGCTAGTCATCCCTAGATTTGGTTTGATATGCTAGATGAAAGACACTTAGAAAACAGTAAGCACGAAATACTCTCAAGCTACTCTAACTGAAAATAGGATTTGATCGTTACACTTATAACCTACCCACAAACCCAAAATTTAGAATGCCTTTTTGTGGCAACAGGAAACAAACAATGGATTCTCATATTAAAAGTATGACACACCAAACGTAAGAAAAGGATGCAAATCATATGAGTTTTACCCTGTTGTCTTATTCACAGTGTTATAAAGAATAAGTAATATAATGATGTATTGAACACTTTTTCTTAGTTTTAAGTATAAGTTTGCTTCGCAGTTCATATACTTAAGTGGCATAATCACATAAAACATCATAGCAAATATGAGGGGAGTAATAATTGGATCAGCGTCATAATTCACATAGGTGGTAGACTAAAACAAGGGAAGATACTTAGCTTAGTATATTCAAAGGGATGGTGGTTACAATTATCGGTACTTACGAATGATTTTAAAAGTGGGATAGTTTCGTTGTTAAACAATATCTAATATAATACCGTATAATACGGTTCAACTAGAAACAGTGTTACTTTATAGGTGATATATTAGTAAAGTATTTTGATCTTTTACAGTCCTTAAACTCACCGAATATTGTAGAAGTAAGTACCTGCTTGTGGTTACTTTGAACTGAATCGGCTAAAAGACCGTTGTATTGAACGATTCTTTCAAGTATTTTGAGATGGGTTTGTATCTGTTTATTTACGTAAGAAACTAATAATATAATAACTAATGTTATTTTAAAACAGCCATCTTCCTTCCAGTAATAATTTCTGAGGCAGACATTTAGGTAGCATGCGTTATATTTATATCAACGAAGCAATACAGCCTGTGAGGTCACATAAAATGTGATGTAATACAGTTATTAACCAATTAGAGCACAGGATATTTAATGGTTTGTACTTCTCATAAAGCTACATGCGAGCTATCTGTGCTAATCGTCTGTAATTTTAGCGGCGGAAGTGGAAAGGCAGCTAATTATCAAGACCCACCGCCAACTCTTGGGCTACGTTCTTACTAACAAATAAGGGGATTGACCATAACATTATAATGCTCTTGCAGCGTAAACGATGAAAAAGTTTGATGGGACGTGGGTTAGAACACGAGACCTTCAGATTGCGAGTTAAGTATCCTAGCAGCCTCACCATGCTGGGTGATTAGTATAGGTTATATAATAAATAAGTATCCTAGCAGCCTCACCATGCTGGGTGATTAGTATAGGTCATATAATAAATAAGTATCCTAGCAGCCTCACCATGCTGGGTGATTAGTATAGGTCATATAATAAATAAGTATCCTAGCAGCCTCACCATGCTGAGTGATTAGTATAGGTCATATAATAATTAATAAATCTGGTAACGTAATTAAAATTTTCATATTTCTCATACTATTTACTAGAGTTACTTTTCGATTTGAAAAAAACTTTATATGAAGGAAACTATCAAGTCAAAGATAGAGGTAAAAACGTCTTTAATTTTGAACTATTAGAAAGAGTGGAAGCTGGTCAGATTACACGCTGCTACAAATTCTTTGTCTGACGATGTGACCCAAATAGCAGGATTTAATGTTGTTTTTTTTCATAAGGAAGTTATACCTAAAAATAGAAACGAAGTCACGCCTGACCAATTTTTTATTATTCGATATACAAGTCCATGAAATTAGGTGTTAAACGTGATTCAAATAAAGGTCAGTGTGGTACTGTCATTCCACAGCGTTGACTTAGCAGTACGTTTGAGAGCTTACACTGCTATAAATCAGGGTTTAATCCCTGTGGAGCTTTTCTCTTGAAAGAAAAAAACAGCTACGAACGAACTATGTACAGTTTGATACTACACTCCAGGTTTCAGAAAAGAAAACTACTACAGCACTTTTATGTATCAACGACAGAAACTTATTTTTCCACTTATTCTTATGAAACATCGACATCAGAAATGTTCTTCCTTCTGAAAGCAAACTGGACTATTTACTTCCTCTAGCTTCAGGCAGCCTCAGTGCTTACTCCAAGGAAGAGTAAAATCAAAATCAGTTTATGTTGAAATCCTGAGCTGATGTACGAAACAATAATAAACATTCGTTTGTTTCTTCAGGGAATGTGGTACTTAAGCTCTTTCTACAATCACCATCAACTCTCAGAAATCAATACCTATACTGGAGAGATGAAGATGGCAAAGTGAGTGAACTCCTGTCATATATTCTTTCGGAGACAATGAGTCAAAGAAATAACTCCTGCAAAGATAGGGTGAAAAAAAAATCTGCCCCTGTAAGTTGGCATTTCTTGTCATACGTTTGATACAAAAGTTAATGTTTGCTTATATGTCTTTTCGTGATATAGCAGTTTAAGTAGAAGAAACAAATGATAACCGCACACTCCAGCTTCATCAATCATCTTCAAGAGATTGAACTTCTGTTGTTGTTTTTCATCATATTTTATTTTTCTTTAGGATTAATCCAACCGTGAATAAATGAAATACGTCAGCCTCAGAAAAGAACTCACTACCTTGTACAGTTAAAGTTATTACTACTGTAAATCAAAAAGATGTTTTGCGGCAGACTAAACCTAGTTTTAAATCACAACAAGTGATCATTGTATTATCATTTTAAAAGAACTAATAATAAAACGAAGAGAAAATGATTTGTTTGTAAAACCAAATTGGCAGACCCTTTCACGTTAACTTTGCACAATTGCATAATAAACGTCACTAATTATATTAAACCAAAACCTCTAAATAAATGTTTCCATTTCTAGAATAAGTGTTTTCATGTAAAGTTATTTATATAGAGAGCAGACAGAAATAATATTAAATAATATAAAACTAAAATAAAAACTATGCCCACACAAAGCTACAAAATGATTGTATGTGTGTAACTATTCTAAAGGGAAAACACCTATTCATCAACAGTCACTAGTAAAGTTTATTTCACTTAATAATGGGATTATATGTTACTTTTACATAACACAACCGCACCAGAGTACTGACTCGTTTTTGTGGTAACGTACACGAACCATGATTCATTGGACCTCCAGTCCAAGAACGTTAGCTTTCTGGCCAAGCTTTAACCTATACAAAAATATAATATACTTGTCTAAGATAATAAATTTTCAGTAAAAAAAAGAAATCAATCAATTTTTCTAATACCATATTTTATTGAAGAAAAATAGTTTGTCGCATAGAATAATATCAGTCCACATTCGAAAAGAACTGTGAATACAGGAAGACGTTGAAACTTGTGTAATTGATTTAATATTATTTTAATATCGATGTTTCATTCAGTTCAATATATATTTATAAATGTATGTAAATTATATTGTTAAATGTGTGTTACACAAGTTCTGCTTATTTTCTTACTGTTTAAAAAATTCTCGAGAGTACATGTGTTTGTATTGTCGCTAGGTTATATATGTTTTACGAAAGCACTAGCGTATCTCCGAATATTGTTGGTCCAACTGAACTTTGTAAAACTTCGTCTAAAGATTATAAATTGAAGCGCCAAGAGATAGTATAATACTGTTAGTTTGCTACAGCTAGTATACTATAAGCTTTGGAAGCTTATTAAGCGGAAAACTACAAATATTTGACTAAGAACGATTTTAGATTTCAAACATTACGAACTGTTCAACTTCAGGAAATTATCTTCGAAAGTAGTATTTCTATGATTACATTGAATACTCGTATTCATCTACTTCTGTAAAAATTAAACTTATACATCGCGTTAGGTCAAACAAAAATAGAGCTAGTTAGCATTCCTGTCAAGTGAATCTGTGTACCAACATAAAATTAATTCGTTTGTCGTGGACTTGGACTGTTGATAAAATATTCAGTTCCAGACCAGATAGTAGAGAGAATATTGTTTGCGAGTTTGTAACAATTTTGTATATAAATAACTGTATGTAATAATTGTTATTATGAATTGTATTGTCCTTTGTATATTAAAATATATTTGTGTTATGAAAGAAAATTGTGTGTGTCAATCTTTCTGGCAAATATTTCAAATTTAATACATATTAACATTCAATTAACCTCTAAATCCAAATTATTTGAAATCACAATGCCTAACGTACACAACATAATAAATCAAAGACTTGTCCAAGATGCATTAGCACAGATATCCCTTTGTGTAGTTTTGTGTTTAATTACACACAACAACCAAGATAAATTATAATACGTAACACCAGTTTAAAAGGTTTATTATTTAATGCGTTTATTTAATTCTATTAAGATTTGAGTTTACTTTATGTACTTTGTTTTTCTGCTCACACTTCTCTTGCATTATTGTACATTTTATTTGTTTGTTTGTTTTGGAATTTCGCACAAAGCTACTCGAGGGTTATCTGTGCTAGCCGTTCCTAATTTAGCAGTGTAAGACTAGAGGGAAGGCAGCTAGGCAACTCTTTTACCAACGAATAGTGGGATTGATCGTAACATTATAACGCCCCCACGGCTGAAAGGGCGAGCATGTTTGGCGCAACCGGGATGCGAACCCGCGATCCTCAGCTTACAAGTCGCACGCCTTAACACGCTTGGCCATGCCGGGCCCATTATTGTACAGCATTAAACATTCCCTTAAAGACTGGTATAATTTAGGATTTATGTATTTGTATTTACCTCAATTTAGCTGCCAATATTCAGCAACAACATCATCATAGTTATGTTTTATTTGCTATATTAAGTACATTATTGTGCTTGTGTAAATGTTTTACGAAATGAGATTAAAATTACCATATTCTATCAAAGATGTTTATATCGCACTAAAAATGTACCCATCTTAAATGACATACCAGGTTTATCTTGTTTGTTCATCGTAACTGAAAAAGTCGTTATTCAGATTACACGGACCATGTTGATCTCACCCTAAGTGATGCATATTTGCTCTGACAAATTATGATTTTTTTCATCTTTTAACGAATTTACTGTTATATATATATTTTAATATCTGCATTTGTTTCAGTTTCATGTATGTGACGTATATTGTTGGATGTGTATTACGCAAATTCCGCCTGTTCTTTAAATCGTTAGAATATTCTCTAGAGTAAGAATCAACGATATTTGTTTTATGAAGACACTAGCGTATCTTCGAATATTGTCGAATGCTCAAGAATCTCATCTTAAAGTATATAAACCGACACGCCGAGAGATAATAATAGAGTATTGTTTGGTTGATACAGTCAGTACACTATAAGCTTCTAAAGCTATAATTGTGGTTAACACTTATTAATCGAAAAAAAATTAAAGATATTTGACCAGAAACGTTTACATATCACGAATGTTACAAATCATTCAACTTCAGTGAATTAATTTCGGAGGTCAGTATTTATACGAGGACATGAAATATCTTCGTCGATAAAAAGTTAGCTTATAAGCGGCGTAAGCCAGCCAAGAAAAGAGAGCGTTAGCTTATGCAAGGTGTGACAGTATCAAGTCAAAATTGATTTGTTCGTCGTAGATCTGGGCCATTGATAAAATATTCATTTCTAGAGCAGATAAAAGACAGTATCATTTGTTTATTTTTGAATTTTGCGCAAAGCTACAAAAGGGCTATCTGCTATCTAATTTAGCAGTGTAAGACTAAAGGGGAGGCAGCTAGTCATCAACATCCACCGCCAGCTCTTGGACAGCTCTTGTCAACGAATAGTGGGATTGATTATCCAATTATAACGCTCCCACGGCTGAAAGGGCGAGCGTGTTTGGTGTGACGGAGATTCTAACTCGTGACCCTCGGATTACGAGTCGAGTGCCTTAATCACCTAACCATCCCGGGCCAGCAGTGTTTGTACACTTAATGTATTCTATAAAATAGTTATAAAGATGTTTTGCTGGCTTGTAGGCTGATGTACTGTAGCATTCGAAATTTTGGTTAACATTTTGGTCCATCCTGTATATATGTTGGAAAGTAAAATTTATTTCAAATGTTACCAGTAGTAAAAACAAATATAAAAAGTAAAAGCTCCCATTATATGCGCAAAAAATGTTATCAAATGTATTTCCTTTGTCTTTGAAAACAAAAACAGAAAACGACAAAAAAAAAGAGATTATAAAGACATAATTCTTAGTACATGAGATTATAGTTTTAAAACTTATTCCGTCCAAAACTGAACGGTTAAAACATGTTGTTATATTCCATTAATATTCCAGTAATTAATCACTGCTTCTAACAAGCAAGAGCAGACATTAAGAAAAGGCACGATGGTACCTGGTTGTTTATTATGAAAGCACTTAGCATTACCATCATTTAGGCTGGCTATATAAAAATTAAAGGCATAACAAAAATAGTTAATCCATCTTTATAAAGCTTTATGAATAAAATTTAATAGATGTAAATTGTGTAGAATAATATTTCTTGTTTTATGTTATATATGTTCTAATTAAACACTGTTCTCGAAACTTAGACGGAAGTGCGTAGAAAATAATAATTGTTTGACGCTCTAAAATACGTTTATTTAAAACAGCGTTCAGAAAGCTTAATCACTGCTCGCAAAGAATTAATTGAAAACTGAGTTAGTAAATTAAATGTGTAAGTTGTAGAAAATAGAATCTACTCAGACTGTTCTGAAACGTTCCAAATGCAACTTAGGGACACTTAATTGCATAAAGTACTGGCAACCTTTAGTTATGCAAAATATTAAGAACTCTTAATTATATAAAACCTTAAGACTAAATGAAAAAATTTGAAACATTTGTCTATGAAACAATTATTGCGAACAACGTGAACTGTTATATGACGTTACACAGTAATTTTCCTTGTTATCTCAAAGAAAAGAAAGGACTAAGAAAAATACTGCCTGTAATGAAGAGATGGTCAAAAGTTTGGTTCTTTGTGATGTTATTTTCTCAAACTTCTCGATTTTTGAGCTAACAGATAAAAGTGAAGACAACGATTCAATAAATCACACCTCCAACACTTGGAATTCTAAATAAAGGAAATGGTAATTTGTTCGTCACTCTTATAACGTATGTCTGGTCCTATAGTGCAAAGCACAGTTAATATGGTTATGTTTTACAGCAATGGAATACGAACCCTGAAACCTCAGAGTACGTAGTCAAGCTCGCTAACCCGTAAGAGACAAAAATATAGTAAGCATTAGGGAATTATAATTTTAAATCTTAAATGCCAGGTCAGGTACAGCCGTCACTAATTTTGAATTACTCACCAGAAGGAATGCAATCAACCAGCAGAACCTGTCGTCACAACTGTTTTGCCTGATTCAAATATCGAGTGATGTGTCCGACTGTCACTCTTGTAATGCATCCGCTGTTAAAAGTGTCAATAATTTTCAACAGCTTTATCTTTGATTAAACATTTGGCCTTGGTAACCCTAATCAGACAGGCTAACCAAATGGCAAAAAAAAATCGGTAATTGTTTGTTTTTTTTGAATTAAGCACAAAGCTACACAATGGGCTATCTGTGCTCTGCCCACCACGGGTATCGAAACCCGGTTTTATTGTGTAATTCCGCAGACATACCACTGTGCCACTGGAGGGCAAAAATCGATAAATAATGTCAGTTGTTACACTGTAATCGTTTTGTAAGTATAGTGAGAATCAGAGTTCCATTATGCAGGAATAGCATACACATCTTTAGAGCGAAATAAACAAACTGATGAAAAAATTTCCACAAAAATTGAACTTTGCGTGTCATCATAATTGAATAATATGAAAGGTATATATCTGTGACTCAAAACTGCTGGTATGGGTATTAAAACCTTTCTTCATAAGAAGAGAACCACGTTGCGACTTTCCCAGGTCATCTTCAGGTTAAGAAATAGAGAGTTTGTAAACTTAGAAAGGTCAAAACATTGTTCTCTGCTTATCAATAAAACCCATATCAGCCGTTCTGAGATACATATTTATTTCAAGTGGGTTCCTCATCATCAAGAAGGTATATATCTATTTCAATCAAAAGTTTATGTGAAAATATTCAATCAGTTACTAATGTGTCTTTTTTGTGTACACATTTATATATGATCTAAAAATCAACTCATAATGAAATTCTAATGTTTAAAAGTTCTCTGAAACCTTTGTTCCAATTTTTTATCAAAGAAACAAAGAGAAAAGTGCATAGACGCAGGTGTTTATGTTGACGCCATATTCCTCTGTTAAATAGCATAGCATATAGATATATATACACGTATAAAGTGTAAACTCTCCTAAAATCACTTTGATAGTTACCTCCCACCTGAGGACAGTAGAAAGAAAAAAATGCAGAGGCTCAGACAAAAGTAAAGAGAGGCAATTTGATCTAATTAGATCCTCAAAAGGAGATGAAATTCAGTTTCTCCACGACAACGAAATGTCAAATAAAGTTGATGCAAACCGACCGGTAGGAGACAACTACTGAGAAAAATCTGCTAATGTGAATAGCTCAAATTAAAATATATAATTATGTGTGTATATACATATGTGTGTGTGTGCGCGCGCGTTACATATAAACAAGCTACAATTTTTCTAGATGTATTTTAGTTGTGTTTTTTTCTCCATATTTGAATATTAATGAAAATACGCTCATTGGTACAAAAGCACCTCTGAAGGCTTAGAATGTTATAAATCGGGTTTAAATGTCTGTGGTTGAGACATTTCAGCTTCCCAATTGTGACAGGTAAGTAAACAATTAAGTTTAATTTGTCAGTAGCGCAATTTTTTAAAATTTGTATTGAAATCTTTTGACCCATATTTCAATATCCCACATGTGATATAAACCAAACTCAGAGAGACTCATAACAACAAACAGATATCAAAAATACCAATAAACAAAACCTAAACCAACTGACAACTCAAACGTTGACATAATCAGCAAATTAAAGGAAAGAAGAAGGTCAAGAAGAGAATATATGACAACCCGTGACCTACAAACGAAAACGTAAATAAACACGCTCAAAAACAATAAGAAACGAGCTGTTTTGTTTATGAATTTCACACAGAACTGTTCGAGGGCTATCTGTGCTAGTCGTCTCTAATTTAGTAGTGTAAGACTAGAGGGAAGGCAGCTAGTCATCATCACCTATCGCCAACGCTTAAACTACTCTTTTACCAACGAATAGTGGGATTGAGAGTCACATTATGACGCCCCACGGCTGAAAGGGCGAGCATGTTTGGTACGACAGGGATTCGAATCTGCGACCCTCCGGACTTGAAGAAGAAACGACATTAAGTTACTAAAATCACAAAAGTGGGACATTTTTCACACGATTTTAAACTGAAAAACAGATTTCAAAGATTTCTCGTTCCATATAAAAAAGGCACAACGTGAAAGAAAACCGCTATGACCGTCTACCCTATACTTAAACATGATAATAACCTATCATACATGAATAAAAAGGAAGCACGTTTTTTTTAAGAACAAGTCCAAAAACTTTCAAAACACCGAAAGACTCACAATCAATCGTAATATATATATATGTATATATACACACACACACACCATACATCACTACAGACACTCAACACAATACCGCAACAACAGAAACGACTGCGCAACAAAACAACTTATGAGACCTATCACAGTAACAGAAGAACAAAAAATATTTTGAAAAACAAAGCACCAGAACAAGACAAGATTAAAAACACATTACTCAAAAATTGCACTCTGATATTTTTAGAACACCTCACATCTTTGTACAACTTGTCTCTAAAATCAGGTTACATATCAAATGCTTCGAAACAAGAGGATGTTCTTATATTCCAGAAAGAAGGAAAATCAGCGATTAACCCCCCCAAAAAAACTATAGACCCACAAGTCTAATAAGCAATCGTGGAAAACTGCTTGAAAAATTTGAATGTAATAGATACATAAAGTACTTTGAAACTAAATCAACACTCCCGCAAATACAAATTGCCTTCCGAAAAGCAAGACAAACAACAGATCATCTTATAAGATTAGCGGAAGAAATAATTCACAGCTTTGATAAAAAAAAACAATGTAAAGTCGCATGCTTCATATATGTTGAGAAAGCATTAGATAACATATGGTACAATGTTGTCAGATACAAATTCTCCATAGAAATTATTCGCTGAGTTTCTAACTTCTTGAAGGTAGGAGTATTATAGTGAAGGTGGAGGCCACCTACTCCGAGTGCTGCATTCCAGAGGTGAGTGTCTTTCAAGGAGTTTTGTTTGTTTGTTTTGGAATTTCGCACAAAGCTACTCGAGGGCTATCTGTGCTAGCCGTCCCTAATTTAGCAGTGTAAGACTAGAGGGAAGGCAGCTAGTCATCACCACCCACCGCCAACTCTTGGGCTACTCTTTTACCAACGAATAGTGGGATTGACCGCCACATTATAACGCGACCACGGCTGGGAGGGCGAGTATGTTTAGCGCGACGCGGGCACGAACCCGCGACCCTCGGATTACGAGTCACACGCCTTACGCGCTTGGCTATGCCAGGCCCTTTCAAGGAGTACTTAGACTTACACTGTTTATTATGTATGTCAGCTATATGGCTCTTAATGACCCAAATCACACTTTTCGCTCACAGGTCACAGATAGTGCTGAGATCTGGAAGACTTCTCCAAACTCAACAACAGCAACATACAATATACAACTACTACTAAACGAAATAGGAAATAAATGTAATAAATGAGGAATGAAAATTAATGCGCACAAAACACAAATCATATAATTTACAAAGTCGTACTAAACAAGCAGATTAAAAGCACGGTTATATCCAAACTGGACTCTCTTACAAGTAGTAATATCAGCATAATTTTTGTGTATTACACTTGACTCAAAATTAAACTAGATACCGCGCAGTAATGAAAACCAGAATATGGAAACAAGCGAGTAACTTTAGGAGGCTGACTGGCAACAAACAAGGAACTTAACTAAAAAAAATATTAAAACTTTACAGAACATACACGAGACGAGTCGT
Source organism: Tachypleus tridentatus (assembly GCF_004210375.1). Classification (NCBI taxonomy): domain Eukaryota; kingdom Metazoa; phylum Arthropoda; class Merostomata; order Xiphosura; family Limulidae; genus Tachypleus; species Tachypleus tridentatus. The sequence goes on from NC_134836.1 coordinate 39,972,695, forward strand.
ACAACCCGCATGTATAACATGGATGAATGTATCAAAAAACATACATTAAAAATAATACATGGAATACAAAACTGTATTTCTACGAAATCATATAGAGTCTTAAAATCAACAAACTCAGTATTCCTACACAACTATTCAGGTGTGTCAGCACTATCAGACAGACTCTTGGGTAACTCGCTTAAGCATTATAAGAAAGTATTAATAAAAATGAACTGATTAGCAAGTTAGAGAACTATATAATACATATTGACCAAGCCATAAGTATCTCACTTCTCTAAACATCATAAATAAGAAACTTAAAAGTCAAACAGTGTTAAACTAACTGAATCTTAAACACAAATGTAGTTCTATTTTAAAATGGTTTTGGATTTAAAAATATGATAATATGTGTCTGTGTACGACTGCTAAGCGGAACTGTATTATGAACAAATAGTTCGATCAAACATAAGTAAAACTAGTGAAAATATACGATTTAATATTACTACGTGAACTAGACAGAGAACGAAAATGATAATTTAACATATTGTGAGTAAGACAACAACGGAACAATGGTTATTACCTAGGATTCATTTACAATGTAAATAAAATAACAATTCATGATAGGTTTCTATTTCTGTGATAGGAAGACCACAGATAATCCGTTGTATAGATTTTTACTTAATTCTAAATAGTTAGTTCGTACAATAAACATGAATTTTGTTTTAAAAAATAAATTCTGAATTGAAATTTTATTTACCTGTTTGCACTGAAATTCTTAATCGACAAATATATTTATATATGTTCTTATTGTCGTGTTTTATCATTGTTTAAACCTCATACACTTTCTAAAACTAAATTCGTTAGATTTTGTGGTTCTTTTTAATTTCGAAAAAAAATGTATTTCCTTATATCAATATAATTACAGATAATAATTATTATATTTTCAAAATGTATTATTATAAAACGTGAGAATTTCCACTCACAGTCCGTATTACTACAACGGATATTATCACCACAATTTAACCTCCAATACTTTGCTAAGCAGAATGATCCAATCACATCCAGAGAGCTCAATCACTCACATTAAACCATCACTGTCAGTTGAATAATCAGTTAGTTTATGCACTAACCGCCATGCATAACAGCTGGCTGTGTCGGTTTGCTCAGTCAGTCCAGGCTGTAAAATTAATTGCCACTTTTCGTAAAAGCAGCAAATAAGCAACACTACGAAGTCTACACAGTCTTTGACTCTATTCTGCCACATACCGCATCATTGCCAAGAACAAACGCAAATTATGTTATGAAAGTTATGTTTTACTATTTCAATAAAACGTTCCGAAATATTATCTACTTATTCCAGCTACTTTATCTAAAAGAGAGGATCAGAACTTTATCGAAGTATTAATCCGTGATGACGAGAAAACCCATAGAGAATTATATGTTAAAAAACGGCTGGTATGGATAGATAAAGCACTAGTAGAGGAGCGAACAACGTTTCGACCTTCTTCGGTCATCGTCAGGTTCATGATGATTGAAGAAGGTCGAAACGTTGTTCGCTCCTCTACTAGTGCTTTCTCTACCCATACCAGCCGTTTTTAAATATATAACTTATCGAAGTATCACCAGCTGAGGTTCCACACGTTAAGGAATATTTGAAATGTCAGCCTAAGCTGGTTTAGTCCCCTACGATTAAGATGTCTTTAAGTTTTGAATGCATTCAAGCAGATTTTCTTTCAATGCAGGAAACTGTTAGGTAATAGATATATTTTACTTGTATACACTGGAAGTAAGAAACTGTTAAATTATTGAACTAGTCTAACTTAACGTTATTGTAAATCCTGTAAGTCGATGATATTGTGACGTCTTAGGTATATTTTCATTGTTCTGTTCATTACATTTACATCAAAATATTTAACTCAATAACGTGTGTGGCCCCCACGTGCTGCAATAATGTCCGCTAGACGGCGTGGAATACTCTCAACTAACAGTTTGTTAGTCATTGGTATTAGCTGTATGAACAGATTGAGTCTTCTACTGGTGATTTTCTCCACATTTTATTTTTTATTCTATTCATATTCTAGAGCTTGAATTGTCATTAGTGTTGTTCTTATGAACAGATAAGGTCCTCTGTTGGTGAGGAAATGTCAAGAGTAAAGAATGGAAATAATCAGTCATAAATGACCGGAAGGAGGATTTTGCCATTTTCAAAAGGTATGATATATGAAGTTAATATGTTATTCTGCCTGATGGGATGTCGAGATTTTTCCACTAACGATGATGTTTCTGGGGTGCTGAATTACTCATTGTACTCTACTGATCCCATGAACATTTAGTATATCTCAAACTAACATATTTAGTTATATTACACATTATAGGTTGGATTTTTTCTTTTGGTGTTACTGACATTTAATCTGATGTGTTCGTTAATCGTCCGACTGAGCATATTGATATGGAAAACCAAGTACTGTACTGTTAAAAACAACAATAAAGATCTGTCTGTCTGTTCTATATTTAGTTGTCCATAGACTTGTCTTTTCTCTCTGTCCAGTTTTAAATAAGTTAATGAATACATAAATATATAAACTTACAAATACAAAATGACACCAATTATTTAATGTGTTTTGTAATTAAAATAATTTTTATCATTGCTGCAAAAGCAAGAAAGTTTTAATAAAATTAGAATAATTAGTGTCATTTTGTATTTGTAACGCTATTTACTGGTGTTATTCATTCATTTCCAAATTATTAAAGCTTTTATTGTTGTTTCAGAATAAAAAAAAAAGAGAAAGAAATAGGTTTGGAATTAGTCAAAGCCACAAAAAGTGTCTATTACTTAGTTTAGTTATGTTGATGTCACATTGTTAGTTTTAGGATATTCGTATAAGGCTGTTCAAGGGTTATCTGCTATGTCTGAATAGAAGAACGTACAAAGCTGTTCAAGGGTTATCTGCTATGTCTGAATAGAAGGACGTACAAGGCTGTTCAAGGGTTATCTGTTGTGTCTGAATAGAAGGATTTGATCATCATCCTTATAACGTAACCATGATTTCAGTTTAGGGCAGTTATTATTCTTTAGTGATAACTGTACACGAGAAATACACCCATAATACAACACGTTAACCACTATCTCCCACGATGAAATATGACAAATAACTAATGTATCTTAACTGATAACCAAAGTAATAAAGAGTTTACTCTGTTGGGGAATTAAACACTTCATTCGAATATAAAACAACCGGAGAACAAGCCGTTATTTACGCATTAAGCTACTTTCATCTATGCTTAACTTATGTGATACAAACTGCTTCCATCTTCCACCATTCAAGTGCTATTTATCAAACATTTGTTTCCGTTTTGACTTAGTTAATAATGTAGCAAGCAAGGCTATCACTTCTACTTATGTGATACAAACTGCTTCCATCTTCCACCATTCAAGTGCTATTTATCAAACATTTGTTTCCGTTTTGACTTAGTTAATAATGTAGCAAGCAAGGTTATCACTTCTACTTATGTGATAATATTTAAAACGCTAATACTTGAAAAAAAATCATTCCAACCAGCGGAGCAGTCCATTAAAAATTGTAATAAGACTTAATTCTAAAATTAACAATTCCGCTCTTTAAATTATACTCAAGATTTAATAAAGTTAAACACATAGTTAGTTTCATACACACATGAAGATGGCACATTATGTGATAAGATGATGATCTAGATACATAAGGCCTCTTCGACTTGATTTATCTTTATCGTGAAAAATACTTGTTTCTCAGGAAAAAAATCTTAAAATAATCAATAAATACACCGTTGTTCTGAACAAATTTGATATTTATTAATACCATTTGACTTAAACTACATAGAAATTAATGTAGTGGCGATTCTAAGTAAATATGGGTGAAATTAAAGAAGAATGTTACAACACGATGTCAACCATTCTATATATACATACACTTTTGCTCAAAAAGGTTGTTACATGTGATATTTTGAGCTTGTTCCTTATTTTCTATTTTTCTTGTGTTTTTAATGTGTGCATTGTCTTTCCTTTGGTAATCGTTGACAAGTATGTTCAAAACATGAATATTCGTGTAATATTTCATGATTATGTCTTTTATATGGAGACATTTGTGTAGAACTTAAGATCTGTACTACCAGAAATGGACTTTTTTCTCCATTTCTAAGTCAAAACAAACAATGCCGTTATTTTGTGAAAATATTTAGTATCAATTTGAAACTTTCAGTAAACGTGCAACAACTGCATTCACATGAGAATATTTAACTCAATAATGTGTGTGGGCCCCCACATGCTGCAATAATGTCCGCTAGACGGCGTGGAATACTCTCAACTAACGTTACGAGTCTTTGATTTGGAATTATTTTCCAATCTCCAGTCAGTGCTTGGCGTAACTGCTCTTGGAGGATCTTTCCTATTCCTGACTGCACGGTTAAGTTCATCCAAGAGATGCTCTATCGGACTGGTATCTGGCCTTACAAGCGGTTGGTTGTTCAAGGACCAACACACCACTTTGTTGCAAGAAATATTGCACATTGCATGTATTATGAGCCAGTTCATTGTCCTGCTGCAGCCAGAAATTGTCCTGGAAAACACTCTGGGCAAATGGCAGTAAGTGGCGATCCAGGATATCTTCATACACAGCGCCAGTGACGTTTTGATCCAGAATGACCAACTGGCTGAGAGCTGCAGAACAGAATGCACCCAGACGTGCACTGAACCTCCGCTTCTTGCGAAATTAAGTTGAACATTTTTATCATTCAGTTCTTCTCCTGGAAGCTTGCGCACTCGTATCCGTCCATCAGCGGGGTAGAGCAGAAATCTGGATTCGTCAGCAAAAACTACATGATTCCAGTGTGTGATCGTCAGATTACGATGTCGCTGAGCCCACTGCAACTTGTTGTTGCTATGTCTAGCTGTCAGTTTAGGTTTCTTGACCATCCATCTTGCTCTGTATACAGTTTGTACCAACCGTAGATTTCCCGTCTGGCATGAAATCAGGATCAGATGTTGCGCAGGTAATTCAGAAGTAATCGACCTGGAGGACATCGTGCGGTTTCGATGAGCAATTGTGAGGATCCGGCGATCATCGCGTGCTGTAGTGGTACGTGGACGGCCCTGCCTGACCTCACACTTCTGGTTGCAGTTCTTCTTCTGAAAACTCTGTTGACGGTCTGCCTGGATACAGCAAGTCGTCTTGTAATATCGCCTTGTTGTAGGCGACCATCTGATTTCTCAAACCTACGCTAGTAGGAACTGGCAAAATGTCTAAAATATTTACAGAGTTGAAAACGCATCGTCAACAAGTAGGGTACAAAAGTAACAACAAAATTCCTGGCTTTTATACCTTACCTCAGATACTGCGTTTGGGACAAGTCTCAGAACACTCCCATGTTCAAGGGATTAAACCGACTCAAAATGAATTCAGGTAATGCAGGGTAGTAGATAAATAAAATTTGAAAGTTTAAGGACAATACACAAAGTGAATTTAGTTTTAAAATAATATAAATAACTAAAAATCACATTTTTCGAACATGTAACAACCTTTTGAGGAAGAGTGTATGCAAGTATGTGTTATAAAGAGTGAACATTTTGCCGAACACCAGAGCTTATCAAGCCAATTATTACAGACTCAGAGCTTATCAGGCCAGTTGTTACAGACCTAGAACGTATTAGGCCAGTTATTACAGATCCAGAACTTGTCAGGTTGGTTAATACAGACCAAGAGCTTATCAGGCCAGTGTTACAGATCCAGAGCTTATCAGGCCAGTTGTTACAGATCCAGAGATTATCAGACCAGTATTACAGATCCAGAGCTTATCAGGCCAGTTCTTACAGACCCAGATCTTATCAGACCAGTGTCACAAAAACAGTGGTAGTTGAGACGATATTTCTTTCATAAAAGCATGTGATCAACAACCGTTATGGTGTGAATTATATTTAGTTTGTGTCTAGAGCAAAATCAATGTGAAATTGAGAAAAAAAAATACACATAGACCAAGATATAAAAAAACCAAGTATATCAAGTGAAGATATTAGACACTCTAATCAAGGTGAAAGAAACAAATAGAACAACTTTGTAAACTACCATTACTTTCATTATTAGCAGTGTTAATATTATTATAACATTAGCAACAACGTTCTAACGGTAACTATTTTGAAACACTCAATACAAAGTTGCTTAAGTACTAATTACTTCAATCTTCCCTAATTAAAAACTAATAAACTAAATTATCCATTGTAATTTCTGGACTATTATTGTCTCCAAATAATAAAATTTTGCGATTGTTCCTTTCACACATTCACAGCTCCAAAGCTCATCAAAGGGACCTAAACATTAAACACTCAGATTCACTCTTCGGCGATCTAACTATTGTGTCGACCACGACACTCCCAAAATTAATAAATGTGAACCTTTGTGGACCAACTTGTATAAAGGATTCCACAGTATATTAAGATAACGGATTTACATTTATTTACCTAATTTTGCTATAGTATAACACATATATAAAGTGCGCGTCCACTACCGGTTGTTAAAAACGTGCAAATAAAGTAATTTTAAACAATAGTGAGTGTATATTATTGATTTGGGGATCCATACTGTTTCGTGTGTATACGAAGTGCCATTATAACTAAATATCACTTCATTGCTTAGCTTAGCTTAATTTATATATATTTTATGATGATAATTCTAAAAAAAAAAAAATCCGTTAGGCAAAACATGGAATTTTAATAAAGATAGAGGTTATACGTTATTTAGTTTAACCTGGTTTCTAGCGTTAGACTTACCGCTGTGACACTACGGAGTAATCACTTGTAAGAAACGTTATTACTCATACACGAAAATGAAATATTCAGTTTGAATATTTAGAATCCAAAATATGAAACGGTTACTTTTTATAACAACTATTGCTTTACTGAATTAATTTGATATAAAAATTCAAATTGTTTGAATGCTTTACATAAAACACGCAACGAGTCAATTTCTTTAAATATCGATTTCATACAACAGGATTGAATAAACACACGCGAAGATTTTTTATTCAGTGAATCATAAAAATAGAATGCCACTCTTTCGACAGTGAGAACTTATTCATCACATTGGTTGATTTCTTGCTATGTATATTTATTATTTCTTTGGAAATGGCCCGGCATGGCCAAGCGTATTAAGGCGTATCGACTCGTAATCCGAAGGTCGCGGGTTCGAATCCCGGTCGCACCAAACATGCTTGCCCTTTCAGCCGTGGGGGCGTTATAATGTGACGGTCAATCCCACTATTCGTTATCAAAAGAGTAGCTGAAGAATTGGTGGTGGGTGGTGATGACTAGCTGCCTTCCCTATAGCCTTACACAGCAAAATTAGAGACGACTAACGCAGATAGTTCTCGTGTAGCTTTGCGCGAAATTAAAAAAACAACAACAAATTATTCAATAGGCAAACGTTGTTTAGGGAGTACTTTCGATGTAGCTGCAGATCGCAATATTCAAAGCTACACCATTCTACACTCATGTCACTATGACAAGCAAATATTTAGAGAAAAACTTAGTATTATACCAACTTGCTATTAAAAAAAAAAACATAATTGCCAGAACGCGGCTAAATATCAATGTAAGTACTTATCAATATAGCTTTATACTCTAATGAATTTTGTTGAACTCACCTAACTATCTTATCGTTAATTTCCCTTTTTCTATGTAGCATTTATTTGGTCCGATTGTAGTACTGGTTGAAGAACCTGTGAGTTACAAGTCTAGCATTCTTAACAGTATTAAACTCATAAGAACTTCCACATTGGTTTAGTCTTCACGTACTTTATACTACTAGAATAGATTTTGCAGTGCGTTACTGTGCTACAGTTCTACCTGTTTAGTTTTGTAATTCACACAATACACGAATAATTTTCCCGAAAGAGACCCGAAGGCCACTTGGAGGGATCACCTGTTTTAACCACTCAAACTACTGTACAGTAGCGTGTTGTCTGTCAGTTAGTCATTAGACACGAAACTGACAACGCATAAGGGACGCTAAACTTTGCAATTTATACTGTTGTGGCGTCAGTAAAATGTGTGCATGCCATGAATTACTAGAAGAAATATGTACATTATAGCCTACAACATAGCGTGAAATGTGAACTTTAAAAACAAGCAATAAAAATATTTGTTACTAGTGATTTTGGTTCTGTTTATTCTTAAACCGTGCAGAATTATATCCAACATTTCAGTATAAGTTCTAGCACCCCCATCTCAGGAAGAAAATTGCAGTTATCTGTCGTTTTCCACACACAAAAAAACACGACATAACTTTTGTAACAAGTATAAGGCATTCCCCAAGAAATATTCTCAACCGAGGAGTAAATCTGTGTGTGAAAACATGCTCAGCATTTGACGTTTTAATTTTTTAACTTGGACAGCATTTCAAATCACATATGAACTAAACAACTAAATCAGAGATCTCAAAGCTCAGACATAGCCGTTCCTAATTTAGACTCGCTGAGTAGAACAAGAATAGCCCCCCGCTAGTACAACGGTATGTCTATGGATTTACAACGCTAAAAGAAGGGGTTCGATTCCCCTCGGTGGGCTCAGCAGATAGCCTGATGTGACTAAGCTATAATAAAAAAACAAACACACACACAGAACAAGAATAACCAATCAGCATCACCCACACAGCGAAAGTAGCCTATCATAATCAGTTATTTCTCACACGACTACCCTCAGTCAAATAGTGGAATTGAATGCTAAAAATGAGAAGTTTGTTTAGTAAAATATCAGACTCGAACCTTGGACTTATAAAGTATTTCTTAGTCCATTGTCGTAGCTATTTAAGTAACATAAGTTGATCAGTGAAATGCAACAGATAACAATCTCACACTCATTCACGATATAACATATTTCGGATGTTATATATATAGCACTACATTTCCCATAATAAAGTTAAATAAATTACTATCTAATACTACGTAAGAAACATTTTTAATATTATAATATATTGTATAGTAGCACTTGGATTAACATACATTTTTCCTTCTTTTGTCTTATGTTTAGCCAAAGCTGCTTCTAAATATGAAAAGTGTAATTAATACGCCACTATAAGTATCATAGTATGTACTGTAGAAACACAGAAACGCTGAATATAATGTCAATTGCTCATTTTTAAATCACTCTGTATGTTACGCTAGGTGTGAAATATTACATATCTCTTTTTAGTTGCCAAGTCACATCAGATGTCATATAAAGTGATGTAGGGTATTCGCAGTATTACATATGGTGTTACTTATTTGTTCTAAGATCAACTTAATGCTACGGCTCCATTTATTTCGTCATCTATGATAAACATTATCCAAAGTAACTTGATCAACGTGCTTCTTATTAAATTTTCTAAAATTCATGTCTTTCATATCTATCACTAGATAGCGCCACGTTACAAAGAAAGCGAGAAAACTTTAATTGCGTATTATTTTACTTTCCTCCCTTTTTCTTTCTTTCTCATTCAAATAAAAAAAAACGTTGTTTACGAAAAAGCTTTGTTTGAGTAACACTTATTTATTGCATACATATTTTAATCGTTAATTTAACATATAAGAAAGAAAGCTCAAACATGTCAATTTATAGCGTTATCAATAACAAATCTATTACCATAAGAAACACGCTGTAGGTATAACTGTTATACGTACTGATACACATATTCCAAATTGTTTCTGCTAAACTTACCACTTAAACTCATAACATCTCATATATATAACTATCATTTATTACCTGCAGATAGTTGTAGAAAAACTTTCAAACAAATAGTCCTAAATAATAGGCCCACTCCCCCGTAACACAGTGTTATGTCTATGGACTTACAATATTAGAAACCAGGTTTCGATACCTGTGGTGGGCAGAGCATAGATAGAATTACAAACAAACAAACCAAAACAACAAGAACATAAAATATAGAGAAACAAACACAGTACACATAAACTACAGCACGGGGAAGTAAAAGGAAAGATGTTAAAACGTATTTCTTTAAATAGAATCCACATCTGGATAGGAATACACCGTAATAGATTCAACCAACTAGCGCGATGGTTTTATTAGTCTCTAACTGTATTTGAAGTCCATTAGTTTATTTATTGTTAGCTTTATTTCTTGAAAAAAACTAGCCACATATAGATTGTAATAGAAGCTAAAGGAAAAGGTTTAAAAACTATCTGTTTAAATAGAACCCACACAAGAACAAATAGTACCTACCAGATTCAATCAGTTTTCACACTTTTCAATTGAAATTGTTTTAATTAATAAACTTTTTTTCGGTGAGTTGTAAAAAGTATTTTGTATGTTTTGAATTTCACGCAAAGCTCCTCAAGGGCTATCTGCGCTAGCCATTCCTAATTTAGCAGTGTAAGACTAGAGGGAAGGCAACTAGTCATTACCACCCACCGCCAACTTTGGGGCTACTCTTTTACCAACGAATAGTGGAATTGACAGTCACTTTATAACGGCCCCACGGCTGAGAAGGCGAGCATGTTATATGTGACGGGGATTTGAACCCACAACCTTCGGATTATGAGTTGATGGCCTTAACCACCTGGCCATGTCAGGCCTTGGCTGTTTTCTCAGAAATCAAATCTTTAGCACTTAACTGACACAACGTTTTGTTCCTTTACACATCTTTACGTTACCACATTTAAAACTAACTATAGAAACTAAGCTTAACCCACCTGGCCATGCCGAGTTGGAAAAAGCTATGTAAATTATGATTATTGACACAAACACATTTTTAAACAAATTGTTTAATTAGTAAAACAAAGTTTAAACATTTAAACAAATTCACGAATAATTAATTAACAAGAGTGGATATTAACTTATTATTTCAACAGAGTATATTTAGGATAAAGCCTAAAACAACAAAAATAGAAAAACTATTACATTGATTGTTGATCGTTTTGATTTACAGCGAAGGTTGGTTAATGCTTTTGTTTTTAGATCGTTTGATTATAGCTAGTTATATATATATATATCTTCTTTGAACTCTTCATGTGAAATTTGTTTCATATCACGTATAGAAAATTAGCACTTACCACCAGTAACGTCAAAGGTGTGAGTATATGATAGTTATCAATACAATACAGTAATTATAAAACGTGTAACTTCACATTTTAAATGTAAAAATAAGTAATGTTTGACAACTGAAAAGCTTGAGAAAGATCCAAGTTCTTTTATTCTCGATTGAAACAGCATAACATACTTAGTAGGATTTTGCATAACCAGGCCTTCATGGAAAACAGAATTCCACGAAAAGAATTCATTTATTTGTTACTAGCTGTTAATGAGAATGAAATTGTAGTTTTACTTCTAAATATTTGTAAAACCGCTAGTTTCGACTCTACCCTAACTTATGTACAACATAAAACACTGCTTTAGTAGTGCATGTTCGAGAAGATTCTCACAAGATCTGCAGCCTACAAGGAAACTAGGGTAAAAATACTCAAGTTACATGTATTTGTTTGTTTGTTTTTGAATTCGCACAAAGCTACTCGAGGGCTATCTGTGCTAGCCGTCCGTAATTTTGCAGTGTAAGACGAGAGGGAAGGCAGCTAGTCATCACCACCCACCGCAAACTCTTGGGCTACTCTTTTACCAACGAAAAGTGGGATAAGCGTCACATTATAACGCCCCCACGGCTGGAAGGGTGAGCATGTTTAGGCGCGACTCGGGCGCGAACCCGCGACCCTCAGATTACGAATTGCACGCCTTAACGCGCTAGGCCATGCCAGACCCCAAGTTACATGTAATATATCTTTAACAGTTTGATGTGTAAACACATCGCCTCTTCGGCTACAGAATCTCTGACCGGTATGGATAACATTAAGTTTTCATGTCAAATTAATGATCGCTCGTGCTCTACTGACAGATACTTTTCATTAGTGAATTGCTTGAATGTGCAAGGCTTCATATTTCATTCTGTTACATGAAACATTAATTTTTTATCCGCGGCACTTTTTTTTTATCCTTAAAATACGGTCTTCACACACACACACCCAACCCCCAACTTGGCAGCTAATGTCAGCAGGATTTAACGAGATTATTTTTATCCACCAACGTTATTGAATACAGAAAAATTTCGTATTATTTGAAAACGTCGAATACAGAAAATGTATCTCTCATGTGCGTTGGGAATATTTCACAATGGTAGGAATGAACATGATCAGCCAGAAAAAAAAAATCCAGGCTAATTACCATGGTTTAACATATTTTTATGTTAAACTATATATCAAACTCATAATTATGTAAAACTCGGAACCAGAATAACCAAACATCTTATGCTTAAACCTATGCATCCTTGTCATTCCCGTAAATATATATATTCTGTTACTTTGTAGTTGTTTCATATTATTACATAAACTCTACATATTAATTATTTCTACTGAACGTTTTTATCATTGCATTTTAGCTGAGTTGGTTCGAAGCAAACGAATTGACGAATGAATAGACTAGCCTGAGTTTTACACGATTCACAGTTTTGTATTTCAACTGAACTCAGCTGAATTATATTTGTGTATTTAATCATGTTATTTGTCAGAAATCAATTTAAAACTAGAAATATCAAAAATTACTGAATATATTTAACTAGTGTATAAAAATGTTGATACACAATAGGAACACGCTAAAGTACAACGACGTATTTTTCAATGGAACAGTTTTAAATAAAGTTAATAATGTAGAAACTTGCACAGAAAGAACATTGTTATATTAACTACTGAAACTGATTATTTTGTCTTTGTTTGTTCTGAATTTCGCGCAAAGCTACTCGAGGGCTATCTGCGCTAGCCGTCTCTAATTTAGAATTAGACTAGAGGGAATGCAGCTAGTCATCACCACCCACCGCCAACTCTTGGGCTACTCTTTTACCAACGAATAGTTGGATTGACTGTTACATTATAACGCCCCCACGGTTGAAAGGGCGAGCAAGTTTGGTGCGACGGGAATTTGAGCCCGCGACATTCGGATTACGAGTCGAACGCCTTAACAAGCATGGCTATGCCGGACCTATTTTGTTTTTGAAAGTTTTAAACTATTATTATGTTGTTGTTTTTTGTACACATCACAATCCAATCACTCTCATTGTTTCTATTTTTATGCCAGATGTAAAAAAACCTCAACAATGAAAAAAAATATTAAAAATCAATAGTGCAACAACAATATGATTGTAATAGAGACCAAAAGTAACTTTAACTTGATTTGTTTCATACAGTCAAATATGAGAACCCAGCTAATTAAAACAGTGCCTATCTGGTTCTCAATGCGCGTTGTTTTAGAGAAAATCTTTTAAGTAGTTTTGTCTTAAACAGTGTGAAACCAGCAGCTGTAGACATTGTAGATTTTTCTGTGTAAGCGAGATTTCAGTTTCATTAAGTTTTACATTAAAACTGTTCATTCAGGCTTAAATGTAATTTGATTTTGATATGAAACTGAGCATGCTCTAAATATAGAGTTTCTGTTACACGGTAACACAGCAAGAAACTAAAACTTAAAGTAAGTTAACAAATCAATAGAGGAGAAAATAGCTGCTCATACTTATATTTTGCTTCATAAATTGAAGATATGGGGGAAAATGATTAGCAGTTTTTATATTTGTCACTTTATCTCTTCTACCTGGACGGGACGCGGCATAGGTCAACATGCAAGAAGATCCAGGGTTAAAGCTCGTGACATGTCGCTGAACATGTTCCTCTTTTTTAGTTGGGGGCGTGCTATAAAAGCCTCAGTCAATCTTTTTAAATTGAGCTATGAAACCGTGTGTTTCCTGCTGAGTGGTCATCCTCCCATTGATTAACAGTTCTATGCCTGAAGTTTGGAATATTCGACCCGGTCACTTAGCTCAGCCGCTGCCTAAGGTGCTATTCAAATTGCTAATACCAGTACCATCCTTTCGTTTGTGCTAGCAATCTGAAAACAATATATCATACTAAAGGTAAATCAATAAAAAGTGGCAATAATGAACAAACTAACGCCTACCGCAAATGTTCTTAAACATGTCATGTGTCATTACAAAAAGTTGTTTACTTACTGTTGTAATAAACTCGTAACTGCTGGGCTTTGGGTAAATATTAACCCATAGTATACTAACTAAGTTTGTATTCAAATAACTTAAGTTTCTGTTTACTAAATGGCTCCCCATCGTGCCAAACATGCTTGCCCTTTCAGCCGTGGGGGCGTTATAATGGTATGGTCAATCCCACTATTCATTGGTAAAAGAGTAGTCCAAGAGTTGACGGTGGGTGGTGATGAATAGCTGCCTTCCCTCTAGTCTTACACTACTAAATTAGGGACGGCTAGCGCAGATAGCCCTTGAGTAGCTTTGTGCGAACTTCAAAAACAAAACTAAACTAAATGGAGTAATTTTCTATCAGAAAATATCTTAATAAACCATAATAAAAAACATTTCTAGTGATATCCATAAACCCTTGTAGCTAGATAAATTGTATTGCCATTAGAATAATGCTCATTTTAACACATGAATAACTCTGAAACACAGTACCGAAGTGCGTCTGAAATCAATGATTAAACTCATTTTACAGATCGTTTGTTCAGTTTCTGTTGTTCACTCGGGAGGTGATTCTATAGCCAGTATAAGACGTACGACTTACGTCGTTTCTTTACATTATATACTAATAATTAATTCTAATATTACTCTTAAAAGTTAATCAACTTATTTCGGTTTACAAAATTTAAAAACCAAATTTACATTATAATAAAACATTAAACAAATAAAGTTAATTATTTCTCTACTATAAGCACTAGCAGTGAAAAGCAGACTCGATGAGGCGCTAAAAATAATCAAGAAGCATTTTCCATTTTTACTCTCTTAAAAAGACTGGAAATTTATTCACGGTATTATTAACACAAACTGGTTAACAGATGGCGCTGTTGCATAGTAATTTTAAAGTGTAGAAAATATTGTTAAGATCTCAAGATTTAAAACGAATATTACTTTTCTAATATATTTTTAATTCAGTTTTATTATTAGCAACTATAAAAACATATCCTGCTTTTCTGTCATATTCTATTTTTTGTTTATTTAGTTTATTAAAATATTCTAGAAATAGAAATGACAAATACGTAACAAATTATCTGCAAAATGTCTAATAGGGGGAATCGGACCCTGGATTTGTAAGTTCGTAAACTTACCGCTGATCTACTATGAGGTAAATTACTTCACATAACTTTTCAAAAAAAAATTATTCCAGCATTTAATTAATGATTGTAAAAACCACATTAACTTTTATATTAGTTTTTAATTAAATTTTACCGCAACAGTTATATTATAATTACAGATTCCAAATAATGTATTATAATTATAGGAATTTAGATTCCAAATATTCAACACACAATAATGCTTGAATAAACGCAGAAAAAAGCTCTAGTACGTTTTCTTACGAATGAATAATGTTATTATTTTACACCTTATAAAGTTAAGTAAACAAAACAACAAGTAAGGACTGCGTTAAAAACAGCAACTCCAAACCTCTGACCAATTAAATTTATTTGTTATAACTTAAAAAAACAAGCCGAAACAAAAAAATAAAGAAAAAACGTTGCACTAATTGAAAAAATCCCAGGGTACATTTTATAATCCCACATTATAGCTTGTACCCTAGGATATTTTCAATTAGTGCAACATTTTTTATTTAATTTATTTTTGTTTCGACATGTTTTGCTAAGTTATAATAAACTAACACTTATATATACATATACATACATACACCTAAAACTATACAGTATTAATACTCAACGCAATCTGTCAATTTTTCTTATTCGTTCATTACTTTGAAAGTTTTGAGTCTACCATTTAGAATGGAAATATTAAGTATAGTTGTTTAGCATCTTTGAAGTGCAAAACTATGATAGTTTGTCAACGATGCAGACCGTAATTTCCTCAGACGTTATTAAAAGTGATGATAGAGTCTTGACCAAAATATTTGCATACCATTCTATATTGTTTTTACTGTCTGTATCCATGAATTAGTTATTGCGTAAATGCCTGAGTAGTAAAAAAAGAAGGTATTATATAAAGTATTTGACAGAACAAACATGTTGGTATGATCTTTTTCGCAACAGAATAGCGATTTGTTCAGACAGCTTCTATGTATTTGATGTAGAATCACGTTTCATCACGTACCAAAAGTTATGGGGAGTCAAATTGGTCGACAGTCCAGAAAGGGCATGAAGCAAACGGACATTGCCAGAATAATAGGGTACTCCAGAATCCTAAAACGTCATTGGACTACAAAAAACATTGTTCTAAGAAAGTACACTGTAGACGTTGTTAAACTACTGCTCGAAATGATCGTTTTTCGATCAGGTTAACAGATCCAGGTCGACAGAAGTATTGTAACACCTTACGACAGGAATGTATTGAACACATTCATTGCAAAGTATCCAGAAAAAACAGTGAATATAAGGCTGGCCAAATAAGCTCATTTTGCAAGAAAGGCTATCTGCAGACCAATATTAACCAGAATAATTAATCGCCGTCACCATGTTACTTGGGATAACAAGCTTGCCAACTTATAATTACAACACTGGCGACGCGTCATCTTTTTGTATGAGTCCTGTTTCCGGCTTGTTAAAGATGATGGTAGAATTTATGTTTGATATCTGCCTGGAAAACATATAAGGAAAGACTGTCTTTCACACAAGGAACATAGGAAATGACGCAGTACATGTTTGAATAGCTATTTATCATTGTGGAAAAACTGTTTTTCATATCCTCCAGAAAAACATCAGTGGCACCTCCTACAGGCGTAACATAGAGACGGTACTTCTGCCATATCGTAGGGCAAGATTTGGCAATAATTTTGTGTTCCAGGATGACATTACCACTCAAAATGTGCATTTAGTACAGGATTATCCAGATTATGATAATGTTACAAGATTGCCATGGCCAGCAAAATCTCTAGATATTACTCTCATAGAGAACTATTGAGCAAAACGCTGAGCCAAAAAGTTCATAACTATGACTCTAAACCAGCTATAGTGGATGACTTGGAGCACCTTCTAAAGACAAGGTTGAATGCAATCACCGCGAATTATATCAATAACTTCTTAATGACGAGAAACCCACTTGAAATAAAATGCATCTCAGAACGGCTGGTATGGGTATTAACATTTTTACTAATAAAACAGAGAACAACGTTTCGACCTTTCTAGGTCATCTTCAGGTTAATAAAGAGAAAGTTTGCACATGTCTTAGGGACGAGAGTATGTCGGGTACGGGATTGTAGTGGCGTTGTAGTTAGATGTTAGGTTATTAATTAGTAAAGGTATAAAGGTGTTCCTTTTTATTGGTTTAATTTTGGTTTAAGTTGTTGTATGAGTAAGGCTTCTTTGATTTTGTGTTTGTTTATATTTGTTTCCTTACTTAGTATCTAGGAGTTTTCTATGGTTATGTTGTGTTTATGCGATATACATGTTCAAAAACGTGTGAAGGTGTTTTCTGTGTTATCTGAATCTAGTTCCCATTTTTCAGCTTGCTTCTCCAATATAAAAGTCGTGGCAGATGATGCATTGTATTCTTTAAATAATGTTAATGTTGTATTTGTCAGTGTGATTTTTACATTGTATGAGGTTTTGTTTTGTATCTGGTTCTTGAATAAATTTAGTGTTTACTGGAACGTTGTATTTTGTTATACGATTTTTCAAAAGTTGGTTATTTTTTTCGCTGATGTTGGAAATATATGGTATGCACCAGTGTGAGGTTTTGTAGTTCACTGTTTCTTGGAATTTATTATTGTTTGTTGTTGGCTATGTTATTGATCTAGTTCATCAAGAATAGATTTAAAGTTAAAAGAATCTTTGAAAAAGGAGCCGACTGATGTTACACATTGAAAATGTCCATGCTATGTATTTTCCGAAGTTGTAGTTGAATGAGTCATAGGTCGACATTATGGGTCGTAGTGGACAATTGGGTTTGTGAGGTTTGGGGCTGTGGTATGGTTGTGGTATGGGTGAGTTGGTATTGGGTAGGTAGGATTGATCAACTAAACCATAAAGCTTTAATGACCAGTTTTGATGTTAACTCCCTCTTCACAGAAGTCCCAACAACTGAAGCCTCCATGACAGCTTTAAAACTTTATATCCAAGATCCCAACCCATTGATAAACATCCCCAGCAACCAATTAGCAACCCTTATAGAATTCATTACCACCAAAACCAACTTTATGTTAAATGATCAAACCTACCTACAAATAATGGCTTAGCTCTGGGCTATCCCATGCCACGAATTGTAGCCAACAGTTTCATGACCGAGATTGAATCTCAAGTAATCAATTCCACTACTATACTGGTACAGATATGTTGACAATACAATTGCTGGATTCACATCTACAGAACACACTTAGTTTTCTTAATCACGTTAGCTTCATTTACCCCAAAACCAAATTCACCTATGAACACGAGAAAACTAACCAAATAGTATTTCTCAACTTCAAAATCGCACGAACCGATACACAATTCAAAACAGAAAAATAACCCATACTGGACTATACATTCCTTGGGACTCAGCATATGAAACACAACAAGAACTCAACATATTAAGGAATCATATAAACACAGCCACAAAATTATGCTCACCCGATAAAATTAACGATGAAAATAAACTTTTGACCAGCTAGTATTTAGGCTAATTTCATAGTGTTAACATTTTCCCTATTAAATGCTAAAAAGGTTTTTTTTTTCCCCTTTTCTTATTTTCATCTTTCGAAGCTCTACTCAAATAAGTGGTTGAGTCTAACAACGCAAAATGCATATTTTGTTGTTATGTTCATTGGTCTTAAGATTTTGACCAGCAATGTATACCAAGATCAACAACAGATCCAATAGCAAAAAACAATAATAAATTTCCAGATACAACAAACTGACACTGATGGATACTATATATATTCCCGATATCAGCGAAAAAAATAACAAATATTTGGAAAAACTTATATCAAAACACAACATTCCAGAAAACACCAAATTTATTCAAAAACCAGGTACAAAACTCTCGTTCATACTATGTAAAAATCACACTGACAAACACAATACCAACATTATTTATAAAATACAATGCAACATCTGCCATGACTTCTATATTGGAAAAATAAACAGAAACATGGGAACTAGATTCAAAGAACATAAAAAAACTCCTTCAGACGTTTTTGAACACTGCAAGTCAGATAAACACAACAAAATCACAGAAAACACCCATATACTAAGTAAGGAAACAAATATAAACAAACACAAAATCAAAGTAACCCTGCTTATACAACAACTCAAACCAAAATTAAACCAATATAAAGGAACACCTTTATGCCTATACTAATTAATAACCTAACATCTAACTACAATGTCCCTACAATCCAGTACCCGTTATACTCTCGTCCTTAAGACATGTGCCCAATAACGGTGAGTTGCAAACTCTGTCTTTATTAACCTGAAAATGACTTAGGAAGGTCGAAACGTTGTTCTCTGTTTTATTAGTAAAAATGTTAATACACATACCAGATGTTCTGAGATGCATTTTATTTCAAGTGGGTTTCTCCTCATCAAGAAGTTGTTGATATAATTCACCGTGATTTCTTCCAATCTTGTCATTAAAAGGTGCTTCAAGTCATTCACAATAGATGATTTAAAGTCCTAGTTATCAATTTCTTTTGGTTCAGAACTCTGCCCAATAGTTCTCTATTGGATTAACATCTGGAGATTTTGCTGGCCATGGCAATCTTGTAACATTATCCTAATCTGGATAATCCTGTACTAAATGCACATTTTGAGTGATACTGTCATCCTGGAACACAAAATTATTACTAAATCTTGCCCTACGATATGGCAGAAGTATTTTCTTCATGTTATGCCTGTAGGAGGTGCCATTGATGTTTCTCTGGAGGATATAAAGAACAGTTTTTCAAACATGTACTGCATCATTACCTGTATTCTTTGTGTGAAAAACAGTCCAACCTCATCTGTTTTCCTGGCAGATATCAAACATAAATTCTACCATCATTTTAACAAGCCGGAAACAGGACGTATTCGAAAAGAAGACGTGTTGCCAGGGTCTAATTATGTGTTGGCAATCTGTTAATACCCATACCACCCATTCTGAGATTCATATGTCAATAACTTCATGTCAATAACATTTAAATCGTGATTTATGTGAAACAAAAACAATGAAATCACCATTTGTCATAGTTCTTAATTTTACTTTAAAAGGTTTATTAATGCTATATTCAAGAAATACAAAATGTCTATAAAAAACTATTATTAAAAAAAGACACTAAAGGAAATGGAAAGCCCTCAGGTTAAAAGATTTTTATCATTTAAAAAAACTATATCTTTGGCCAGTTGAAATGTGGTTTTTACTGTATCATGGAATTCCATAATTTAGGTTTTAGAAACATAGATTTTGGACTAGCTTGGATTTCAAAAATCCAGTTTTATCTTTGCACAACTACAATTGGTGGAATGACTTGCACCTATATTCGTTAATAGCATGCAATACCCTTTGTCTTAGCACCAGTTCCTCCAGATGTTGCATCTAAAGACCCCCAGAGGATAAGACTTCATTTGCTCACATTTTGTTTACTTTGGTTACACAGCGAAGGTAATGATTTTGTCGTTTTACCTTTGCTTAATTCGATGATAGACAGTAGTGTTTAATCAACAAATAGTTGTGTGTTTTTGTAATGATGGTTAACAATAATGATTTTTGTCGTTTTAGTTAGTTAGTTATCACCATTAGATTCCATCTAGGAGCATAGGGCCGCAATCGCTTGCGGATTCTTCAACAGGTATTTAAGTGAGTAGGTTGTTAGCTCACTGCACCGAGCCGTCCCTAATTTAGCAGTGTAAGACTAGAGGGAAGGCAACTAGTCATCACCACCCACCGCCAACTCTTGGGCTACTCTTTTACCAACGAATAGTGGGATTGACCTACACATTATAACGCCCCCACAGCTGGGAAGGCGAGCATGTTTGGCGCGACGTGGGCGCGAACCCGCGACCCTCGGATTACGAGTCGCACGCCTTACGCGCTTGGCCATGTCAGGCCCTTTTGTCGTTTTACCTTTGCTTAATTCGATCATAGACAGTAGTGTTTAATTAACAAATAGCTTTGTGTTTTTCATCGTTAGGTTCAAAAGATTCCATACTTTTACAACTTGCTTTCCAAGCAA
Source organism: Tachypleus tridentatus (assembly GCF_004210375.1). Lineage (NCBI taxonomy): Eukaryota > Metazoa > Arthropoda > Merostomata > Xiphosura > Limulidae > Tachypleus > Tachypleus tridentatus. Next base: position 39,993,878 of record NC_134836.1, read on the forward strand.
ACCAAACATTTTCAAATAAGAGTTCACCAATCGGAATATGACGTAAATTGTTCTATTTATTAATGGCTAGTCGGGGTTAGGTGGTTAGGCAAGTTACCGATCAGAGGATTCAAAATTGAACTTACATTACTGAACAAGTTTTTCATTTTTAGATGTGATGTTTTTATAACAGTGGTATTCAATTCCCATTATTCGATAAAGAATGTGTAGACAGCGACAGCTGGTGACTGTTTCCTTTATTTTTCTGGTCATTTGTTATTATTCACGGGGGTTTCTAGCTTGACGCTTTAACCTAGGTGTCACATAAGGTGTTCTTCAGGCTGAGAATATTAAACTCCATTTATTTATTATAGTAAACGTTCAAATATGTTTCTACACACACAAACAAGCACATGTTTATATATATAATATATATATTATGACAAAAACATAATTAACACTGATTCCAGTTTTTTTCCTCATGGAATCCAGTGTTTACTAATACAAAATATATTCCACTTTGATTGTATTACCGAGAGACTATGATGACACGTTTGTCTGTTTTTGTTTCTAGCAGCTAACGAAACAAATGATCTTTAATGAAAACATTCCTGCCACAAAGACATCCATCATAATGCACCTTAAAAAGGAAAAAAGTCCCTTCAATCCTAAAGGGATTGAAACATTGTCTTGCAGTCTACCTATTCTTCGTCTACAGATCTAATAGTTGACACACCTATTTTGAATATGCAATTAAATGAAATGTTCTGCGAACGTCTGTATGTATGAGTGATGGAGGTCATCGGAAGTGATCAGTCAATATACAATACGCACTATCTAACATATGACGAAATTAACAGTTTATTGATCCACATTACATGTATTACGTATGTCACATGACATTATTTCAAACGTTTTAAAAGGCAACGAAACGGAAAAATTAAAAGCAGTTTTTCTCCACTTGGGGTATCACACCTTCACTTTACAATATACGATTGTTGAACACAGAAAAAAAAGTTTGAACTAAGAACTAATTTGAAATTAAATTATCACTTTGGTTTGTTTTGAATTTCGCGCAAAGCTACACGGGGGCTATCTGCACTAGCCGTCCCTAATTTTACAGTGTAAGATTAGAGAGAAGGCAGCTAGTCATCACCACTCACCGCCAACTCTTTTACTAACGAATCGTGGGATTGACCGTAACATTATAACGTCCCCACGATTGAAAGGGCGAGCATGTTTGGTGTGACAGAGATTGGAACTAGCGACCCTCAGATTACGAGTCGAGTGTCTTAATCACCTGGCCAGGCCGTGTATCACTTTAGTCTCACTGATAATCTGTTAATTACATCACGGTTACATATAATTGAAGCGACACATAGTAATGCTAACGCGAAACTCCTTACTTAAAGAAAAACATCGCTTCTTGAAAATTCAATAACCTCTCTAAAAGAATAATTTTCTAAGACTAATCCTCTTTGCTAGTTTATCAAGTAAGTCTTGTGAAAATGTGCTTAGTGTTTTCAAAGTTTTGGTCAATAACATGCTGGGTATTACCGATATAAACAGTACATAAACAGCAGATACGTTTTGGTGGTAAGTAAATTAAATGTTCTCTTATACACCAGAGTACACAGTCTGTGAGATCTGTAAACATGTTATATTTATAGAACCACATATTTTTCTCTTTGTCTATATTTTCCACTTCTACTTAAACACTTGAGGAGATTAAGTGTAGGATAAGAAATTACTAATAAAAGAAAAATCAACTTTATAGGAATAATATATCCAAGAATAGAAACATTTTCGAAACATTGAACATAAAAATAGTGCTTTTCGAGTCGAGATGTTATCCAGTCAATCCTACTTCAAGAAATCATCGTATCTTTCAGATAAAAGAAAAACCTGAAGTCACGAACAATCACCAGTGGTCAATTTTGTTAATGTTCTTCAACAGTACGTAAACAGGTAGAAAGTCAGGAATATCCGCAAATAATCAATCAAAATTTTCAATTCAAATCAAAGTTTCCCACAGGAGTTTATTGTGCAATTCCTTTTCTCAGAAAGCGCACTTGACTAAAAAGAGCATTCAGTTCCTCTCCCAACAAAACATTCTGAACCTTATGAATAAAAATCCTCCTTTTTTATAATCAGAACGATTTATTTAGTTTTTGGATTTTGCGCAAAGCTATACGACGGCTATCTGCACTAGCCGTCCCTAATTTAGCAGTGTAAAACTAGAGAGAAGGCAGCTAGTCATCACCACCTCCCACCAACTCTTGGGCTACTCTTTTACCAACGAATAGTGGGATTGATCGTCACATTATAACGCCCCCACGGCTGGGAGGGCAAGCATGTTTGGCGCGACGCGGGCGCGAACCCGCGGATTACGAGTCGCACGCCTTACGCGTTTGGCCATGCCGGGCCCTCTTATCAAAATAAAGAAAGAAAAAGATTAAACATACTTTAAATTATTGTGAAGCACCGAATAATTTCTTTCTTTTTTTTTGTTTTTGAGAGTACTTGCAGACATGTTGAAACACATTCTCACTGCGTTCATCTGTCAAACATACAAACAAAAATCTACGTTTACAAACGTTGAACATCTGCCAATTTTGAATTGATAAAAAATAAACTAAAACATTCGATTACGTGATGTACAAGGATGGCACAAGAGCAATACTTGTTTTCTTATGTCTATAAATAAGCATTATATATTCAATAACATATACAACCTCATAAATTGCATTTCAATCAGTTCTGGATTATGGACTTTTCGTCAATGATTCGCTATTCCTCATCAAGTTCTATTTCGCAAATTGAAAACAAACCTTTAAATAAAATCAATATTTGAAAGTTTTACCGTAGTTTTAAAACCTTATCTTTTAATAGGTTAACATGGATTTATCCTCTGAGAAAACTATTCTTACGTGCATTTAATACGGTATCACATCTTTGAGTTCTGCGTATTTACTGCCTATCAGCAAGAAAGTAGTTGTGAAACTGCATTAAAACATGCCTGGAGAATCTGTTCGAAGATCTTTTTCAAGTAGAAGAACTTCGTAGAGACAGACATAAATCAATGTAAGTGTACAATATTCTTTAATAATAACAATTCAATCCTCGTATATACATTCGTGCGGTAAAGCACTTGGAGATTATGGAAAAGCACTTTTAAGAATTTCTCTAGTTATGTTTTTGAATTTCGCACAAAGCTACACGAGGGCTATTTGCGTTAACCGTCCCTAATTTATCAGTGTAAGACTAAAGGGTTTGGTTTTGTTTGGTATGAATTTCGCGCAAAGCTACAAGAGAGCTATCTGCGCTCGTTGTCCCAAATTTAGGAGTGTAAGACTAGAGGAAAGACAGCTGGTTATCACTACCCAATGCCAATTCTTGGGCTACTTTTTTACCAATGAATAGTGGGATTGACCGTCACATTATAATGACCCTATGTCTGAAAGTACGAGCAGGTTTGGTGCGACGGGGTTTCGAATTTGCGACTCTCAAGTTACTAGCCGAGAGCCATAACCACCTGGCCATGCCAGACCAACTTTTAAAGTAATGTTGACTTTCTGCGGCAACCGTCCCGGTGCTTTAGAGTTATGTACATTATAGGGCATGTACAGTATAATGCACGGTACAATCAAGCTGTTCACAGCACCTTACGCTGTAAGCAGTGTAAAGTAAGGGACATACAGAGTACCGTATACGTCACAGGAAAGGACATGAACAACGCAATGCGACATTTTATAAATAATGCAGTAAAATGGGCGTACTACATACAATGTCAAGTATCAAAATAAGAATATACAAAACAAACTGAAATAAGCAATCAGATGCAAACAAAACAGAAGTACATATCTCGATAATCAGTATTAAGTAATAACGTTATAGACCAATAACCACTCTCTATCTGTCTAGTTTTGTTGTATTTTATGAATATTGTTTAACATTGGCTGAGTTGCATCTCGATGTAAGAGTACGCTTCCTAGAAAGAGTTTCATCATTTTTTAATGTTTCAGATGGAAGGATGGAAATCATTTTCAGTAAAAACGACAAATAACTTCATATAAATTTTATTAATTCGACGTTTCGGCTTCCATAAGGCCCTTAAATGTAAAGCACCAACATTTATATGCTTGAACCGTAATGCTAGCATAATGATGGATATGTATATATGTGTGATGCGTGTACTGCGTGTACACTGACACACATAAGCTATAACATCAGTGTTAGATAAATTTAAGAAAACCTTCAAACCTCAAACAATATTTGTAACAAAACATACTCTGCTGGCCAAAATCTTAAGGCCAATGAACATAAAGAAAAAATATGTATTTTGCATTGTTAGACTCAACCACTTATTTGAGTAAAGCTTCGAAAAATGAAAATAATAAAAGGGAAAATAAAAAATCTTTTTTAGCATTTAATAGGGAAAATATGAACACTGTGAAATTAGTCTAAATTAAGACCATACTGAAAGAAAGCGTTAATCGGTAAACACGTAACGAAATATAGTCATTTGTGTTCAAGCATTAGCGTTGTCAACATCTCCTGTGTTACATTGGATAAAAACATGGCAAAGGCTAAAAAGTTGACAGAGTTTGAACGTGGCAAAATTGTCGAGCTGCAAAAGCAAAGTATCTCTCAACGTGCCATCGCTGATGAGATTAGGCGTAGTAAAACTGCTGTTGCAAATTTCTTAAAAGATCCTGAGGGATACGGAACAAAAATTTCAAGTGGTCGGCCCAAGAAAATTTCGCCAGCGTTGAGCAGGAGGATTCGACGAGTTGTCCGGCAAGACACCAGCCGATCGTCGAACCAGATTAAGGCCCTTACGGACGCAGAATGCAGCTCAAGAACAATAAGACGGCGTCTACGAGAGAAAGGCTTTAAAAACCGTAAACGTCTTCAAAGGCTACGCCTCCTTCCACACCACGAAACTGCTCAGTTAAACTTTGCTGAGAAGCACCAAACATGGGACGTAGAAAAGTGGATGAAGATTTTGTTCTCAGTGTTCTCAGTCAGTAGCAAAATTCTAAAGCACGATTGAACACGTTTTGGTACAGAATTAAAAACTTTATAATTTCTTAACTATTTAGCTATATAAAATTTTTAATATTTTTAATGCATAACGTGATCTTTATTATTATAATATTTTTTGTTTTATTTTCTCTCAAAAATTACTGTAAAACTAATAACTTTATGCTATAGGTAGTAGATGGCAGCACTAGCAAGAAAATAAAATAGAGTATTCGTAGAATATGTATACCATATGTATAACGTTCAAATTCACAACATTGATAGTTTCAACCTGATCAATATCGTATGTCTACGATATATTCAACATATAGATTATATTAAATATATAGATTCAACTATAGTCATAATAATTTCTAAAAAATGGTCAGAGAAAAGATAACACCCACAAGTACTTGCCGCTACAGATTAAAAAAATTTGCTATCACTCTTATAAAACACTCACAATTGAAATGTGATGCGTGTTTAGCATCATTGCGAGAAGAACCTTGAAGCTGCTGATTCTCACACTGACAACTAGGTTGCGTCAGGGCCAAACCTTCAAAACAATTACCACAGGATAAACCATAACAATCATGACATCGTGGAAACAAAGTAACTATTTGGTTTCAGGCATCAAGTTTCTGAACAATAGGTTGTGCAGAACACTTTAAACAATATAATTGAACAGGTGCATACTTCAAAGTCGTAACATCATACACAATGTTACGGAGTTACGTAACATTATATGCAGTATTATGAAGTTACGATATTTCTACGAATATAATTTTTAACGATATTATTAACACACTACATTCAAATAGCTTATCATTCATAATTAGCGATTTTTTAATCGGGTTATTTTTAATTAAGAGAAACAAGTTTAACTTCTTCAACAATATCTATTATTGTTTTGACAATAAAAAACATTTATTCTATTGTAAAATTGCAACCATAGAATGGAGATTCGGTTTATGTTTAATTAATGTCTTATTAGAGAAAAATTACTGAGAAACAGATCATAGAAAACGCAGTCAAAATTCCTGTTGTTTTCATGCGTGGTTTCTTCGTAATGAACTGTGATGTTTTAAACACTTATCTTACTTCGTTGACAATATAACAAAACCTCCCATTATATAAATAAATATTTCCACAAATTATGCCTAGCATGCCTTAGTATTTGACATAGTAAAAGTGTGAATCCTAAAACTGATGGTTCACGTCACGTTGCCTTAATAAAAAACCTAACCCATAGTGTGTGGTTGTGGATGCTCTTTAAGAGTGTCGGTCAAATTCCACTATTGGATCAGACAAGAATAAAGAAAACGTTGTTGATGAGAGCTGTTGAAAAAATCCACACAAACAGAATTATTTGCTTTGTTTGTTGTTAAGCGCAAGGTTACAAAATGGGCTGTTTTTGCTGTGCTTACTCCTGGTATCGAAATCCGGTTTATAGGAATATAATCTAAACCACTGGGGGCGGAAAACCTAAAATGAAATTAACCATGGAATGAAATGTTCTATTTATGGAGAACTAATGCATTTATTTTTCTTTCGTTATGATAGTGAGTTTGATTTGTATTACTAGAGACGAGAAGAGAAAAAACAAAGTTTAATTTTGAAGAAGGAAAAAATCTGTGACTATTCAATTGAAAACAATTTTTTTTATAGAGAAAAGTTTATATCCTTGATTTTCGTAAATATGTCCTTGAATATAAGAGACTATACATAGATATATATACTGTGTGTGTGGGTGTGTGAAGATTTTCCAGAACGTAAGTATAAAAACTTGTTGTGTTTAAGAAAAGCTTTCTGCCATAAACCTTATGTTTGTTTGTTTGTTTTGAATTTCGCGCAAAGCTACACATTAGAACTATCTGCGCTTGCCGTTTCTAATTTAGTAGTGTAAGAGTAGAGGGAAGGCAAATAGTCATCACCACCCACCGCCAACTCTTGGACTCCTTTTTTACCACGAATAGTGGGATTGACCGTCACATTATAACGTCCTCACGGCTGAAAGGGCAAGCATGTTTGGTGTGACGGGGATTTGAAACCTGGGACGCTGAGATTACGGTTCGAGTGTCTTAATCACCTGGTTATGCCGGGCCATAATATTTGCGAACTTGTTATAATTTTTTTTCATTGTTTTTTCGGATAAGCTTATGATGGAGACGTAGGCGAATTAATGAGCGTGAAAGAAAATTTTCTTTTACTTGAGTTGTAGTAAAATAATCAAAGTAATTGTTCGCACATTATAAAATGTATAGATTAACCGTTTTGATTTAAATATTAAAATTTCAGGGTAACTTTATCAAAAAAATAACACTTAGATTGTTTAGCTGAACAGCATAAAACGGTAAACAGTGGTCAAAATTTAGTAGATTATTTACATTAACGACCAATACCCAGTCGTCACAATGTTACGTCATTTTTTAAAAATTAACTACAAAAACGATATACATTTGAATTCAGTGAAAGTTAACAACTAATTAAAAAAAATGAATATTTTCATGAGAAATGTCTTAGATCTGGAATATAATCAGTATAATACTTTTATGTTGTTTCTTGCATTAAAACGTCCACAGGCTCATTTTATTTTTCCAGTGAGTTGTTCTTAAAACCAGACATTTCCCATATCTCTTCAGTAAAACCAAGTTGCGATGCTTCGTGCGTCTAATAAGTGGTAAACATATAATGAGCTAGTCCGGGCAATACTGCAACTTGGCATTATCATTGGCAGAGCTGCAAATGATAAATGAGGTGCATTCCTCGTTTGTTTGTTTTTTAAACCGATCAATGAATCAATGTAATTTAGTGATAATGTTGCTACTACTGTATGGAATTTTGAACTCTTCAAAAAGAATATTAAAAGTTGTAATAAAAACAATATTAATCACATTCTAGAATTATTCTAAATTAGTCTGCTCGTTGATACATTTAAAATTTCTCGTGGGATTTTTTATGGTTGTTGATAAATGACGATGCATTTCTTTTATTAATCAAATAGCGAATGAAAGGAAACCTGTTTATTAAAAAAACATTCAAAGCACCAACTCCAACAACTAAGATTTCATTTTCGAAATTAATATCTCTTATAAGCTGTAGCATCACTTTCGTTTTTCTCTGATTCAGACAGCCATATTGTTTAGTGAAAGATAATTTTTTTAAAATCAAAACCTTGTTGCTTTGCTCAGAATTTCTTCAAAAATATTTTAATTGAATTAATGAAATATAAGTAAAGACACGTTAATTTGTCTGAAGCAGCTTTCATGCCCTTATAAAATACGAATAGTTGATTTGTATGCCTAAGCAACAAATTTTATCTTATTAAATATATAATCGAATGTCGAATATCCAGCTGTAATAAATATAGCTCCAAGCACTTCCGTGCCTGGATTTTATATCTGATTTCTGCTCTTTTTCTTCAAAGTTCACTCGACTGTTTTCAAAGGAGGACTATCCAAACATAATTAGAAAACAACAGACAGAAGTAACTTTTGAAACCTCATATGTCCAAAATGGAATAGATAAAACTAAAAGTGAGGGCCTTGGATATCCTTATAAGACCGAAATATAACTTTAAAAAACTGACAGTTGTGGTATCTTAGTTTTTCTGTTATGTCAAAAATATAATCTGACAAAGAGGACCTTCATTATCCTATTTGGCTCGAATCTAAAAATCAGTGAGATAATAAATATAGTTAATTAAATATAATTTTTACTGATTTCTTAATTACATAAATTAGAAATTCTACGGTGAGGAAATTTTTAAAACTATAATAGCCTTGAAAAGTAAAATAGTTTAAGAATAATTCTAACAACACAAAGATAATGAAATAAGACATTTTTGTCATATTAGATGATTTGTAATTAAAGATTTGTGTCATAATTAGAGACTTAACACATACCTAACACATAATACAATCAAATAAATATTTCTTCTATATCTCACGTAAATAAAACAAAAGAAAATATGTTGACCAGTTGTTGTTTTTTCTATTTCAGGCTCTCCAGTGCCACAGCGGCATGTCTTTGGGCTCTCCCTACTAGAAACCGAGTTTCGATACCCGTGGTGGGCAGATCAAAGATAGTCCAACGAGTGGCTTTGCGTTCAAACAAACAAATTTTCTGTTACAGACACGATTTTTGACATGTCTGAATACCATCGCGTGACATTTCGAATGACTGATTGTACAGGTAAACTTTTCCAAGTCGAGCAGTTTTTAAAGCTACTGGTAACATCTAGAATTACACTGCACTATCTTACAGTTTTATACACACACATATATATATATACATCAACTTGTTTTGTAATAAAATTCCTTTCATTAAAAAAAAATATTTTACAACTGAGTGGCTTCTAAATATATTTTTACTCGAAAATGCCAATAAATTTTGCTTCATCAGCATTCAGGGAAAGGATTACAGTCAAAATGTAAATGAAGCTCCTCTACCCACAGGCAAGGTTACTGATCGAAAGAAAATAATCTCTGAAGGGGAAAAAATAATAATACGCCTATAATTACCAATTTGGAATTTTAAGAAGAGTTAACTAACTCCGAAATTATGACCGTAGAGGATTTCGCGAATTTAATGTACTTCTTTATTACTTAGACCCAGTTTCATAATGAATGGGTACTTTTTCATATATAAGTGGAGTATAGATGTGAAAATGTAAACGAAAATATCACGTTCAGCTCGAGCATGATTTATTTATTACATTGTTAACAACTGGGCTGTTTTATTGAATGATAATGTAACTCTCTATATTTCACAGTGTTTTTCGAATGCAATAACACTCGTGCTTAGATAACACGGAATCATGACATTTAAGAATAACTGCTAATAAGGGTATTAATTCTTTTTTGGTTTTATTTTATCTTTTTTAACGTTGAGAAACGCATTGCTTTGACATTAAGCAAGGCGAAAGTAGTGAATAAGGTTGAACATTGATCAATATATTGAGTTAAAGAATAAAATTTCGAAAATGTTATTGGTGATTCAGAAATCACGTGTAGATGTTTTTCTTAAACCTCAAATTTATTCAATAAAACTTTCTTGTTTCTCTTATATCTTCAATAAACATTTCCTGTTTTCTTTACATATGCAGTTGATTGCTTAGACATATCTTGTTCTTTTTGTCATATTTATAGTTGTTTTAGTAAATATGTCACGTTGTTTTGTTATATTTACAACTGTTTTAGTAAACACGTTACTTTGTTAATGCTAGAATTACAAGTGTTTTAGTAAACGTTACTTTGTTGATGTTATAATTACAAGTGTTTTAGTAAAAACGTTACTTTGTTAATGCTAGAATTACAAGTGTTTCAGTAAACATATTACTCTGTTAATGTTATAATTACAGTTGTGTCAGTGAACATTATTTTTATCAAACTTATAGTTTTTGCATAAATGTTGCGTTGTTTTCTCATAATTAGAATTGTTTTAGCAGGCATGACGCATTGGTTTTGTCATAATTATCATTGTTTCAGTAAACATGTCAAATTGTGTTTATCTTACTTAAAGCTGTTTCAGTAGACATGTCGCTTTGTTTTTGTCATAATTACATCTGTTACAGTAAACATATTGCGTTGTTTTTGTCATAATTACAACTGTTTCAGTAGACATGTCGCTTTGGTTTTGTCATAATTATCATTGTTTCAGTAAACATCTCAAATTGTGTTTATCTTACTTAAAGCTGTTTAAGTAGACATGTCACATTATTTTTGTCATAATTACATCTGTTACAGTAAACATATTGCGTTGTTTTTGTCATAATTACAACTGTTTTAGTCGACATGTCGCTTTGTTTTTGCCACACTTACAGTTGTTTCAGTGCACGTGTTGTGTTGTTTTTATTATATCTGTAGTTAATTCAGTTGGCTTGTTGCGTTGTTCTCCTTATATGTACAACTGATGTAATACCCACTCACTGATTTTGTTATATTTACAGTTGTTTAAGTAGACATGTTTTTTGTCATACTTACGGTTGATTGAGCAGGTGTGTTTTGTTCTGAAATGTTTCAAATTTACCAATAAGTAATTGAAGATTTTTTTAAAAATATATAGTCACTAACAAAGTTACTAAAATGAAAGTTGAATAGAACTCGTGAAAATGGGAAATCAATTAAGTCAAGGGCAAAAAATTACAAACCATAAAATCTCGATCCAGAGTCTGGTAACTTCTGAATTACTCCCCATACATGTGGTGATCACAGTTAGGAAAATAAATACAAAAGGCAGAGGTAAAGGGGTGTGCAATTAAAATGGGTGTCAAAGTCATAAAAATAAGAAAAATAAATGAATGTTTTTATCAATTCATCTGATGTATACTAAAAAATCATCAAACTTTCATGAAACTCGAGGTTTGTTTCTTGTTGCTTTTTGAGTTTTGCGCAAAGCTACACGAGGGCTATCTGCGCTAACCGTCCATAATTTAGCAGTGTAAGACTAAAGGGGAGGCAGCTAGTCATCACCACCCACCGCCAACTCTTGGAATACTCTTTTACCGACGAATAATGGGATTGACCGTCACATTATAACGCCCCCACGGTTGAAAGGGCGACCATGTTTGGCGCGACGGAGATGCGAACCCGCGATCCTTAGATTACGAGTCATACGCCTTAAGACGCTTGGCCATGCCGAGCCGGTGCACTTAACTAACACAACATTATATTCACTTACGCACTTTTAAGTTACCAGATTTAAAACTAACTATAGAAAATTAAGCTTATGAGAACTAATTTTGTTTTGAAACTAGAGTATTCAACTATTTACGGAATGATTATTTTGTATCATATATGGATTAAAGAGTCCCACCATTAGCTCAGCGGAATATCTGCGGACTTACAACGCTAAAAACCGGGTTTTCGATACTCGTGGTGGGCAGAGCACAGATAGCCCATTGAGTAGCTTTGTGCTTAATTGAAAAACAACAACAATGAATTAAAGATATATTTAAAAAATACAAGTCGTCTCCATTTAACTCAATGAACAATTCTTCATCATTATTTCTTCTGAAACGTCTTTTTCTTCTCTCATATAAATACCGTCCTCCGCTAGTACAGCGGTAAGTCTACGGATTTACAACGTTAAAATCAGGGATTCGACTCCCCTCGGTGGGCTCAGCAGATAGCCCGATGTGGCTTTGCTATAAGAAAACATACACACACACAGATAAATATCTTTGTTAATAAATTTCACTACTTGTTTTCACTGACAAGTACGTTAACACATCTTAAGCCAAGTTTTATATGTATCATAATGTTTAACAATTAGAAATAGATATTTACACGTCAGTGAAGATGTGTGTTAAATTACTTAAATCAGAACAGTTACATGAAGATTACGTTTCTACTTTGTTCTGTACGTTCACCCTTACTATTTTTAATTAGTTAAACGCAACAAATTATTTCTTATTTACAGCAGCATATTGGAAACTTGGCTCCACATACGAGACACGACATTTATGATTACACAGAGTAAGCTTTCCTAATCTTTCCCAACTTAGTTCGTACTGTTTACTTCCCAGTCTTCAGCTCCAAACAGTGCAAAATCTACCTTAATAACTTACTCGAAAAGTGAAAAGGCACATATACAATAAGTATGTCTGGGAGTTACCGTGAAAATCTTATGTAGAGGAAACTTCCGATTTATAGCTCTTACGCACGCAAAGCCAACACCCAAATCCCATTAAGACCTTTCATAAGCACGTGTTTATAATGTTTAGTGAAGAAGTATGGGTTTTAAGAAGAGAGATTAATCTGCATTATTTATTTTCTGACTAATAATTTGGTAGATTAAGACCATTAAATCTTAGGATTCGTTCCACAAAGTCTCAAGAAAAGCTAAGAATATACGTAACTTACGAAAACCATAAACAAAGGTTGTTATAACACGAAGAGTATCTGTATTTACATAATGAATATGTCAATTTTATTATTGTAATTGTAATAAATATGGTGTTTATCTCCAACCGGCGGACAAAAAGACAAATAAATACATGGGCTGGTTAACGTGACGACAGAGAAACACATGACACCGAGAATCAAAGTATCAGATTCACTATGAATATATAAACTAAAATTCTATATTACTCTTAACTCATTGGAATATATTCATATACAAAGCGACTTATTTCTGTCCATAAAACCTAGGGACTAAAATGAATGTTAACTTATTAAACCGAGTTTCAGAAATATTAGAAAACATTTTATTCTTTCAATATTTGGTATTATATTCCTAGACAAAATATCATTCAATGGTCAAATATTTTTAAAGCTAACTGTTATGGTTTTTAATATTAGATGAAAACATTAAAAAAATCAAATCGTATATGACTTTACTTTTTCAACAGACAAGCGGGTATGGCATGGCCAGGTGTTTAAGGCACCTGACTCATAATCCGAACGTCGTGGGTTCGAAGCCCTGTCACACCAACCAGGCTCGCCTTTTCCAGCCGTGGATGCATTATAATGTTATGGTCAATCCTACTATTCGTTAGTTAAAGAGTAGTCCAAGAAATGACGGGAGGTGGTGATGACTAGTTGCCTTCCCTCTTGTCTTACAAAATTAGGGACGGCTTTCGCAAAAGTTAAAACAAACAAAGACGCTAATTCTTAAATCGCTTTTTGTTTAAATACTGATTGGATAGGAATATGTTAAAACAGAGAATCTGAGAAGAATTTGGATGGCTCAGATCTCATCGTTTTAAATATAAATGATTTCTAGTGTTTCAAAAACGTAAACTTTGAAAAGTATACGATTTTCCTTGTTAAATTCTTTCGATAGCTCACCTGTAAGTTTCAGAGCTTATACTGCGAGGTAGAACATTGGTTAAAATAAGACAAACAGTTATTATCAAAATAATTGTTTGTTTGTTTTGAATTTCGCACAAAGCTACTCGAGGGCTATCTATGCTAGCCGTCCCTAATTTTGCAGTGTAAGACTAGAGGGAAGGCAGCTAGTCATCACCACCCACCGCCATCTCTTGGGCTACTCTTTTACCAACGAATAGTTGGATTGACCGTCACATTATAACGGCCCCACGGCTGGGAGGGCGAGCATGTTTGGCGCGACGCGGGCGCGAACCCGCGGATTACGAGTCGCACGCCTTACGCGCTAGGCCATGCCGGGCCCTCTTATCAAAATAAAGTAAGAAAAAGATTAAACAAGAGAAATAAACCATTCGCTTTAGTTTGTCAAAAACCAATAAATAATGATTACTGTACCAATAAAGTCGTGTTGTAAACAACAAATTAATAAATTTCAAGTATAATTATTATATATATTGTTATTTTTCTAAACAATATATTGGCTAAATCGTTAATGAATGACAATATAAAGTTGTAAAGTTCACATGTATTCTGTTCAGAAAGTCACTTATGTGAGGTTCGACACTCACTAATTTGAACTTTGAGCGTAAAACCACACTCACACAAAAAAGACGTTATCTTTTAAGACCTAACGTGACATGACCCAGTGCTTAAGGTGCTCACCGAGCAATTTGTAGTTCAAGAGATCGAAATCTGTCGAAAACATGTTCGCATTTCCAGCTGTTATGACGTTGTAATGTGACAGTCAGTCCCATTTTTGTAGCTTGTCAAAATTCAACAAAGCAAAAACAAGCACTTAAAGGGGTATCTTTATCCATAAGTGCTCTGTTAACTTTGTGTTTTAAATGTTCTGTACATTGTATCACGTAGTTTTCACGTTAACAAGTTCATTGTAGATAAAAGTAATTGTTAGGAAACAAAGTGTTTATAGATAAATTTATAGTGTTAAGCATCGCACTACTCTCTCTAGTCTAGTCCAATACTAGTTTTAAATTAAGATTGTATATTGGCAATAGCAACAGATACTTCTGCTGACTTTCTAGCAGACTCCATTGTTTTTCTAATCGAAACACAAAGCGAGAAAATTGATTTTTCTTTGGAAATCAAAAACGAAGATTTGCAACTTTTCTCATTACACATAAATTAAAAATTCTCAATATATTGTACACTACACAAAATTTACTGCTTGCAGAGATACATTATTTTCAATTGCATAAATTTCTTAGTTTTATTTAAAAATAAGGTTATGAGGAGATTTAGAATGTCATATAAACTCGTGTCATTTTATTTCAATTCTTACAATTTTTTATCCTCGATATTTTTGTTTTGTTTTTATTTGAAATTGATTTCATTTGGAAGCATGTGTACCCACTAATCTTATTTAATGTTAATAGACGTTATTGGAATTTGTGTTAAGCCTAAAGATTTTTAAACAATTATTTTTGATTATACAAAACAACAAGATGATCGCCTTATGTAAAGCACAAAAACTTGAATATATATTTTAATAATAAAACGTTCTCTTATCTGTTCGCAAATGTTACTGAATATTTGATATAAAAACTAAAAATAAACGTTGTTTGTTTTCCAGGCTGAGAATATAAGAAATCGTTTATGTTTATTTTTGTTTCACTTTGACTATCTTTACGAAAAAGGATTTTAAAACATTTTACTTCAGCTGATTTAAAATTTTTGTTTCCTCTTGTATAATTTCAAACCATTTCATCTCTAATTAATTTTACCAATTATCACAGGTTTTTACCCAAACTGACCCGGCATGGCCAGGTGGTTAAGACACTCGACTAGTAATCTGAGAGTCGTAGGTTCGAATACCCATCACACCAAACATGCTCGCCCTTTCAGCCGTGGAGGCGTTATAATCTGACGGTAAACTCCACTATTCATTAGTAAAAGAATAGCCCAAGAGCTGGCGGTGGGTGGTGATGACTAGCTGCCTTCCCTCAAGCCTTACACTGCAAAATTAGGGACGGCTAGCGCAGATAGCCCTCGCGTAGCTTTGCACGAAATTCAAAACCAAACCATATCCAATCTGATATTTTTATTTACTAATTTATATGATTTTTATCCGCTTTCATATTTTATTTACTAACAATCACGTTACTTCTCTCATTTACAGATTTTCTCACAGTTTTACAGACTGTCAGTCGTTTCTTGATGAATTTACACTATGAGTTTATTCTCTTTCACACTTCCTTTCCGCGAATAAAATCACATGTCAAGAAGCAATAAATTCTACTGAAAATTTCCAACAAAAAAAATTATTAAAAACTCGAAGTACCAATAATAATACATTAAATATGTAATAAAGATATAAATCATTAATGAGCTTGGTACATTATTTCATGGTAGGCTTAGGTAGCGTTCGACATAAGGATATGTTTTGATGTTTATCTTTGATAAAATGATTTCGAGTCCATATTGGAGTTACGTTGTCTTAAAGCAAACTAAAAGGCAGAAGTTCATAAAAATATATAATCCACACATTGACAAACCTTACATATGTTTTTGATACAAATTATTTCGACTTCGGATTATATTTACACTATCAAATTTTCAATGAGAATAGTAATGTCTGTTTGTTAGTGGTTGAGCACGAGGTTACACAATGGGCTATCTGTGATGCGTCCACCACGAGTATCGAAATTCGGGTTTTAGTGGTGTGAGCTTTCAGATTAACCACTGACTCTCTGAGGGGCAAGTCATGACAAAGTTGTTTCCTTCTGTATCAAGGGAAGAGTAAAGTGGATGACTTTAAATTTACTTTATATACAACATTGTTTCTCTGATCAATCATTTGTATACTCAGTAGTGCTTAGAAACTTGATAAGACCACATTTCTCACAACATCAAACTTTGATGCAGTAACATATAACTTATGTATGCTTGGGTGAGACACCTATACTAAATTAACCCCTCCTATTTCACCAACAATCAAGATTACCTTGAGCTATCGAATGATGCAGATGAGAAACACATTGCGTTAAGAAATAACCAAGAGTTAGTTCACATCTTCTCTAGCCTCTTGTCCTCATCAACGGAGAAGCGAACACTGTTGTTAATTTGTATTTTGTTTCAATTTTAGACACTTTTTAAAACCGAGTGTTATTTAATTAAAGTATGTTATGACACGAACCAACTAAATTGCTTTCAACAAATTACATTTAAGTTACCGCTGAATCAAAGATCATACCAACTTATTTGGCTCTAACCTAAAATTTCAAACGTAACATTTCAAGGATCAGTGATAACATTAAGTTACTTACGTGTAACTACAAACACAATTTAGTTTCCTTACATTTATTCATATTTTGTTGGCATTTGAGATAATAAGAAATTATAATTTCAAAGGTTAATTAATTGACCACGAAAACAATCAAAACTATCGACACAGTACACAAGACTTTTAGACAAAAATTCCAAATGATATGTAAATGTTTTGAAATTAAGTTCGTGACAACCGATTAATGAGTTCAGATTTAATCCAGATACCGTAACGCTTCATTACCAAGTGAGAAAATTAAGTTACAACAAGTTTTATCGCAGAACTGAGTTACAATCAAACTTTCCTGAAGACGATATAATGTTTACTGGTGTTTATAACAAACAATTACATTATAAAAGCTTCCGAGAAAAAGTTAAAGGTTTTTAGAAATATTCAAAGTGTTAATTACCTTTATTGTAGATCTGTAGAGGTTTACCTATTTCAGTATTAATATTAATGAGATAAAATGAGTGGTGTTTTATAAAAAGGTTTAGGCTTAATTTTGTGTACATGTGACTTTTCCCATTATCATCAGGTGCGTTTCCTTTTACTTTTCTAACCTATTGATTAACCGTAATAAATCACTCAACTGGAAAAATAAAGTTTCAGTATATACACAAATCTATGAAAATTTGGTATCAAGTGTTGTGGTACTTTTCTGAAGACAGTAGGGTTTGTTTGCTTATATGAAATTATATTTCCTACAAGGTACTTTATTCGTACGAAAAGATAAAATGTTTAGTAGAAAATTACAGTAATATTATATATTTTTATATAAACTTAAAATTAAAAACTAATTGGTCTTGACTATATATGTTTATATTTCGAGGTTTTATTTTATGAACCTTTGTTTGTTTTCGAATTTCAAGCAGATCTACACGAGGACTATCGGCGCTAGCTATCTCTAATTTAGCAGTGTAAGATTAGAGGGAAGGCAGCTAGTCATGACCACCCACCGCCAACTCTTGGGCTACTCTTTTACCAACGAATAATGAAGTTGACCGTCAAATTATAACACCCCAACAGCTGAAAGGGCGAGCACGTTAGGTGCGATCGAGATTCGAACCTGCGACCCTCAGATGACGGGACGTGAATGTTTGTGCTATGCAGTCTTCTGTTATCAAAAATAGAAAAATTATTTTCATACATGTTATAAACAAAACGATTTTAAGATTAGAAGTGTGAGAATTGCATGTGTTTGGTATTTTCAATCACAAGGTCAGAGACCTCAAGGTCACTAGTTTTTAACTGTTGACCAAAAGTAGTAAATTAGTCAGGACAACACTCCACATTTATGGCGACTTTCAAGCAAATATAGAATTGAATGTCATGGCAACAACGTCCATGCAGCTCAAAATGTGGAACGTCAGGCTTATTTTTAACATTATTATTTCCTAATTCATTAAAATCTTACTTAGCAAAATTAAAGGAATAACTTCAAGGCACATATTAAATATCCTAGATGGAAAATGCTACGTATTTTCAATTACCTGGTTTATAATGACTTCAGATATCACGTCTTAAAGAGTTAAAAGTCCCTCCAAGTTTATATCCTGGTTATTTTTAATATTAAGTTTTTCTTATTTTTCCACTTTAACAATTGCAATTATAGAACTTGTATAATATAAATTCTAAGTTTTCTTCACATCATAACGCAAATTTGCTTTTCGTTAATGAGTGCTCATTATCAATGATTTGTAAAATTAATATGTAACAGTGGACGTTGATTTTCTCTTTAGTTTTTCTTAAAATATATTTTCGATTTTGTGTACCTTCCTTCGTGTGGTAAAATCGAAACAAAATAGAGAAGTGTGTTATTTTTTTCAGTCGGTAATTATGTATACTATTTAATTAATTAAACTCTAAGATTGAAAAGGCGGTTTTGTTAAGCTGTCGCCATCCTTTGCCAATGCCAAATTTACTGGAAACATGAATCTTCACAGATACTCTTCCTTTCTTTGGGGAAGTTTATCTGTCAGAGCTATTGCAAACAATTTAACATATCATTAGGTACGGTTCTTAACAACGACGTGTTGTAAAGTGATAAGAATATGTTCGCTTTTGGAGAGACAACTTCTCTTTAACAGCATTTGTCTTTTTAAACGGGGCCCGTCATTGCCAGGTCGTTAAGGAGCCCTACTCGTAATCCGAAGGTTGCGGGTTCGAATCCCTGTCGCACCTAACATGCTCGCCCTTTCAGCCGTGGGGGCATTTTAATGTGACAGTCAATCCCATTAGTCGTTGGTAAAAGAGAAGCTCAAGAGTTGGCGGTGGGTGGCGATAGCTAACCGCCTTCCTTCTTGTCTTAAACTGCTAAATTAGGGACGGTTAGCGCAGATAACCTTCGTGTAGCTTTGCGTGAAATCCAAAACAAACCTAAATAAACGAAACTCTTTAAATGGTATTCTGGAAAATTAGTTTGCTCTTCAAAATAATATCTACATATACAAATATACACTGAACCTGATTATTTATTGAAATAAGGACAGCCTATATTATCGTATAAACCTTTATTTATGTCTTTTTAGATTCATTTTACTTTAGGTTGTATCAAATGTATGTAGTTATCACAAGCGCTGCACAGAAGCTGATCTAGAACAGATAAATGTAAAAGTTTTGAAAAGTTTCAATGATGTTCTTAACGTCATTTTAGTTTCGTCGAGATTGAAATAAAGGTTGTTACGTTTTATAATTTGTCTCGAACGAGTCTTCAATTTATAATGTTACGTATTACCTTTTCAAGTAGTCTGAAAATGAATTGAATTTGAATTTGAATTCACGAGTTAGTTAAAGGTTGATATGTGTCAAATGTCTTATGTTTGCCAACAAGACTGATACACACAATTTTCCTTCTTATTATACAAGCAATAAATCAATTTATAATAATAATTATTACAAATAGCTACTGCGATATTGAGCCTTCTTTCTGGTCTGGAATCGAATAATTTATCGAAGGTTCACGATGAGCGAATTAATCTCGAGTTATTTTGTTCAATTCACTTCAATGGTAGCTAGTTAGCTCTTTACTCATCATATGTAATTTTTTTGCCATTGAAGTTATCTAATATTTTGGTAAAAATACTAACGTCCTACGACAATCCGCTAAAGTTAAACGGTTTGTAATATTCATAATCTATAAACATTCCTGGTTAAATATCTGTAGTTTCCCGCTTAATAAGTGTTCATCACAATTATAGCTTCAGAGGTTTACAGTACACAGTTGCATTGGTCACCTTTTATAAGTTTGAGAGGAGAGCTTCTAGAAATTTCAGCTAAGACAATAATACTGGTAATCACCAGTATTTATATTCACACAAAGTACATGGGTGATATTTACGCTGGAAAATCTTCTACAGCTTTTGTGAATAAGCGAGAATTTCGCAATAAAGATTTAACAGTATAAGTTACATGCATTTTTAAATGTATATTTAACTGTAACAAACATCAATATTAAAATAAATAGATAATAGTAAGTCTGTCGCACAGTGTGTTTTATTACATAATATCCTATTATTTCTGAATTTAGTAGTTTTATCTTAAAGGTGGTTAAACAGACCGTAATATTTTATTATTTCTGCACTTGGTCGTTTTAACTTACAGGTGGTTAAACAACTCGTACTACTTTGTCATTGCTAAACTTGGTCTATTCAATTTAAAGGTAGTTAAACAGACCATAACGTTTTATATCAAAGTTTGATTAATTTAGACACAAAATAGTTAACACACATGCAATTTTATTCATACTCATCAAACTAACAATTATTATGAGCAGAAAATTGATAAACAAAACTCTGAAACATGATCCTCAGTGGAGAATGGCTGTATGAAAAAATATTGAATTGTTTTTCAATATCCAGCAACGAATTTTCAATATTTTCTAGGGAGCGTATTTAATCAGTAAACTGACACGATGCAATCAGGGTGTACTCCAGTAATAAGCAAGAAGAGTTTGAACTCTAATTAAGTGGAATCTGCTTTATAACTCCAAAACTGAGATTATGTTTCACACGTCCATTTGATAGGAGATCTATAGTTGTAAAAGGCAGTTTGTTTAAAAAGTTAACTTTAGATTGCCTAAACAAAAACATAAGCAAATTATTCATAAAGCAAATATTCATAAATAATTTGGTTTTACTATTAAAAACAGATACATAAACTAGTTTGTCATAGAACCCTGGTATGTATTTATTAGTTTTTAATAATAAAACCTTATTTAGAGCTGGCCGTAGCATAGTAGTTAGTGTTGTAGTTTAATAAATTGCTGTTCCAAAAGCATATCGTTTTGATACATTGAAAGTGGCAAAATTATGAGATATTTTTTTGGCTAAAATCTAGGCAAGATATTTCTCAGTTGTATGTAAGTTAAGTATATTTTATTCCTTCTTGAAAGTTAGCTTCATTAACAATATTCTTTAAAAACTTTAATATATACCAATTTGGTTTCCATATTCAATAATACATTTTTTATTATGAAAGGTATTTGATATTGACTTAATACATGGATTTAGGACTGATTTAAAATCTCAATTCATATCAGTGACTATAATTCCGATGATTTATCTAAATGAAGTTACCCAACTAACGAATCAATGCCTTCTTATAATTATAAGTAAGACAGAATAGAAATTAGCTATAATAATTACTATATTAAGTTTTAGTTCTGGTCTATGTAAATAACTTCCTTTGATTAGATGTTAATTTCGTAAATAGCACACAGTTTACCGTACAAGATGTTAGACTTTGACAGGTAATCCTCAAAACAAATGAAATACGTACATCAGAATTATTAATCTTCCGTTTCGTGCATAAAAGTTAGGTATATTTTCATTAGATAACTTAAATAAATGAATTATCCCACTTTCTTAATATCCTCTTAATAAAAATGTTTGCATTAACTGGTTTACTTAAAGAAAAAGTTCTGTATTTGTTCCATACTTATATATTTGGGTGCAGTGTAGAAATGGACAAGATTTATTTGGAAGAGAATAAAAACTTTAGTTATGTTAATGACACACACAAAGGTTATATTTCCTAGTTCGTGTTAGTCCTTATTGAGCCGCATAATAAGTTCGAAAGCCCATGTCTCACGTCTCGTTGGTACAAAATCGCGCTCCACACTTAATAGCTGTAGTACGTCATAAAAGTCACTATCAAGTCCCAGTATTCGATTAGAATAAACCACAAGTTGGTTTTGCGCTGACTTATCAGTCTAAACTTAAAGATGTGTATCTTTACGCGAAACCAACTTCTATTTCTTTAATGAGTTCAAGAAGCCTGAGTATCAGTTGCAAAAGAGATACACCTAACAGAAAAGAAATACTTTAACTTATCCTGTGATCACTTTATATAAATTAGATTTCTTTCGTTCGTCCCACAGTCGGTGGCTGAGACGAAACTTAATAATAAAATTAACTTAACAGTAAAACTCAACGTTTGATCCATGTAGTGTGCACATCACATATATTCCATTACACAGCTGTGTACTTTCTGCCCAGAGCTTTTAATCCATGTATCGCATAAGTTTCGTTCAGATTGGAAATACCAAATAGTAAGACGTCCCTCTGGAGCCAAAAGGTGTATTTACTCTACAGTTTATTGAATATTAAAAAGGAAGTTCAATCCCAAATGGTGGTTTTGGGTGTATCTTCTTAAAACAATTTTTCCTTTGTTAATTGATAAAATTGTCAACCTCTTAATCCCTGCTATTACCTTTTAATATTTATCTTTCACCAGAGACACGATGATTTCACCTGCGATTCTGTAGGAAACGTTAAAGCATCACGATACTTAGCAGTGGGATGACCAGATAGGAACACTATGAAAGCAGCTATATGAATAATATTGCACTCAGCTTGCTGCACAATGTCTACCAAAGGTGGTTCTAAATTGTTACTGAATACCTCTGTATGTTCATGTTTCTTGTACTTTGCTGCCAAGTTTGTGATGCGCTATCGGATTTCAGTCACCTTACACTTCAAATCACTTTTCGCGGTCTCAGCGCTTCAGGTGTGCAGGAAATTTCTCCTTATTAGCTAATAAAAATGTCGAAAGAATTTCAGCTCCAATTAATCAAAACAGATTGGTTATTTTTTTGACATTCAAAAATATCCCCCCTGGCTGGTAAGGGGCTGTCACAAAAACCGTAATGGTGTTTTTACACTTTTAGTCCTCTACTAAAGTCATAATTCACAGACGTTATGTATTAGATCAGTGTCAAAATATGATTCTTCCAACTTTTACAACAGACAATGCCCAATTAGTCATATTTCTTTGTATGAAATGCATTTTTTAAAATGTATGTGAACATCTCCACATGGAATGTGCTCGTTCTTAGATCTCCTCCACGTGGAATGTGCTCGTTCTTAGATCTCCTCCACGTGGAATGTGCTCGTTCTTTGAACTCCAGTCCCAGTTCTTATTACATATTCATAAGTCCCCACTGATGCTTCTCTACAATTAATTTTTTTCTAATTATTGGTTCATGTCGGTAGGCAAAAAAATAAAGAAACTATATTATAAATGCTGTTTCTTGCTTTTTTTCAGTTGAAAATCGTTTTTAAACCAGCAAACAATGAATGATATTATTAAAATTATTACTACTACAATATTTTATCATAAGAAGTAACTTAAACACCTTTGAATAATAAAAATGTGTGTTCCTTCGTCATGTGATTTAAAGGAAAATCGAATATCTGTTTGTTTCATTTGTGTGTGTTTAAGTGCAAAGCTTATCGCAACTATCAAATCTTGATTTTTAGCATTATAATCTTCCAAGCTAAACTCTGAGTCACTGTAGGCCAGATCAAATGATTTAGAAAATATTTATGAGCATTAAAATTGTATTAAATTATGTATATCATTATAATAAAATTATTAAAAATATTAATTTCCAGCTGATGATAAGTGAAAAAAGTCTTTTCGAATTTCGCGCAAAGCTGCACGAGGGCTATCTGCGGCAGCCCTCCATAATTTAGCACTGCAAGTGCAGAGAGAAGACAGGTAGTCCTCACCACCCACCGCCAACTCTTGGGCTAATCTTTTGCCAACGAATAGGGGGATTGACCGCACGCTATAACGTCCCTACGGTTGAATGGGCGAGCATGTTTGGTACGACCAGGATTCGAACCTGCGACTCTGGGACTGCGAGTCCAGTGCCTTATCCACCTGGCCGTGAAAAAGTTAATATTATTTAACCTTTCTCATTTTTATATCCTGAAAGCAACGCGCCTGTTTCAGTGGGGTTGGTTTATCAGACTAACTGTAAATATGAGAATATCATTGTTTCAATATATGGTCACGAACCAAATACACTAAACTTTTGTCATTTGATATCTTATTATCAGGTTGCTTGCATGAAAAGCGAAATGAATAGAAATGGGAGTATTATAATTAAAATACGTTTCGTCAGCTTAGCTTGATATGACATAATTAAATAGAAAATATATAATTATCGTTCAAATACCAAACATAATTAGTGAGTAAAAAATGATTGTTCTCTGGATATGATATAACCTTCATTGAGTTTGTACATAATCTGAAACCAATGGTTCACTTTAATGAGCAGCAGTCTTCCTTCCCTTATTAACAGCACCGTTCAGTTATTTCGTAACATTATGTTCCTGTCAGTTACTTCTACTTTCGAACTAACAGATACATTGATATCAAAGCTTCATTTTAGCATGACCTTTAGCGTTGTTACTTTTTTATTAAGGTAACAGTGGTAATAATTTGAAGAAAATGTAAAGGAAAACAAAAAGCAAAATGCAGTAAATAAAGATTCTTCTATTTTATATAAACTATTAAAATAATTGTATCACATCCACGTATAATATTCGCGGCCACTAACACCTTTTCATGGAACCTACAATATTGTTTACAATCTATATCTTTATCAGCTCC
Source organism: Tachypleus tridentatus (assembly GCF_004210375.1). NCBI lineage: Eukaryota > Metazoa > Arthropoda > Merostomata > Xiphosura > Limulidae > Tachypleus > Tachypleus tridentatus. Next base: position 40,018,895 of record NC_134836.1, read on the forward strand.
ATACGGAGACCATTAACACTACAGCATAAGATGTTTAAGTCTGTCATCACTTCATATAAGAATGTACAAAACCTTTACGATCGCATATAAAAACTACCCGATCTTTATAAAGATCATGAAGGTCTTGAAGATAGTTAATGCGTAAAAATCGATTTTACTTTATGAATTGATGAAGAATTTATAGAGAATTTTCTCTGTTTGCTTTCAAATATTTTCATTTTATTTCGAAATCGAAAGAACTGTTTGTTTGTTTGTTTGTTTGTTTTGAAATTCGCACAAAGCTACTCGAGGGCTATCTGTGTTAGCCGTCTCTAATTTAGCAGAGTAAGACTAAAGGGAAGGCAGCTAGTCATCACCACACACCGCCAACTCTTGGGCTACTCTTTTACTAACGAATAGTGGGATTGATCGAACCATTATAACGCCCCCACGGCTGAAAGGACGAGCATGTTTGGCGCGACGGGGATGCGAAACCGCGACCCTCAGATTACGAGTCGCACGCCTTACCACGCATGGCCATGCCGGACCCGAAAGAACTGTACCGCTATGATAAAGCATATTAATATATCCAATGATAAATAACCCTTAAAACAAGATCCGATTATGCATTGCATGCTCTAAACCCCAAAACATTATCCCTTGTACATGAAACTTCACCCACGACGAATCCGCTACAGCATTCTTATTAACATTGTTATAATTGAATCACGTTGTGGTATCTACCCCTAACATCGTAATCACTAAATCACATTGTGGTATCCATCACTAACTTCGTAAAGACTAAATCATATTGTGATATCTATCTTTAACATCGTAATGATTAAATCAAATTGTGGTATCTATCTCTAATATCATAATAGCTAAATCACATTATGGTATCCACGTCTAACATCGTTATGATTAAATCACATTGTAGTTTCTACCTCTAACATCATAATGACTAAATCACATTGTGGTATCTATCTCTAACATCGTTATGACTAAATTGCAGTGTGGTATCTATCTCTAACATGCGATGACTAAAATACATTGTAGTATCTATCTATAACATCGTAACGACTAAATCAAATTGTGGTAACTATCTCTAATATCGTTATGACTAAATCAAATTGTGGTATCTATCTCTAACATCGTAAAGACTAAATCACATTGTGATATCTATCTTTAACATCGTAATGACTAAATCAAATTGTGGTATCTATCTCTAATATCGTAATAGCTAAATCACATTATGGTATCCACCTGTAACATCGTTATGATTAAATCACATTGTAGTTTCTACCTCTAACATCGTAATGACTAAATCACATTGTTGTATCTATCTCTAACATCGTTATGACTAAATTGCAGTGTGGTATCTATCTCTAACATGCGATGACTAAAATACATTGTAGTATCTATCTATAACATCGTAACGACTAAATCAAATTATGGTAACTATCTCTAACATCGTAATCACAAAATCACATTATGGTATCTATCTCTAACATCGTTATGACTAAATCACAGTGTGGTATCTATCTCTAACATCGTTATGACTAAATCACAGTGTGGTATCTATCTCGTATTAAATTGCTTATAAAACACTTTCTGTTTATTAACTTATAATCCTTAACGTATATGTAAATAATTATAAAGCATAGTATAAATCATTTCTTATGTCTTCAAATAGTTATCCAAGTTAATGTTTTGTGATTTATCTTTGTTCAGAATTATTATATTCACATGTCTGTCCTAAAAGTAAATTAAAAGTTAACAATGATTTGTTTTTCTTTGATTAAACTTATCAGCGATAGATGGCCTCTGCTTACAAACAAAACATACTCTCTAGGTGTTTTCTATGATGAAAGGGCGCAGATAGCCTAGTTGATAGCCTAGTTGCTTTGCGCCATAGAACTTCAAACCAACCTATGATGAAAACGACAAAAAGATTATAACTTCCCTTATATAAAACTTCAAATATTACAGTAATATGACGTTTATGATGTTACTACAAACTACTGCAATATCAATCAATTAGGTTGTTACTCCAACTGCTATATAAACACACATTGCAGCCTATAGATTGAATTTCTAGTCATAAAAAATTCACAAATTGGCTATTTAGAGTTGATGTCTAATTTCATGATTTAATAACTTTCTTCAACATCTGTGATCATCAGATAAATGGGCTTTGCCTGGAAATGTTGCTTCTATAAATTACTAAACTAGTTTAGTTACTACAGAGGTAGCCGTTTTGGGAAAAAAACAACTTAGGTTGTTCCAACATATAGAAATATAATGCACCATAATCCATTAAATAAAATATATATATTTATGTCCTCAGGATTATGATAGTTTTTGTTTGCCGTTTATCAGAAATTATTTTCATCTATTTATTACTATACACAAATTTACTATTGAACACTCATTAGCCTTTGTTATTATGCTTGTATGTTTTTACAACAAAACTGACGGTTAATTAGAATAATAATTATACAAGGATTAACTCCTTTAAGAAACATATTATTACTACAGGAAGTTAAAGGATTCCATTGTTATTTATTTGCACATGATTTCTTGAATTCTCAATCTTTACCATAGTAGCTAATAAAACATTTTTCAACCATTATAGTAAAACAGTTGTACCTGTAGTAATGTTGCTTATAAACCTAGAACATTTGTGTTAGCTATTGGACTAATCATATTAATTTTTATGTTTATAAAAATAAAGAAATGTGTGTTTTCCTATAGCAAAGCCACAGCGGGTTATCTGCTGAGTACACCGACGGGAATCAAACCTGTGATTTTAGCATTGTAAATCCGTATACTTACTCTGTACTAGCGAGGGACATAAAGACAGAATTTTTTGTTTTGTTTGTTTTAAATTGAGCACAATGTTACACAATGGACTATCTACATTGTAACCGCTATGGGTATGGAAACCCGGTTTCTGGTGTTGTAATGGGTATGGAAACCCGGTTTCTGGTGTTGTAATGGGTATGAAAACCCGGTTTCTGGTGTTGTAATTCCGCAAAAATATCTCTGTGCCACTAGGGAGAGGGAAAAAGAAAGAGACAAAAAACAAAAACCTGCTTCAGGACTTTGTCCTTACTTCGGTGGCATGAAGAAAATAGATGTTAATCATGTAAATATTTCAACTAATACAAAAATATTTGAGTATATAATTAGGATTTCAAACAATATTTTAATTTCGGTTTCCGTAATGTTTCAAAATTTACTCTGTAAAAACAAACAAACATTCATTTGCAACAGGGTAATGAATCTCTTTTGTTTTATTGCATACATGTTCTATGAAATGGACACACTGTAGTGTCGGTTGATATTCTGAAAACTGCTATTTCGTATTACGAGTAACTTTGTTTATTACATCACGTAATAAGCTGGTTTCGATCATAAGATCCTACTTTGCTTATGCAACACGTCCTTAATATTCAATCATATTTTGAGAGAAAATCTGAATTGTAAAGTCGGTTGTTATCTTTAGAATTATAACATATTGTAACGCATTAACATTTTTTATGAAGTTCAGAAGTAAAAATATTTTACATTTTACTTTAACAAGTCTGGGGAGTATTAGTAATTAGCTTGTTGGTATGACTACGTAATTTAGATTTTAGGTTCGAGACTTGATGCCACCAAACACTCTTCGTGTCCTACCCTGTTATTCACTCAGGGAACATAATTTTAGCCGCGAGTGCTGCTTAATGAATGTCTTTTCTCTGGACAGTAATTCAAATCCAGGAACAGACTTTACCTTAATCGTAGGGACATATAACCTTGTCGTCTAATTCTAGTGGATATACGGTGTTAATAGGGTTAAAAGTTCCAATTCCACAAAATGTGTTTTATGATAAATATTAAAATAACAACGAGAATAGCAGATATATTTCAAGACAGCTAGTCAATTAATGTCCAGATATCTACTTCGAAACATAAGAAATGACAAGAATCTAAAGGTTTTTCAATTTTACTGATCAATTTCTGTGGTAGTTTATCGTAAAGTATGAACATCTGTTTGTAGTCTTTCATTAAAACTCATAACAATATCCCAATCAGTGGTTGTACTCTTTCATTAAAACTCATAACAATATCCCAATCAGTGATTGTACTCTTTCATTAAAACTCATAACTATATCCCAATCAGTGATTGTACTCTTTCATTAAAACTCATAACCATATCCCAATCAGGAATCATCAACAGGGCATATTTTTAATTTGTAATTAAAAACACTGAACGACTAGTGCTTATAAGCATATCCCAGTCAGGAATCTTTAACAGGATACATTTTTCATTAGTAATTAAAAACGCTGAACGACTAGTGCTTATAAGCATATCCCAGTCAGGAATCTTTAACAGGATACATTTTTCATTAGTAATTAAAAACGCTGAACGACTAGTGCTTATAATCATATCCCAGTCAGGAATCTTTAACAGGACATTTCTTTCATTAATAATTAGAAACACTGAACTAGTAGTACTGTTAAGAAGACATATACCTACTGATTGCTAAATGAACAACTTAGTTAATAAAAATTGCATTGTTTTCATCATTAGTAATTAAAAACATTTTGTCAGCGTGCAAGCATAATTTAAGGGTTCCGATTAGACAAAGAGCTTCTATAAATGTTTGTTTGTTTTTAAATTTCGCGCAAAGCTACGCGAGGGATAGCAGCCATCCATAATTTAGTAGTGTAAGGTTAGAGAGAAGGCAGCTAGTCTTCATCATCCACCACCATCTCTTTTGTCAATACAAAGTGGGATTGATAGTCCAGTTATAATGCCCCCAGGGCTGAAAGGGCGAGTATGTTTGGTGTGACGGGGATTCAAACCCGTGACCCTTGGAATAAGAGTTGAGTGCCTTAACCACCTGGCCATGCCGGGCCTTCTGTAAATGGCTTGCATTTTTTCAGTTTTCCTATTAATACACATCTCAAATATATGTCAGTTTATCGGTGCCTTAAAAACAAACATGTGTTGTGTCCTTAGCTGTGTTAGATACGTATAACATTATTGAGTTGTGTAAAAAAATGTTTGCTTCATATTTTTTGTTTATTTAAAAGCCTAGTGTTTATTGTTGTGAAACAATTTATGACTTCTTATATCATCATTTTCAAAATACAGTTTTACACAATGTGTATTTTTCATTACATCGTCTCCTGTTACTCAACGTATTTCTAGAAGAGTGAGGCCTGTCTCGTTTTGGAACATTCTGGTAGCAAACACTGTTGCATTCACTTGTATTTTGTCTTCTCTGAACGAAGATTTTTTTTTTTAATTAAAGAAGAAGACTTGTCCCAAAATGTCACGAAGACATACTGCAAACGGTAAAATGCAATGAACTTTATAGCAAGAAAATGAAATACAAGATGATGGTATGACGATGGAAAATTTGACAAAACATGTAATATTTTTTTTTAATTTAACGTGTCAGATACGGATATAGATATATTGAAATAGATTGGTTTGTTTAAAATGTTGCACAAAACTACACGAGGGCTATCTGTTCTAAAAGTCCCTAATTTAGCAGGGAAAGACTAGAGGGAAGACAGCTGGCCATCCCCACCCAATGTCACCCCTAGGGCTACTCGTTTTACCAAAAAATAGTTGGATTTACCACGCCCCCACGGCTGAAAGGGCAAACGTGTTTGGCGGGACAGGATTTGAACCAGTAACCTGGAGATTACCAGTACAGTGTCCTAATTACCTGTATTGAAATGGACAGTAATCACGCAGCAGTTATGCAATTTGTCTCTAAAAATAAACATGATATATAGCTGTCTGCGACTCTAAACCAAGCAGAAGGAAGAACAGTATTCTATAACATTTTGCAACAAGTGTATCTGTTGCTTTTCATTCAACAACGCCTATTTAAAGTTATTCGCAAATGAAGAAATATTGAAATCTAAGTTGTTTACCAAGACAGGCGGTAGGAAACTGATGAAGCAAAACTAAAAACCAATACTAATAATGGTTTAGTAATACTAATAAGGGTTAATAAACGAAAAATAATAATGTTTCACAGCTTTAAACAGACAAGACGATGGCCCGCGCTTTAGCCAAATTATAAACCGCCAAAGGGTTCAGTAAATATCCAGTGTTTTATGCTTTGATAAAGTAGCAGCAAAAACAAGACAGTGGATGAGTTGTTAATAAATTTTCTGGAACACTGTCCATTCCGACATGTCTTCAAAAGTGGAAAAAAATATGGGATCAATATTTAGATAATGTGCGTTAGTGAAATTGTATCTGAAAAAATGCAGGCGTATGCAGGAAAAACTCCAGAACAAAGAAAATATTTCAGTCAAATGGAATGTTCAGAAAAATTGAAATAACGAATAGAAGCGTCAGTTGTAACAAATGTTTACGACCTATATATACATTGTCATGAGTTTACTTGTGAATTATATAAACAATAAGAAAGTGGAAAAGGCGAGCTTCCATCTAAGTTTACAAACTCGAAAGGAAGAATGCCCTGCTCCCCAACTATATTTTTGAATTCCAGGATGACTTATAAAATGCATCATATTATCCTAAAAACCATACTCTCCTAAGCATACATCGATTAATAAGTGAAGGAACTATCAACTATAAGTTTATATTTGAAAAAAAAATCAGAGCCGTTTATTCAAGAGCCAAAAAAAGAAAGGAAATGTATATTTTAAATAACAAATTTAATCCGTTTTATTAGCAATAAACACAATACCATTCTCTTACAATAAGAAGTTTTATACCTTTAAAACGTTTATAAAAGTGGTTCAATGGGACCTGGCTAGTATCTGATGTTTTGGTTTTTTTTTTTTTTTCGTGGTACTCCTAAAATTACTCCAGATACTTACATGGAGTTAATATGCTGTATTTTTCTTTATCGGTTTTCATTTGAATTTCGCTCAAAGCTACACGAAAGCTATCTGCGTTAGCCATCCCTAATTTAATAGTGTAAGACTAGAGAGAAGGTAGCTAGTCATCACTACCCACCGTCAACATTTGGACTACTCTTTCACCAACGAATAGTGAGATTGACCGTCACATTATAACGCACCCATGGCTGAAAAGACAAGCATGTTTGGTGTGACGGGATTCGAATCCACGACCCTCAGATTACGAGTCGAGTGCTTAAACCACCTGACTAAGGATATTTATACTTCTTAAAAATCAACGAATAATAACATCGGGAATTCTGAACTTTGTATAATTGTATCTCTATTTAAATTCTAGAAGCAAAATCTTAAAAGATGATAATGCAAGGTCTTTTAATATCTAAAACTAGTTAATCTTTCTATTTCCTTGATATGGCCTCGCGGATTCTATTAGGTTGTCCAGAAATAAATGTCGAAATTCTCATGATGACATTTATAAAATGAATATTGAGTAACGTTTATTTAATCCAACGTTTGTCGCTTACAAGGTGTCTTAATTCCCTGTTGCTTCAACTCTACTCAGAGTAAGTTTCGCAACCCCCAAGACAGCAAGAAGAAGAAGGACTTTCACCTGTTTTCCTCTACGACTTCAAACTTGGACGAAAAACCACCTAAACTACGCGGAACATCAACTAGGCTTTCGGCCATGGATCTGTTACTGAACGTATAGAGTTTGATATAGAGATGAAAGTCTTGGAGACCACGAAGGTCGTGGAAGGAAGCCATTTTTAGATGTAAGCACATTAAGAAAAGCAGTTGAGTCAGATCCTCACACAACATTACGTGATCTTGCAGAATAGCTCGACACAAACAAATCAAGCATCGCCAACCACCTGAGTGCGATTGGAAAGATGAAGAAGTTGAATAAGTGGGTTTCGCATGAGCTGACTGAAGGTCAACAAAATCGGCATTATGAGACCTGCCGAAGATGACGCTCCAAATATTGAACGAATTGGGAATCGAGATTTTGCCTCATTTACCTAATTCCTCAGACCTTTCTCAGACCTTCCTCAGACCTTTCTTAGACCTTTCCCATATAGATTTTTATTTTTCTCAAGCTCCTTGACAACTTTTTAAACAATAAATGCTTTCAAAACCAGGCAGCTACAGAAGAAGCTTTCAGGAAGTTCATTGACAACAGAAACTCTGATTTTTACAGCAGGGGCATGAACAGCATTGTTACGCGTTGGCAAAAACATGTTGAAGTAAATGGTGCTTACTTTGATTAAAGCATGCTTTACAATGCTGGTTTATACTTTTCCAAACATCGCAGTTCAAAAACGACATTTATTTTTCGAAAACCTACTAATTCCTTCGACTTTATAGCCTTGGGAAGTTTATAATGGGCTGGCCAATTCAATTATTTGTCAGTAAAAGAATCGCCCATAAATTAGCGGTAGATGATGTTCACCAACTGCTTTCACTCTAGTCTAGCACTGCTAAATTTGGGATGGCTAGTACAGATATCCAGCCCTCAACTACCATTGCACGAAATTCAAACCAAACCGAACCTTTTCTATCTCACCACAGACCTCTTGTGTCTCTGAAGGTTTAAACGCTATAAATTAGATAGTCCATTGTCTAGCTTTGTGTTTAGCAAATACAACGCTATTTTGCCACAGACATAAAATTAAACTACAAGTCTTTAATAATAATCAAAAACATATGCCACGAAGGAAAACTGTATACAAAAGTTGTCTGCAGTATCTTCGGCATCTTCCAACACGAGCTCCCTCCAGTGGTAGACCGCTTTGTCTGCGGACCTACATCGCTAAAAGTCGGGTTTCGTTACCCATGGTGGGCAGATCCAAAAAAGCCCTTTGTGTAGTTTTGTACTTAAAAACAAGCAACACTCAGTACGAACAGCATTTTTCTCGTGCCACAGATGGAATAAAAGGCAAGATCTGAGATTCCAGGTGCAGAAATAACCAATTATAATTTATATAATTTTGCTAGACGGAAAACAACCAATCAGCAGTACCTGTTTGCTACATAGTTTCTTCAACTGAATAGCAGATTCAACTGATACATTTGTAAAACGTCTACTGCTGAGTATACGACATATTACGTCCTCGAAATTTGTAACTGTAGCCAAGCAGGCAAATTAACAAGCTCTGCCCGTTCCATTTTCGTGAAACATGTTAATAATTATCGATCAGAGAAATACATATGCGCATAGTTATATCATGTTAAGAAAGAAATATATTTTATTTGCATTATATTTTAATGGATTTTTACTTTAAATAATACTTTCAAAACTCACAGATTTAGCTTGTTTATGTTGGACGTACAGTAGGATAAAAGGTTGACTAATTATGAAACTTTTTAAAGCCTTTTCAGCAATAAAACAGTACAAACAGAATCTAAAAACTCAAATAAGTGTAACAGCTAAAGTAAAATATTGAAATTACGTCTCCCACCAGACGTTATTTGATTGTGTTCTAGATGGCTTTTTAGATTTTACTGTAATTATTGCACTAATCTCAATGTTTGTTTGTCTGAAAGATTACCGAAAAATTAAAATGATAAAACTGTTATTGTTGACTCCAGTATTAAAACTTCGTGATGTCTCATTAATGTAATTCAATTTTTTATTTTATATGATTATACTCACTGAGTCACTTTTACGATACACCAAACATGCTCCCCTTTCAGTCGTGGGTGGGTTATAATGTGACGGTCAATACCACTATTCGTTAGTAAAAGAGTAGTCCAAGAGTTGGCGGTGAGTGGTGATGACAAGCTGCCTTTCCTCTAGTCTTACATTACAAAATTAGGGACGACTAGCGAAGATAGTTTTCGTGTAGCTTTGAGCGAAATTCAAACAAACCACATCTTTCTTAGATATAAATGAGTTTAGTTTTAATATGGCAGTATTACTTTAACAGTCTACTTTTATTTTCTTTCTCTAGGTTCTCCAGAACCACTCTACAACTGTACTTTGCTGAATCAAACAGAAGAGTTAATCTCTGTACAGGCTATGACGGTGGCACCAAGCAGTGCTTTATATTGGAGGTTTATGCTGTAAACAGCAACGCTCTCTTAGCTATCATCTCATCAAAAACATTATTGTTTCTAGTAGATGAACTTCCCTCTGGAACTGCTCTGCGCCTTTAAATCTACGCTACAAATGCACAAGACAGGAGTTATCCTGTGAATATGTCAGCATCTACGTTGCGTCTAGCAGAAAAATTAACTCGAATTGATTAGAGTGGTATATGATCTATTTAACCTAAAAAACCGTCAAATTACAAAAACTTACAACAACAAACAAACTTGTTAATGTATATATATTTCAAACTAAAATCTAAGTTAGATCGCTCTCATTGGAATAACGTTAAATTATATTTAAAATCTTTATTTTCATAATGAAGTTCAGAATATGAATGGCCTGCCACGTCAGGTGGTTAAGGCACTCGACTCGTAATCTTAGGATAGCAGGTTCGGATCTCCGTCACACAAAACATGTTCTTCCTTTCAGCCATGGGAGCATTATAAAGTCACAGTCAATCCTACTCTTTATTGGTAAAAGAGTAGCTCAAGAATTGACGCTGGGTGATGTTGACTATCTACCTTCCCTCTAGTCTTACACTGTTAAATTAAGGACGACTAGCGCAGATAGCCCTCGTGTAGCTTTGCGCGGAATTCAAAAAGACTTTTTTCACTTGTCATCACTTTTACGTATTGTTTAACTTTTGTTAATTATTCTAAACAGGAAAAAAATATACCACATGTGGTTAAATATTGACGACTTAAGGTAAAAATAAGTGTCAGTACTATGTTATTGCTTCAAAGTCGCCTTTTATCAGTTACAATAATCTTTGTTTCTTTCTCATCAAATTTATTTGCTATTTAAATCCTACTCTAATCTCAAGATTACGTCGCTGAATCATATAAGTTTGAAGAAATTCCACCCATCACCAGAACAGCCCTAAACTTGAGCTTGTAAGAATTAAAACCACATTTCTTACAGACAAGAACTGCAAATACATGTCCATTGTTTTACGCTTAAGAAAAACTTCGATTTTGTCGCATTTAATCAGTTAGAAGATGATTTCACATTTTACAATAAAACACAAATTATCAAGTGCCCGATTTTGCCCATTTGTAATAAGAAAAATATTCCTGTGGTACTGGAAGTGAGCGAAAAATGCTTTTGCAACTTTTCCTCTAGTGTTTTTGTCGGTTTTTTTTTTGTAGATAGTTTGGTTCTGATTCTTTGGGCATTCTCGTCTCACTTGACTGAAAAACGAATCTATTCATGCCAATGAATGTTTATCCTCCGTATCTGATCGTAAGATAACAATACAAAGAGCTGTCGTCGGGGGAGCCAAGAAAAATAAACACAATATCCGTGATTGTTGAGTTAAAGCGAACGCTCCAAGGAGCATGGAAAAATCCACTACATACAAGAGTTTCAGCCGGAGTATTCTAAAGTCAAACGTGACAATCGTATTGTACAATTGCACAAAGCAAGCTTCGATGAACCCTGAAAGTCGTAATTTCAACACTTTTGTCTCTAAGAAAAAACTACTACGATGATGACACGCTAAAGATTTTCCCCACAAAATTTCTTTCAAAATCGCCAGTTTGAGGAACCAGTTGTGTAAATGATACTTGGAATACAGAAATACTGTTCCCCTGAGATTGTTTTCAGTGAATGTTCACTACCATTTCAATCGCACTTGTTCGTTCAATGAATGATATATGTTTCGTTGCTTTGTTTTATTTTCAGTTCAGTCAGATAAGAAACGAAGAGGTGATAGATTCACTTTTTTGAATTACATCCATTAAAACGAAACATTCCCAAGGCCACACTAGACCTCGTTATCATATCTTATATATTTAGTAATAAAGTCTACATGACATAAACTGAAACATATTTGTGTTGCATAATTTTTTATTCTAAACGTCTTTGATGTCATCTTTTCTCCTTGAGCTACTTTAACATTGTAACTTTATGTTTAAAAATGTTACATTAGGAAAAAAAAAGACTGTTGGACAAATTAATATAAACCTTCAAATGATGTTCACTCAGCTGGCACCTTTCATACTGACTCATGTTGTTGTTGAATTAAACTATACAAGGGGCTACCTGTGCTCTGCCCACCACGGGTATCGAAACCCCGTTTTTAGTATTGTAAGTCCACAGATATACCACGGAGCCACTGGGGAGAATAGTTACTTCTCCTGAATTTGCTTACTTATTATTACTTTATAGAACGAACAATATATATCTAGTTTCCCTTACGCAAACATGAAACACAATGATTAATTAGAAAATGTTTATTTTACTAAAATCATTAATTACTATTCAATATAACCATACTTACACACTGGGCATAACGAGCAATTTAACAGGCTTGGTATCATTATCACAATGAAAATTTAAATAAACAGTCCAAATATTTCAACTAATGGCTACCTTTTAAAGAGGTAATAAAACACCATTTGTTTTGATAAGGAAATCCTGAAAACCTTAAGAAGCTAACATAATGGAGAGTTGGGCGTAGAGTTGAATACCATAACTAATGCAGTTTTGTTTTTTGATGAAAATTTAATTACATGAACATAAAATTAAACTTCTTTCTAAAGTTTTATCTAAAGAATGTAATGAGTTGCCAAATTCTTCCGTTCGTTTGTTTTTCAAACCAAAAATGCACAATAGACAATATGCTCGCTGCCTATCACAAGGAATCGAACCCCGAATTTCAATGTTGTGAGCTCTTACTTATCAGTAAACCAAAGGGAGAATCTGCCGAAACCACAAAAATTATAGTTTAGAAGTGCATCATGCACGCCTTCTCGTCAAAATAATCTCATGAAAGAGTACGTGTGTGAAAACTCAATATACAAATACCCTTCGGATCCAAAAGCTGCCCGTGATAGACCGAGCACCGATAGCTTTTGGCCTGACATGGTCAGGTGGTTACGATTCTTCATTCTTATTCTGAGGGTCGCAAGTTCGAATCATGCTTGCTCTTTCAGGTTGCGTTATAATGTGACGGTCAATCCCACTATTTGTTTGTAAAAGAATAGCCCAAGATTTGGAGGTGTGTGGTGATGACTAGCTGCTTTCCCTCTGGTCTTACACTTCTAAATTAGGGACGGCTAGCGCAGATAGCTCTTGTGTTGCTTTGCGCAAAATTCAGAACAAATCAAACCAATCTAAAAGCTAAGGCAATTAAAATGTAAATGTAATTTCATATTTTTTCTACATATTCTTAAGCTGAGAAATATCATAAAGGAATCTGCTCTCAAAATCATTTAAAATGACACAATTAATTTTTTCGTATTTGTTTTTCAGGAAAAACATCCACTTCAAAGATCATTCATTTTGTATTCGAAATATTCGCACATATCCTTTATCGGACCGAAATTTTACTTGTGTATGAAATGTTTTGAATTCCATTTCAAGATTCCTTGAAAAACATTGATTATGCAAAGAAAAATATCTAACTTGCGTGAATGGTTAAGAAGGAAGAATGCAACATGGAGTTCAAATAACGATAATTTTAGTTACCCGAAGACAGAAGTGCACGAATCATCAAGCCAGTGTTTGGCATTAGCCTTACAACTAAAAATGGGATCTATATTGACTCTATCAGAATTATAAAAATGTTTTTCATAAACTATATACGCATTAAATTATTTGTGGCTCCATTGTCCCTAATAACATGTAATAATAAACAAGAATACCATTAACATTAGAATTAATTACTCTAATTTTTCTCATGTCCCTAAGTATGTTTTACATAGAAATAAGTGCTTTTGGACAATGGATTTTTTCCTAAGAATTATAGGATGCGAAATGTAAAATTCTTTGTTTTTGAATTTCGCCCAAAGCTAAACGAGGGCTATCTGCGCTAGCCGTACCTAATTTAGTAATGTAAGACTGGAGAGAAGGCAGCTAGTCATCACCACCCATCGCCAACTCTTGGGCTACTCTTTTACCAAAGTATGGTGGGATTGACCATCACGTTATAACGCCCTCACAGCTGAAAGGGTGAGCATGTTTCGTGTCACGGGGACTCGAACCCGTGACCCTCGGATTACGCGTCGAGTTCCTTATCCACCTGGCCATATCGGGGTGAAATATAAAATTACTTATTATGTGCAATATGCTGACCTCAACGGTAATAAGTAACATAAGAAAAAGTCGGTAATTTGAGGTTTATTATAGTGAAATTATTCTTCAGACCTATTCACACATCATTCTTTTCATCCAACATTAACAACAAAATATCACAGTGTACACATACAACATACAAATAAATATAATACTTTTTGACCAATGAACACACATGTTTGCAGATTCACACCGCTAGAAACTGGGTTTCGATACCCGTGGTTTGTTAGATAACAGATAGACCATTGTATATCTTTGCACTTAATTCCAAACAAACAAACAAAACGTGTTAACACTTTATCCAGTGGTAAGCGTGTCATGGTTCTTTCCTCGTTTCTGGCAATAAAAAAATATAAAAATCGTATTTATGGATCGAGAGTGTTGTCTCATTATTTCATTAGATTTGCCCACTAGTTGGTGTTGGACGATGTTAACTAAATATCTTTCGCTCAAAATTAGAGACGGCGAGCAAAAGTAGGGAGAAATTTTGTAAAACAACAATGGACAAATGTACTCAGATCTTCACAGAATCTATCCTTTAACACTTTTACAAGTTTATGTAGCTGTTTATTTTTATACTAAAATTAGAACCTTTGACCTACTATAGTTTTTCTTTTAATCATAACACGAAATATTTTTCAGTATTTAATCTCTGAAATATCAAACTGAAATTAGGGTTACATTTCACGTTTCAACATGTTTTAGTCTAACGCAACTGAGTTTTTTTTTCTTTTACTTTCTTTCTTTATTTTGCTGTAAAGAAAGTAGGAGAAACATTTTACTCTCGTTTTTACAGTGGATTAATTCAAGAAAATGTTTTCCTTGTACATGTTTTTGTATTACCTTTGGAAGTGTAGTTTTTAAAACCAAATATCTAGAAAATTTCTTTTTTAGCTACATCTTTATTATTTTATATTTTGTCACATTACTACTGCATGATACCATACATGCCTTTTACATTAATTTGAATTATATATTTTTTGGAATGAAGTTACAAATATTTAACAAGTGAGAAACATTTGGCTAAACTAATGTCAGATAGAACACGAAGTTATCGTTAAGATATATGTATAATGGCTAATGTTTGCCATATCCAAACTCAACATTCACTTTCCAAAGACTGTGTAATTTGATATACAACATCATTTCAACACAGATTCGTGTAACTGAAGCTTGAAATTAGTTTTATTAATCTGTGAAAATATTTTTCTCAGTTTATCTTTAGTATTATATACCCCAATAGCTTAAGTATCAGTTTTCTTTACATTAGAAATTTCCTGAGATCAAATTAATCTAACTATGTATTGTTACGATTCAGACTTTATTCTAGGTTTTCACTTGTTAATTATCAACGAAGTTATTTTTCACATTTCACAACATTTTAATCTTGTTTAATTTCCGAATATCGAAACAGAAAAGCAAGTTAAGAATAATCCTCTTGTTAAAAAAAAAAGAAAAACTTTAACCCTAAATATGTGAAGCCTTTTTGTAATCGTCCAGTTTTTAGTGACGACTACAGAACCTCCTTTAGTCTAAATTTTATTTCAATCACATACGAAGCATTTCAAATGTAATAATTTCATGCGTGTACTCACAGTTATTTTTATATTCCTCTTTGTTTCAACTTTTATTGACAACCAGTTTGAAGAATAGAATATTTATCGCTGTTAATCTACTAGTATCATTCTCAAAACAATATTCGTTGCTAAGTGAGGATATACGAACCTGATATATTGGAAATCGATGGAATGCAACACAGACGGAGAGGAGCCAGAGTATCTACTATTAACAAGGGTGTAATTATTGTTCACATCTTGACGAAGTTATGAGTATTTTTGGGGTGATTTTATTCAACTGCTATACTTTCGTTTTACAAGTTTTTTCAAGGAAAGGACTTTTCTATATCAGAAGACAGAACGTGCAAATAATATAATGATAATCTCCTGTTAATTTTTTTTCTTATTTCATTTCGTAAACAAACAACAGAAAACTTATATGGAAAATTCCTGTAGAAACCATGGGTTAAAATAACAAGAAAAGTTAATGAGGTAAATACGAGTAATCATGTAATGTCAGTTTATTAGCCATTGTAGGAAACTCTTACGGTCCATTTAGCGAACAAACGTAAACCTATTATTTTACTTATCTATTATGTTTATAAGAAAACAAATAAAACCAATAAAATACTGCAAAACCAAATGAGAGTATACTTTTTCATATACGTATTTTAGCACACAGTTACACAGTGAGATAACCGTACTTATCACACCACGTGTATTGAAACCCAGATTTTTAGCGTCAGATGTCATCAGTGTGAGCTTGTAACTCAGTGTGAATAAAAAAGATTTTCTTTTTTCAAATTAATATACTTTGTGTGTCAAAAATGTTATTTCTCTTTACTCCTTTAATGTTCAGTGCTTTGTATTTACTTGTACAATAAAGATTTTCCGCCCTCCAAAATTAATTGTATCTAATATATATGAATGATACAAATTCTGTAATTAAGAGCTTTTATTAAATATAACGAGATTATCTTTAACCTGGTGGCAAAGTTCCAACATATTTCTTCATATATATTTACATTACATGTGTTATAATATGGTCGACATGGCTAAGTGGTCGACATGGCTGGTTGTTTAACCAGCTCTTTAGACTTTCACTAATAGATAGCCCTCGTGTAGCTCTGTTTAAAGTTTAAACCAACTGTTTTTCTAGCAGTTTATAATTCTGTAATGATGTAATTTGAAGATGTTTACTTTGGTGTAACTTGGATGTTTTTCTGTTAATCACATATCCGTAAAACAACGTTAACGATAAATACTTGCTATTTTCAACAAATAATACTTTTCATAATCTGTCTACTCTTTGTTGTTGCATCAAGGAATCTTGTATGCTTTACTAAGTGAAAATATCTTTTCACTTGAAACTTTATGTTTGTTTTGTTTTTTTGAATTTCACACACAGCCACTTTAGGGCTATCTGCGCTAGCCGTCCCTAATTTAGCAATGTAAGACTGGAGGGAAGGCAGCTAGTCATCGCCACCCACCGTCAACTCTTGGGCTACTCTTTTACCAACGAATAGTGGGATTGACCATCACGTTACAACGCCTCCACTGGTAAAAGGGCAAGCATGTTTCGTGCGACCAGGATTCGAACCTGCAACCCTCGGATTACTAGTCGAAAGCCTTAACCCACCTGGCCATGCCGGGCCGGAACTTTATGTCTTGCTTTCTTCATCATTAATATATTTTTTCAATATATTTCAATATGATTTCAATGATTAGTTGCGAAATTTTTAGAACTCAAAATTGAGGTGAGAAATTATGATTAATTGTTTTGAAATTTTGTGACATGCACGGGAAGCATTAGAGAATTTATAAAATTTACTTACCTTTTTCCAGAGCTTCCTGGTTTTCTCACTAAATGATTAAAAGTGGAAATGGACTCATAATCGCACCTAAGTAGTGTATGTTAAGTAAATTGTCTCCAGAAAATCCATTTTATTCGTTCGATTTCAAAACTTATCTTACACCTGGAACTACATCTGTAATTCTAGATACTTTGGAACGAGAGTACATTGTTTACGATAAAACGTTTCTTATTTTAAATTTGAATGGGAAGAATGTCTTCTTCAGATACTTAAATTACACTGGGGAACACTTTTTCAGTAACTTTGAGTTGCATTGGATATTTTAACTGATTCTGAAGGAGTTTTAGGCGCTGATTTCAAATCTGGAATTAGTTTTTCTCTACAAGATCTAGTTTGTATGCAATTTGAGGTTAATGAAATTGTACAAATGTGAACTTGCGTAAACCATGTATAAGCATTTTTACGTCCATGTATATAGATAGCTTCTAATGTTTTGATCATTCTTCTTTTGTTTCAGATCAAACATGGCTTCCAAAAATAGATATCATTGCAGAAACAAGCCTGATGCCTTCTGCTACATATGTGGATGCAACACACTCAATCGTCAGAGACGTAACATATCCTCGTTCGTCAAGCGTGCCTACAAGGCATATTTTGAAGTTCATCTTGGTGATCAAGACAAGCAATGGGCTCCTCATGTTGTGTGCCACAATTGTGAGGAAATGCTTCGAGACTGGACCAAAGGAAAACGCAATGGTCAGCCTTTTGGTGTTCCAATGATTTGGCGCGAACCCACCAACCATGTAACTGACTGTTATTTCTGCATGGTAAACACAACGGGTGTTGGGAAGAAAAACCGACATAAGATTACGTATCCGAACATTCCCTCAGCTATTAGGCCTGCTCCGAAATCTGAAGAAGTTTCTGTTCCAGTTTTCAAAGGCTTGCCTTCATTGGACGATAAAGACATTGGACATGATACAAGCGAACAAGACAGTTGTGACAATGAATTGTCAGAAAAGTGTACACAATCGGAGAACTGTTCTTCAGACACTGAACCTTTTCCCGTCCCCAAGCCTCTTCCCCAGGCTGAACTGAATGATTTAGTGCGGGATTTAGGTCTTTCAAATAAAAATGTCAAATTACATAAAATCTGTAGCTTGCAGACAAAAACCGACTTCAGATTTGAAATCAACACACTCAAATTGACTATAGAAAGGTCTTTTTTTTAAATGCAACAAAATGACTGTTCCCCAGTGTTATCAAAGATGAATACCTAAGTAATCATTCTTTATAGTAAATTCAACTTAATGATTCTGGAATAGTAGAAATGATTGAGAAACATGCGGAGAACTGATAGCTTAATGTCTTATAGGAATTGTGAAATTCACAAAATAATAACAATAATTACTTTTAAGAAAAGACACAAACGATTATTTCACTCCGGCTCATCCTGTTACAGGCTGATGTATCCAACAAGACTTTTGTTTATTTAGAACTAGTTATCATGTTACTAAAGTTATTATTCTAGTGATATTTTGACCATTTAATTTGAATTTCTGTGGTTGAAGAGGGTCTAAAGATCGCAATAACAACACCTTTTTAACGTCGTAAATAGTTCTATGAATTCAACTAAATATTAAAGATTAGTGTACCTGGATTGTGAGTCCGTGGGTTAATGATTATTGTCCCAATGATGCGTGAAAACGCTTCGCACTTTGGATTTTGGTCTGGTTTGTTTGGCATTTCGAGCAAAGCTACACGAGGGCATATCTGCCCTAGTCGTCCCTAATATTGCAGTGTAAGACTAGATGGAAGACAACTAGTCATTACCACCCACCGCCAACTCTTGGGCTATTCTTTTATCAACGAATAGTGGGATTGACTATCACATATAACGTCCCCACAGTTGAAAAAGCGATCATGTTTGGTGCGACGGAGATTCGAACCAGCGACCCTCAGATTACGATTTGAACGCCTTAATACACCTGGTCTGGGAACAAACTATGCATACTCAAAAATTAATTTACACAGTAATCTTTTTTTATATATTTAAGCTTGGTTATCCTATATCAAACGTAATGTTTATTTTCACAGTAAGAAATGTATTCAGGAAATACTGTGGTTTCATTCAGTATAAAGAAACATGACAACTTGCATTACCTCAGCTGTAAGAAGATATCACATGAAACTACATTGTTTAGTTTCAGATTTCTTTCTACCTCAACCTATCCAATTCATTCGTATGTTAAAATGTTTGTTGTTATGTTTTTTGGATAGTGAGACTCGCTGAACAAGTAGTTATTTTGAAATATTCTTTTAAGGATGGAAAGACATATGAACCAATGGACACCACATAGCTCAAAAGGAAAAGTATTTTAATCCATTTGGTTCAGAGTAGTTTTTTTATCAAACATTTCATTACATTGATGAGGCTGCATTGGTGGGTTTTGAGTTACTTTCTACCCCCATCTTTTCACTTCATTCGTTATGTAAAATATTTTTCAGCTTTATTAGTAATTCAATCACTCAGTTTTTATTAAATTTTTGTGTGTTTTATTACTAGCTGGTAACCATGTTTTCCTGGTTTTTTAAGAACCAGCCTAATTCTAAAATATAAACTCTTCTAAAAACAGCTGTATTGGTTAATTGTCTTGGCGGGGTCCAGATATTCCAACAAACCGAATAATGTTATCATTACCTGTCCCACACTCGGTGTAAATAAGTGACGAAACGTTAAATATGATCACCAATTTTCTATGTAATTAATTGTAATATTGGTGGCATTTTTATTTAAATTATTTTGTGTTGTTCGTGTTATTAGGGATTCAGTAATCGACAAATTAAAGAACTTCTAAGTAATTTGTCTCAGATATTGTTTCAAAAGAAAAAGAACTAATTCTAGGATTCATAATGAAAGATGATATTATGGATAATGTAGCAACAAATTTTGTACTTTCACCCTGTTTGAAACTATGAGTACTTCCCTTTGGCGTCTGTTTCAGCGCTTAAAACTTATGGAATGTCTAAACTAAATTTAATAATGCTTGACTGAAAAGCGTTGTATTTAGGGAAAGTATTCACATTTGTTTGGTTCTAACTTATTTCCTTCACAAACAAACATGTTAATAATTGGTGACTTTCTTATTTTAGAAACGGCTTAAAATAATTCCTGGAGCTAATTTTTCGAGCATTTGTTATGGATGTTTCAAGCAATTATAGCTCGATATTGACTAAATGCATCAACATATTGAAATTGTGCTTAATACCGCTTTCGAGAAATCATTCCTCTAATGACGCTTACCATTTGTAATCCTTCGAGAGATCTGGCTACCCCTTAGGAAATGTCCTTTAAAGTTGCAAAATGTATGAAAATGATAGAACAACTCACCAAACAGCCAATGCCTGAAACTTATGAGATTTAGGAAATTAATTAATGGTAATTTTCAAACCATATTTTATTAATGTTTATCATAACACCCCGACGGAGATGCAGAGGATAATTGGCTGCTATTTAGTATCCATATAACAGTATACTTCTTTTGCTAATTATGCAGTCGAAATAATATTATACACACAAGATACATTCGTTGAAACAATAGCACAACAAAGATCAATAATTTGTTCATATTGGTAAATATCTACAGTCATCAACAGGTTGTCGTAACTTGTTCGTATATTGGGTATCAACAATCACCAGTAACATATCGTAATTTGTTTGTATTGTTGAATATCTACAGTAGGTCGTAATGTTTGTATTTGTTTGAAATCTCTTATCTCTTATGAACTTCTTCAGATGAAATGCAATATCTAAGACTTTTCAACTTCGGTTTTTCTTTCTAGTGAATAGGTTCCCCTTTACTGAACATTCTTATTTAAAAATTATTGTGTGTTTTAGAATTGCTTGTTTTCTTTCTCATAGACTTACCACATTAAATTCGCCTTCTATATACATATATATATATATATATATTAGGTGTGTGTATGTGTGTGAAAACTTGAACGAGAAAATAGAAACGAACCATTGACACATTTATTTCGTGAAACTTTGTTCATAATATATCCATATTAATAAAGATGTTTTGTACTAATCTATATATTAATCTTTACATGCTTTTCCATACAAGTAAGCTCTCAGTAAGAAGTAAAAAGAGATTTTGAGAAATTAACAAAGTTGTATTTATTACTCTATAAGTTCGTAAATATAAAGGAGAGAAAATAAATTTTGTAAATTTTGATAACATTAATATGACCTGTTTTTCCGATTTTTTCGGTAATCATTTTAAATAGTTAATTCAAATTAAATTATCTTCATAGTAAATATAATTCGCTGAAAAAAAAACCCATCAAAATATCTCTTCCTACCTTCACATTTCTCAATTATTTAATGATAACATAACAAGTAGAGATAATACGTTTTTAGTTGTTGCTAAGCTTGTAACAGCAGTAATAGAGATCAATATAGCCCAATAGCTGATTTTCTTCCAACCTACAACACAACAACTCCAATATATAAAAAATAAAAATAAATGAAATAAACTCCAGGAATATTTTATCCAATTTTGAATGGATGCCAAGTGTCAAATGCATGCGAAAAATTTAACTTTCATGAAGTGAATTTCCTTTTCTTAATTTCAAATATCTAAACCTACAAAAGTATCTATTCCATAACGACTTTAATTTTGTATTGACTTGTCATAACAATATGCTTCGTCAAAAGATTCTGTTGACAATTAAAATTAATTCTATTTAAACTAAGCTGTCTTTTATAATGTATGATATATTCTTTTCTTTTATTAAGTAATTACAATAAATCTCTCTTAGCTTCTGTTAGAAGCAATAGACAATAGCACTGTACAACCATACAGATGAATACATGGCAATGTTCAAATGAAATAATACACCTCATTCAAACTCTTTGAAATGGAAATACAAAGTCGATAGCGGAGAATAACGTTTAACGTTGTCTTTCCTACAAAAGAAAAAAAATATTTCCTAGAATGTGGCAATAGTGATGTTAACTTCTGTTGTAGTTCATTTAATTGGAATTTAATAAATGTTCTCCACTTTCTGAAAGGAGAATACTTTGACCAGTTCAATCTTTTGAAACAATCACCACCCAAGTGAAAACAGAATGAAAAAAAATATTACTTCAACTATATCGTAACCAGGCGAGAGTTGATAAAGGACAGTAGAATAGAGTGGTTTGTTTCTGAATTCAATCAGTTTGTACCGTTTTAAACATTTTCCAGAAAAGCATCTTTCAAACCCATCAATTCGCCACCCTTGAAATAAAATCTTATATCAATAACCTTTTGTGAATATTTTTGTGCTCTCTTTACACTTTTAACAAACATATTATTTGTACAAATAGTACAAAATTGTATTATTTGCTTCAAAATTCCGATTAAACTTTTAATAAATGCTATTTTAATCCAAAGAACCAACGATTATATTTATTTATAGCACTTATAAAATCACTCACTTTAATCACATCTGCGTTACAGTAATTTAACATGTTTTTATAGCAATTCTTCTGAAATAAATCACTAATCACATCTGCATTACAGCAATTTATCATGATTTTGTGGCGCTTTCTATAAAATCAGTCACTTCAAAGCCATATATTTGTTTTGTCCTTAAATTACCGACTTGTTAAATACCGTTTAATACCTGTGGGACTCCCGTATTGCAGTGTTAAAATGATCAATTTAACTGAATGAAATGACTAGTTTTCAGTGTAAAAATACATAAAAGGCAGCAGCAGTGGTTTGGTTTGTGGTTTGTGGAATTTCACGCAAAGCTACTCGAGGGCTATCTGCGCTAGCCGTCCCTAATTTAGCAGTGTAAGACTAGAGGGAAGGCAGCTAGTCATCACTACCCACCGCCAACTCTTGAACTACTCTTTTGGCAACAAATAGTGGGATTGACCATCGCATTATAACGCCCCCACGGCTAAAAGGGCGAGCATGTTTGGTGCGAAGGGAATTCGAACCCGTGACCCTCAGATTACGAGCTGATCGCCTTAACCACCCATTGTATCTTTTATCAGAATACGCCATAAAAGAAAACACATCTTATAATTGGCGCAGATAGCCCTCGAGTAGCTTTGCGAGAAATTCAAAACAAACAATCTTATAATTGGTATTCTATTTAAAATCACTCTTTAAAAACAAACATTTTATAACTTGTAACATTTAAAATCACCCTTTAACAAACATATATGTTATAATTTCTCAGTTTTGAAAGAATGTGACCCACATTGTAACCTTTAAAGTTGCACCTTAAAAACACATAATATGTTTTTGTAAAAGAATATGACTCACATTCTAACTTTATTTGACGTCATAAAATAAAAACATTTAAAGCGATTTTTTTCCTTAAAATGTCGTACTTTTCTTTACTGACGCAATAAAGGCAAAAAAAAACACTTGATAAAATTGGTGTTCTTCTATGTACTAGAACGACACACCATGAAGTTAGGGAAACAGGGCTAAATATGGAGTTGACACGTCTTACGTTTATGGGAAAACAACGGATTAGTCTAGTGAATACTTTGTGTAAAAATGTATGTTACAAAGGGACACAATGGGTTTTATGATCGTAGGCTTAGCTCTACGTCTTGTATTTTAACCTCCAAGTAGTGCAATAGTAAATTTGGGGAATTATAGTTTTAATATTTTGAGTTTATCCTTGCGATTGCAAAAAGTGGATAGCTCTAGCCTTGAATAAAGTACAATCATAATGACAAAACTGGATAAAGCCTCCAGATCCCATTTGAATTAAATGGTACTTTTTTGGTAAAACAATGTAAGACAAACATATGCACACAGGGATGGTACGAAGTAATTATTATGGTTCCTATAAGTAATATACATGTTACAATTAGTAAAGGCATAATAAATATTTGTTTACTTCATCAAATCAAACAATTAGTTTTCAAAACACTAGTCGGTATTTTACGTGGAATAATAATAATAATAATAATAAATTTATTAAGCAATACATTAGACACAAAAAATCAAATAACAATATAAAACCATCAACAAAGAGTTAACTCGTCCTGTGATGGTTAAACACATAATAAAGTAAAATAAAAACTTACAAAATCAAAATAAAGTTCCCAGAATATTATCATCAGTATTTAAGATCCATTGTTTTAAGTATTTCTTTTGATTAACACGATTAATAGAAGATCTTATACTATAAGGAATAAAATTATGAATACGAGGTGCCAAATAAAGATATTGATGAAGTGTAACTGTTTTACGTGGTGTGGGTACATTAATTGGAAAAAAAGATTGAAGTCGTGTAAAATATGAAGTGACTTTAAAAGGCCTATTAAAAGAAACATGCATTGTAGATAAAGCTAAAAAATATAAATAAAGTTTATCATATGAAAGAGGGGAGTTAAATTTACTGAAATCGATATCAAGCTTATGGGTAAAAATAAGAGAGAAAACACTTTTTTGCAACTTGTGAATAGGAATTAAAAAAGTCTTATATGTGCCACCCCAAATTGAAATACAATATTGTAAGAAAGATTGAAAGAGAGCATAATATACACTTAACAAAATATGATAAGGAGCACAATGACTAAGTTCAAAAATTAGCATAGAACTATATTTTAATTTATTAACTAAAGAATTAATATGAAATTGCCAATTTAATTTTCGATCTAAAATAATTCCTAAATATTTAACAGAGGAAACTTGAGTCAATTTGGGACACTTACAATTAGGGTAAGTATAACAATCACTGGAATGATAAAAAATAGAAGGAAAAGCTGGAATGACACCATAAAGGTTAAACTGAAGAAGAGAAGATTTAGATATATTTAAGGATAAGCCATTACAGAAAAGCCAATTTTTTAATTTTATTAAGATCACTAGAAATAATGGCTTCATTAATTAGATTTGGCTTACTATAAACAACAGCAATATCATCGGCATAGGCTTGGATATTTCCAAAAAACTGTTGGTAAAGAATATCATTTATATAAATGAGAAATAATAAAGGGCCCAGAACAGAACCTTGTGGTACTCCAACATTAATTGTAAGCCAATCACTATAATTATTATAGATACAAACCGATTGCTTTCTATTGTGAAAGTAAGAAAAAAACCAATCAAAAACAATGCCTCTAAAACCATAATAAGATAATTTATTTAACAAAATTTTATGATTAACAGAATCAAAAGCTTTGGCTAAGTCAAGAAAAACAGCAATTGGATGAAGATCAGAATCCAAAGCTTCTGTAATAATT
This sequence comes from Tachypleus tridentatus, assembly GCF_004210375.1. Lineage (NCBI taxonomy): Eukaryota > Metazoa > Arthropoda > Merostomata > Xiphosura > Limulidae > Tachypleus > Tachypleus tridentatus. The sequence continues at coordinate 40,044,581 of NC_134836.1, forward strand.
TCCACAAGTTTAGCACATAACATTTCATATTTTAAGTAAAACTATCAAATAAATAAAGAAAATCTAGTGTAATAGGATAACATAATATGCCTTTCATAAAGTAGTGTAATGGGATAAGATAACATGCCCTTCATAAACTAGTGTAATGGAATAAGATAACATGCTCTTCATATAACTAGTGTAATGGGATAAGATAACATGCTCATTATAATACATTTTGGGAAACCAAATACGAACTACTGTGAATGATCTTATGATTGTGAACATACAACTGAGAATAAAGTTCATTATGTTTATGGAGCCTGAGATCGTCTCTGCTCACTATAAAATATATATATATTTGTATGGGTATTAATGCTGCTAGTTTATTACTCTGAATTACTAAGTAAACCGATTGTTAAACCCCAGAGTTAACAATGAGGTCCACTCCATCAGCGTTCGTAACACATTTTTCTTACAATTATTCATCAAATTGATTGTGAGTTTTTAATCAAGTTTGGCTTTAAGATCCGTAAATTTGTTAGTTTCAAGGTCCTTAAGTAGATGCGTGTGACACAAGAAATGAAAGAAAATAGAATTAAAATTGCAATTCATTTCACTAAGTACTACTGGGACCTTCTATGTACCTTACATAAAACCTATTTCTTTTCGGTTCATTACACACATTATCTCAGTCGGCTTAGCATAAATCAGATGAATTTTAATGCTAAACATCGGGTTTAGCTAACAGCGATTGGAAGAGCAGAAATAGTCCATTGTTAAGCTTTATTTAACAACAAACAAACAAAAAAGTTCCTTACACTCAGTATCGTAAGAGGTAAAAATATAAAGTTGCTTGATGTAGTGAAATACACGGACTACACAGATAATGAAGGGTATGGAAAATTCACAGTAATGTTTTTCTTTCATAATATAATATTATAAATTTCGTAGAGATGAGATAAACGAAAGTTCAATGTTTATCAAGGAAAGGTATTCAGATTCCACGCTACTACTCGAAGTTGTTGGTCATAAGCAACTTAGACCAATCGTCGACAGAACATTTTGTCAAAAATAATCAACTTCGTAAAAAATACCTTTTTTTTTGTACTGAACAAAATTACATGAAATTATTTTATTTTCATTTTAGAGCAATGCTACATGATGGTCTATGTGAGCTGAGACCGTCACATAGATTGAACTTCATATTCTATAACTATAAAGTTTACACTGTTTTTATTCTTCTATCCTTAATTATTTCATAGTAATAATTTACTCCTAATCAAAATGTACGTTGGTTGCTGAGAGTCGAACTTTACGTATTGAATTTGTACCGGAAAATATTCACAATTTTTAACATATCTGTGAAGTCCAGATAGACTTTTACCTCAGCAGGTGAAGTAAAAGTTATGTACAAGTTATATTATGCAAATTTCAAATCCACTAAGTCCAGTAGTTGAGTATTACAATTCGATTTACCTACCTACTTAGTCTAAAAGCTTTTTTCCTACAAAAACAGCAGCCCATTGTAAATGTAATAGCACTGCAATCGATTACGGGTGGCGCCAAAAATTTTCTCATAAATAGTTTGAATCAAACATGAATTAAACGAGACTAGAAACCACATATAGCCCCAGCTTTGTAGAAATAACATTGTTTTTAAACACGTAAACAGAAACATTGCAGTGGAGTTTTAACTGAAATAATTTCAGTACATGGTATATACTGTTTTCTTCAAAACTTTTACAGAAGAAATATTTATCTTTCATGAGGATGGAACAAACTATATTTGTAATAAATAGTTGAATCCAAAAACGGATAAAAAATACTAAAAGAAATGTCTTCAAACTGCTTAGTGGTGAAAAACGCTAAGCCACGTTTCAAAAATGTAAATATATATTACATTACGTTTGTAATTTGTATGCAAAAGAGGGGATTTATATCATGCTATGCTAACCAAGTAATTTAATTAATCTGCCTTTTCTAACTGGCCAGTTATCTTGAAAAGATAACTTTTATTGACACCATAAAGTACCATAACTGACAAAATTCGATACTTTCTGAGTGACTTATAATAATAATTATAGAAAATATTGTTGGATATTTGATACATGTAGTTTGTTTATAACATTGTTTTAATCGAACAATATATATACATACAATATAATTACGTTTCTTTATTTAAAAAAACTCATTATATTGACTAAACTGACATGAAGCATTGCTACTGTATTCTTGCACCATGTTATTATTATTAATATTGTTTTTGTCGTTGTAAATAAATGCTCATTGCTATAGTAATGTATATTATCGTATATAACCACCATGCGTATATAACACACATAATAAATTACGCAACCTTTATTTGGCGTGTCTGCTATCTTAATATTCTTTGCTTCTTTAGAAGGAAATTCGGGGTAACTTCTAAATTTGAAAAATAATTCTAATTACAAAATATATGGTTATATGACTCATCGATGGTAACCAACGTAAATAAAATTACATTATGCATAAATTATTTACAGAATATATATCATAAATACAAAATAAAATAAATTTTAATGGAAAGTAGAGATCGTTGGTTATTCGTAGAATTGCTGTATGTATCCAAAACAAAATAAATGATGCAATCAAAAGTTTGTTTGTTTGAATTTCGCACAAAGCTACTCGAGAGCTATCTGCGCTAGTCGTCCATAATTTATCAGTGTAAAGCTAGTGGGAAGTTAGCTAGTCATCACCACCCACCGCCTACTTTTGGGCTATTTAGCAACGAATAGTGGGATTGACCATTACAGTATAACGCCCCCACGGCTGAAAGGGCGAGCATGTTGGCGCAACCGAACGTCGAACCCACGTCCCTCCGCTTACGACTCAAACCCCTTGACACGTTTGGCCATGCCGGGCCAACAATAAAAAGTAAATAAACAAGTAAAGTGACACTAGTAATGTTTTAAAGAGGACATATTCATTGTCCTGGAACAAACTTGTTAGTCAAAAATATTAAGTTTTCTTTGACTACACAATAACCTTTTAAATTGTGGTGTTCCTTTTTGTTTCATTCCCTAGTGCCACACTTGTAACTTGCAAGCACAGAAACCGTATTTCGATAGCCGTCGTCAGTAAATCACAACCAGACCGTTGTGTTGATTAATACTTAATTTCAAACAATCGAGATCCTTTTTGTTTATAGTATGCGTATCCTTGTTCTTTATAGTATGTGTATCCTTTTTGTTTATAGTATGTGTATTCTTTTTGTTTATAGTACGTGTATCCTTTTTGTTTATAGTATGTGTATCCTTTTTTGTATTTAATTTCTATGTTGCACCTGCACCTACATTTCGGATCTCGCGATACACTTAGTATATCTTTATATTCACCTGAATTGGTATTCTAATATCGTGGCATTTTGTTGAATAACGGATTGTTTAAAATATAACAAAGGAAACTTTTAAAAAGGCATTACAAGAAGCGTTTCTTTAAGGAGTGTTTGTGAGGAAAGCCTTCAAATGTTTATTTAAGTAACTACTTAAAAATTGTTATATTTTTAGGCACATCTTTGTAAAACGTATATTGAATCCATTAACTATTAGAACTCTATAATGCAAAACTTGTATTTAATCTACTAGATATTAAAAATCTCTATTGCGAATAATAGTGAATAATAATTCACCATGTGAATTGCACCATAAAAGTTTCTGAGGCCAATTGACTATTATTCGGTGGTTCAAGATGAAGTATTAACAAATGCTAGAAGGCCCCACCAGAAGAAGAATAAAACACTACTGCCTAATTCTTAAACTAAAAACAATATGTATTTTTATACACATGTATAATATGGAAAGTAGTATCTCTACTTAGTGTTTTTATGTGTGTCTATATGCTTGAATATATTCTGGAAAAATAAAAGATGGCCCTAACTTAGAAATATCTGGACCGCTCAAGTTATATCATCCAATATGTTGATCCGTAAGAGAAGAATGTTCTGTCACTGCAGACCTTAATATATAGGTGTTTTATAATCGCTTCTGCTGAGCGCGTCATGAGGTTTGATTACGTGTAGGGTTAGACATTCTTTACCAATAGTCCATAAACTATACCAGCTATGTTGCGTTATTCTAATACATTCTCTAAGACTAAATAATGCAATCCATAAACGTTCTATTTAAACAACGATTTTATGTTCATATTATGCAAAGGTTTCGAAATACTTCGAACGAAGAAATAATAACGTATCTTTCAATTCCATTTTTATCTTAGTAGAAAACAGTAAAAATCAGTTATCTTTGTTTCTTAATATTGAATATTCAGTAATTACTTGCCATTAAGAATTTAATAATGTATTTTATTTTTAAACTATTTCATAGTTGAAAGAATATAATTTTTGTATTAACGCATTCACTGGTAATGAATAATAAATCTTGAATCGAGTTTTTAAATTTTGAAAGGTATTATTGAAAACTGTCGTGTTCAGTTCTTGTGAACTGAAATATAGGTGAGGTTTAGATGTCAATCGTTGCTGTGATTAGTAGCCTTCATGATCACATTAGGCTAACCGAAGAGATACGTACCATATGGTAAACCACTTATTACATCAGCCATTACCAAAAAAGTAACAAATAAACTTAATACTCCGAAAATTGTTTAATATCGAAGTGTAAGTTAATGGAAGGTCCAGCTTAGTCTACACTCTGGTAAACATGTGTTATTAGGTTATACTAGTTTTGGAAAATTCCACTCCTCATCTGTAACCCTAAACACAAATTAACATAAACTGGACATATATTGGTCCACATATTTTATATAGTGAAAAGTACCAAGCAGACTGTTAATGTGAACGGGCTGTCCGATGTACAGGTTTTTCTCATAGTGACTAACAGTATGTTTCATACTAAACAGTAATAGCTCTATTTTAGAATGATGTTGTTGGAGCACTCGATTTGCAACATGTTGTCGTAAACGTGTTTATCTTTTCAATTGTAGAGGCACTGTGTGTGACCGTAGAGGCACTGTGTGTGACCGTAGAGGCACTGTGTGTGACAGTCGACCTTATTATTCAATGGTAAAGAATGACCTTGGAATTGACTGTCAGTGTTAACTTTCCTTTAGTTTATCACGGCGAAATTAAGGACGGCTAGTTCAGATAGCCTTTCAGTAAATATACGTTAAATTCAACAATCAAAAATAATAATCCTTCTCAACAATTCCCTGAAGATGACAACGGATTATCAGCCAAAACGTAATTTAATCCTCTTATTTAATAGGTAATAAACACACATAAGAGCTCAGGCAAAAGTAAGTTAGATTGTATACGAACATTTTTTACTTCACTCATAAAATTATTATCTCATCTAGTTTATATCTACATTTTAGTTTCAGGCTTCATGACAGAAAACTAAAGATGTCACTTTATTTCCAATTACTGCTCATGCAACTTTTCCAAATATTTGCCATTTATAACACAAATAATTTCACAGTAAGTTTAACGTGTTATTTCATGGTTAGTGATATCACAACCAATTATTCAAAGAAAAGAAATAAAACATAAACATAAGTTGGAAAAAATCATTATAAAAATGTACGAAAGTTACATCATCCGGGCTCAGCATGGCCAGGTGGGTTAAGGCGTTCGACTCGTAATCCGAGGGTCGTAGGTTCGAATCACGGTCGCACCAAACATGCTCGCCCTTTCAGCCGTGGAGGCGTTATAATGTGACGGTCAATCCCACTATTCGTTGGTAAAAGAGTAGCCCAAGAGTTGGCGGTGGGTGGTGATGACTAGCTGCTTCTCCTCTAGTCTTACACTGATAAATTAGAGACGGCTAGCGCAGATAGCCCTTGAGTAGCTTTGTGCAAAATTTAAAAACAAACAAACACCATCCTGTACCTACTCATTGCTGTGCTAATTTCAAGTATAACGACAACAATTTAGACAAATTATTATAATAACTTGCTTCATCTCCCCTTATTGAGTTCCAGCTATTTTCCATGTATTTAGGTCACCAAGGTAACAAAGCAGTGCATTTTACTAACGCAAATGTTTGTATTTCATTAATACAAAGTTTCATTTATCTCTTCGTTAAATCAGGCTTAAAAATTGTTACAAAAGTTTTCACTTGCATCTTCTCACGTAGAATTTGATTTACTCTTTTATTAACAAAATGTCCATCCTCACCAAAACTAACCCTTATTTAGTTAGCCACCCCTGTCATATGCGGTGTATAAACCTGACTGACTACCTTCGTGTTTATTAATATAAAATATGTGGTAAAAAACGTTTGGAGACGTTACTAACGATGTAACGAAGAATTTCTTAAGATACGATCACCTGTGCATTCCATTAAAGATACTTGACAAATATTGGGCAGTCACGAACATTTTCTGTTGGTCTCTACGAATTTTCTGAGATTAGGGTCGTGTGAACAGTCTCAACACACAAACACGGCTTCGATCATTCTGTAGTTGCTAATTGTACCTATCCATTATAAAATACATATGAAGTCTTATTATAATACATGCCCTGCCTTGAAATTATTGAGCTTTCGTCAAGCAATTTCAGTATATAATACGAAATAAAAGAAAATGAATTATTTCGAGGTGAAATATCCTCCGAAGATAAGAGACCAGAGGCCCAAGATCTGGAACCACTTGATCAACTTCTCGCTTTTCTTGCACGAAACACGTTGAACAACCAGAGTAAGCTCCACTTCAAGCTCCACGTTCGTGATCAATAGTTCCTGTAACTAAGATTAATGCAGTAAAGACTTTTCCTAACATCATAATTAAATAAGTTCAAACTTGTTTTCCAGGTATATAGCCTTAAAGATAAAAGCATATTCAGATGGGGTTTTAAAGTTGGCTTGGCCAGGTGGTTAGAGCGCTTGACTCGAACTCTTAGAGTCGCGGGTTCGAATTCCCGTTACATTAAATATGCTTGCCATTTCATTCGTGTGGGCGTTATAAAGTGAAGATCAATACCACTTTTCGTTATAAAAGAATAGTCCAAGACTTGGTTGTGAGTCGTGATGACTAGATGACTTCCGTATAGTCTTCCACTGCTAATTAGAGATGGCTAAAGCATAATGTCCAAGAGTAGCTTTGCGAGAAATTAAAAAAAAAACCTTTATCACCGCTTCAACAGCATGTTCGGTTTGATGGGGATTCGAACTCACGACCTTCAGATTCTTAGTCAAGCGCTCTAACCACCTAAAGCTGATACTCCACCGTCGATAAAGAAAAATTTGTAGAACAGTTGAGCCTTGACATTGTGCTATTTTCTTACCTAAAAAGAGCAATAGTTTCACTAAACTATGTTTAGCAGATCTTACAACTCTATAGGCTCTGGAATACTTTATATCGAAGATGGCATGAAACAAAAGGTTTCATGCCAAGGAATTACCGTTGCAATACAAAAAACATACCAATATTATGTGAAGTTGAAATATTTCAATGCTTTAAAATCCCATATATTAGCCAGAAGCTGAATGTCTCATGCAAAAAGAACAGGACAGCCGATACTTTAGTAACGTAGTGTTTGGGATGCAGTGTTATCCTTCACATGCAGCTCATTAGTACTTTACCCTTCACACCCAAGAAACAAAAATGGTTTAAGTACAAATCTGGAAAGAATGTATTAGCAGAGAAATGTTTTCTGTTAACAGTATGTTTAATTCATACTGAGTCAGGAGGAGCCAGAGCTTTCATCATTAAATGCATTTAGTCTAAACGGTGACTTCAACTTTAAACAACGAGTCTTTTTCTGTCATTTAAAATAAAAACTAATTTGTAAATAAATTTTAAAATGGCTTTTCAGCGTTTCACTTATCATTTATAATTTCTTACTAAGCCCATGTCGTTTTTCTTTAAAGTAAATTTCAATACTCCTGCTGACTATAACGTATAAATTAACTCTGTTTTGGTTGTTGTTAAACACAAAGTTATACATAGGACTATCTGTGCTCTGCCCACCACGGGTAACGAAATTCAACTTTTTGTGTCATTAGTCTATAGATTTATCGCTGAACCACTTGGGGATTTAATCTGCAATATCTTATTTACTATTTATATTATTCTATTAAACACTTCTGAACTCATGAAAAGTAGCTTTCATTGTTAGCTTAATATGTGGATTTTTTAGATTGAGCGGCCCATTTAAATCTCCTAAGCTACCAGATGGGGCCCGGCATGGCCTAGCGCGTTAAGGCGTGCGTTTCGTAATCTGAGGGTCTCGGGTTCGCGCCCGAGTCGCGCCAAACATGCTCGCTCTCCCAGCCGTGGGGACGTTATAATGTGACGGTCAATCCCACTATTCGTTGGTAAAAGAGTAGCCCAAGAGTTGGCGGTGGGTGGTGATGACTAGCTGCCTTCCCTCTAGTCTTACACTGCTAAATTAGGGACGGTTAGCGCAGATAGCCCTCGAGTAGCTTTGTGCGAAATTCCAAACAAACAAACAAAACAAAGCCACCAGATGTTACAATATAATATTTCAATTATAGCCGGAAATTTCATTAACAGCGCGAATATCCAGTCAGATTAGGTTTTAACTTTGCTGTGTGACCTTAAGCTCATCTTGTCAGTTTATTATATTAAATTGTCCTTTTCTGATTTTAAGCTAATTTTTATGTTTTATCAGATGCTATTAAATTTAGTTAAAGAATTAGAACATTAATTCGTTTTAATATTACATTACACACTGTTTAATATTACATTACACACTGTTTAATATTACATTACACACTGTTTAATATTACATTACACACTGTTTAATATTACATTACACACTGTTTAATATTACATTACACACTGTTTACTAAAATATTTAATTTGTTTGAAGACGTTTTTATCGCTGGCAAACATACAGCTATATATAAATGTGACCTGTGCAGGGAAGAAACTCCGAAGTTTAATGTTACAAGCCATCGAGTGCTACTGTACTGCAAAACAAGTATTAGTTATCTTTTACACTACAGATTTTGACAAATACGTTTTTTTTTTTTTGCTGTTTATAAGTCCTTTTTCTAAATTTCGGGTTGTTTCAGTTTTGCTTTACGTATTCCTTTAAATAGAAAAAAAATTCATTCCCTTTTATATTTTCGTAATCAATTTAAGTTATGTCTGTCTTATTTTGTTTCAACACATATTTTAGTTCTTCTATTCTTGTCGGTTTGGTGATTGTAGAACACAATCCACAAATTCGAGATGTATTATTTTACAGCTTCTGTCATCTTTCGCTCTAGTTCGATTGCTATTTGCTCATTACTTCATCATCTTGAAGACAAAAAACAACAGTCATACAAACTAACAAGAAATATTAAAATACGTTTTGTCACGTATAACAATCTAAGTCTAATTACTAATTAGCTGCTAAAGTTGCGTTTCAATTAGACGTTAATTAGCAACTGGTTTGTATGTATAGCTCTGCTCATCTGCTACCATCTTCAGGGAAGTCTTAAGAAAGAATAGAAATACAGATGGATGGTTTTAAAATGAATAAAAATTCAAGTTTTTTCTAAATTATACGTAAGTTGTAACGACTTTTCTCTTATTTATTTTTCAGCCTGGCATGGCCAGGTGGTTAAGCACTCGACTCGTAATCTGAAGGTCCCGGGTTTGAATCCCCGTCACACCAAACCACTATTCATTGGTAAAAGAGTATCCCAAGAGTTGATGGTGGGTGGTGATGACTAGCTGCCTTTCCTTTAGTCTTACACTGTTAAATAAGGGACAGCTAGCGCAGATAACCCTCGTATAGCTTTGCGCGAAATTCCAAACAAACAGACAAATAAATATGTTTTTTTAAAATTTAATGTGTATTAAATAATAGAATAGATGGGTAAATAAAATAACATATATTACATTTTACACATATACAAACACACACGAAGATCGAATCGAATAGGGACTAACTGTGCACACTACTGCATAGCAAATAGCTCGATGTGGCTTTGCTACATGAAAACACGAACGCACACACTACTATAATAAATGTTGTTTTTCAGATTATTCATTGCTATATGTACTTTTAGTGGTTAAGGTTTTGCACATGGTAGCTTAATAACGAATTTTAGTTTGTGCAAGTCCAAAGTGATTTAAAGCATAAGAGTAGCTAGTCTGAAATGTTTCCTATACAATTATAGAAGGTTATGCGTGTAGTTAAATAATAACAATTTCATTCAGGCTTATATATTTAATAAACGTTTGTTGTTGTTTTTAATAAGATCGTCTTCGCTGCTTTTAGATTCTTTGATAATTGGTTACGAAGGCGGTCCAGGTGAACATAAAATGTAACCTTAATGCTACATTCACGACAATACAGAAATACAGCCTTTCAATGTCTATTTTATATTATATTATACTATATTATGTCTTACAACTTTTGAAGGAAACTTTCGGAAATTACTACCTGTTGTTTTTCACTTATGCTCATGTTGCGAAAACTTTCATAAAATAAAAGCTTGTCATGTACTGATAATTCACTAATGTTTATGTAACTTTTTTTTTTCGTAGGTAAAAAATAACCTTCGTCAACGAAACATGCAAGTGTTCTTTCACACAAACTTACTTTTAAAACCAGTCAACAAACCTTGTTAACTACAATACTTTATTTCTAAAAAAGTCTTCACATGTGTGCTTTATTCATTAGCAAAAGTTCCTCCGCTGGTATAGCGGTAAGTCTACGGTTTTACAACACTAAAATCAGGGGTTTGATTCCCCTCGGTTGATTCAGCAGATAGATCGATGTGGCTTTGCAATAAGAAAACACACTCATTAGCAAAATCTTCTGATAGCAAAGTGGCTTTCAATTTTAAGTATATTTTAACATTTCATTAACCCTTAAGCATGTTTACTTTGAATAAGAGATGGACATGACATTAAAATATCTTAACTCTCTAGAAGGAGGCTTGAAACACTTTTCTTCTTAATAGGCCCGCCATAGCCAGGTGGTTAAGGCACTCGACTCGTAATGTGAGGGTCGCGGATTCGAATCTCTGTCACACCAAATATGCTCGTCTTTTGAGCCGTGTGGGCGTTATAATGTGACGATCAATCCCACTATTCGTTGGTAATTAGGGACAGCTAGCGCTGATAGCCCTTGTGGAGCTTTGCGCGAAATTCAAAAACAAACAAACAAAGTATCGTTGGATCTTTTAGAATGCCGGTGTTACTTGAGTTGTTAGACGCTGGAAATGTGTTAAAAATAAATACTGTAAAAAATGCTACTGAAACCATTTTTGCACTACAGTTGTGTACATGAACTAGTAGTTAAACACAACTAGAACTTTTCGTCTTTTATACAATTGCTGCAAATATAATGGAGAAAAGTTTGTGGTTATCAGTGGCCAGAGAGTTGATTTGACACCAATATATTATTTTGATCTGCTTTTTTCCTCTTACCTATCTGATGACAGTAAGGTGTAAAAAATAGCCCGAGAGGAATGGCAGATTGCGGTATCTTTGCAGCAGTACGGAATATTAACTGGAATAGAAATTCCACCTTTATAAAAAGCACGAACTCTAATATTAGAAAATAAGTAAAAACTTTTAGTTTGTATTCATAAACGGCAATTGCTTTTCTAAGTTTCAATTTGGGGCCTCTTCTCGGTCATGTATAAGTTCAAAACAAGCTAGTAGTTTTTCGATCTCAAAGAAATGTGGACAGAAATTTAAGTATAAAGCCCTAAATATCTCTTAAATTTGTTATTTTGTTTGTGCAGAGTTTGTGTGAACTGTCTACGTTTGCTGATAACATGCATTTCTAAAATGCCTATGGTTTATTTGACCTCCCATTTGGATCGCTCAGGCAATTGGAGTTTTTTAAAGCCTTAATATAGGCGTTGCTCATAGGCAGAAAAGTGAATGCTTTTGATGTTCGATTCACCGAGAAAACTCATAGGCCAATCAAGAAATTTATAGCAATGAACCATTTCATAACCGAGAATACATTTACGCTCACCATGAGCTTTTATACATTTCTTTTTTTCAGAAGAATGTGATAGATGTTAGTCATTTTGCTCTACACAGACTGCATGGAGTCGGGAAGTATTCGAATACCATACGTATGATGAATTTAACACATGATAGAATTTTGAATTACATCACTGTAATTTTGTAACACGAACCATACTGCTGCTTCGTTGTTCGAAATTATTTGGATCTGTTATAGTTGAGTCTGTGGAATTGCTGGATCAATGGATTTGAGCCGAAAGCTTCCAAAATATTTACAGAAAGGGAATTTGGTATCTTTTTTTTAAGACTTTTACACCAAATTTATTACCCATTGACATTGGTTTAACAATGATTATGATTTGTGAGAAAAAATAAATGTCTCATTAACTCATAGAGTAATAAAACTTATTTACCCAATACGTATATCTCTTTCGAATACTGTTTGTTTCTGAATTTCGCGCAAAGCTACACGAGGGCTGTCTGCGCTAGCCATCCCTAATTTAGCAGTGTAAGACTAGAGGGAAGGCAGCCTTCAAGTACTTTCGAGACTTCTTCCCTAAGCTGACTGAGGCAAAGATCAAAGCTGGTGTCTTTATTGGACCACAAATAATAAAGATCCTGGAGTGCACAGAATTCTCCAAGAAGCTCAGTAGGTAAATAAAGCTTGGGGCAGCTGTGCTGCAGTGGTAAGGGGCTTCTTGGGCAATCACAAGGCCGAAAACTATGTGGAACTGGTTGAAGCTCTGGTGAAGAGATACGACAAAATGGGCTGCAGGATGTTCCTGAAAGTCCATACCCTTGACGCTCATCTTGATAAATTCAAGGAGAATATGGGAGCATACTCAGAGGAGCAAGGCGAGCGCTTCCACCAAGATATACCTGACTTTCAACGCCGTTACCAAGGTTTGTATAACAAAAACACGATGGAAGACTATATTTGGGGGCTTTTGAGGTGCAGCTGGTGAGAGAAACCCATACTACCCCAACCAAAGAGACCTCAATGACTTGATCAAAGATCTTGGTCTAACAAAGTCAAATGCCGAGACTGTGTTTGGGGGCTGATACGTAAAAGTGATTTACATTACAGTCATAAATCTCGAAAAACTATTTAATTCTAAACATTTTGCATAACTTTAGTATAAATACATGTAAATCTTGATTTACACGTTGTTTTATTCAGACCTTATGTAAAAGAAAATGTGTAAATTTGTCCGTTTTTACATTATCCATGTCACAAAAGCAAAGTTTAAAGGGAATAATGGCCATTTTCTGTACTTTATAAAATAAGCAATTAAGAAATAACACATACAATCCAGGAACAAAATTTGTGTTACATAGTGTTATTAGTGTGTTAGCCTTGAATTGCAAGGCCTAAGGGTCGAAGTATGATATGGTGCTTAACACATCCCATTCTTTCAGTTGTTTGGTTGCTATAGCTGTGTGAGTCAACTTCTATAGAAGACAAGCGAGTGTTGATAACTGGTTAACCTTTTTCTCTATAATAAAAATCTCTAAACTACTAATGTCTATATCTCAGTATGGGGTCTCTCACCTGGCCTTTTAATCAATATGTTGTATAAGATGAAATTCAGGTTTAAGTTGACAAATATATATGTTCTAGTATTTACTTACATATCCCTTGTGCATAAGAAACTGTTCAAATGAAATGTTTGTGTTAACAGAATTAATGGTTTGCTGCTTTTTTCTTATATGTGTTTTTTTAGAAAAGTCTAAGAATTGGTATATGGAAAATCTGTGTTAACCGGTTTTGACTGAGAAGACATGATCTGAAAGGATTGTTTGCATTCTTTGAGAATTTTCCTATCAGTGCATAATCGTCCCAGATTTTAAAATGGAAGGCAGATAGTCAAAAGAATTTACCGCCAAATCTTGGACTACTATTATTTGACAGAACTTTCATGCTTTAAATTTGAGCAGAACGATCCGGAACGTTACTCCACGTTTGGAGAATTCTGTCAATTAATTTTCCTTGTTTTTTGTTTTTTGATTGTGAAAGTTAATCGCTATGTTTAGTAAAGAACTGTCGTAAAGACAGCAGGTATTTCTTATTGGTTGTCCTGCCTATAATTAGTTCTCAAGTACAGCGGTAAGTCTACGGAGTTAAAACTCTAAAATCAGTGGTTCGATTCCCCTCGGTGGACTCAGCAAATAACCCGATGTGGCTTTGCTATAATAACACACGCATTCCCTCTTTATGACGAGTACAAAAACAGGTACAAAACTAAAGTCCATACAATGTAAAAACTACATGGACGAACACAACACCAACAGAATTTATAAAATACAATGCAACAACTGCCACAACTTCTATATTGAAGAAACAAGCAGAAAAATGGAAACTAGATTTAAAAAAAACACTCACACGTTTCTAAACACTGCAAATCGAATAAACACAACATAACCATGGAAAACACCCAGATACTAATTAAGAAAACAAATATAAATAAACACAAAATCAAAGAAGTCGTACAAAAACAACAACTGAGACCAAAATTAAACCAATATAAATAAACACCTTTATACCTATACTAATCAATAACCTAATACCCAACTGCAACGCCACCTACAATCCCGTACCAGTTTATACTCTCGTTCCTAAGACATATGTCCGGCAACGGTCACTTGCAACCTATATCTTTCTTAACCTGAAGATGGCCTAGGAAGGTTGAAATGTTGTTCTCTCCTTATCAATAAAAGTGTTAATACCCATACTTGCCGTTCTGAGAAACACACACTCCATGTGATTAATAAGTTTTAATTAGGAATTACTACACCTGAACTTAAGCGGTTTTTGACCTGACTGTTTAGTCAGTGAGTTGTAAAGTCTAAATTTACTAAAAACAAAATCATACTAGAATATCAGAAATATTTTTAATTAAACTTTAAAAACCATTTTTACAAAAATGAAAGGTGAAAAACCAAGACAATGTATCTTCAAAATTTTGGAATGATATGTAAACCAAAATTCGTCTTATTCGTAACATGGCTCGGATATGAACTTGTTGCAGCTTTCTTTTAGATGGTTTTGGTTCCCCTGATGGTTTACATTTCATTGTCTTTGCATGCTACTCAGTTCAAATGTCATTCTTGTTCTTGGATATTCTAAATCCCCGATCTGTACACATGTTTATATCCCAAATTTATGAATATTTTGAGTCTAAAATGATTGTCATATACCATTTTTAAAGCGATCATTTTTCGATAGCATTACTGTAATTGCGTAATACCAAATGATGTCAAATGTAAATCATATACATACTGTTCGACTGAAACTTTATATCTGCTGTGGTTGTCACGTGATTTGCTGCTTTTAAATTCATTATTGTTTCGATATAAAACAGTCACCCCTTTGTATAATTTTCATTTTTTCATACTCCGTTAACAAGTATTAAATATAATAACAGGCAAAAAAACAACAACAATTTTTAACGATTAGTAAAAGTTTTATTATGTTTATAAACCGTTGTTGGCGAATCTGTTATTGTATTAGCATAATGTACGATCTTTCTCAAATAAGTGTTAAACATGTTTACAGTTTTGTTTACTAAGCATTTTCGGACAAACCTACACAAAGGTTCCATACAAATAAAGTACTGTTCCTAATTTTAAACTGAGAGATTAGAGCTATTTTCTATAATTATTAAACTACTCTTGTCTATCAAGGCCAGGAGTGGCCAAGCCATCAGTGTGCTAGGACTATAATTCCGAGGATTACAATTCAGTTCTGGTTGCCACATATTCCACACTTTCTTGCTGTTAATGTTCTTCAAAAGTGACATGAAACCTACGATGTGGTTATAAAAGAGTAGCCCAAGAGGTATCGGTGAGAGGTCTTAAAGATAAGAATTTAACATTTCGTGTCAGGAATTAAAGTTACTACACACGACAATGGCAAGCTTGTGTTATTTTTTCAATTCGTTGACACATTCAATATTAGAAGTATAATAAATATATTTAATTCTTATAAAGACAAGTAGGAATAAATTATACGTAACCTAAATAGTTATAATAATATAGAATGTTTTAATTGTTTTTTAATTTTGCTCAAAGCTGCACAAGGGTTAACTGCGCTAGCCGACCATAATTTAGCAGTGTAAGACTAGAGGGAAGGCAGCTAGTCATCACCACCCACCGCCAACTCTTGGGCTACTCTTTTACCAACGAAAAGTGGGATTGACCGTCACATTATAACGCCCCCACGGCTGAAAAGGCAAGCATATTTGGTGCGACCGTGATTCGAACCCGCCATCCCTCGGCTTACAAGTCGAACGTCTTAACCTACCTGGCCATGCCGGGCCGCGAATTTTTGAATACTAGAAACATATTGAAAGTAAAAAGTCAAAGCAACAAAAACTGAGTTACTTAGAATTAAAAAAATGTCATCCATATATTGGCAAATCATTTTAAGAAGTTTAGTCAGAGTCAAAGTAGAGATAATTTTCTTTTTAAATTTTAAATAATTGTGTTTTTATAGCTTTGACTTTATTGTTTCAATATGTTTGTAGTATTAAAACTTTCAATATTACAATAGAAAGCTAAATTACTTCATATTGACCCCTACTCGTCTTTATAAAAAATGCTAAATCGTTCCTTTTGTGCTATCTATGTGTGGAAAGCGCGAATATTCGATTCGACAATTCAGTTTTGTTACTCATCAGGATCTCTACCAACTTACCCGCAAATCTAATTATATGTCAAAGTAGCGCATCGACAATTTCATATACATGTGTGTGTGCGTGTACACTAATATATATATATATATATGTGTGTGTGTGTGTGTGTGTGTGTGCGTGTACACTATATATATATATATATGTGTGTGTGTGTGTGTGTGTGTGTGCGTGCGTGTACACTCATATCTTTTTGGTATAAGAAAGGAGTCATTGGGACCCCAGACGAAAGTGTCCTGAAGAGTGGTAATAACGTTCGTCATTTTCTCTGTACGCTTTTCTAGAAAAGTCATTGAAATTTGTAATCACTCCATGAACACATATATGGCGATTTAGACGGTTTTATAAGTACAATAAACTATAGTTATGCTCTGTCAATACTGTAAAATAGTCATTGTTAATATTCAGACATTTCACAAATGGTTGAAACGGACAATTTTAATAGCTGCCATTTTGCTTTGTCACGATCCTTACTATTAAGTACAACCTACTTAATGATAAATCTTAAATTACAGCTAAGCAAGTTATCAAAAACATTTGTTATTTTAATGCAATATACATATATATATGTGTGTGCATGTATTTACAAATAAATAATGTGTTTTCTGGATCTCCCTAGCATAACTTTGTGGTAGAAGTAGCCACCATGTTGGCTATTTCTTAAGTCAAAAGGGTAAATTTGAATCAGAAGTATAGGAGAAATGTCACACTAAAAGTTTCATTATTGTGACACACTCACAGATGAAATATTTATATTTATTCAACGTGTCAACCAGACTGCAGGGTACCAATGGTGTTAGATTGTACCATTCAATTAAATTACACGTGCAGAATTATTCTGAACCAAGACACAAATAATCTAAGTTTTTGCTATAAATCGATATTCCAGAACTCCTTAGATTGTCTCTTTCTTGTATATTTAGATTACAAATGTTTATGGGTAAACACGTAAAAATTGGCAGCCGATTAGAAATGGTTACTTATCATCTGTATTCGATTTTAACGATGGCCGACATAATTGTATAATAAATACCAGTATAATGTTCTATAATTACAATTGAGTTATGAGTATATTAACTCTTAAATACTGTCAAGGTTTTAAAATAATGACAGTTATAATTTTTATTTATATATATTTATATAAACTTCTAACTACAGTAATTTACTGACAATAGTTAAAGTTTATTTGGCTATAAAATGTTGTTGTTTTTTGACAAATGAGACATCCATTTCCTAGAGATGCCAGATTACAAACCCATTTTGTTAAATGTTTCGTTCCGATCTACGTCAAGTCTAAGGTATCGATTTCATTACATTTTTTTTTTTAAATAACAAATACTATATCTAGGTTGCACAAAATTACGCAAATAAATTATAAAAGTATACAGTAATGAAGTATAATGCTGAAGACTAGAAGTTACAGTATTATTACACTAACTACATCTAAACGAGTAACATGTAAGTTCCACACTTTTGAAACTTTAGAAAACTCCATCCCTCTATTGGTCTAAACTTACAACAATCGCTGCAGTTATCATAGTACAAATAATCTATGGTGTAGTTTTGTGCTGAACTATAGAAGAACAAACAAGCTATTAAAAATGATCAAATATGCCTGCTTTTTAAGTTTATTTTGAAATCTAATCTATGTATGTTTTAAACCATTCTTGAGATTTGTAGTATACATTTCTTAAATAATTTGTAAAATATAAAACTATAAATATAAATGTTAAGCTGTAACACCGGCTGTTAAATATGAGTATATTGACCGGTTTCTTTGAACACTTGCTACTTTAAACTGAATTCCACTATTTTCAAGTAGATTATAAATGTTTCACCATTGACTTCAAACAGGCAACAATATTCACACAGATAAAGACTGTAAACTATTCAATATACACTATCAGAACTTAGACCCAACCAATACCTTGCCTGTACATATCTGATAATCAGATAAAGCAGTTTCAGCTAGGTCGTTACATATTGAAGCATAGAAATTAATTTAAAAAATTAGAAATATAATGGTGTAGCTACAACAAGATAAAACTGGTGGTCAACCACACACAAACCCTATTATGTATACAAACCATGCATCTAACGATCACTCACGTGTATTGATAAGCAAGTTAAGGTTTATTCAACTTGTGTTATAAGTTGTCTTATCACAAACTTTGTCTCAGTTGCCGCTGTAAAGCGAATTACATAATTTATATTGCTACAAAGTTTTGATGACAATACTGGTCCCGTATCATATCAAACTGGTTAACCCTTGAAGAACAAAGTGCTATACATGGTCACCTGCCTTCTGTCCCATCGAGCTTCTGCGAAATATTTTTAGGAGATTGGTCGTTCTTACTTACATGACGCCAGCTAATAAAGGTATCCTGAAAATAGCTCTTTCAGTGGATCGAAGGTAAGACGGAACATTGATTTCAAACATGCAACATCGAAAATAGACTGTTCTTGCCGTTCGTGATTACCATATGCTATAATGAAGCAAAATCCCATGAATTTTGAAAATACACAGCCATCTCTACCAAATGTTCAGTTAACTGTTAGCTGTACGACTATTGCTTTGCATGTCAAACCTAATTTCGTATAAATGAACTTGTTTGTTTCTTTTCGAATTTCGTGCGAAGCTACACGAGGGCTATCTGCGCTACTCATCCCTAATTTAACAGTGTAAGACTAGAGGGAAGGCAGCTAGTCATCACCACCCACCGCTAACTCTTGGGCTACTCTTTGACCAACGAATAGTAGGACTGACCGCACATCATAACGTCCCCACGGCTGAAATGGCGAGCATGTTTGCTGCGACCGTATAAATGAACTAAGGGCGAGTAACACTTTCTTATAATAGTGGTTTATGTTTTGTCATAGTTAAATTACCATTAATTATTCGTTTTGCAACAGTGATCATACTACGACTACTTGAAGGCCAAAAGTTCATTTGCACGAAATTCTTTTATCTATAAAAACAAAAATATAAGCCTAGAAAAAGAAGTAAAAACCAATCAAAAATTAAGATTTCATGTATATGTCGGATAAACAAAAACTCTGCAAAATCATTTTAAAATTTATTTCTTCAGCTGCTGCGTGACAAGAACTATTAAACATATACACGGTGGAAAAGTTTAAGCTGTTGATATTGTTTTGTTTGTTAAAAGCTGAACAATAAGTTATCTGCCTCCTGTTCATCAAAAGAAGCTGAACTACGGATTTTTGAGTTATAAGTCGGAAACTTTACTGCTGACCTATCAGGGGGTGAAACGTAAATGTTTCAGATGGTATATCTGACATGTGATCAACACTTGTTAACATCAGATATGATAGAACTGTATTAGGTAAGCAGCACATACTCTTATTTTGCGGTATTATTTACAATATCAGAACTCAATAAGGTGTGTAGGATACTCTAGTTAACTTAGTTTTAATGGTAATTATTTTTATGTACTGTTATTGTGGTAGTTTTTGTTGCTACTCACGTCGTTAATGTAAATTATCAAGGACTAACTCATAATTAATTTCTAAAATCACTCTGGATTTCGTACACAAAGTATTTGAAAAATGTATTATCGCATTAAAAAAAAAACTATTTTGAAAAACAAAACACATTTCATTTCCAGTATAAACCGAGAATCTTAATTAATACACTTATTTTGTTTCAAAACCCAAACAATGGTATGGAAATCCGTGATGACGAGAAAACCCACTTATAGATAAAATTATATATGTAAAAACGGCAGGTATGGATAGAGAAAGCACTAGGTAGAGGAGCGAACAACGTTTCGACCTTCTTCGGTCATGAAAATTTCGTTAAAACTATAACTTGACAATATATTTCAGATTTTAGGATTGTTTAAAAGTTTATATTCTTTAGATAACAAAGAAATGACGTGATTTTTTTCCTAAATATCCAAGTCGAAATTCGTTTCGAGAAAACTACAAATATGTTAGAATGATGGTTTGAATAGAAACGTTGCACAATTGTATTAACACTAATAAGCTCCAGGCAAAGTTTGTTTTTGAATTTCGCGCAAAGCTACACGGGGGCTATCTGCGTTAGCCGTCCCTAATTTTGCGCTGTATGACTATATGGAAGGCAGCTAGTCATCACCACCCACCGCCAACTCTTGGGCTACTCTTTTACCAACGAATAGTGGGATTGACCGTCACTTTATGACGCCCCCACAGCTGAAAGGGGCGAGCATGTTTGGTGCGACGGGCATTCGAACCTGCTACCCTGAGCAAATATTTTGATTTTTTAGCAAACAGTTTCATCTTTATGGTCTTATTTCATGATATTTATCGTTTCAAAATTAATATATAGACCTCCATAAAAAATACCATAGCGGGTCACATTTGCATACGAAATTATGCTTGTGCATACCCAGGTATTTCGTATGTTTCAATTAAGACGTCTTTAAAAACACATACAAATGACATGGAATTCTAAACGATAAGGGAGTATATAGTGTACATCAATCATGACGTATTTCTAGCTATACACATTTGTGTGTATATATATATCAACTTGTCTCGAATTATTTATAAAAGTATTTCATAAGCTGAGGCACATATTTCTGAAACTTAGATTCCTTAGAAAAGTAATTACAAATTATTTTAATTTTTGGTCAAACACGACAGAATAAAGTAGTCAGGTTTATAGTATTTAAATATTCTAAGACAGTAACGAATTACATGAATTATCAGGCAAATCTAGAATGTAAACCATTAACTCTACAAAACAGCAGAAGAAAAGAAAAAAGACAGAATAAGTTCGGCATCAAATTGAAACGTTTGTCTAAAGTTACTTTCATTCTGATCTTGTAATTTAGAAGCAATTTTATTTATTCACTATTTCTGCCAGGAACTTTTAAAGAGTAACTTTAGATGAATATGTTAGCAAGAAATGTTGTGTCAATTTTGATAAAAAATATCTTTTTTATTGGTTTATTTTAAAAAACTAAAGTCGCTCTTTTTAAAATTTTGAATCGACTAAGAACTTGCTATTTTAAAAATTCTTTTCATAAACAACGTGTTTAAGTAACACATGGTTATTTCTTTAAACAACACACAACATAATTACAAAAATAAGCTCTTAAGTTTCAACTGAATTTAAGCCTATCATATCAATATTTTTACAGTTCTTCGTAAACATGATTGCATATTTTTGCTATTGACGCTACTGTCTACATGCATGGGGTGATTATTGGTAAGTGTTCGAGTTGTAACAGAGAAGGTAGCGTGTTATAGAACAAACATGTACCAGTTATTATTCTGATTTGTAAAAGTTATTTTGAGCATTTTTTGTAAAAACACGCATAAACATCATTTCTTCTATTAAAGTCTGCGAAACTGATCAAAGCTTTGTTCAGACAGTTTCTCTGTAGTTGATGTATAGTTAAGCCTCGTTACGTGCAAGAAGTAATGGGCCGTCAAATTGTTCGACTGTCCAGAAATGGCATGAAGCAAATGACCCTTGCCAGAACAGTAGGGCACCCCACAAGTTCTGCATCTAGAATTCCGAAACGTAATCGGACTACAGGAAACATTATTTAAAGAAAGTTTACTGGTAGACATCGAAAATTACTTTCCAAGATAAATGTGTTTTGATCTGCATAATATATCAATGTCGGAAGTCTTGTAACACCTAATGACAAGAATGTCATAAACACATACATTCGTTTCAGAGTATCCAGAAAAAACAGTGGATAGAAGACTGACCAAAAAAGATTATTTTGCAAGAAGGATTACTGCAAACTGATATTAGCCACGTTTCTCTGATGATACAATGTTATATGAGCAGGACAGCATACCAGCTTACAGTTAGGACAATGGCAACATGTTATCTCTCCAGATGAATCTTGTTTTCAGTTTATTAATGATGATGGCAGGATTCATGTTCATCATTTTCCTAGATAACAGATGAGGGAATACTTTCTTTCCCTTGGGAACATACAGGAGATGTTGCAATACATGTTTGGGCAGCTATTCATCATGGTTTTAAAACTACTCTTCATATCTCCAAGTAAACGTCAATGGCGCCACCTATAAGCATCAGATGGAGACGATATTTCGCCTTATGTAAGGGCAAGATTTGGCAACAACTTTGTGCTACAGGATGACTATACCACTGCCCACAGTGCACGTATTTTATAGGATTATCTCGACTAGAAGGACGTTGCAAGTCTGTCATGACCAGCTGTAAATCCCATTGAAAAACTATTGAATAGAACTGAGCCAGAATATTGTTAACCGCGACTCTAAACCAGCTATTGTAGTTGAGTTGTAGCGTTGTCTTTTGACAGGCTAGGATAAAATCGCAGTGGATTACATCAATAACCTATTGGACAGCATGACTCGTCGCGTTACGGAGGCTACTAGAGTACGAAGAGGGCCAACCAAATAGTGAATGTTTAATACGAACTAATATAAGATCAGCCACTATTTATAATAACTTGATGTTATACTTTGTCATAATATAGGTATTTTAGTAAGGTTTTGTTATGATAGGTGAAATGCTGAATTACACATCTTTCTACAGGTGTTTGATAAAATTGCTTCCTGTTCCTGTTCATGACGTCCATAGAAGTCGTCTCATAATATAAATTGCATATGTAAATATTAACTATAACATACGTTTCTCAGTTCAACAGCACTAAATGTATTTATGTTTATTGTTCATTACAAAATATGCAAATATTTTGGCCAAGGCTGTATAACACGTTAATCTGAAAAGAATGGATTTTCGATTTAAAGCTACGAGTACGTTTTTGCTGTTATTATGTATTTGTTTAATTTTTTTTGTAAACGAGGTTGTTAAATATTTTATTTAAAGAGGCGGACGTAAGGAAGGCTCAGTAAAGAGTTATTTGTTTAATCTTTGTAATTCATGACAGATTACATGTAACAATTATGTTTTTTTAATTTATAACTATCCATAGGGTTACGCCTTCCACTTTAATTATATTTGTGGTAGTAAAATTATCTTTCTACCGACAAGAATAAACACAATCATGCATTAAATAAAATGTTTATAGTTTTAATTTACGTTATAAATGTTAACAATTTTCATACAGTTCAGGCTAATTAAGAAGGTACGTTATCATTAAAATACACTAAAGGCAAAAACAATACATTTTTTTCACATTACCATTTAACTAACAGGTTTACAATAAGAAGATATATCAACAACGTTACGTACAAGTGTTTGTTCAGCTAAATTGTGTGATTTAACGCATTATTATTCTTTGCTTCGTGTACAGTATTTTTCTTTCCATACTAATTTCTGCTATTAATCATTTTTTCATAATAGTATCGAAATGATTTACTGGATTTGATTTGTTTCAAATAAATTTCTTGGAAAGCGTCGTGAAAAAATTAAAAACAATCATTATATAAATTGTTTTTTTTTCACTCTTGACCTAAAATATACTTATTGAGAATGAATTCAGTCAACAGTTTTCTAATTGAACAGGATTTTCAATCAGTTAATTTCGATTTTATAAAGATCCTGCTCTTTTGTCTCTTTCCTGCCCACATTACACTAAAATCTCTTTAAACACCTTTCAAAACTTGCTTAATTCAACATGACGAAAAGCAAACAGAAACAACCATAAATATATAGCTCACTGTCAATTATACCATTTATTGTATTAATTATTAATTATCCCAGAATGTGCATAAGATGGTTATAGGACTTTATAAAATAATAATATTCTACGTCATATTTATGGCCTGGCATGGCCAAGCGCGTCGCGCCAAACATGCTCGCCCTCCCAGCCGTGGGGGCGTTATAATGTATAGGTCAATCCCACTATTCGTTGGTAAAAGAGTAGCCCAAGAGTTGGCGGTGGGTGGTGATGACTAGCTGCCTTCCCTCCAGTCTTACACTGCTAAATTAGGGACGGCTCGGTGCAGTGGGCTAACAACCTACTCACTTATATACTTGTTGAAGAATCCTCAAGCGATTGCGGCCCTATGTTCCTATATGGAATCTAATGGTGATAACTAACGTCATATTTGGTCTGCGTCATCCCTCGTAAAATCATTTTAGCATCGTTTCAGGTTCAAGATAGACACTTGTTTACTTTTATCATAAAGAAATATATGTTAAACTCTATAATTCTGTCACGCAAACACATTCCCAGAAATAAAGATTTTAAAACATAATCGGAAAGTCCAGAAAATATAGACACATATAATCTTACATATTTGTTCAATAGAGACGTAAATCAGGGAATTGAAAACAAGAACTTTGAACTAATATTTCGAATTTCTTTTTTTGTTTTTGTTGTATCACTTTGTGCGGTCATCCGTTGATACAGCGGTAAGTCTATGGATTTACAACGCCAAAATCGACGGTTCGATTCCCTTCGGTAGATTGATGTGGCTTTACCAAAAGAAAACACCCACAGTTCCTGTGAATGTCTATGGACTCATTAACTAGGTATTATATTGGACGTGTTAAATTTATTCTACATAATAAATAAATATATACATATATTTCGTAATTTAAAACATGAAAATTAGCTTTCATTTCGTCTTTTGTGCCATAGTATTTCATGTGCAAGTTTTAGTTTCAAAGAAATAAAGACGGGCTACACTAAAATGATTGGTGGATTTAAAATTTTCTTTGAGGTTCGCATCGTTAAAAAAAAATCTCCAGCGATAGTCTACGCTTCTTGATATAGCTGTCTAAAACGTAATTAAAAAAACACACGTATTGTTACGTCATAAACATACATATCTGGTAGAATTATAAACATCTGTTGAGCTTATGAATACACACGTATGGTGAGATTATGAACACACACATCTGGTGATTATAGTAAGTTTGTCTTCCATAAAGTTTTTTTTCTACTTCTTAAAGTCACGTGTATTCCTGTTTGGTGGATTTAGGGTTAAATCACACAATTTGCGTTTTGTCCATCGTTGTAAATCGAATCCAGTAATTTAATGCTGTAAGTACATAAACATGCTGTTGCCCCGACGTATGA
This sequence comes from Tachypleus tridentatus, assembly GCF_004210375.1. NCBI lineage: Eukaryota > Metazoa > Arthropoda > Merostomata > Xiphosura > Limulidae > Tachypleus > Tachypleus tridentatus. Next base: position 40,070,196 of record NC_134836.1, read on the forward strand.
CTTTATAATAACATAATGTTTCATTGCTAAACTTGTACCACTAATGTCAATCAACACCTATCTATTGTTTTACGACTACGAATCATAAACTCAGTTTCATTTAAAAATAAACAGAGTTTGAATGCAAATTTTAGGGATAACATTTTAGTTTGTAACTTAACATATTTGATTTGGGAAAGCCTAATTATTTACCATAACTTTCAAAAACACCGTACTTCGAAAATAGAATTGTTCCATTATAAGTGAGCACGTTTTATTGTACTGTTTTGTATATAAAAGACACATTAAAATGTACAAATCTTTAAAAATTATCCAATCAAAGAATATGGTTACATTGCGAAGGAAATTTTACGTTATTTATTGTTATTTAGTTGTTTCAGTTAGAGCACACGAAACACAATAGAAGAAAACTTTACACAGTTCTCAGTTTAGTTGACAGAACTAGAACCACGAATATGACTGTTCAACCAAAACAAAGTGATCGTCAAATAAATTCAAAGAAATAAAAACAGTTTTACAATCTCGATGCTGTTTCGAATGACATAAAGACGAATATATTATATATAATAAGGTGAAACTGTTTTATCCCATCTAATATTATAACTGGCACGCGAGATTATAGAGAAGTACGGTGTATACTCTCACACACAGAGACAACTGGAAAATGTATTCATTCATCCATAATAAAGTGAAACTGTGCACCTTTTCAGTGGTGTATCTTGGCATAAAGATATCGTTACCAACAAGACAGAGGAGGGAAATTCTACAATTCGACGAAGAGCCATCTGGATTGAAAGTGAAAGAAAGTTATTTCAGTATCCACAAGGAACCATTTAACAATTATATAATATTAATCGATCAAACGTTCAGGCGAAGCAGATCTGACACTCTTCAAGCCTTAAACAAACACTAAGTAAATTAGTAACAATTGAACATATCAGCAGTGTAATATAAGTCATACATGTATAAGTCCTTGAAATTATCAGGTCATCCCTTAAGTGATCTTCGATTTTAGGTTCAGAAACGCTTTTAATGTTATTTAATCAATAATGTATACTACGTTATTATTAATTACTTTCTGCCAATGATTCACAAGCTTCTGAATGCCACTTCTATACAATTCTTGGGGTTTAGAGGAAAATAATGTAGAGACGGTAGTTTTGATATCTTCATGTGTTCCAAGCTCTTTTCCACCAAGATAATTTTGCAAACTTTGGAATAGATGATAATCAGATGAAGCAAGGTCTGAAGAAGAAGGAGGATGTGGAAGTTTTTCCCAGTCTAGCTCTTCAATCTTTGCAGACGTGATCCTTGCTGTATGAGGCCGTGCATTATCCTGATGTAACAAAACACCTTTACGATTGATCAAAGCAGGCCTCTTTTCTTTCAGTGCAACATTCAAGCGATCTAAATGTTGACAATAGAAATCTGATGTATTTGTTACATTGAGTGGTAGCAACTCAAAGTGGCTCACATCAATAATATCCCACCATCCGCTTACCAAGACTTTCCTAGAATGGACGTCCATTTTGCGCTGTGCTTTAGCCAAGTTACCTGCTTACCTGCACTGAACCATTGTCTGCGGCTCTTAACATTTCTGTAATATATGCATTTTTCATCTCCAATCACTAACCTGTCCAAAAAAAATGAGTTACGTTCACGAGAGTGCAGATAAGTGCAAATGTCCACTCTTGCTCAAAGGTTGGATTGTGTCTAATTATGGGGGACCCATTTTCCTTGTTCTGACAGCTTTCTAAGCTGTTGCAGATGACGGTGAACTGTTGAATGGGTTGAATTAAAATTCTGTGCTAGTTCTTCAACTCTTACAGCACAATTTTCATCAAGTGCAGCCAGTAGCAAGCCATCATTAAACTCAACAGGACGACCTGAACGTGGTGCATCACTTGTTGTTGTTGTTTTTTTTTTTTGGAATTTCGCACAAAGCTACTCAAGGGCTATCTGTGCTAGCCGTCCCTAATTTAGTAGTGTAAGACTAAAGGGAAAACAGCTAGTTATCACCACCCACCGCCAACTCTTGGGCTACACTTTTACCAACGAATAGTGGGATTGACCGTCACATTATAACACCCCACGACTGAAAAGGTGAGCATGTTTGGCGCGACGGGGATGCGAAACCGCGACCCTAAGATTACGAGTCGCACGCCTTAACACGCTTGGCCATGCCGGCCATCACATAAGCTGTAGTCATGTGACCTGAACCTTTCAAACCATCTTCGACATTTTCTTTCATTGAGGGACTCCACACCATAAACACCTTAAATGTTTCGTGTAGTTTCTGCTGCACTATTACCTTTCTAAACTCATAAAAAATTATAAACCTAATGTGTTTCTCAGACACATCCATCTTAATAAGGTTTTATTTGATTAATGATCTAAAAAAGTGGAGTTGGGTTAGTTTCTTTTATTTGTGTGAACATTTTTATACACGTCCTACTACACATTTTAGTCATTAAAGCCTTCTACAAACACAGAAATGATGATGCACTTTCTGTATTAAATTTTCGGACATTACTTATGGGATGACCTGATACTTAAGGCCTGGCATAGTCTGAAAATTACCATATTAAACTGCTGGTCAAAGAGTCGAGGCACAAAATGGCTCCGCTAAGCATTTGTCGAGTAAGAAAACGTTATGAAAGTAACAGCCGATCAAACAGTAGGATAATACCCTTGTGGCGGTGAATATTGTAGACCTGCTGCCTTCCTTTTAGTTAATAGTTCGAAATTATCGACGGTTATATATGAATTCTAGGACTCTGACCTGGCCGTTTAGTTCACATGTGTAAATATGTTTGTTTGTTTGTTTTAAATTTTGCACAAAGCTACACGAGGACTATCTGCGCTAGCCGTCCCTAATTTAGCAGTGTAAGACTAGAGGGAAGGCAGCTAGTCATGACTAGCGCATAAGATGGCAAGGTAGGTTTTTTTTTATTAACAGTAATCATTTCGTCACAAGGTGACGTAAAGATGAACAGATTTTAACATGTCATACTATAGTTTCAGCTTTAAGATTTTAACGAAAGATATTCACCAAATAATCACGTAAAATACTACACTTATGGCGATTAATGTTATCTGTACATCCACCGTAGTATAGATAGTACCAAACTCATTTTGTGGACCTTGCTCATGTTTAAAAATCGTCCCTTTAAATTTTAGAACTTAGATGATATATATATATACATATAGGATTGTTTTCTTCTTTATATGTAAGCATTTTTCATTTGACAACTGTTTCTACTCGACAAGGTTCATGCGATCTTTTTACCCAGTTTTTCCAATAGAAAATACGCATGATATACTTCAGTTACGACAGCTTTAAGATTTATCCTTCTCTACTATAAACTACGGTGCAGAGCTACCGTCAAAACGATCGTAGAGCACGAGGGACGTGGTGACATTAACTGAAATGACGTAGCTCGGCTCCGAAATCGTTTTAATATAACGTATTCAACCTTCCCTACGTGATTTATTTTCAGAGCTTATGATTTATGACTAGGTTTTCTCGATAACAGAAACTTACGTGCTCTAAGTTTTAATGTCTATAACTGTGGTGGATCCATAAACATCCCATTTGCCTACCTTAACAAAGACGTGTATGAATAGATAATATAACATGATCTTTATATTTAGCTTAACACCAAAGGGTATTGGGTTCCGAAACACTGTTGTCAAAAATATGATTTACAAATTAGTATAAGATAAATTATCCTTTAAACCAAAACTATACACTAGGTAAAACATTTTAATTAATTTCTATAACTTTGGTTTGAGTTGTTTTCTGTTTCATACTTCCAACAAACGTATGACAGAATATATTGCTTTGTTTACAGTTCTCTAAGTGATCGATGGCTATTTATTGTAACCGTTTTCATTACGTTGTCTAAATAAACACAGACAATTACTTAGAGTATTTCATCTTCAAACTATGATTAAACTGTCTCTTATATTTTGCTTTTTCTTGATGTATTATAGCCAGGACCAAGTGAACTAAACTATTTGTGGTGTCCTATGTTGTATAGTACAACTACACTATACTCTTTCTATTGGGCTTTGTCAACTGGTGTAATCAATATACATCCATGATATATCATCGTTACAAAAACAAAATGTTACACCGACTATAGTTGGTTTCTCTACGTTTGGATGTGTTTCTTATAGCAAATCCACATCGGACTATCTGCTGAGTCCACCGAAGAAAATCGATCCCCTGATTTTAGCGTCATAAATCCGTAGACTTTCCACTGTACCAGCGTGGTACAACTGATTTTGACTGAATCATATATTTATAACTCTTAGGTGAACTTGTAACTTCATATAAACATCAGTCTAAATGTTAGATTATATTAACGCTTAACCACAATGAATCTATAAGCTGCGCAACAAATATTAATCGTTTTTCCAGACACGGTAATGTCACATATCTGGAGGGTATTTGGGTATTCTATCAATGGGTTCTTTACAAAACCTGATATGTTGTTAAATTTTTGCAACAAAGTATAGTACTCTATAAAGTTTAAATACCCCTCCAAAAATCAACCAATGTTCTGTCTTTTCATCACTTCATGGTCTTAAACAAGAGATAACATTTCATAACTCTCTAATTTTTAATACAGACGTTTGTTTCATCATAATCCTTTTATCGTAAATCAGAAACCTGTCATTATTTTGAACTGAATAAATAATTCATCATACACAAGACGTTTTTTTTTTTTTCAAAGTATCACCACAGTATTACAGACAATGAACCTACCCATTAAACTTTTACTCTTTCTGGATTTACTATAAATATCATCCATCAGTCTTAGGGTTATTTTTTTAGCAGAACCAACTAGGAGCAGGACAACTGGCAGTGGGACGACTGCTGGTAAGACAACTACAAGTGGACAACTGCCGGTAAAACAACTGCCGCCTTTTCCTGGTTAACTGTTCACTATATATATATCGTTCATGCACACCAGACTAGCTTTGATCAGAGAAAAAAAAAAAAACAGTATTACAAATGAGTTTTAAAATTCATGTATATTATTTACTTGTTTTTGTAAGTTCGCTTAAGCATCGAAACACTACTGCAAAACACAACTAATGTTTGACGATCCTTCTTTAAGGCCCAAGTATTAAGCTTTCTTTTGGGTCTTTAGGTTTTTCAGATATTTTAATCAGCAGGTGTCCTATACTCGCAATTGTTCACTGTCAGCCAATCTAGACTCGCACCAACCATATGACACAGGGATGTTTGAAGTTGCATTTTCTCGATACGTCATATTCTATCATGATCAACTGAGATTGCCATTTGAACTTCATATTCAAAATATGGAACTCTTCAATAACGGACTCACTAGAAAGTATTAAAAGTTCCATCATGAACTTTATATTATACTTTTCAAATATACAGTCTTGATACTCCTGCACCATAATAAACTCGAAGGTTTATTATTACTGTTCTGTATTGAAATGTTGAGAAGTGCACACAGAACAGAACAGGAACGTCCATCTACAAATTGCAAAATAAATCACAAACCATAGATGGAAATAATTCTAACTTAAAAATTACTTGTTTTGCGTACGAGAACCGGAAAATATGTTTCATGTTATGCATATTTTCATATTCACTGTTAGTTACAGGTTATTTCTTTGAAATCACTTACGATTCCTGAAGTCTAATAATCCCGTTTACGCTCTAGACTTTATGAAATTATTTTTAAAAATAAACCTCAGGTCACAGGTCATCTATATTTCGAATACAATTCTTGTTAAAACTTTTATCTGCTCTTCCTCCTCCAAAAAAATAATTTGCTTCGAAATTTCCTTATATCTCTATCTGTTTTTCAAATGTCGCAATACTTGTTTTGCATGTCATGGTTATTTGATATCCACTTTTTCATATTTTGAAACAGGTTGGAGAGCCAAAAAAGTCGCTTCCTAAATTTTTGTGTGGTTTGAAAGTGGTTTAACTCCATGAGCTAAAAAAATGTTATTTTACATAAACAGGAAATAAGTTGCATGCCTTGATGATATCTTATTTCTAAATATAATAAACGCTTCTTAAAATCTGTAGCCCGTTATTTCGTAATTAGGGATGGCTAGCGCAAATAGCCCTAAATTAACTTTGGACGAAATTAATTTAAAAAAAATAATTAAAGGGCCTACTTTTAAAAAACATATATCTGGTCACATGTTTGACAGGGGTCTGGATATCACTTAAGTTCGTAACGTTGTCCAAATGTATCTTAAAATGTGATTTGAGTTTTAAAATATCCGATTCTGATCATTTTACAGAACCTTTAAAAACCAGTTTAGATTTCAATAGAAATACCTTGAACAGAGTACAAATAAACAGAACCATTAAATTAAACAAACGAATTTGAATATTTTAATTTACAGAACCACTGTAAACCAGCCATCTTGAGGTTAATGTTTAGTGCAAATAAATACAAATATGGGTAAAGAAATAGACATATCTTGAAATAAGTATAAATAAACAGAACCTTTAAATTAAACAAACAACTTTGAATACGTTAACTTACAAAACCACATTAAACTAGCCATCTTGGGGTTCATGTTTAGTGCTAGTGCAAATAAATACAAATATGGGTTAAAAATAGAACTTTTATAAATAACTTGTAGTTAATTCCGTAGCAAAAATATTACATTTTATTTTACAAAATATTGTAAGGTTTTAACTTTGGAATATTATTTTTTAATGTATTCTGTTTCTTGATAAATTATCTGTCAGACAACATTTAAATAGAAATATTGATTTCCTTATCTAAGCGCCTACATAGAAAAACAAACATCCCAAAGTCATAAATATTCTATAAAAAAGAAAATCGACAACCACTGAAACCCACAAAGTCTTTCAAAAACATAGTAAGTCTTTCAATCAATCTTCATTCAAACGTTCTAGAAATCGGTATCTACAGCCAGCTCTATAGAACACCTCATTACTGTGGATTTACAACGCTAAAATCAGGGGTTCGATTCCCCTCGGTGGACTCAGTAGATAGCTCAATGTGGCTTTGCTATAAGAAAAACACACACATCTCATTACTGTAGATGTTAAAAATGTAAATCCCAAATTAAAACCCTATTTTTTTACAGTTGACGTTAAACCAGGCATTTCACTAACTTAAAGAAAAACACAAGTAATTTATGCCTGACCTAGACGAATGACACATGAGAGGGAAGTCCCTCTTAATCATTTTTGAAATAATAGAACTATTATTTTTCCGATAATAAAATTCAGTAGTGTGTTTCCTACACGTGAAACTTGTATAATTTTATTCAGTAAATTAGGGTGTTCTTTGTACCTTTTCAATGCTTTTCTAAGACTTAGAATTTATTTGTGGAACTCAACACGTAAATGTAATATCCTAAGTAAACTTTTACTAAAATCAACGTTGTTACTTTAAATATGTACTTTTGAAAAGGCATTTTACTGAAAAGAGGTATTAGGCTATAACAGTCTTTCTTCTGTTAAACAATCTCATTAAATGTTCGAAGCTACATTCAATATGCTTAACTTCGTTTGGTATATTTGTTCTTCATTATTTCTAATGACAAACCTAAACATTTGTGTTTTGTCTCAGTCAACGCACCGTAAACAGTTTCAAGACCAGTCAATCTTTTCATAGAATTAAAGAAATATTTAACTAATTACAAGAACGTTTAATAACATTGACTAAGAAGCTACTTTTCAAAGTACTAGATTGGCTATTAAATTGGTCACATGGAAGACAGAACATATAAATATTACATATAACAATGGAATTTACAGCTTGATCAGCATATCATGCGCACAAGGACTAAATGGTCAATTGAGAAATTCAAAGAATAGAGACTTAAATGTTTTTATTTTTGAAGTACTTGTTAGAGAAAAAATAGCTAGTTGGCAAAACCCGCCGCCACAAGGGCTGCTTTTATGAGTTTTCTGAATAATATACATAGATAGATTCTTTCTTTCACAACGTGCCCATAGCTGAAGGTACTTGGCGTGTTCAATGACATTACGTCTCGACCCATGAACCCTTAACTATCATTCTGACACATCAAAAACTTAGCAAAAAATAAGTATATTTTATACTTGTTAGTCTTGTATGTATATCACCTGTTTATTTACTATTGATGCCAAAGAACGTTTTTATGTCAATAACGTTGTAATAAAGGCTCCTGTAGGTGCATGTAATGATGCATAAGTACTCTTAGTCACGAATTATTGCATAAAAAATAGATGTTACGTTTCTACAAAGCCTGCAGCGTTGGTTTTGTAAATAATAATGAATTTAGAGAAAAATATTTAAAGAACTTCTACAGAAACGTATCTTTGTTACCAGTTCTCTCCTTAATTATTAAGACAACTTATGTACAATGATGACATATGATTTACTCTCATCAACTAGTAAAGGCACTTGATAGTATATTTTCGATGTTCATTCTGCAGCCTGGATTGTGCCTACCAATTTAATTAACTATATAAACAAAATAAATATGACAAGGCGTAACTAGTGTTTAGAAAGTTCAGATTGTGGTTTCTTGAGTTTATTGTTCGAATAGCCAAAGAAAGAGTTAGCTGTGAGAGCTGTTGACTGGCCTCTTTATTTCTAGTCTATGATTTCAGATTAAGGACAGTTATGCACTCATAGCCTTTGTGTATCTATAAATGAATAATCTAAATAAACAACCAAATCAATAAAATGATAACAGCAACCGATGGAATAGTTTAGATTACATGCCATTAAAAAGCTAAAGACAGCCCGGACAGCTGGTCAAGGTGCTTGATCGCAGGTTCGAATCCCTGTCATACTAAACATGCTCGCTCTGTTCACGCATTTTTCTATGAAAGTATAAAGGAAATGTTTTAGTAGTAAGTGTCGTTTTTCTACAATTTAACAAGTATACTTTGTTAAACTGCTTACGAAAAATAAAAGCATTGTCCATGCGCTTTTGTCCATTTGTGATCCATTAAACTTTATTTCAAAATACTATTCGTCTTCTTGTATATGCATCAATAAAACATTGTTCTTATAATTATTGTTCATTGAGCGTTTATCAATACTTTATTGTATTGTTAAATTGAAAACAAAAAGCATTATCATTGGTTCGGGGCTCTCACAATGAAAAGGTTATACACATTATATGAAAACGATTTTGAAATCTCATAACTTCGTTATAGCTCGTCATATCCAGTCATACTCTATCTGATGGTTGTAATATCGGCAATATCCCTGCAGCATAGTTTCCAATACAAGCTCCCATTTTTATGTAATAGCATTATGATGGGAGCTCGTACTGAAAACTATAGAGATGCTGAAAAAAAACATCACTCATGTACACAGATGCTTTCTAAGCATCGATTTTGACAATTCAGTCGCCAGGAAATCTATAGGTGGTATGTCTTTGTATGGACTAGCATGACTGACAGTTTCTCCCAGTTTCTTGAGCAGGTGGTACAATTGGAAATCGTATCTTGCTGAACTAAAACCGTGTTCGCCTCATATCCAAATGAATCCCCTTAATCATTATGTAACACACTTTTGCTTGAAACCTGTATGTGCTTATTCTCACTTGTTACAAGGTGCCACACTTCGCTTATTACGGCTGTGGCATGAATTGTTGCAAGTCACTACCTGGATGATTTTGGTACCAAAGTTGATTCATATTCCTTTATATAAGTATATGCAAAGAGTTAGGGGATGATTCAGACACCGCATGGTAATTGGCTGCTTCGGTTGGTAGGAGGTGCAAAGACAACAAGGTCGTAGTGTCAAGCATCAAAGACGACAACGTCATAATTCCAAGAAATGGAATAAGCGGGCTCGTTGCTAGAGCCATAGTTACACAAAGTGGCACCTAACAGCTGAAAATTACCGTGCTACAACTATTTATTACATGTGTTTTTACCGAAGCAGATGGTGTTAATAAGTATTGTGTTTCTATAAATATATAGTTAAATAATAAAATGATATCATCAAATATGTTTCAGTATGTCGTCAATATTGTAGTTTTCACTTCTAGATTTAATTATCTCCTAAACCTTTACAAGTAAAACCATTATTTTAGCAAAACAAGTATTGTAGAATAATGTATTACGTATGACAGTTTTATCCATAATTTGAACGAGACAAATATTATAGCATAATTTGCTTTAAAATACTTTTACCATTACCCGTACTGAAAGGGTAATCCGTCATCATACCTAATGTTTCGTTTTTATAAATGTTAAAAACGCAATTATATTATTCTTCTAGAGTTGATTATGATTTAAAACTCGTTTGACATAATGTAGTATTGTTTTTGATTCTATAAATAATTTGTATAATACTTTTTTCGCAATTATCGTCCTGACAAAGCGAGATTTTTCAAAGTAACATATTTATTTAAATCTCGTAATATACAACAATTTAACATACATGCTTATTTTGGTGCTATGATAAATAACACAGGATTTCCTACTCTCACACAATTTAATGATAACATTACATGTTATTGCAGTATTCATTATTATCTCACCTAGAGGTTTAGGTTAGCTTCAACAACCCAGTATGCATATATTATAATATGTTAAACACGGTGCAATGGTTAGGGTAACGTTATCTGAAAAGTTAGTAGCCAGAACAGTGGAGATAAGAGTGCTTTCAAGACACAGCTCTTCACAGTGCTTTACGTGATTAAGTATTTGCTGAGCATTGGCCATAAAAGTGTCTTATTGGCCGAAGTTCAAAGGTCATGGGTCAAAGTAAAAAATGATTATAACACAATAAACGGCTCTTCATATCAGCCTTGTGATGGCTATTAAAAGAGTCTTTGTATTATTCCAATAGTTGTGGCCATTTGTTTCATTGCATTCCTTTATATAGAGGTCTAGCTGGCACACTCTCTTTGATATATAAGATTCTTGTGTGCCCTACACCCTCACACTACTTAAGAACGTAACTTCATCTATGAATTTATTTAACATTAACCCCCAATAACATAACCCTTGTTCCAACCTGTCATCCCACAAGGTTTGGTTGATATTGGTTCATCGACACAGGAGTAGTTAGGTAATAGACAGTCAAACAGACACAAAGACACACACAATCTGTGCTTTATATATACATTGATATAGATAGGTATTTAAATTATCATAAACAGATATGGTTTTCGTCTCATACATGTCATTACAAACTAAAAATAATGTATTTTACCAAAAAGGATTATGTCTATATGGAACTGTAACTTTCTAATTCCTCACCTTTACTTTCAATGTCATTGACCTTTTGTTGCCTCTGTTTTAAGAGGGAACTGTTTATTTGGTCACGTTATGACCCTGCCAATGACCCTTTGTATTTCCTAAAAATTAAAGTTCATCAGTCATTTGAGTTGGACCTCTTAGATGGTATTTGTGTAATTTAAAAATCTGTGCAAGATAATCATTGCGGATGCTTTGATTTGTGCATAATGAAAGTTTTCTAATAACTTGTAGTTTAATACCACAAATTATTGTGAACTTTAATTACTTATTTTATTTCGTACTTCACGTGAATGTTCTACAAAAAATAATTAGTAAGTTGCTATTTTAACGTGTTACTACAGTAATGAAAGAATAGTTTCTTCATTAAACACTGCATCATTCTTTTATTATATTCAATTGCAGCAAAATTATCGACTACCGAGCTTAATAACTATTTGTTAAAATTAGAGATACGAAAGAGAACAGTGCTACATATGTAGAGGATTAGCGTAAGAATATATTTTAAGCTAGACATAATGACAAGCGAAACATGCAGCTTATAGTTGTGTGTGTGTACTTATAAAGTGAAACAGTAAGCAACTTGCACGTTAAATTATTGTATATTATTTTGAGATTTAAATAACTATGTTATCTTGAAAATCTGGCCTTTTCAGAACGAATATTTTAAAAAATATGTTATGCAAATTAAACATAGAAGCAAAACTATACTATAATACGATAAATGAGCTCTAAATCATAACAAAACGCAGTTAGGTGTAAATCAAAATGTCTCTTTCAGTATGTATAAACAAGAAACAGTAGATATGATAAAATCTTTCCAGAATAAATAATTGTAAGCCTATTTAAAGTAAGTAACTGGCTATGCTCTAATATTTGTCTCATTCAAACAATGGATGAAAATCATCTATACCATTCACTATGTATTATTCTTTTCTCTTTGAAATCAGTTATTTACTTGTAACATTAAGACATATAATTAAATCTGAAAGTGAAAATTATGATGTTGATGCCCTTAATTTATAGAACTATACCTCCAATATATGATCTTTGTTGAGTAATATTCAGAGTATGAAAACATTTAATATCTCCTAGCGACTAGCTCTGTAGTAACAAACAACTTCTGTGATAAAGTGTCACAGTAGCAGGACAACTTTCAGCCGTCTGGCGTCACTTTGTGGAACTATGACCCTAGCAACACGTTCTCTAGTGTTAATTTGTGGTACTACGACATCATTCCTTCTCTAAGATAGTATCGCCCTCTTGTGTTATTTCATGAAATTATACCGTAGTGGTATCTGATTGGTGGTCATCGTCATTTGTCTTCCCCTACTCCTGAGGCAGTCTTTTCCCACGCCCTTCGATCAAAAATTATTAGCTTTTCATGAATTAAAGTTCATTTTTTTCATTGTTTGTTTTGTTGTTAAGCGTAATGCTGCACAATGGAGTATTTGAACGGAACCTATCACAGGATTCGAATCCCCAACAGTAGCAATAAAACCATCGAGGTTACTGGTGATGTTCATCCTTTATATGAAGTACGAAGTGTTCGTTTTCTTTATTGTTATTTCTGACGTATGGAAGTTATTCTTTCAAAGAGCAAATAATCGATAGATAACAACAACTTATGAAAATTTAAATCACTCGTTGCACTAAATACATTGTAACACGAGATTTGTTCTTTACTTAACTTATGTAAATCATTTAAGGAAGTCATTTTGCACTGCATATAGGTTTCCTAATTTTCTTGGAAAAAGTTTAGGTTAGAGAGAATTAAGTGATTTGAAACGATACGTTGAGCTGTGTAATCTTTAATTTTACTCTGTCAGCCAGGCGTAGTAAAATAATATTCATTCATTGCAAGTTATTGCCAGCTTGTCAGACAAACAATGCGAGCCACTTGAATTAAAGTTTACACACGACTAGGAGAACCAGTTCAGTAGACGCTTTTTTATAGCTCAGTCCTGAGACGCTTACCAACGTAATTATACAACCAAAACTGGTATAAAAGTAATTTGCCAACAGTAACCGAGTAAAGCATTGACATTACACATAAGAGATAATGATACAAGTGCTTAATCTTTCTGTCGCGGCCCGGCATGGTCAGGTTGTTAATCTGAGGGTCGCGAGTTCGAATCCCAGTAGCACTAAAAATGCTCACTCTTTCAGCTGTGGGAGCGTTATTTGGTCACGGTAAATCCCATTATTCGTTGGTGGAAGAGTAGCCCAAGAGTTGGCGGTGAGCGGTAATGACTAGTTGCTTTCCCTCTAGTCTTACCCTGCTAAATTAGAGAGGGCTAGCGCAGATAGCCCTTGTGTAGCTTTGCACGAAATTGAAAAACAAACAAAACAAACTCTCTATCACTTCATGTCAGTGAACTTACGTACAAAAGAATGCATAAAAGAAACGTTTTAGGTTATCTTTTTCTTCAATGATTTATATTATTTTGAAAACATGACATGTATTTTTTTACCAACAGTTTCAAAATTAATAACTGTCCAGTTTTATCACTGTTTTAAAATCTCTATCTTTTTTATTAACAAACTTGAACGTTGGAAGTTGTATACAATATTTTTAAAAGTTTATCGTAATTTCTAGTTGCCGTAAGTAAAGGCTTTAAATTCGAAAAAACTTAATTTCACAAGAATATTACCTTTATTAATCAAACCACAAGAGCTCCTGAAATTAGTTTGAAAATTAGTTTTTAATTAAAAAATATCGTTAATGTATGTTTACTCTAAATTGCTTTGTTGTAATATTAATTTAAGAAACTAGTAAGGTTATTAAATGTATTATTAATTAGACAGTTAAAATTTATAAAACATTAAACTCTGTAGTAATTAAACACTCTATAGGTAAGTGTAATTGTCTTTCGCTCTCTTTGAAAATGCAGGGCTGCTCTGCGGGAAAGTAAGCTTGGGTTCCTGTTCAATCTCACTTTCCAAGAATTATGCAGAACGATGTCCTTTCTGTCAGTTTCTTTTTAAACACTCTTGTCACAGCCGTCAAGAAAGGGGAGTATGAACATAGAGTCAGAACAGGAGAGAAAGTTTAAGTTTTAAAATCTCTAGGATACTGCTGATATATCTCCGAATAAGTCAATTAAAATAATTATTTGTTTATTGTGTTTCGCACAGAGCATTTCTGGAGCTTATCAACGATAACTGTCTCTGATTCTGAGCTGATAAACAAAGAGGAAAGGCAAATATTAAACTCCACCAATTGCCAATTCTCGTGCTGCTCTTTAACAAAAGAATAGTGAAATTGAACGTCACATAATAACGTCCACACAAATAATATGGAAAGCATTTTGGGTGATAAGTTGAGATCCCGTAATTTTCAGAATGCGTATCGGTTGTAGAAAGGTCAGTCACAAGAAGACTAACGGTGTAACACGCGATTTGTTTGTTCTACTTTTCGCGCAAAGCTACACGAGGAGTATATGCGCTAACTGTCCCCAATTTAGCAGTGTAGGACTAGATAGAGGTCAGCTAGTAATCATGACCCACCGCCAAATCTTGGCCTACTCTTTAACTAACGAATAGTGGGATTAACCGTACCATTTTAACGCCCCCACAGTTTAAAGGGCGAGCATGTGTGATAGGGATTCAAATCCGCGACCCTCGGACTACGAATCGAGTGCCCTAACCACGTGACCATGCCAGGCGGTGGCAATCGAGCTTCATAAAAAGAAATTATGTCAGTAGTGTTATTAAATACTTGGTTTAACAGCGTAATTACATATTTTTTTACTGAATCTAGATGCCTGTGAAATGTAAGTACAAACTCTTTCGTTATGCTCAACTGTCTTAACAGTTGCATAAACTGTAACGGAGTTTTATTGCTCTAATAGCATAAACTAAATAAGACTAACTGGCTTCGATGGGGTGATTAAACACCATAACTAAGCTAAATGGCATTTTCTTTCTCTAACAACACATTTTTATTTGAAAGTCTGTTATTCTGGATTATCAACTACGTTATAGTAAAATTTATTTTTTCCGTTTATTTCTCGTAAAATGCATTGTTTTAAAACAACAATACCAAATATTATATTTTGTTGCTTAATGATGAACCTGTTTGGAGTAGTTTGTTCAAGTAATCAGTATCTGAAAAAGTATTAAAGTGATTACTACGTCAAGAATGGTGCTGGCTACCAATTTTACACATGCACGTGAACAACGAAAAATTTATTTATTTTTCCTTGATAATTCGTAAGACCGAATAAATACAACTAACAGGATCCTACCAAAACTTGCGTTCTCAATGTTTTTCTTCTGTTTGCTTTGATCAATATTGTTTTGGAAGAAATTTTGTAGGACGTTTTAGCTTCACAGTGATTGGAAAATAATACATGAAACAAACATCGAACTGTAGATTTTGTTGATCCTTAAGGTAACCTAGTTGTTTATTTCCTGCTTTGTTATCTGCCACTATTTTCAGTGGTCACGATAGATAAATGAAATCACTGGTGAATCTACTATTTTTATCGCCATAATTCCAGTCTTTTATGTCTTACATTACACCAAGATATTTTATCTTGCAACTAAGCCTGTAGCGATTGAACAGTGGGTATAGCTTCCTGTCTTTGAAAAGTTGTAGTAACCAACGAGCAGGGTAGTTAGAGTGGCATCTCTCTGCACAATGCACGTGTTCTGATAAAGCATAATAACCATGCAGAAGTTGTACTGATGTGTTTTTACAACTCCTATGTAATGACTGTATTGAAAACTGCAAATCATGTCCTCGAGGTTCTCGTTTATGGTGGAAAAAGAAAACTTTAGCTTCGTAGAACATAAATCTTCTCACACAAAGGAGCTTCTTTGAAAAATGGCCGAGGGATAGTGAGGAAACTATGTTTGGTTTTGTAGAGAAATGGTATAAAGGGAACATTTTCTCAAGTCTGCGCACAAGTAAATGTGTAAACATATTTCATTAGTATACGAGCTGAATCTTGCATAACACTGAGGAGAACTAACACCATATAGGAAAGAGTTCATTATCTGTGACGTCAAGAAGTGTAGGATAAACTAGGGTCAGTCTCTGTGTTTTGTGGCTTGACAAACACTTTACAATACTTTTATTGACATATATTCACTCAAACCTTTGTTGTTGGTTGTTATACAAAACACGAAGCTACACAACGGTTTATCCACTGCGAATATCGCAACCATCATTCAAGCTTCAGACATACAGCTACGCCATCTGAGAGACGGTAGTGAGCTGCCTTCCCTCTAGTCTTACACTGCTAAATTAGAGACGGCTAAAGCAGATAGCCCTTGTGTAGCTTTGCGCAAAATTAAAAAAAGACACAACAAAAAAAGCAAACTTTACATTTACAAACTCGAATATAAGTCGAAAACTTTTCATACATATGTATGGTATGAAGTGTTGGATTCTATTGTCTCTGTCGGTCAGTAGAAAGTTTACGGACTTATAACCCTAAAAGTCAGAGTTCGATTCCCGCCGTGAGAAGAGTGCAGATAGCATTGTGAAGTTTGCGCTATCCAAATTTACTCAATGAAGTGCTAATAATCACATTGTGATTAATTTTCATTTTACTTTCATTCATTTTAAGTTTTTGTTACCTTCGTTTCTTTTATATTTTAACTTCATTCTTTTGCGTTTCATTTTGCTTTCCTTTTTATATATTAGTTTTATTTTATATATTTTAATGTTTTGTTTCTTTTCTTTTGTTGTAAAATACCAGAACGATTCTAAAAGGCTGTTGTCACTTGTCTTTCATGGACAATGGATAGTGACTGTGACTTCATCCCTCGGTTCCAATTTCACACATTTCACCAAAGACGATAATACCAAAAATGTATTTCGATAACCTCAAACCACGGAATGTTTCTTTAAAAAAATCAAACTAATCGTTGAAGCATAAGATATTTCCAAAGATACAGCACATAAGGCCAAAATTCTCTATTTATTTTCCATTACATTTCAAAAGGCTTTTAAAAGAGTCTTTGCGTTATCGGTGCTGTTTAAAATCTCTTAATATTCAAATGAAATGTAAGCACTTTTGTACGATATTAAAGGCTCTGCACAATGCTAATTTCACAATTATTAATAGGAGTTTATAAAGACAGACAAAACTGAAAAATATAACACAGTTATTACTGCTTGTCACAGTTTCATCGTTACTGCAGAGGCTGAACTTCATGTGATATCTGATTTTTAAAATTTGTGAGTTGATTATAATATTACGTGCAATTTACAACATACGAGACAGACTAACTTGAATATTATCATGTTATGACATATTGTTATTGATATTAAACTTTGTGAATATCATGTGACGTGCAGTTTTATCCGATATCATACGGACTGACTTGAAGGTGTACAAGTCATAACAATGGAACTAAATTAAAGATGATAATACGTGTACTGTAGTCACATATCAGAAGTGAACTTTATGATAGCACAACACCTATTACTGTACGATATCACTCTACGTATTAGTACCTGATATTGAACTATATGACTTACTGATAGTGATATCAAACGGAGTCACAAAAGATAATAATAAACAATATTTGACATCTAGATTTGTGTTTACATAATGATAATAAGTCTAGTGCTTTATTGTAACAGAATGATGGAGTAAATTAAAGGTGATACTATGTAAGTTAACGTCTGATATTGAACTTTGTGACTTGGCGATATCAGTATGTATGATGCTAAATTATATTTCAATAACATTCTTGTGTAAAAGTAGTATCAGTATTCAAGATACTATTCTGTGACACTTCACCAAATAACTTAGTGATATTAAGCTGTTATATAAAGAATTAATTGAAAGCTACTGGTAATACTAAAAGTGTTGATAATGTAGAGAAAATATGAGTAGGTGTTTCTAAAATAAAAACAAAAAGTCACGTGACAGTTTAAGAAGGTTCATTCCAGAAAAACAGTCTTAACAGAAGAGGATTACTTCTTGAATCTCATTTAAGTTTTCGCGAACATTTCACTTAAAAGAACGAATATATTGGAAACAAAATGAAAGCGAGAAAAAAAATTTCTTTGGATGTGATAGGCTCTATTGTATAGCTTCCGATTTCAGATATGACTTGCCAGGTTTAAGCTGTAAGTATGTTATAAAAAGAAAAGTCAACTCCTTAGTGTGGAGGGTGGATCGTAGAGCACTGCTGAGTGACTAGCTTTCATCTGGTCAGTAGTTCAAAATTAAAGATGGAGATATTTATAGTAATCGAATTTTTGCCATAAATAAGAACACGAATACAAAACTCGTTTATAAAAATCTGTAATCTGATAAAACAGAAAAGTAGAATCGTACTAAATACGTTAGGATTCTAACGGTCCAGTGAAAGAAAAAAGGAAGAAAATTAAATATAAGCAGCATAATATCGTTAAGAAATAATATTTCACAACCAGCTGGTTCTCAGATGGTTTTTACTTTGAAGTCGTCTGAGGAAAGTATGAGTCCAGATAAAGAAACGAGTTACCAATCTTCGATAATCTCAGAATTGATTTACAAACGATAAACGAATATTCTCAACATCAGAAATGGGTAAAAAAGTAAGAGGTTCACTTCAGCATGAATAATGTCATGAAGGAAGACACACTGCGATTGGTTTATTGTATAGAAAGCATAGACTTTATGTTAGAGTCAGACCAACTATAATTAAACAGTAACAAATACCAGTAATAGCTTTACAGAACTAGTCATATTATTAAAATAAAAACAGACGAGTCAAAAATACTCTAGTCGAATCAAGGCCATAATGTTTTGATAGTCTAAAATAACGCATAATGTAACGTAATATGTTTTAAAGTGTTCAAAATGATTCACAGCCTTGCATTAAATGTTTCAAGGTATCTGACATGAGATAGGGAAAACTTAGCATTATATATTTTCATGTACCGTACATGAAATATAATGCGGTATAGCATATTTTCAGTTTTAAACATGAAGTATGTCTTAGCGTAACATGTTTGTGTGTTTAAAACGAGATATAGTTTATAATAACGTATTTTTATGTGTTTAAAATGAAGTACAGCTGGGTAAAGTTTTGTCTAGTATATTTTAGTTTGATTTCAATTTCGCGTAAGGCTACACGAGGGCTATCTGCACTAGCCGTCCCTAATTTAGCAGTGTGAGGCTGGAGGGAAGGCAGCTAGTAATCGCCACCCACCGCTAACTCTTAGGTTACTATTTTACCAACGGCTAAAAGGGTGAGTATATTTGATGTGATGGGGCTTCGAGCCCGCGACCCTCAGATTGCCAGTCGAATGCTTTAAGCGCCTGGCCATGCCTGGCACATCAGGCTAGAATAGACGTAATATAGTTGCGTACTGTGTTATACTAATGCTTTACGTCTTCATTTCTGAATTATTGTATTTGTTATCTTAAAAACGTTTTCCGGCACAACAAAATTAATACCAACTTTAAATACATGTATTGTATTTTTAACTGTCTTCACTCACCACAGTGAACTTATATATTTAGAAATATTTAAAAAATAAATCGTATTAATGCTATTAATTTATTATCTCGGACTACTCAGCAGCTAAAATGTTTAAAACACTAAAATAAAATATGAAACCCAATGTATCACTCAATTTACTACCTGTCAATAACTTATACAGGTTTTAGGTAGTTTCACCTTTCATAAGTAACCAAGAGCATCGTTACCGATACGTGTCTAACTTGATGACAAGTGACACATTGAATGATAAACTTTGTTCCAGACGGGATTTTGCACAAAGACACTTTATGATAACTCCCACAGACTAGAGCAGACAGTAGATCTTACCTTCTCTTACAATCTTACAGGAATCAAAATTTAAAAAAAAATTACAAAAATTAGTGTATTTTGTCTGTCAGTTCTTTATATATCGGATAATCTACAAGAAACTTTGCAAAACTACACTTAGCGACAACTCAGGAGAATAAAACAGACTTATTTAAGACTTGTGCCGCTGCTTTGACTTTACAGAGTTGAAAAAGAAAAAAAAACCGTAATGTACTTAATAAAAAGGTTTAAACCCAGATCATTAATTTAATAAAGAGATTTGGACCTAAAGATATTGTCTGCATGTGTAAACATTATAAAGAGCTGTTACTAATAGCATTTTAATCACGCAATGCATGATTGTTTGTTGCTTTTTTTTTACGCGCAAAACTACACGAGGGTTTTCTGCGCTAGCCGTCCCTAATTTAGCAGTGTAAGACTAGAGATAAGGAAGCTAGTCATCACCACCCATCGCCAACTCTTGGGCTACTCTTTTATCAACGAATAGTGGGATTGACCGTAACGTTATAACTCTCCCACGGCTGAAAGGGCAAGCATGTTTGGTATGATAAGGATTCGAACTCAAGACCCTCAGATAATGAGTCTAGTGCCTTAACATCCTGGTCATGCCGGGCCCTTCTAGAATATAACATAATGTACAGTAATATGTAAAATAATATTTTGTAGGTCTTTTCCGTATATTTTTTTCTAATTATTCCATACCTTTACAGAATGTAGATTTTAACATTATGGTATTGCTTCACTGATCCCTGTTTACAAGTGAATGAGCTAGGGTGGGAATATTTGAAATTCTTTAGTATTCTCATATACTTGTGCCAAGGGTTTTTCATAAGAGTTCTGCTTGAATGAGCATTCTGATCAAATTTAGAGTTTGGAATATTTATTATGATATCCCATGTCTTAACTATATAGAAAGAATCTAGCATGTGGTACCGCTATGTACTGGAAGAAATCATTTTAATAGCACTCCATAAATAAATCTTGATTATAAAAAACAGTGTTTAACACTATATATTAGGTCTTGTTTCCATGTCATGGCCCACAAAAGGTAAAGAATTATCAGTAGGGTAGAGAGATTGGATAAAAGCTTTATGTGATGCTGGTCAGACTCTCTGATAAATTGCTACAGACTTGAAATACTCTTCAAACACATTCAAGTACATCATAGATCTTTAGACCGAGTCAGGTAAATTTTAAAACAGGAAAGGAAGATACGGAACACATAAACTCAATGATACTAATGGTAAGTATCTTGTTTTATGCAGCTTTCGAGACAAATGGAATACTGTCATTGATCTCCTTTGGATAAGACGAATCACCTTGTACCAAATGACACAAAACTGTCCAGTTCTATAACATCTTGAAACCTCAACGAGAATGGAATATTTGGTGGTTTAGCAGTCAATAAAACTTTACTTTGATATCTAAGTGTTGCCAAGAGACTGCAATTTGCTAAAAGGTACAAAAAATGGACTGTTTGTGATTGGAAAATCGTGTTTTGTGTATTTTGGGTAAAGGATTCTACAATAAAAAAAGACCGCAAACACTTAGCTAAGAAAAAAGTCGCTTAAATTATTTAAGCGATACAATAGCCGCAAAGAGCCGCTCTAATGTTAACCCAATTGAGCAGATCTGAGATTTCATAGATCAAACTTGACAAATCCAAAGTTACTTCTAAAGAAACTTTATAGGAGTGTATTAGAGACATTTGGAGGAAAATCCCGAAGGACACTTTGTGTAAATATATTGCAACAATGCTTGAAAGATTGTTTGGAGTTATTAAAGCAAGGGGACAGTCAGAAAATATTAACAATTTGCTGAACTCAAGCACATCAGCCAAGTTTTCGTTGTACTAAATATGAAGATTAATTTTTAAAAAAATATGTTTCCTGTGGTTTGCTTTCTATTATTCTTTGAAATTAACCTGAAATCTAATTTTTTTACATGTTCTATCACTTTTTGTACGGACAATACTGTATGTTAATTTTCTTTACTATTACTTTACTTGCTACATAATACAGTAGATTACAAATAATTAATAGTTTAACTGCAATCAGTCTAGTTGATAAAAAGTGGACACAAATAAGCAAAAACTAAATGCTTATACAAATTGCATCGCCTCAAACAGGTAAGAAGGAAAAAGAATCAACATTATAGTTAATAAATGACAGCACGCAAATAATATACTAGGTACCATTGTTTGTAAACAGCATTTTTCTTTTAAATTAAATATAATATATATGTTAGTTTGTTTGTTTTTGCTTTGTTTTCGTGTGTTTCTCTGGTGTTTAAAATGAAATATTGCTTGTACCTCTCCTCAAATATATACACTTGACGTTTCAGAAGTCATAAAGCTTCTCCTTAACGTATTTTTGCCGGGCGTGTCTTAAGTGGTCGCAAAAGTTATCATTTTGGTCTAGTTTTAGTAGAAATACACTTTATACTTTTCGGTTGTAGGTGCTTTATACGAGTAATGTTACTAATCGGTCTTTCAAGATAAGCTAAGAGTCAGTAGTGAGTGCTGTCTGTCGCCTTCTCTTGCGCCTATCGAGTCAGAGCTAGAGATGGTTATGCCTTTATAGCCTTTTGTGTTGGTTTGCTAAAACATATAAAACAAACAACCATACCTTTATAGTTTTTCTGCAAAAGATTTTGTTCATAGGATATACTCGCATTTTTTTGTATTTCCTTTTCTCAAGGAACACTAGCTTAAAACTACACATATTTCACGGATATTTTCTGTCAACTACGTTTCCACAAGAAAACATTTGATCCCTTGTGACTAAACCCGAGCTTTAAGCAGATCCAAAACCGATGCAGCAATATGTCTATCAAAATCCTGATAATACCTCTTTCTGAAAAGGACAAAGATGTTATTTTATCTTTTAAACTATTTACTTAGAACAAATCTCAAGCACTCATTCTTCGCCAAAACTTTGTTGCTGTTTTTAGAATATATAATGTACAGATCACCATAGAACGATCAATAATTTTTTTATGAAATTTTTGAAACTGTAAAAAAGCTCTTTAAATCAATCTTCACTTACACTGAGCACAACATGCCCTAAAGGTTTCTCTCTTAAATACTTTAACAACAGTTGAATAGGGTATTGTATTTCATAAAGAACTGATAAACCAAATAAAGGAAGTAAAAGCATTCTAAAAACTAAAGTAAGAATATAAGACTGTGTTAAAGAAAATAGAGATTAGGTATATTGTATGTTCTATGAAATATGGTACATAGTGGCAGTCATTCTGCAGCGTAGTTTTTATTACAAAGGCCCCTTTGAAGAGTTGTCATGTTCAAAGGACACCCTTCTCCCAACATCCTTTCCACAACCCATTATATGTACGAGGATGACAATATCCCAGCACCTATTTCAACAGTTATATCGCACGGAAATCCATAGTTTTTGTGTCCATCGACCTGATCATTGTGTCATACAATGGAATAGTTTGAATGCTAGTTCCATTCTCTTGTTGCTTGATATATGCCATGGAAGAAACTTGTGTATCCGAAACGTGTCTAGCTTTTCCAGGTGAAAAAAAACAACAACAAACGCCGTAATTATGTCGTGTACTATTGCCTGGAGCAAGTGAAAAGCTTTTTATCAGTAATCTTACCTTTATGTTTGTGGATTTTCATTTTTTTCAAGACGCTAAACTTCATTTACCACTGCCGTGATATGACTTGTTTTAAGTCTGTTTCTAGGTGGTTTTGGGCTCCCAAGATAATCAATATTATTTTTTCTTCAATGCAATTAACTTCAAAGGCTATAGCTGTCATAAAAATTCTAAATCTCAAACCTGAACACATCTATATGACCCGAGTATATGAATATTTTGCGTCAGAAGATGCTGTTATATACATATCCTTGGAATGAACGAAACACTAAACAATAGCAAAACCTAGTGATATGTATTCCATTAAACCATAACTTTACATCGGTTATGGATGGTGCGTGACACTTTGATTTACATTTTCAAAATCGTTTTAATAAAATGTACTCAAACTGTAAACCGTGCAAATAGTATAGTCTATTTTTATCATTCGAGTGATACAAATAGTAAATAATAAATAGAAAAACGACCTAACATCTATAAGATAAATTATGTAGTTGTAAATAACCCCCTTTAATGGACACACACACACAAAACAGATATATATATATATATATTTAGAAAAGGGAGTGTGTACAGATTTTTCCTAATACCTAGTACTTTTATTCGGTTAGCTATTGCTACTGCTTTACTGCTTGCAATAAAAACTAACATCTTTTTTATATAATATAACCACTTTTATAATAATTTTTTACAGAATTTATCATTTAATATAACTTGTCGATTAAAATTACGTGTTAGGCTGGCCCTTTTATTTTAATTTGCTTATTTATATACATATAAAATATTTTGTTTTAATATCACTATTTGTTGTTTTTAAAGATAAATTTCCAACCGAATTAGGATTACAATTCTTTAACATACCTGCACAACCGCAGAGTTCTCTCTGACTCCTGACCTTCAGTTATAGATTTTATTTTAGTGGCTTAAGAAAGCAATTCATTTCATACTTAAAATTGCCAAAACAATATTTATAGAAAACATTAATAAATATGATACCATGGTAAACCCTCTTCAGGCTAATACGTAGCCTAACAATAGAATTTTGTTTTATGTTGGTCCTTCTTCTTTATTATAGAATTTACAATTCAATATGAGAAGGAGAACGGTATTAACATTTTTTTATTTTTTGACTGTTTATTTCTCATCTACAAAACTGCTGTTTTTACTGTGATACATGTTTGATTCATCCAGAAACATTTATTCCAGTATTTAAACAGCTGTTATGAAACTACAGAACTTGCTCAAACTTTGTCCTGTATATAGAGCAACGACAATGTTACTCTATACTTCAAATTTGGTTGTGCCCGGCATGGCCAGGTGCTAAGGACGGTCGACTCATAATCTGAGAATCTCGGGTACGGATCCCCGTCTCACCAAACATGCTCGGCCTTTCAGCCGTGGGGGCATTATTAAGTGTCGGTCAATCCCACTATTCGTTGGTAAAAGAGTAGGCTAATAGTTGGCGGTGGATGGTGATGACTAGCTGCCTTCCCTCTAGTCTTACACTGCTAAATTAAGAACGGCTAGTGCAGATAGCCCTCGAGTAGCTTTACGCGAAATTCAAAACAAACCAAACCATGATAAGCCCCAAGCTGTCACTATGAAAATGAAATCAGTGAAAAATGTACTTAAAATATTTGTATATTTCTACTATCAGGCGTATAGAAATGTATGCGTATTTTAAAAACAAGTTGTATTTATTTTAGTGTAAACTTGAGAGAAAACTTTAAACTTATCTGTGCTCTGTCCACCATAGGGAACCAAGCCCCAAATTGTAACGTTATAACAACGTAAACTTACCGTTAGCCCAGTGAAGGACCAAAAACAAACGCTATCAATAAGCTATGCTATTGAACTTCTTCATATATAGTAAAAAAAAGTACAATTTTGGCTTTTGTACGTTTAAGAAAAAATTATATTTGTTTAACATTCTAATATGGAACTTTTTTGTTGTTGTTTTTTTAATTTTGCACAAAGCTACACGAGAGCTATCTGCACTAGCCGTCCCTACTTTAGCAGTGTAAAACTAGAAGGAAAACAGCTAGTCATCACCACCCACCGCCAGCTCTTGGGCTACCCTTTTACAAAATAATAGTGGATTAACCATAACATTATAACGTCCCTTTGGCTGAAAGGGCGAGTATGTTTGATGTGACGAGGATTCGAACCCGCGACCCTCATATTACGAGTTGAGCGCCATAATCACCTAGTCATGCATAGCCTAAACTTCTTTGTAAGCTTTAGAAATAGTATAGTTTACTTCAGTTATTGTCTGTGAATTTTATATGTTGCTTCTCTTACTTTACTTAACTAATGTCTGTATCATCTTCACCTCGTAATAAAATAAAATAAAATAAAGTATGACACGCCACGTATAACAACAGAAATAATAAGAACTTTCCACAGTTTTAGCGGAGTAACCAGTGTTGTTTTTTTAGATCGGAAGAAGAAGAGGTTTATCCATCATACTTATAAAAAACCAGCTGATCACCACTCAAAGCAAAGCCTGTTTACCATCTAAAAGTTCTTCACAAAAGGAAAAAGGAAACAACTAAAGTTAAAACATTTATAAAGCTCGAGTCATACAGCTTGTGTCCTCAAATAGAGAAGGGTTTCAGTTGTCGACTTAGATTTTAACTTGAAACGCTTAATGTAAATTAATTTTGAAATATTTTTATGTTTCTCCTTTTCCATTTTGTTGATGATTAAGAAATGTGCTCTGAAAACAGTTGAATAATAAGTTGTTTCTTCGCTGTCTACATCGTAAGCAATATTCAATTACAAAAACCTTATTTTAGGAAGTTTTGGTCAAAATCAGAACCTAACAATTAAATTCATAGTCGAAAATGGTTAGTTTCAATCAGAATATGCAATAAACAGCTAAATTATCTATTTACAGATGGCAATTCGGTTAATGAAATGGTTAGTTTTGTCAAAATTACAGCAATTAATACATTAAGAGCCAGTAATGCTTTGTTTCCATTGCAACCAGTGGTAGTTACATTAGAAATCAGTGTATTAAACCTATTATTTAAATATAGGTTCATTTAAATCCAAGGCAAATACGATTTTTTTAATTACACCTACGTAAAATGTTTCGTTTCTTCAACTCTCGTTCGTTAATATAAATGTGCTTTATGTAAAACTCTGTGAAAAGACTTTTGTTTTTTACTAAATACCGTAAATTAAACTTGGTATAAACGAATTTGTTCTTTTAAATATGATGCATAAACCAGTCTGTTTATTTATATATGTTCTAATAAAACACTGTTTAAACCCGTAGCTTCCTTAAATATGTTCTAAGTAAACGCTGTATAAATCATTTCGCTTCTTTATATGTATCGTAAGTAAACACTGTATAGTTAATAAACCAATTCGTTTCTTTAAATGCATCCTAAGTAAACGTTATATAAACCCTTATGTTTCCTTGAATATAAATGAATTTAAACCCTAAATAAACTAGTTGATTTCTTTTAATGTATCGTAATTATAACTCAGAATAAGACCGTTTATTTTTCTATTTTCAGTAAACTACACCAAAAATTCTAACTTCTTGGAATAACTATTTCAACAAACTCCAAATATATCTTTTTACTTATGCGCAACGCGCGCAATATATTTTGATATGAAACGCAATAAGATATTTAGAGCAATTATAAAAATCGAACTCAATACATTTGTAGATTAAAAATAAAAACAAAATACATATATTCCTACTCACCGTAAGGTTTCTCCTTATTTGCTGGACTTTGTTCAAATTCAGCCTTAACTTCGACAAACCAAAATAAAGTCAGTATGAAATAAACTTGTTTAACCATAGTTTCTTTCCTAAACAGCGAGGGATTAAGCAAAAGCGTTTTAGTAAAAGTCACGCCTGAAAAAATTGTTCCATTACCCTAAACAAACTTGTGAGAACATTTATTATGATGAGGGTTTCTAGTAGACGCAGGACTGTTCAGAAGGACTGATTGCCATAAGTGTTCTTTAGAAACCATTAGTAACGTCGTGTGGTTTGGAGACCGAGTGATCAAGCTGTTCTACCACAAGGAGTACTTCTCGATCGATTCGTAAATATTTCCTACATAAATTCCGGGAGAGGGCGTTAAAGGACAACATAGTCTGTTTTAAAAAGAGGCGAATACTTGAAATTATGATATGTTAGAATTCATTTTCTGGGCATTCTTAACAATATTGATTTGTGTTCCGTGGCAATTCCTTTCGACGGAAGAAAACATGTAACAGCTGGCCCGAAAACATGCAGGAAAACAAATTCATGTTCTTGGTATATAAAGACGGTTTTGAAATTAAAATGTTTTTCACCTGAAATATAAAGACGAGACAGTTGAACTTTCATACAAATCAGATTTGTTTCAACATGAAAGTTTTTTTTTAAAGTGATTTAGTATATCTGCACAGGTTTTCAGCTCCGTGCTGTTTGCTGTTTAGTGTGCGTGTGTTTATTTTCTTACAGCAGGCAGTAAGTCTAGAGATTTACAAAACTAAAATACACTCTTATATAGCAGAGCAACATCGGGCTATCTGCTGAGTCCACGGAGGGGAATCGAACCCCTGATTTTGCCGTTTAGAAACCCCAACTTGTCTTTGCATTGAGGTTATTTGTACTTAACATCTTTAGTTTTATGCTCATAGTAGAAATTTGGTTGAGTATGATAAACTCTGACATGGTGCAAGAAAGTGTTCCATATCATTCCTATTACTATTGATTAAGCAAAAGATATCTCGAATAATTCATAGATTTTTGAAGCTAATATATTACATCCTAAAATAGAAAGGCAATTAGATAGAACAACCTCTACACCCTACACCACGATGATTTGACTTCCAGAGTATTCTTCTAAAATATAAAAAAATGTTTCCCCGCTATCAAAAATCGTGGTCTAAATGATAATATACTTTTCTAAACTAATTTGTTCTCGAATTTTGACTGTTTGTTCTCAAAAATCGAACGTTTTTTACCATTATAAGGAAAATAGTTCATGTTTGTTATAACTATTATGTTTGGACTACGTTCAATAAAACTTAATCATTCAGTCCTTGGGAGACATTGGGCTCTTGTACCGCATTTTAACAAAATTAAACACATTTCCAATTATGTGGTTGACTTTAGCGTGATCTTCATCTGGTATCGGCCCGGTATGGCCAAGCGTGTTAAGGCGTGCGACTCGTAATCTGAGGGTCGCGGGTTCGCATCCCCGTCGCGCCAAACATGCTCGTCCTCCCGGCCATGGGGGCGTTATAATGTGACGGTCAATCCCACTATTTGTTGGTAAAAGAGTAACCCAAGAGTTGGCGGTGGGTAGTGATGACTAGCTGCCTTCCCTCTAGTCTTACACTGCTAAATTAGAGACGACTAGCGCAGATAGCTCTCGAGTAGCTTTGTGCGAAATTCAAAAACAAACAATCATCTGGTATCTAATTTTGTCAAACGTTAAAAGAGTTGTTCTTGAAGGAAACTCAATATTTTTATCAAATTTGATCAAGAGATATATTTTTCGCACACACGCAAGAGTGAAAACATTAACCCTGCCATCGGACGGAAAATACAAAACTAACAAGAAATCCATAGAGTAAATATGAATATTTTTGTTTTATAAGTAAAACATTCCAGTTTATAAGTATTGACATAAAGTAAACAAAATCTTATATTCGAAAAAGAAAACACGGTTGAACTTCTTAATTTATTCATCATGAATTTCAAATCATATACACGAAGAAACAGCTGTTGTTTTTTCCGTTACAAGTTACTGTCGAGAAGGCCTTTCGTTTACAACAAAACCTCTACCGATTATCTGGACTACAAGAAATAAAGGATTACTTTAAACCTTCACACTATTTTTTATCAAAGTAAAAGATTTTTAACGTTTAGATTTAAACCCCTAAAGCTGTCAAAAAAGAAGCAAATGACATTTCATTCTTGAATGTTTTAATTAGAATTAACCAAAACACTTTTGCTTTGAATCGATAGTCGTATTGCCCTAAATAACCAGAAAAATAAAAATACAAGATAAAATATACAAAAGAGCTTGATTGTAATCGCGCCGAAAGTTTTCCTTATCTCGAATATTGTATCCAAGAGACCGTGAGTGAGAAATGCTTCAGTGAATTTTAAAGGAATTAATATTTCATAATTAAAAAATCAAGCAAGCTTTAATACTTCAGTTGTTGTTGTTTTATCCATAAAACTGACATATTGTTCCACCCATTTACCTTATTTTCTATATAAGATAAGCTTGATGAATTTGTCTCTTATGAACGGCCCTTCTGGCTGATAATGTGTTGTTTTTTTGCGCATGCGTACTTCGAAAATTGCTTTTGGCTAGAGCATCTACATGATCCTAGCAACTCTTTGATGGAACACCTTGACACAAGGCAAAAGGATTTTGTTGCAAAATCAAAAAAGCAATCCCTTACCATTTACAACAACCCCATGAGAAATGTTTCTTGGGAAATAGATAAAAAATATGTTTTGATAAATTCTACTCTGCCAGAAGTAAGCGAAAACCTAATCAGATTATTTTGATCACTTTGCCATCAATTCTAAATATAACTATAAACGCGTCGTATTTTCGCACAAATAAATGACCTAGACTACTCTACAGAAAGCTAGTAAGTTTTCTTTCTTTATACTCAGATCAATGCTCTGTTCTAATATAAACCAATGTGTATCCTTCATTTTGAAATCAATGTGGGTTATAAAAATAAATTCCTAATCACACAATATTATATACAACGGTGGCCATAGGTTTGTCTTAAAATGATGTCGGAACAAAAGTATTAAAAATACAGAAATAGGATTTGTATTCTTAGATTGTTGTGAATGATCAGATTTTACACTTAATAATTAATTTACAATCGTCAATGTCTATAAATAAAATAAGTTACAATAATGCAAAAATATCCGTTCGATTACCTTATATTAAAATAGGTTACTCGTAAACGCTTATCAAATAATTTTCATCCGATAATTATCTTTTTAAACTTATCTAGTGTGGTCAAAGAATGTATTGCGCATGTTCTCTTTGCTTCAATTATTCCGTCTATGTTTTATTCAGATGTAAATAAAATAACGTTTGTTTCATTATTAAACCACACGTAGCACAGTCACCTCAATACTTACAACCATGAACTGTGTTTTCCATTTTTGTAAAATTAAGCAACGTTCCTAAGCAAGATTATATAAAAAACTAATATTTTCTAATCGTCTATTACACTCATCAGCAGAGTTGTAATATACTGTGAATGTTGCTTGTGAAACTGTGTGGATTTTCTACATTTCATGCATATCTGTAATTACAAAGAAGAAGGCAAGCACTGAATATTTCAAACATGTGGGACGACAAACGCCAGAAGGTTTTGATTTTTTTGTCGTAAGTCTACCAAACGATTCGGTTTCATAGCGTGTAGTAATATGAGCGAAAGGCAGTGAAAATATAAAGTTACAAACAACTGTAAAGTGTCTGTGTAACAATATCACATGAAGAAGATATGATATTTGGTACTAATATATTTTTGTTCTTACCGGACTTTCCAAATATAGCATTTTAAGAGAACATACTTTACATCAAATATGAATGTTTCCCAGCCTTATTATATTCACAGTCTACAAATGGGGTACGCTTTCAAACATTAAAATATAAAACTGTTATAACTACCAAGATTTCCCTGCATACCACACATATTTGGTTCCCTTTCTGCTACACACTTATTGATCGAGCTTAGCTCTCTGTACGTCTGGTTACGTAGCTCTAATAATTAAGTAACTAATAAGCAAAATATACCACGTAATTGTATTTGCATTATTCAACTGATAGGTCAGTGTAAAATGTATTCGGGGTTTGTCCATACGCCCCAGTTAAGGATGTACAGATATATTTTCTGTAAAGAAATATTCTATGCAGGATTTTCGTTAAACAAATATCTACTTTTAATATTGGCTTTATTTGTCTCTCTTTCTTGGTAAAGCCTCCAGTAACAAAATGGTATGTCCGCGGACTTAAATTGCTAGAAACCGAGTTTCGATATCTATGGTGGGCAGAACACAAATAGCCCATTGTGTAGCTTTGTGTTTAAGTTCAAACAAACAAACTCTTGGTGAATAAAAATGTTTTATAGGTTTCAGTGACATAATTCAAAACGAATGTTTCAAGATACCCTTAGATATGTTGGCAAAATAAATTATTAATAACATTTCGTCCAGTCTGACACGAATTATATGGAAAACAAAAGTCACAGACAGTTTGAGAATTATTATAAAGTCATACAAACAAGCCTCGATTTTGTGTTTTAACCTTTTGACCATTGTGTAATAATTACTAAGTAAATCCTATTGCATTGGTTCGTAGAAGCTATCACTCGAATTAGAAAACGTAGTCCCTACATGAAGATCATTAAGGATTAGGTTATTAAGTATCTGTATTAATACACACGTATCGTTGTTACTCAAACACACAAAACAATTGCATGAAAGCATGTTTATGAAAAGTTTACCTACTAACAAAGTTCTATCGCCGTTGTAGCATTCTTCTCTTTAACTATACGATTAAGGATTTTATACAAGAACAGGACTGCATTTGACTTATGGTTACACTGAAAGCTCATATTGACTGTAACTTAGAGATGTCATCACTACGTTTTACTTTCATAAATATATTACTTTTGTCAATGAAATGAATAGTGAAGTAATAATTCAATTCCAAAGAAGGCTGGAAGTTAAAGGAATGAAATTAACATTGGGGGGCCAAACTTTGTTGTTGTTGTTGTTTTGAATTAAGTAATAATAAGAAATGTCATCGAAGGACAAGATTTTCAATTTGAAATCAAAAACACTTATATACTATCAATATCAAAAGGCGGGAAAATGACATGAAATCTCATGAAACATATGAATTGATAATATACTCTCAACATCAGGTAAGCAGTGATAATACATTTTATAGAAGATTATTATTTTTAAAATGCAAAACATTAATGCATTCTGAAAAACATATAAATTATGTATGACACAAAACGTTACAAAAATTAAGATTTGTAAGTTGAAGTGAAGACAAAATAAAAAAATAATGCATTATTAACACTAGGTAGGTAATTTTAACATCTCATAGAAGACCACGATTTTTATAATTTAAAATCAGTTTATCTTCTCCGCTTACAAAACAGTGGTTCATAGAGAACTGATATTATCTGATTAAATAATACTAACAAGACACCTTAGAATTTGATCTTTTTTATTACGTTTACCAAAATATAAGTCAAATGTAAGTGTGGAAAATAAAAGACACACATAATAATAAAACACTGATAAGAGAAGCAACGAACAGTCAGAAAGGAAAATTTATATTCAAACGCATTTAAAAAGAATTATTTCAATAATTAAAATATTTTCCATCCCTTGATGGGAATTAATGGATTTTAGAAAGTTCGTTTTTCTTTTTCTAACTTGTAACAACCTAATAAACCACAAGTGAAGGATGTTGATAGTGAATAGCTGACTGACATTAATAACCCATTAGGACTTTACGGTCTATGTATGTGTTTGACTTTATGAACGTTTTATGGAATAAGTCATTACAGCAAGTCGAATCTAAGTTTCCAAAGTTTCTCAAACAATTAACGACCACTAAGTCTATCGAAAGAACTTCAAAAACTTCGTGTTTTTACGATGTTCTTGGTATATTTATTTAAATCAGCATACTGTTCATTATGCTTTGATATTGTTTTTGTGAAAGCCATATCAACGTTAATATCGTGCTCATTTTGTTAGATTATGTTTAACTTTCTCATATTTTGTGAGGTAAGATGTTCATTAACTTTCAGGGTCTCAACGGAATCTTTTAGATTATGGTTTATAGAAGTAAAAAGCAGTTAATCGCTAAATATTTCATAAAGTAATGGCACATTTCTCACATATGTACACATAAATATATCTAAAGGCATTTAATTAAACTCTTTATTTAAACGTATTAAACAAGTTAACATACTGATAGCAGGACTACCTGCTCTACAACACAAGGACCAAATTTATTAAACAAGTTAACATACTGATAGCAGGACCACCTGCTCTACAACCCAAGGACCAAATTTATTAAACAAGTTAACATACTGATAGCAGGACCACCTGCTCTACAACCCAAGGACCAAATTTATTAAACAAGTTAACATACTGATAGCAGGACCACCTGCTCTACAACCCAAGGACCAAATGTATTAAACAAGTTAACATACCGATAGCAGGACTACCTGCTCTACAACCCAAGGACCAAATTTATTAAACAAGTTAACATACTGATAGCAGGACCACCTGCTCTACAACCCAAGGACCAAATTTATTAAACAAGTTAACATACTGATAGCAGGACCACCTGCTCTACAACCCAAGGACCAAATGTATTAAACAAGTTAACATACTGATAGCAGGACCACCTGCTCTACAACCCAAGGACCAAATTTATTAAACAAGTTAACATACTGATAGCAGGACTACCTGCTCTACAACCCAAGGACCAAATTTATTAAACAAGTTAACATACTGATAGCAGGACCACCTGTTCTACAACCCAAGGACCAAATGTATTAAACAAGTTAACATACTGATAGCAGGACCACCTGCTCTACAACCCAAGGACCAATTTTTTTTACGTGTAGTATTCTTCTTTGTCTTAACACAGTAAACCAAATTTTGTTCTTAGCTTAAATGGCTTATAAATATCAAAAAGTACAATTAACCACATGAGGTTTCAAGTTACTAAACATTCTGATATTCAGTGTTTTATTTTATTTTTTTGCTCGAATATTAACTCCAAATTCCAATGAAAAGGCGCCCACGTCACAAATTTCCAGAGCACAAATTACAAAACTATTCATGTTGTTGTTTATGGCTTTTACCATTTGAAATAAAAACAAATGTATTTGTAGCCTTAAATTTAAGGCTTTGACAAAAACATACGGAAGTGAGTTAGAAATTATTCATGTATATAAAAAGGTTAAAGGTGTTTTTAATAGGAACGTTTAAGAAAATTGTTTCTACCCAAATAACAAAATAGCAACGTTTTCAGAATGCAAAAAAAATAACACTTTTTTTTCAGTTTTAACAGAATGCAAATCCAAAGATTTATCGAAACGCCGCAGATTGAGTAACTCAATATCACTGTGATGACTCATGGCCAGACTGTGATGACTCGGTATGGCCAGGTGGTCATAACACACGACTCTTAATCCGAGGGTCGTGAATTCAAATTTCCGTCACACCAAACATGCTCGCCTTTTCAGCCGTGGAGGCTTTGTAATGTGACGGTCAATCACACTATTCGATGGTAAAAGAGTAGCTCGAGAGTTGGCGGTGGGTGGTGATTACTAGTTGCCTTTCCTATAGCCTTACACTGCGAAATTAGGGACGGCTAGCACAGACAGCCCTCGCTATAACTTTGCGCGAAATTCAAAAACAAACAAACAAAATATCACTGTACGTGAGTTTTCTTATAACAAAGCCAAATTAGACTATCTGCTGTATCCACCGAGGAGATTCGAACCCCTGATTTTAGCATTGTAAACCCGAATACTTTACTGCTGTCCCATCGGGGAATAATATCAGCACAAACAGTGGTGCAAAATATTTACCATACTAGAGCGACACAAGTGTCATAGGTAGTTCGTGTGTATGTTTTACTTTAAAAACATTCATTTTTAAATGAATTGTTAAGAAACGTATGTTTCATAAAACATTCATTGTTTTCATAAAATATAGTTTAATATTGTCATTAATTTTAAAAAAAACCTCAAACCTTCACAAAATAGTAAAGTTCAGATTTCTGTAATTTCTTACAGGAGAATTTCATGTTTCTAAAAACTATTAAAGGAAAAAAATTGATTACTAAAATACAAGGTAATTTTTCTATAAATTGTTAAAAATGAAATTTTAATTTCCATAAATTTCTGAAGGAGAAATTCAAGTTTTAACAAAATATTAAGTAAGTTTACTCTTCCTAAGCTACTAAAATGGAAAGGAAGTTAGATACTCATAACCTTTGAAAGTAGAAGGTCGAATTTCCTAAACTGTTAAAAAAGAACTTGGGAATAAATAAAAAAACAACGTAGAGGGAAAGGGGATAAAACTGCCACCCTCGTGCTACCATCTAGTGTGAATTATATGTAACTATAAAAGTTTGGAGACTCAATATCCATTCAGTCCGTTTACAAACTTATATTTTCTGAAAAATGTATTTCTCGTTATCAAATTTATGTCTAACTATTGTTCACATGATCCAATATAAAAATAACCTCGCAAACAGACTTGAATGAGAATGACCAAAAATGTGCCTTTTTGAACAATTTGTTTTAAGTTAATTTTTTATGGTTCAAAAGTATATAATTTTGAGAACTGCACTTTGCTAGTTTCAAACAAAATAAACTAAGGAAATACGGAAGAAACGCTTATTTTTATATCGTTTGTTTGCTTTATAATGAGTGGCTTAGGGTTAAACATGTGTATCCCTCCACAGAACTGTCTTACCTCAAAGGTTGAGACTGTCTCAGCCAACAATAGTAAAATTTGATAATTTAAGTGATTTACATGCTTTTAAAGAATTAAAAGAAAAACAGGAAACTCTATGTTTCACAAGTAGTTCATCTGTTACTACTTTGGTTTTGGTTTCGTTCGTAAAAGCAAAACCACGTTAGTAATAAATGAAATCTTTGTGGAACGTGCAATTCTCTTTATTGCCTTCGTATTTACATTTATAGAATTTCATTAAGGAATAAAAGTTTCGAGCATCGATTGTCTTAAATTAAATGTTAAATGCAGCATTTATTTTGAATCGCATTTGTTAAGAATTAGATGGTGGATGTTTAGCCTCATTTTAATCTCAGTTTCATCTTACCAGAAGATGAAAGGCAAAACGACTCTCAACCCGAAGAAATGAACTTTATCGATATAAAAAAAAAAGAAAAGTCTATGTTCAATCTTTCTTTAAATTAAAGTGACATTTACAATAACAAAGAGTTCATATGAAAACTTTTCGTTGTCTAATACCACCCATCTTAATAGTAAAAACATTATAAAATTATTAGCTACCTCTCTTTATAATACAACTGCACTCTTAAATGTTTTTACCTTATTTATTCGTGCAAAAACTAACGACGCTACTTGACGGTCTTATTGCTTGTAGTAATAATAATTTTTATAACGTGTCATGACATGAGGATGATTCCTCGTGTGATTCAAATGAGTTTATGTATATGCGTACAAACTTAAGTATTTGTGATTTGAAAGATAGATCTACGGAAGACAAGTTCGGCCACTTGTGACGTCAGACCATTACTAATGTGTTACATTACTATTTACCTTTATACAGCCTTATAAGTGTATTTATGTGCCTATGCCTATGATTTTATTGATTCTATGGAAAGTTTCAAATAAACACACAAGCTAAAGTAAGTTTCCAGCAAAAGACTTTTGTTTTAGCCCAAAGCTACAAAATAGGTAATCTACGCTCTGTCCACTACGAAGACTTGAAACCCGCTCTTTAGCGTTGTAGGTCAATCAAATTACCACTGACCTTTTGGAGAGTCACACTGAAGGGTCAATCATGTTCTTATAACGTTTTAATATTTCTTATTACCTTAATTCTGTATTATGTAACTACAATTGCCTTCCCCTAAAAACAAGGTGATCAAATTACCTATGCGTAAAGTAAATGGAAAATAACTATTTTCTCTTCAAACTTTGCTTTTGTGACCTGGGTAATAAAATTTTCAAATTTGTCCATTTTCCAGAACATTCCAGGCAGCGCTGAGTAGCTGATAGAGAATTTTCTTGAACTTACAAGAATTTTCAAGAAATTTCTAGAATGTTGTAGAACTTACAAGAATTTCCTAGAATGTTGTAGAACTTACGAGAATTTTCAAGAAACTTTTAAATTTTTGTAGAACATTCCATAGTAATATATATTCAGAGACTCACCACTCACCACTTCAGTTTAGTTTTAGCTGCTTAAGTAAACCCATAGAACTATCTGATTTTATCAGAGAAGGCATCAAGAAGCTGCAAGCATTTTCCAAATGCATTCTGCTTTGTATGTGACCAATTTATCAAGACAAGAGCGAAAAGTACTCTGTGACAGCATCTTCTAAAATGTGTGAAGCCTACAAGGCATATTTCGACATGCCTGTCAGGAACCAAGACAAACCTTGGGCACCTCATTTTACCTGCGAACACTGCAAAAAAACTCTAGAAGGTAAGACGGACAATTTTTGCTTCCTTGAATAATAAGATTTTATATTATATAAATTTAAACCTTTTAAAATTTAAATATATTTTTAATTTATTGTTTTAATTTCCAATAGTATAGAAAATTTTTACATATAAAATATTTTGCACGAACCTCTTACACATTAGTTGAAGATAAAATAAATTTATTCTTCATAATAACAATTTTATTTTGCTCTTTTGCAGGATGATACAGAGAGGAAAAGGAGCCATGAAGTTCGCTGTTCCAAGAAGTTGGCGTGAACCCAATGACCACTCAAGCAATTGCTACTTCTGCATGGTGGACCCTTCCAAACGTCGGGCTGGCAAGAATGCACCTTCTGTCATTTATCCGGACCTTCCCTCATCCATCGCCCCAGTGCTATACTGTCCTGAGCTCCCTGTACCCACCCCGCCAGAGAGAAAACAGCCATCATCAGAAGAGAGCAGCAAATCAGAAGAGGAGGTAGACTTTGAAGTTCCAGATTACAATTTCTGAGGTGCAGCAGGGGAGAGAAACCCATACTACCCCAAGCAAAGAGACCTCAATGACTTGATCAAAGATCTTGGTCTAACAAAGTCAAATGCCGAGACTATGTTTGGGGGCTGATACGTGAAAGTGATTTACATTACAGTCGCAAATCTCGAAAACCTACTCACTTCTAAACATTTTTGCATAACTTCAGTATAAATACACGTAAATCTTGATTCATATGTTGTTTTATTCAGACCTTCTGTAAATGAAAATGTGCTAATTTGCCCGTTTTTACATAGAAAATAGGTTAATTTCTAAATTTCATTATCCAGGTCACAAAAGTAAAGTTTGAAGGGAATACTGGCCATTTTCTGTTGTTTTACAATATAAGCATTAAGAAATAACACATACAATCTAAGAACAATATCTGTGTTACATAGTGTAACTAATGTGTAGATTTATTTAGAAATAAGCAAACAAAAGCAAAATTGTCACCAAAAATATTTAATAGTAAACATTTCGTAACTTTTTACTTGAAATTGGTGTTCTAATAGCAAGCGAAACTCTAAAATAAATAGTTTTACAAAACTGCGCTAAGTTTGGAAACTTCCGTGAGAGGGCGCTACTCATTACGCTTTTATTTCAGTTTAACTACCCACTCATCACGTCTTTCAGGCTTCAAACATTACATTTCTTTCTTTCTTTATCCAAATCTTCATCTATCAAGTGAAGTAGAGTAAAGTAACTTAGTGAATAAACCTACCTGACAAGACGCTCTTAAGCATCTTAGGGTTAATAATTAGAAAAATGCATTTTAGTTTCTTGGATCAACGAACATTAAATACGAGGATGCTACAGTGAAAAGTCTATGTGCTATTTAAAAGTAAATAGTAAAGTATTAGTAGCATTTTCGTAAAATAAGTTTCAAAGAAATCACTTGGAAATGCATTCAGCAACGTCCGTCCTTTAAGAAAGCCATGAAATGAAAACATACACAGATTTGAAATTCAAAAATTAAAGGAAGATTTAGTTAGGATATAAAGCAAGGATTACCAGAAGCTCAAAACGACTTACTTTACCTAAATATATGCAATAAGTTACAATAGTATTTCTTTTTCTATCCAAGTGGGATCAAATAGACAATAATGTTTGTATTAAATAACAGTTACGTACACACCAAGAAATTAGAAGCTTTTGTTGTTTTTCCATATAGGCGAATAAAATATATTTTACTTATTTATGGGTCTCGACCTAAGATTTTCTTATACTTAAACATCCTAACACAAAGCACTCAAACACTATGAAAATGAATAAATGTCAGTTTAGAGACACTTTCGAAACATCACCGAAACGCTTCGCACTCATGTTTGGAGCACAAGCTAAATGGCTGTCTAGAGTAACTGTAGCAGCTCTTGCAACCCATCGAAAGGACCACTAGAAACGTTGAACAAATCCCAACCTGGCAGTTTTCTTCACTTGACGACGTCACACCCTTTACACGTGAGTAGAACAGCTATAGATTAATCACCATAGGCAGCGAGTTATCATTGTCTTGACCTATTATCTTCTAGAAACACTCCAAACACAATTCACAGTTATACTAAATCAAGAGCTAGGATCTTGTAAACCTTGCTTAGCTGGATTCACATTCCAGAAAGAGCTTGAAAATGATGTTTTTTATTGTTTTACAGAAAGTTCGAAAACCCATCACACCTTCTAAGATAAAACAATAAAGTTCCTTCAAGTACAATGTTAAGCTAAATTATTTACTTATTTAGTTCTGAAAGCGTGAGTAATTGAATATTTTCTTTACTCACTGTAACTGAAACGTTTTCGCTTCCATGCTTTGATTCTAGTTTGATCTGTGCTCCCTCTGCTGGTGGGCACGTAATGCATAACATTTTCTATGTTTGATAGGCAAAACACTAAATTGAAATACTGAAGAACACATGAAATAAAGGTTGAAAAATAAAACATACAACCAATCAATAACAACTGTCATTTCTTATCACGTTGCAACCACTCGTTTCTTTTGTTTCTGTCATAGTATTTCTTTGAAGTATTTTTACCTAAACTACTTACTCACTCTTTAATATTTCCTTATGAGATTTATGTATCACAAACGTTACAAAAATGTTGCTTAACATACTTTCCTGCATCATGATAACTAAAACTGATTGATTAAAATTGTGTACAGTTTTATTTATTCGTTGTGTGATGGCTGTGTTTGGTTTAACACTCTGTTCGTACATGAATGGACAAATTGACGAAAATGTAGATAAACAGGCAGACAAACAGATAGATAGATAGGTTGTCCAGTACGATAATAATCATTTTATCCTGTGTGCCACCTAGAAATTATATGCTTTACTATTTTACATATGTAGTAAAGAAAAGAGCAGTAATATAAAATATTTTATCGTTAAGGGATTTATACCATATAGTACTTCTTAAAATATACTTTATATCGTACACAGATTTATCGAATCTAACTTTTATTCTCTTTTTACAATATTATATCAAAGATAAAATAAAATAATTTGTTCCGAGCATGTTATTACACAGAAATGAGAGCTACACGGTTCGCAGTCCAGAATGATCAATGTAACACAAGTCGTGGACTGGTTTACTCAATAAAGCCAGACTTTGTGAAAATTTTCCCTTTGAAAAGTAAATGCGTTTACCAATAGAAGGACTATACAACACTCGAAGTAATTAAAAGTTTGTTTCGTTTTAAATTCGTCGTATTTCCCATGTGATATCTGAAACAGTGACTTTAATCTTGTATTTTTTTACTACCCTCTGGTCTATTTAATTAAGCCTTCTTCTAATCGCCTTACATTAGTCATAGCAACAAACAAGAACAAATACGAAATGTTTAATCATGGTATAATAGACTGTAATTAAATACGGTAGAGTTAATATTATTTGTTTTTTGAATTTCGTGGAAGGCTACACGAGGACTATGTGAGGAGGAAGAGGTCTAGTGTACCTGACCCTCCTGGGTATACAAATATATATACCCAAACACCAGAGAGAGAGAGACAGAGGTAAGAGAGGGAGGAAGAGGTCTAGTGTACCTGACCCTCCTGGGTATACAAATATATATACCTAAACACCAGAGAGAGAGAGTGCTATGTGCGCTAGCAGTCTCTAATTTTGCAGTGTACGACTAGAGGGAAGGTATCTAGTCATCACCACCCACCGCCAACTCTTGGACTACTCTTTTACCAACGAATAGTGAGATTGGAAGTGCGAGCATGTATATATGTAAAAACGGCTCGTTTGGGTTGGGAAAATATTTTACGTAGAGGAGCAAACAACGTTTCAACCTTCTTCGGTCATCGTCAGGTTCACAAATGAAAATTTTCTCAACCCAAACGAGCCGTTTTTACATATATATTTTTCTCTACAAGTGGGTTTTCTCGACATCACTGAAGTGCGAGCATGGTTAGGGTGAAGGGGACCCCCGCTGGCACAGCAGCAAGTCTACAGATTTACAACGCTAAAATCAGGAGCTTGGTTCCCCTAAGTGAACTCAGCATATAGTCCGATGTGGCTTTGCTATAAGAGATCACACGCGCTTAAATCAAAGTTAATATTAATTAAAACAAAATTAAATTACTTATTTTTATATCATTTATTATATACGAACTGGGAATGACGTAACGGGCCAGAGCATCAGGATGCAACTTTAAAATCTAAGGACATAGTCTGCCAAATAAAGCTCTCGTGACAATGAGTGATGTTAACTGTTGTCCAGCCTTTAGTTAAATATTTTAAACTGTCTTGCTTAGCCTGCGTTGAAATTGTTAACTTATATTTACACAATTTAATAATAAACAACGAAGGCTGTTATAAAGGAATAAGTAATCATTACTGAACTTAAGTAGTTTATATTCGAACTCTTCAGAGTAGCAGTAATGTTACGTTCATTAACAATACAGTTTATGATGTTCAAGATTAGATATGTTATTTATTGTACGGACAGAGTTTCACTTTTACCTTAATATATAAATTAAAGTTAAATATCATAAACTGATCACGTCTCGCGAAACGTTATTGGGATTGAAACCGAAAATATCGCTAAAAGCAAGATGATAAAACAGTACATTTCTGATCATTATAAGTAAAAAAGTAAGAACGTTGTATTAAATTACAACTTAGTTCATCTTTAGGTCTGAGTTATGTCAGATGAATGTTAATAGTATTATATTAAATTTAACTATTCCACGTTACTCAGATTTGCTGGACTACAAAATTTATTCCAAAGAGACGGACTACAAAATAAGTCACTGACAAGAATATCATCCATGCTTGATGTTTAAACTCTGTTTGTACACCCGATCACAACGTAATCTATAATAGAAAACTCAAGGTAAAACACACTTCAAGTCTTCTATTCATCATTGTCTTTGGTTGGTCTCTATTCAAATTAAGATAATTTTTTAAGTGAGGTGTTTTATCTGGGTAGTTTCCATTAAAATAACGATAATATACATGATAATTAGTTTGTGTTTTTTTCTATAAGTGTACTTTCTATAAGTATAATTAATATTTTGTTCACATGCCTTTAGCTCTAAAAATTTATCATTACACTTCTCGGGTCAATGCCTTGCGGTCAGTCATTTTAGCGAAATGATATCAAATAATATCTATGTATATTAAGTAGCTTATTTCGTTTAAATTCCCTACGCGTCACATCTGTTGTTCTCTACATTATTAATACGAACATTTCTTCGAAAAAAAATCCTAAACAAAGAATAAAAAATAAAGTTAATGGATGTTTTATCAAAATAAAAGAAATTAACATTAAACTAAACTAAAAACAAACAATCCTCCGAGTCCCGAGCTGAAATAAGTTATTTAACAAACAACAAAGCATTAGTACTTTTATAGTTACCTGAGTATTTTCTTGTTCATTCAGATATTCTATATAAATATATTTGTGTGTATAATTTCTGGACGAAATAATCTCTTCATATGAGTTCAAAAAATGATAGCCAACTTAAAATACACTGTATACATAACCCATTTGATATAAGTTTAGGGCCAGATATTTAACGCTTAAATAAGCAATACGTTTACACATTTCCTATAAAAGCTTTGGGCGAGATAATCATTCCAAATGATGCTGAAAATATAGTCGACACGAGAGCACCAAGCTCATAACACAATGCACTCTAATCTAAGTATGGTAGTCTGAAGAATGTATTTAATTAGTTGTGCTAACTAATGGAATGATTTTCATTCTTAACCTATTCTAAACGGAAGGTAATGTTAATTAGGTGTATATATCCACAGGACTTGTCTCATAACGAATGTATCTCAGTCCGAAAGCTGATACATATGCATTTGGCGTTTCTATATTCCAGTTATTAATTTAGAATGTAGTATATAGTTTTAATAATATTAAGACTTATCATAAGCCTTAGATTTCCGAAATATAAATCTGTTACTACAGTTATCCTCATTAAATATAAACTTGGTAAAAGCAAAAAGGTTATATTCTAACTATTATAAAAATTAGTTAGATTTAGATTTTCTGGAATAAGATAAAAGATATAACATGAAAGTTTGTTAATTTTAAAGTATTCATCCACTATCCAGTATCGCAGACAGTACTCACAATTTCAGAAATAATTATTAAATTTTAAATTAAAATAAAAACATGAAAACAGATGAAGCAGTAAAACATATAAAAGAATATATTTTGTTGTTGGAAAACCGAGTTAATGAAATAGATTACAACCATCTGGTTAACTGGATAAATACATAAGACATTAATGTTCTGGTGAAACCTAAAAACAAAGAGGTTTAGAAATGTGAACAAAAACAGTTATAGATTATCGGAATATCGAATAAAATAGGTTTTTTTTCCAAATATTATCATTCAGATGACATAGAAAAACAAGTGTTGGCCAGTGGTTTAAAATTTGCCATTTAATCAAAAAGATTTAAATATAAGAATAACACTATGTAACAAAATTT
Organism: Tachypleus tridentatus; assembly: GCF_004210375.1. Lineage (NCBI taxonomy): Eukaryota > Metazoa > Arthropoda > Merostomata > Xiphosura > Limulidae > Tachypleus > Tachypleus tridentatus. Next base: position 40,114,581 of record NC_134836.1, read on the forward strand.
TTGGTTTTTCTTATTCCTGGGCAAAAAGTGTTATTTCCCAATTGCTTATGCCGAAAATAAATGGAAAATACCTATTTTTCTCTTGAAACTTTGCTTTTGTGACCTGGGTGCGTATAACAAAAATGTGATGGGAAATATGATTAAATATCCAGATTATAATTTCAGAGGTACAGCTGGTGAGAGAAACCCATACTACCCCAACCAAAGAGACCTCAATGACTTGATCAAAGATCTTGGTCTAACAAAGTCGAATGCCGAGATTATGTTTGGGGGCTGATACGTGAAAGTGATTTACATTACAGTCGCAAATCTCGATAAACTACTTACTTCTAAACATTTTTGTATAACTTTATTATAAATACACTTAAATCTTGATTATGTAAATGAAAATGTACAAATTTGCCCGTTTTTACATAGAAAATAGGTTAATTTCTAAATTTCATTATCCTGGTCACAAAAGCAATGTTTGAAAGAATAATGGCCATTTTCTGTACTTTTACAACATAAGCAATTAAGAAATAACACATACTATCCAGGAACAAAATTTATGTTACATAATGTAAGTTACTGAATTTTACAGAACAGCAACTATCCAAACAAACTGTTCAGCAGGAAAGTAATAATTGTTTAATAATAGAAAAACTCAAGTTGGTGGCATCGCTTTAACATATTTGAATGGTTACAACACTTATATAAAACCTAACACAAATAAATAAGAATTTTAGAGGTTTGAAAGATTTAGTAATAATGAAAGAGTAATCATTATAACACTTAATAATAAGCTATATTAAATGAAAAACGTTACATAATAAAGTCAAATATTTCTTAAATGATAGTAATAAATTTATGAAACTACCTAAAGATCTAACAAAAATTATACAAGGTAAATTCCAAATATGTTTATTACAATTTAAAAAAAATAATTTATTTTCTATAAAATAAGATCAGTTTTCTCTAATTCTGGTATTGTATCTGAAGCTCTTGAACTGTGAGACTGATGATATCTGATATGAACATAGAATTACGAACTATCGTGAGTTCCAGTTAATTTGTTAGAAGCATTAATTATTAATCAATTAAAAACAGTTTTGAGTTATTTTAAGAAATAAAAATTAATGATTTTAATAATGGAATATATTATGCTAGTTTTCAAATATTGTCTCCTTATTCCAACGTCATTTTAGATGAGATCACAAATTTATTTACTGACCTTTCATATCATGATGATGATGACTAAATAGGTTCTATTTCAGAAACTTACGACAAGATTCATCCAGCGAATCCCATTTTCTTCTTGACAATAATACTTACGACTAAGTTGTTTCTAAGCTGACTGGAAGAATGGCCTTCTCATTTTAAACTCAAACACTATAGAAGATATTTATTATTTTCAGAGAACCTTAATGCGTTGGGAGTATTTTAATTCACTCAAAGAGTAGATGTTCTAATATTAAGTTCATTGTAGAACTTTAACTCAACTACCGATTTTCGTTCTTAGAACTGTTTGTTTATAATAAATATATCATATTTTGACTTCAAACTTTTCATAAGAAGGCTTACTGGTTTTTATATTTAACTTCAATAGTTATATACCATCAGCTCTTAAGAAAGAGAGTCTCCCGATGAGACAACGGTAAATTTTGGGATTTACAACGCTAAAATCAGGGGTCCGATTCCCTCGGTAGACACAGTAGATAGCTCGACGTGGCTTTTCTCTATGAAAAACACACACGCGCTTAAGAAAGAGCTGATTAAAATACTGGTTCTCCAGGTTCAACATTGATTAGTAGATACGATTTCTCACATAAACTACTGGTTCTCCAGGTTCAACATTGATTAGTAGATACGATTTCTCAGATAAAAAGATAGATAATATTAAATTTGTTTTACTACCTTCCAATAAGTATTATAAGTCAAGTATATCAAAACTATTTAAACAAGAAGTCATCGTTTAACATCTAATGGAAAAGTACTTAACATAAAAGTTAATTTGTCTTGTGATGATCAAACAAAATTATATGAAAACATTCATTTTTCTTATCAAAAATAAACAGGAAATTACAGCAAAAATTAGTAGGAATAATGGTAATTCTGACAATATTTTGTTATCTTTTTATGTTTCTCGTATGTTGTTCGGAATATCATAATTATCAAAGTCACAGATACAAGGGTAATATGGTCTCCTAACACTTTAGAATAACGTTTGTTTTTTAAAAATTCAATAGGTGTCCATATCTTTGACCACTTCGATAATTCTAGGGTTGAAGCTTATACGCATAATTTCGTGCATATATTCAAATCAATCAAATGTTCTTTATCTATTTTCACAAAAATATCATTATACCTGGGATTACCAGGACTTTCTTATCCCCGCCTGTGGGAGATCAAGAGTTTCTCGAAATGGACAAGTATCATTAAGCTTAGTATGGAAGACAGTAGTTTTTACTTTCATATTGCTTTTTTGAAAGGCGTTTTTTCGTAATCTATCCATTGCAATGGAGAGACATCAAGAAATGAAAACTATAAATCATACACCGTTGGTTAGAGTTATTGGAAAACGTTTTATTCGAATGAAAAAATAACAATAATTTATAATATATAGCCAGAAATTATTTCAGCCTTCTTCCATGAAACTATCTTATCTTACAACATGATTTAAATACATTACTGGAAGAAAATAGTCAACGAACAAAGATAGGGTAGAAAGATAAAGTGTGTGTGTTTTCTTATAGTAAAGCCACATTGGGCTATCTGCTGAGTCCACCGAGGGGAATCGAAAGCCTGATTTTAGCGTTGTAAATCCGTAGATTTATCGCTGTACCAGCGATGAACAGAAGTATAAAAGAAATTTCGTAAAAAAAAATTAAATTCAATAAATATTAAATGACAAATGCCCCCTTGTAGCTTATCGGTAAGTTTGAAAGCTTATAACTCGTTGTAGGCAGAGCAGAGTTAGCCCATTGTGTAACTTAATAACAAAGCAAAAAATTAAGCAAATTCTGTTTATTTCCTAATTATATAGAGAATAAAAACGAATATAAGAAAAATCGATTGATTAATAAATTGTTTTTAATTCGAAATAAATGTCATATGAGATGAGTAATACACACGAAATCTGTGTAATTGACAAAATTGTTACTTTAGCTATACTTTGAGGAAAAGTAGGAGCCCTTTGAATGCTAATAAATGTAATGGAGAAAATAATCCATTATAAATATTTTTCACGTGCAGCATTCTACGTTACAGTTCATTCCAATACTTACATACAATCTGCTTCGTCAAACAAATAACGTGCTACATACAAGCTTGTCCAATAATGCGGGAACCCTAACAACAAAAGGCTTTTTAACACGTGATCATTTAACAGCTATAGCTTTAGTGTATATTTGGGAGTCTCTCAGCGGGGTGGTCGTGGCATAGTAATGATTAGCGTGTCGGGCCACAAATCAAAAGATTCACGGTTCGCAACACGATGCTGCTGAACACACGAACTACATTTAGCGGCGGTATATTATTAAACTTTGCAGCGGTGGATCATTAGCTCAAAATTCACAACAAGTACTAGAACTCTAGGAGTCTTTGGCTTGTTTTTTTTATTAAAGCCCGTGTCTTGCCTAATATGCTATTCTTGTTGAATATACCAATACCTCTTTCCTTTCATAAAACACAAATTACTTGCAAAAACTGATGATTTACTGTTGATTTATTTTGTTTTGTTTGTAATTTTAGTATTTTGATAACATTACACTAAATTTCTTATTTACCTTATTAACATACTTATTATACTTGACCCGTAATTCTCTCCAAGTCCCCCGCTGATACAGCGGTAAGTCTGCAGATTTACAACGCTAAAATCAGGGGTTCGATTCTCCACGGAGGACTCAGCAGATATCCCAATGTGGCTTTGGTATATAAAAAAAAACACACACACATGTACTTCTCCCCAAAAGGATAGCGGTAAGTATTTGGACTGACAAAACAAAGATCCTGTGTTCGGTTTCCTGCAGTGGCTGGCCCGGCATGGCCAAGCGTGTTAAAGCGTGCGACTCGTAATCTGAGGGTCGCGGGTTCGCATCCCCGTCGCGCCAAACATGCTCGTCCTTTCAGCCGTGGGGGCGTTATTATAATGTTACGGTAAATCCCACTATTTGTTGGTAAAAGAGTAGCCCAAGAGTTGGCGGTGGGTAGTGATGACTAGCTGCCTTCCCTCTAGTCTTACACTGCTAAATTAGAGACGACTAGCGCAGATAGGCCGTGAGTAGCTTTGCGCGAAATTAAAAAAACAAACAAACAAACCCTGCAGTGGACACAGCAAATAGCCTAAGGTGTCTTTGCTCTGAAACAAACATACAAAACAAACCTAGCCTGTGTATTTCAAATGAATGGACAAAAGTAATTTTCCGCTGTTACAGCCTGTCATTATAGTTGAAGAAAATAACTTACAAGGAAAAATTACCAGTCATCAATTATGACACGTAAGAAACGTACATTACTTTCGGTTCTATTCACATTATAAAAGCACTATCAAAGTAATAGGATAATGAGGTTTATATTATGTCGATTGCAGTGTTATTTCAGTTAGGTTTAGTGTACTTTGGCTAAACGTGTTTCTTCGCTGGCAATTCACTGAGTCATCTATCTACATACACTTAAAATTAGTACACTGACTTTCTCACCCACCCCACCAGATGGAGCTCTCTTTTTAATTTCAATCTGTTCACTTCTTTTCTCACGAAAGCTTCCTGCCAGCCTTCACAAGTGGTATACCTACATCCTCGGACGTAAAGATCGAAATCACGCTTTCGTGTTTTACTTTCCTTAATCGAGTCTAATTCCGAGTCCTCGTTTATGGTAATGTAGAGAATAGAAGAAGAATAACTAGAAAGGATATAACACCAACATGATCAATTATATTAACCACATTCTTCTTTCAAATTTTTTCGAATCGCGTTCTGTAAAAGGCGAACTCCGATTTTCCGAGCAGTAAATCGTGCAAAGAATGTTTTGACAGGAAATTAACTGTTAAACGGTTAATGATAGGAATGCAGAGTGCTGTTTTAAAAAAGCACATGAACAAAATGAATTACATTTTTTTAGATAACTCTTATAATTACAGAGCACTGTGCTCTTGTTGTAATTTTTATATAAAAAACGAATAATAATAGTACTATAAGCTAACAATAACTAATACAAATTTTTTTACAAACATATCTCCAACGTAAAAGTACTCTGTAAACTAACAGTAAGTAGCACTATATGTTTATCAGTGCATCTCTGACGTCCCCGTCGCGCTAAACATGCTCACCCTTTCAGCCGTGAGGGCGTTATAGTAGGGTCTATCCCACTATTCGTTGGTAAAGATTAGCCCAAGAGTTGGCGGTGGGTGGTGATGACTAGTTGTCTTACACTGCTAAATTAGGGACGGCTAGCACAGATAGCCCTTGAGTAGCTTTGTGCGAAATTCAAGAAACAAACAAACAATCTCTGACGTAATAATGTTCCGTAGACAAACATCAAGTTTACAAATATACCTCCGCAGTAGTAATACTCCGTAAACTAGCATTAAGTAACACTAAATGTTTATCAATAGATATCCGCAATAACAATACTCTGTAAACTAATATTAAGTAACACTAAATACTTACAAATACACCTCCGTCATGTAATGAGCATTTAACCTATCATCGTCAGATAATTAATGATAAATTTTTACATATCTTTGCGATACTGATTATAAGTAAATCTTACGTACTTTGTCAAGGTAGAATAATAATCTATGTTTAAATGTTAATCACTTCTTAACTAAACAATACCATCAGATTCTTACGTCTGTCAAACACAGAAAAGCTAACAATGAACTGTGTAGAACGAAGCACTATCTGCTGGTTAGGAACACGTGGCATGTTACATAACAATACGGCCATTAATAATTGTTGAAATCACATTTTCTACTGACTCGAGAGAATTTCTCTTACGAAAAGGAACAATAGCGTTTCTATTATACTTAGATACCACTTCCTGCACACCCTTGTACAACTCACATAATCTCTAATAAAAGCTGAATGTAAACTTTATAACAGTTCTGTTATTTTTAGCGATGTTCTAGCCAGACTGTGCCTATTTATTTATCCTGATGAAGGTATGTATAGAATGTGTAATGAACATGATAAGGGATTTCGTGGAAAAGTAAAAACATTTTAAATACCTCAACAGATTAATTCTATAGAGAGATCTTTGAGTTTGTTGTTGTTCTATTGTTTTCTCTATTATAACGTATACGTAAACTACTGTCTTTCAATGAGTCAGACGTTTATGAACTGACAATGCTAAAATCTTGAGTTCGATTGGTGTCGTTGGCAGAGCGCAGATAGCCTACTGTGTAGTTAGTAGCAGTATTTTACCTGTCGTACAACAAATAACTAGCGTTTATGAAAATATAGAATAAATAAGAAATTAAAATAGCACCTTCATCGTCCACGTAAATATAACAAAGTTAATTGTAGTACAACGAAAACAACGTGCTAAGCTTGCTTTCAAGTATATATACCACTACTAATGACACTTTAATTAATGCCTGGGACTAAACAAACACAAACAGCTGACTACAGGAAGTAATAAATAACAATAAATCGTCTGTAAAAGCCGAAAAGGAAACACTATAAGTCTGTAAAAAGTAGAAGGTTCAGTAATAATGATAGGATTTCGAAAGTTACAACAATCGTTAGTATTGCAAAATGGCCCGGCATGACCATAAGCTGAGAGTAACGGGCTCGAATCCCCGTCACAGTAAACATGCTCGCCCTTTCAGCCGTGGAGGTGTTATAATGTACGATCAATCCCACTATTCATTGGTAAAAAAATAGCCCAAGAATTGGCGGTGGGTAGTGATAACTATCTGCCTTCATTCACTCTAGTCTGATACTGTTAAATTAGGGACAGGTAGCGCAGATAGCCCTTGTGTGGCTTTGCGAAAAATTAGAAACAAACAAAAAAACAATATTGCAAATGAAAGTAACAAAAAATAATATAACTAAACGAATGAACTAATGTGATACCATATACAGAAGTGTTACACAACTAGTATTGATAATATATATATAATACGAAAATCAACTAACTAGCAATGCACTATAGTGATTCATTGTCACCCTAAAAATGTTCAAACGAATAAAACTGTACTTGTGAACATTTTAAAATGCAATGATATTTGATAAAACTTTTACACCCGTAATCAGAAGCAAATATATTGTTAAATGTTCTTTAAAAAACTGTATAAATTTTGTGTTCAAAATGCTCGTTAATACTGGTCCTCTCTTTAAAAATATTACAGTATTTCTCTAAATGCTCTTTAACGTATTTCCTTATTCGTAACTTTTTTTATTCCTGGCAATAAATCTGTATTTATGCAGTATTCTATACGATCAGATAATCTAAATAAATTTAGGTATCACATTGTAAGATTTAACGGAAAGTGCACAACGGTCTGATAAAACTGAAATGTGTTTATCTGTGATACTTTCAACATCGGTTTTAACTTGTTTATACGCTTCATTACCTGAAGGTTCTAATATTTTCAGATTAAACCCTAAGTCTTTACATAAAGCTGTAATAAAAAACATTTTACAAACAAAAAAGTTGCCAGTTGTCTTATCAGTCGAAATGTTGACATGTGCGAATATTCTAAATGATTGATAACTGCTTTATTATCCAAACAATGTTCATTGCTGTTAACATTAACAGTAAATTGTTTACATGAACATTTATTGTACATTGATAAATGACTTGTTTATGATATTTTCACAATATAATACTGTGTTCCTTCTTGTACAACCTTAAGTTGTCATTACTTTTAAATATAAATTCTGATGTACTGATTTGTTTAACCACTTTCATATGTTATTTATTTTACTTTATAAATAAAACTTCCGTTGCATAAAATCTCTCATAATGCAGGATGGCATTTGTGTTCTCTTACGTTCGTGACCAGTTATACTGTTACTTGTTTGTTTGTTTTTCAATTTCGAATCCCCATCGCACTAAACGTACTTGCCCTTTCAGCCACGGGAACGTTATAATGTTAGGTCAATCCCACTATTTGTTGGTAAAAGAGTAACCGAAGGGTTGGCGGTGGGTGGTGATGACTAACTGCCTTCCCTCTAGTCCTACACTGCTAAATTAGGACAGCTATCGCAGATATTCCTCGTGTAGCTTTGCACGAAATTCAAAAACAAACAAACATTCAAGTATTAAAAGATAAAATGTTATGTAGCTCTTCAGTGGTTATATAACACTTTAACAAATAGTTTAACATGTTACTGCCAATTTGGTGTCTATTTTATCTACACAAGTGTAATTCATCATCGATTTTAATGAGTTCTATACTTTTTTCAATAAATAAAACTATAAGGTAAATTTTGTGTTTTCGTTCATTAGATTTTGTTGTTTTAGGCTTAAGACATTACAAGAAGTAATAAGTAATAGCTAGTCTGCATTGCTCATCAAATTAATGACTTCTATATTTGTATGAATTGAACAATTGTGAGGTATTAAATTATGCTTGCTTAATCATTGCTATTTTTGAAAACAAAACAAAGTCAAAAAAGAGTGTTCATTGCTAGAAAGAAATGCACGCAACCTATAAAAATCATGACGTGTGTTTTCGATGATATGTTGCTAACTCACGAGATGACCGACTAATCAGTGATACAGTTGCTGTTTTTTAATATTGTGTCTATAGAAAAAACAGAAAAATTGTTTAACACTTGCCTGTTATTTAGTACATAAAACAATGATTTTTATTAACAAATCAACGGTACTTTTTGTTTGAAAAATAGATGTGGAAATGTTAATAAAATGCTCCTAAGAAAATAAAGGTTAAATAACTATTGCACTTACATAAAATCGAAAAATTTTTTATGGGTTAAGAACAGTTAACATTCAACAAAAGCTTAAATATTTTAGATATATTGGCACTTAGTAACGAAGTAAAAATTTGTGTGTAAGTTAGTTTGTCTCGTTATAAAATAACAAAGAAAAGTTTTATGCAAACTTGTGAAAGTGTAACAAATTAAAACAAACTTTAGAAGACTCGTCATCCAGTAAAGAAATAAAAGTTTTATAAAGATTTTTCACCAGAAGGAAAATCAAAATCACATGTAAAATTACGATGAAGTATAAAAATGTCTTGAAAGAAGTAAAAATATTGTGTAGTCTTCGCATAGAATAATGAGTAAAAATACTGTGTAGTCTTGGCATAGAATATTGAGTAAAATATTGTATAGTCTTGGCGTGTGTGTGTTTTGATTATAGCAAAGCCACAAAGGGTTATCTGCTCAGCCCACCGAGGGGAATCGAACCCCTGATTTTAGCGTTGTAAACCCTGAGACATACCGCTGTACTAGCGGGGAGCGTAGTCTTGGCATAGAATAATGAGTAAGAATATTGTGTAGTCTTAGCATAGAATAATATGTAAAAATATTGTATGATCTTGGCATAAGGTGACGAAGTAAAAATTTACCTGATGATGAAAGAGACCAAAGTATGAGAAATAACGTGTTTTGTTTTCATTTGATTCCATATTTAGGTTTCTATTTTATTTTCTCCAATTTCACGAGCGCAAGCGAATTGATCCATATGTGAGATATAGAAGTTGTCAGAACAATAAGTTGTACTTTTTTAGTGTAGCACATACATATATATATATATATTTCAATTATCGGTATAGATTCAGAGAAATTAAACTGAAATGATCGAATGTCACATCAACTCCCATTCAGAATTCTGATAAGTGGTTGCGTTACCTAATTGTAGATCATTTACGTGGAAAAATTATAGAGAAACTGAACTCAGAGTAAAATAAAACCCTAGACGGATGAATTTAACCCAAAACAAAGTATACACCCCCTCAATGGCTCAACCGTAAGTATGAAAGCTTATAACTCTAAAATCCAGATTCTCATACTCGTGCTGGGCACAACACATATAGCCCACTGTGTAGCTTTGCTCCTACTAACAATCAAACCCAAACACTGCTGGGCTGTATGTCCAAACTTATAGCAAAATAAAATTATGAGTGGTAAAACTAAACTCAACGTGAATAAAATTTTGGGCAAAAAGAAAATGATGCAAGGTTTTGAAAAACCTTTTGACAGAAAATGGCCAGGTGGGTTAAGGCGTTCGACTCGTAATCCAAGGGTCGCGGGTTCGAAACCCGGTCGCACAAAATATGCTCTCCCTTTCAGCCGTGGGGCATTATAATGTGACGGTCAATCCCACTATTCGTTGCTAAAAGAGTAGCCCAAGAGTTGGCGGTGGGTGGTGATGACTAGCTGCCTTCTCTCTAGTCTTACACTACTAAATTAGGAACGGCTAGTGCAAATAGTCCTTGAGTAGCTTTGGGCGAAATTCAAAATAAACAAACCTTGACAGAAAAGTTGCACTCAAGGCGAAAACTCTCGACGGAAGAAACTAATGCAAGACTAAGTAAAACCCCTGGGCGGAAAAACACGAAACTAAGAAACGTATGCATGCATCACTTTATCTTGATGTTACTATTTCAGGCGATTTCTTAATCCTAATCGACTAACTACACTTATTAAAAATATTTTGAATTGAAATAAGATCTTAAACATAAAATTAAAAGGCTAAGTATGGCCAGTGAGCTAAGACATTCAAGTCGTAATACGACGGGCAGGGGTTCGAATCCCCGTTACACCAAACATGCTCGCCTTTTCAGTCAGGAACGGCTGGTGTAGATGGCTCTCGTGCATCTTGTCGCGAAAATTCAAAAAACGAACAACTCTCAAACTCGGGAAGTGGAGATCCTTATCTACGGAATAATATATTATAATATTTTAAACAAGTATTATCAATTATAATTTAATATCGATGGAACTCCGACTATTGCTCAAAACTAATCCCAGTAGAAGAACTCACATATCACTCACTACTTGTGCCAAACAATCAGCCACCGTATACTGCCAATCACCAGCTACAGTAGGTAATTTTGGTTGGCACATGATCTTCGACAATAAACCTATAGAACTTGAAGAACACACTTTAGACATGGCACGAAAAGTATCTTCTAAAAATGGTAATTTCTTAAAGAAATCATTGTTTTGGACAAACCCATGATGTTTCTTTATAACAGTTGCACTTTCTCAGATTTATAATGAAACAAAACTACATATAGAATTCTCCTCTTCTTTAGTACAATAATAAAATGAATTCGGAAACACGTAATGTCATAAATAGCCATATATAATTAATAATTTCAAACGTTTAAGTCAGAGAGTATGCTGTCGACAACTGGACATTAAGGAAATATAATTTTACCCAACGGGGAAACTTCAGAAGGTTTGACTTGATGTGGAAATTAAGATGTTTTTTTCAATTACTCTATTTGTGAACAAAATGAGAGAAAAGCTGGAAAACACGTAATAATTTGTAGGATTAATCATTTTTTACTTCGTTCTTTTATTTCAAAATAAAATCTTTACTTGTTGTATTATATATAGGAACACAGTAAAATTGCTAACGTTATTATCAGCCTTTTTAATAATTCGAGCATTGATGTAAAAACTGTATTTAAACATTTGCACATAATTAACACATTACTTTCTAGCCCGAAAGAATTCCCGTTAAAGAAACAAAAACAAGGTACTAATATATATAGTACACCACATGTAGAAACGTCCTCCAATGGGACAGCGGTAAGTTTATAACAGATTTACAAAGTCAAAGTTCGCGGTAGAAACAGCAGATAAACTGTTCTATTTTTTATACACACAAGCAAGAATGTGGAAAGAAATATATAGAACATGTAAGGCGCAGAGAACACGAGGTTACATGCATTGAGGTGATTTTCAAATATCTGTTTTACCATATCAGCAACATGAAATAGAGCAGAAAATACATTGGGACAATTGTTTCCTCCACTACAACCCAAAACTAAAAAGAATAAAGTTACTGTTTAGGGACTATACAAAAAACCCAAAGCTAATGATTGCTCACTAAACCGTGACAATGGCCTTAAAAACGTGAGTAAAGTCCGCTCATCGTTCGTACAGTTTACCAGACTTGCCCTCTATCTGCATCCCGTCACAAACTGACAACAATTCCGTAATATTTGATCCCTGCTTCGTTTGTCTTTGTAACGATATACAAACCTGTTATTGCTTAGTACTGATCGTACCAAAAAGATAATTTAACTTCAGAGCATAAAAACAACACATAAAACCTTTCTGTTTCCAGGCGACGTCATTTACCGTCACATTCGCCGAAACAGCCACACGCGCCACTCATTCATCTGTTCACTAGTCGACTCAAACCCAGAATTCAGCTCCAAGCCAAGGACCATCCCTCAACCACTGAAGATGAAGATTCTCCCCACGCAGTCCCCCGTCCTTAAGCCAATTCTCCCACTTCATACTACGCTAGTCTTCCACTTCGCCGATCACTTCATCTTCTCAGCCAATATACTAATATATTATCCAAGTTAATCAAACACTGGTCAAGTAGATTACTTAGCAATTGACCAGTGAAACTGGGATTTCTCGGGGTACTTCCCCTACAACGAAACCTATGTGTAAGAGTGTTACGTCACTTGCTGCTTTGAAGAACCATATTTCGAGCAATACCGGTGGATACGTGATAATAATTACGTTAGAAACATCAAGATGACCAAAGTCATCTCAGTTACACGTTCTCTAAATCAGTAGTTTAAATTATTCATTTTCGGTGGTCATTGATGTTTTTCATGATACTTATTAAATATAAAATCTAATATATATATTGTTACAAGTTGTATCATGTAAATAGCGAAAAACTTTCATTGAATATGAGTTTGATTTATGTATACAATTCAGTCCAACCAAAGGCACACTAATAATTAAAAACCCGACATATTCATACTTACCTCAGAACGTTCATAAAAGTCTTTTTTTTTTTTTACTTTACGTTGTTCGGACTGCACATTCTACATTCTTTCATGAAAGACATGTTATGTTACTTTGAATGTTGTGTGTTCGATATCTCTCAAACTGTACATTTTAGCACCTAAAGATTGATTTCTGTTTATCCTCTCGACGATAACAATCGTAGCCTAACTAGTATTTTGGATATTTCACAATTTCACCAGGGAGCGCTCGATAACGGTTAGAATATAAAGTCCTTTCAACGACCAGTTCTTGTTAAAGAAACAAATTTACTAAATGTCATGGTTTACCAAACAATGTACACCACTTTATTATCCTGCGTCTCGAATAACACACGCAACTACGATGTATACAAAAAAAAAGCTTATTGTTGTAGTTTTAGAGCAAATCTGCGTAATGGGCTCTTTACTCTCTGCCTGTTAGACCCTGGATATAAGCGTTGTATATTTATAGACTTACTACTAGACCACAGTAAACTAACAGTAAGAAGATGAAAATGTTTGTTTGTTTGGTTTTTAATTTCGCGCAAAGCTACACGAGGGCTATCTGTGCTAGCCATCCCTAATTCAGCAATGAAAAATAGAGGGAAGGTAGCTAGTCATCACCTCCTAGCACCGCCAACTCTTGGAATATTTTCTCACCAACGAATAGTGGGATTGACTGTCACATTATAACACCCTCACGGCTGAAAGGTGAGGCATGTTTGGTGCGAGTGGGATTCGAACCCGCGACCCTCAGATGAAGAGTCAAACGTCTTAACCCACCTAGCCATGCCGAGACGGTTAAAAATGAAGCCAAAGCTTAGAAGAACATCATCTGTAGTTCAGAAATAAAAGATCAATCTATTTTTAATGTACAAAACATAAAAACTGTCTACTATCCATTCCTTCGTACAATTAAAATAACGAGATCGGTGTTGAATGTTGTTACACAGATATTTAAGTTCTTTCTTTCAGACAGTGTGTTTATTTTATCTTTGTATTGCTTTCAGTTATCCTGTTGTGCTAACTAGTTTAAATTGAGCTTTCAAGTCTCTACATTGTAATGGTATTGTATAATGTGATATTGAATATTTCCGAATTAGAATTCAGAAATTAGACTAAATCTTTAAAATCCATTAGAAATAATTTTATCAATAATATTACAAGTCCCTAGCCATGACCTCAAATATCCTGGCCAGGTGGTTAAAACGCTCAACACGTAATCGGAGGGTAACGGGTTCGAATCCCCGTCCACCTAAACATGCTCGCCCTTTCAATGGTCAATCCCTCAATTCGTTGGTAAAAGAGTAGCCCAAGAGTTGGCGGTGGATGGTGATGACTAGCTGCCTTCCCACCTAAATTAGGGACAGCTATCTCAGATAGCCCTCGTGTAGCTTTGTGCGAAGTTCAACCCAATGAAATATCTTGTGGGGAGAAACTAATTAATTAATTTATCAATTAATTTTGTGAATTGTTTGACATTGTTGTCACTAAAAATGTTTTCTCCTGAAATGTAAGAAATCTAATAAACCAAAAAACGTTAGATTTACTTGAAAACAAGCGAAAAATTAAAGAATAACATACATGTTAACGTCCATGTAAATATCCTGTAAGAAGACTTCTTCCTAAATCAAATCATTGGTGATTTTAAGACTTTTAGCTGGTTGATCTATTCTTCCTCTTCTCTCCACAAAATAAACACAGGAAAACTCGCAGTTTTTAAATCTATGTAAAATAAACACTGTGTGCATTTTTAGAATAGTGACATAAGAAAACTGAATTTTCTTCAAGTTTCAATAATTATTAAGGAAAACTTCCATGTCTTGAATGTTACGCCAATATACAAAAATTGAGTATTCTACAAAGATCTGTATGAGCTAGGATACGTTTGATTAAGATGGTGTTTTGTGACTAGGTTCTGTGATTCAAGAAACAAAATGCGACCCTACATTTGGTCCATATAACTATATCATTATTACAGCTCATATACCTGAAAGGCCTGTCGAACCTTGAGGTAATTGGAATTCTCTCGTAAATATCAAACGGTAAACAAGAAGAAACTTTAAGGATGGATGTATTGTATAGCCAGATGCAGTGGGATGTATTCACATTCATCCCCATATAATAACACGCAATAAGGCCCAACTTATAGTGTATCACGCGGCAAAAAGTTAACCTGAACAACGAGAAACAAACCAACATTGTAAGGTGTAACACTACTCAGTATCACAGAAAACATTTACATTGTTGAACATTGTAGACTGTGAAGGACTATCAGTAAACGTTTCAAGACACATGGCACAAAAATAACAAATCGAGAAAAGTAACAACACTGTTTAAATATTTTGGGAACATAAAAATAACCATAGTATTATTATCTTGAAATCTCACATAAATATATAATACTAATAATAATACATTTTTAAACGTTTCCATTAAACGAATATCGGAAACACAAATCATTTCGCCTTAAGCAAGAATACACTGTTTATCTAGATACTATTTTTCGTAGGTCTTAGATCAATAATGTACATAAAGCAGTAAGCAGTGCATGTTGAACAACGACAAACTCGTCCTGCCATTGCCAGCTTGCGTGCCAGAATACCTTGAAAGGCCATATAAAGGCGAAGTGATGTCGAAATAATTTAAACTAAAACCTGTTTGTCATTAAAAATAACAAAGTAAAAAGCACTATTATTACATGAAACTGATTTAACGTTGTACATTTATTTTAGTGCCTACGCTTCTTTCAGTACAGTTTTCGTTTTTGAATTGACATATTTTTGATTGGGTATTGCACAAATCACGGCTGTTCTCGAAATTTGTAGAACGTTCTTGTTCGTAAGGATCATCAACGTACTAGGTGTACATATAATACCAGTTATTGACAGTATTGTTGCAAGAAAACTTTGGTGAAGTTTCTAGAGTCTCGCGTTATTGATGTATAAAAACCGACGTGTCGAGAGATGGAGTATTATTATTATTACTGGACAGCTACAGTCAGTATATTATAGGCCTAGGAAGGTATAATTTGATTAAAGCTTATTAATCGGAAAACTACAGAAATTGACCATAAAAGTGTATAGATTTTGAACATTACAAACCGTTAAATTTCAATGAATTACTTCAAATGTTGTTATTTCTGCGAGGACGTTAAATATATTCGCTGGAAGGAGTCAGCTTGTACCTGATGTGAGGCTACCCAACAAAAGGCATTGTTAATTTAGGAGAGATGTGAGACTATCAACTCAGAAATAATTGGCTCGTCGATAAATTTTCAGTTCTAAATCGGATGACAAGTGACACATTGAATGATAAACTTTGTTCCAGACGAGACTTTGCACAAAGACACTTTATGATAACTCCCACAGACTGGAGTAGAGATGATAGAGACTATCAACTCAGAATTAATTTGCTTGTCGATACATTTTCAGTTCTAAATCGGATATAAGATTCAGTATTGTCTGTAAGCTCGTAAAACTCTTGTATGTAAACCATGATTTGTAACAACTGTTGGTAATTACCGTTATTTTAAATTGTATTGGTTTTATGTGTTAAAAAAGGAAATCGTGTGTATAAATATTGTTGACAAATATCATAACATTGATTGTTTGTTTTTGAATTTCGCACAAAGCTACTCGAGGGCTATCTGTGCTAGCCGTCCCTAATTCAGCAGTGTAAGACTAGAGGGAAAACAGCTAGTCACCACCACACACCGTCAACTCTTGGGCCACTCTTTTACTAACGAATAGTGGGATTGACCATCACATTTTAACGCCCCCACGGCTGAAAGGGCTAACACGTATGGCGCGACCGGGATGCGAACCCGCGACCCTCAGATTACGAGTCGCACGCCTTAACACGCTTGGCCATGTCGGGCCTATCATAACATTGATAAATTTTATGATTTAATTAACTTTTAAGTTAACATACGTGGACATATGTAACATAATAAATCGGATACTCGTCCGAAATAAATGGCCCGGCATGGCCAGGTGGCTAAGACACTCGACTCGTTATCCGAGGGTCGCGGGTTCGAATTCCCGTCACACTCAACATGCTCGCTGGTAAAGACTAGTTAGACTAATCACTAACTATGATTGTTATTAACTATGGACCAGTTTATCTGCAGATTAACACATCAGTTACTAGTCAGGCGCCTGGTCCGGATACGATGAGTAGCTGCCTTCCCTCTGGTCTGCTAAATTAGGGACGACTGGAGCAGATAGCCCTCGAGTAGCTTTACTCGAAATTCAAAACAAGCCAAACCGAACCGAAATAACTTATAATACATAACAGATTATAGTAATTATGTGGTAGTAGCTTACACATTGATTGGCTATCATACCACTAATCAGACAGGCAACGTTAGTGTAATCAATGCATTGATGGCTAGACATAAATGCCGTGTAATGATCTTGTCGAAATTAAATGGGGAACATTTTTCGTTTCTATATTTCCCGGTAGAGGTATATCGTTTGTTTTTTCGATTTCTTTCTCTAGCAGAACACTGGATTAGTCTTTTTCTGCGCAAACTTCACACGAAATATTTCGACGTTCACTGTCGTATAGAATATAATTAATGTGAATGTTATACACTATCTACAGATTATTGCTATTGTCAAAATTATCTACAAATAAACACAATAATAAAGCTTAATAAATACAACTGAATATAACAATTACATTAAAATTTTTGCTTTTTCGTGTATTGTTGTGAATATTAAAATAGTTTACACTACTATAGTAGAATCAGTGACATTCCTCATCCTTAGAAAATAATTTATTCGAATTACAATTTTTTTTTTTGATCCGCGCTGACTCATCAAGTATAGTTAATATTATCCGTCATTTTGATTTTTGCAGTGTAAGGCAAGTTGCTCCCAATATTACAGCGGTATGTCTGCGAACTCACACTCTAAGAAGCGGGTTTTGATACCCGTGATGTACAAAGCACAGATACTCTTTTGTGTAACCTTGTGTTTAATTCCAAATAATCAATCAGTCATTCAAAGTAAGTGTCAGTGAAGACCACAAAAACGCAACCATAGTTTTGGCTCGTAAAGTCCACGCGATTTAACATATTAAGAAATGCTTTATGTTTGAGTACGAACTGTCAGAAAACTGTGGAAAGAATGCGTGAATTTACTACTATTTGTAACAGACGTGACGAAAGTAGAAAGTCTAAACTTTACATAAGTAATAGTAAATAAGACAGAGTACTCTTTACGTATTATACAGCAATCTAGTAAAAATCTTTCTGTAAGTACAGATATTAAAAGTAAGATAAACACTAACATTAAATAACCTTAATAAACATGTATCTGCCAAACTGTTTTGGGGACATAAACAAACCTAAACACTAAAATAGCATTAGTTTCAGTAAAGCTGTAATAGATTGTTTACAGATGAATTCAAATTGTTTGGCAACAATCAACAATGGTTTGTTCGATAACAAAGAGAAGAACAGTAAATATACAACAATAAAAGTGAAGCTGGGTATCAGTATTCACATGGGTTATATCTTACCCATTGGTATTGCAGATTTACACAGTTTGATGGATCATGGGTGCAGGAAGATAAACTTATTTGCACGAAACAGCCAATACAAAATATTAGTGCTATGTATAAATTATTTCCTTTTCTGTCGTACGTAATATTGAATTGTGCTAATGGGGCAATTAATCATTGTTTATGATTGTTGTATGGTCAGTACTTATGCGTTTCCATATATGGTTCCAGTAGTGTGCCACAAAAAACATCGAAATAACACATCTTAAAGACTTAATACTAACACATTAAATTCATTAGATTGTCAAATCCTGATGACATTGAAATAACATACCTTAAAGATGTTAGAAAACACAGCTTAAAAACTGTGGACTAACACTCTAAAAGGGCACACTTAAGAAGTTAGACTAAACACACTAAAGACGTTTTTAATACTCATCATAATGGATTTTGTTTTTCTGCGCAATGTTCTTGTATTTACTTTAAATCCAAAACGAAAACAAAACTCAAGCCACGTACACATAGAGAAGTTTTCTTTTCAACTTTGAACTCTGTTTTTGAATTTTAAACTTTCTTATTTATGGATAAGATGAAAGAAATTAAACCATGGTCTAAACTATGATGAGTGTTATTAACTATGGACCAGTTTATCTGCAGATTAACACATCAGTTACTAGTCAGGCGCCTGGTCCGGATACGATGATGTCATATTCATGTATTTTGATGAGAGCTTAAATCCGGACACCACTTTACGTCTTCATTTCTGAATTATTGTATTTGTTATCTTAAAAACGTTCTCCGGCACAACAAAATTAATACCAACTTTAAATACATGTATTGTATTTTTAACTGTCTTCACTCACCACAGTGAACTTATATATTTAGAAATATTTAAAAAATAAATGGTATTAATGCTATTAATTTATTATCTCGGACTATTCAGCAGCTAAACTGTTTAAAATACTAAAATAAAATATGAAACCCAATGTATCACTCAATTTACTACCTGTCAATAACTTAAACTGGTTTTAGGTAGTTTCACCTTTCATAAGTAACCAAGAGCATCGTTACCGATACGTGTCTAACTTGATGACAAGTGACACATTGAATGATAAACTTTGTTTTAGACGAGACTTTGCACAAAGACACTTTATGATAACTCCCACAGACTAGAGCAGACAGTAGATCTTACCTTCTCTTACAATCTTACAGGAATCAAAATTTAAAAAAAAATTACAAAAATTAATGTATCTTGTCTGTCAG
Organism: Tachypleus tridentatus; assembly: GCF_004210375.1. Classification (NCBI taxonomy): domain Eukaryota; kingdom Metazoa; phylum Arthropoda; class Merostomata; order Xiphosura; family Limulidae; genus Tachypleus; species Tachypleus tridentatus. Next base: position 40,134,271 of record NC_134836.1, read on the forward strand.
TTCTTTATATATTGGATAATCTACAAGAAACTTTGCAAAACTACACTTAGCGACAATTCAGGAGAATAAAACAGACTTATTTAAGACTTGTGCTGCTACTTTGACTTTACAGAGCTGAAAAAGAAAAACAAAAGAACCGTAATGTACTTAATAAAAAGGTTTAAACCCAGATCATTAACTTAATAAAGAGATTTGGACCTAAAGATATTGTCTGCATGTGTAAACATTATAAAGAGCTGTTACTAATAGCATTTTAATCACGCAATGCATGATTGTTTGTTGCTTTTTTTTTACGCGCAAAACTACACGAGGGTTTTCTGCGCTAGCCGTCCCTAATTTAGCAGTGTAAGACTAGAGGGAAGGACCACACAATGCATGAACTTGTCTCTATAGTGTCAAAGAATAGGTTTTTACTCTCCCAAATACTGCCTGAAATATCTCTACCATTGAGATTAAATTTGATGAAACTTATTTGAGTGGACGGAAACTTCTTGTTCTATAAACAAGTGCAGAGGGCAACGTTTAGAAAGTTGTTTGCCTTTTTCTTTACGTCCTCAAATAACCACGAACAAGGGCACATCAAATAAAGCATAATTATCGATACATCTTTCTCACAAAGAAAAATCAGATTGATATCGTGTTAAGTATCTGTCCCTCTGATATATATATATATATATATATATACTTCGTTCTCTCTTTCCGTGAAGATTATTGTTTCGTGAAATTAGTCTATTCTGAGCATCTTATCGAATAACTGGGCTTATACATATTCCATTGTTGAATTTTGAAACATTTGCAGTTACTCACAGAAACAAAAACAAATGCTATGTGATAAAATTCAATACACAGTATAGTAAATACAAATAAACTCCAAAAGGAAAAGAAATGAGAAAAGACAATATTTGCACATAATAATTGTGAAATTAGCGAGAGCCACATAAGTTCTTTACATAATAATAGATGGCAGCACTATAAAGGAATTTTTCACGTCTACTACCTTACTAATAACAATTTGAAACACGAAAATGCCTTCTATCTATAGAATGTGTCAACTATGGCAGCAGTGCCTTATTGATTTCTTGTGATAATTATTAAATAAACAGACTATAAAATCTGAAATCTTGAATATTGTCTCATTTTTAGTTATTATCACCTCCACAATAATATGTTTATTCGCCTTTGAAAAGCCAAGACAGTTTTAATTAAATAAACCTTTTATTAGATCAATGTTCTGTAATTTCCATACTAAATTATACTATATTATACTAATATTTAGCTTTTAGGTATTGAACATATTTTGGAAATACACTGAAAACACCTCATCTTGTTTATCCAGTAATAAGTCTTAAGCATTAACATATTTCATATATTTATTTCACTACAGGCTTGCGGTAAGTATATTAGTTTTACTTCTTGCTACAGGATCTATTAATGTTAACTCCTAGCCAGACCAACTACCTATTTCTCACGTATTTAACTACAAAGATTAAATTGCATTGTTTCATCACTTTGGTATCTTCGCCGTTAAGAATGTTTTTGATTGTAAATACAATAGTATCTTACGAATTTCACTCATCTTAAGATATATTGATAATTCTAAAATTCAATATACTAAATTAACGACGTAAAATAATCTCTATAATAAAAACGGCCAGACATGGTCGTGTGGTTAAGGCACTTTGATCGCAGTATTCGGGTCTCGGGTTCGTAACCCCATACTACCAAACATGCTTGCCCTTCCGGCCATGGGGACGTTACAACTTGATGTTCAATTCGCTATTTGTTAGGTAAAGGATAATCCAAGAGTTTGTGGTGGGTGGTGATGACCAGCTGCCTCTCCTGTAGTCTTTCAATGTTAAATTCAGGACGGATTAACAATGATAAAACTCGTGTAACTGTACTCGAAATTCAAAACCACTCTACACTATAATTAAAGTATAACATAAATAAATAATAATAAAACTAGTTATATTGAAAATTTCAACCAATATGATAAATGAAAGTTATATTAATGAATAAAATGAGGATACTACGACAGATGGATTTAACAAACTCAAAATTGAAAGAAATGTGTTTGCATATTAATCATAAGAAAGGTTAATTACTTCCTTCTACTAAAATAACTGTTTTCGTTTTTCTTTACTAGATTTCCCAACCACAATGAAGTGACATTTATTGAACAAGTTTTAATGTTCCTAAGCTTAATTTATATTCTATGCTTGAGTTGAGAGCTAACAAAATGGGTCTCGAGAAACTAGATAATTTAACGTAGTACACAAACAGTTCTACACGCCTTGAAGCTTTCAAGTCGTTACGTTATTAAGGCTTTGGTAAAATTTACCAATTTTAATACTAAAAAAAGTGAAAAAGAAAAAATTAAATTAATTTATCCACAATATCTCATTTGTTAAATTAACTTTCTTTTCCTGCCGTTAGATGGCAGTAGTAAGTAATACATTGTTTGCCCTGAAACTTTTATAATCCTTCAGTCTTTAGTAACTTACTCTTCCGAACAGTCAAAATTAAGCCACTGGTGTCGAAAATAAACGCAAGGATGGCAGGCACATTATTCACAAATAGTGCTTCTTCTTTTAAAGAGATTTCAAATTACCCATGTTTACATGTTTCTCTAATAGTTTCAATCGAACTATGAGCACGTTCATCCATTTCCCAAGAAAAAAGTGGCTTCTAAATCCATTTAACTAGTTTTTTTTCCTAAGAAACACTACAACACCATGATGAAGTAACAACCAGTTGTTATTGTTTCATAAAAGAAAACTAACCATTTAATCAACCTTCCAGTAACACCAAGTACTTTCCCTGGAATGATGACTAGAACTCGACTAGTCGTAGGTAGTTTCCAAGATAGAAAACCATCATTGAACTAACACGCCCTTCTAGCCGTGTGAACGTTATACTTTTATGATCAATCCCACATTTTGTTGTTAAAAAAAAAAGAAGGCCAAGTGCAACAGCTCGAGGTGGAAGGTATTGATCAGCTGCTTTAGGTGGATGGTATTGATCAGCTGCTTTAGGTGGATGGTATTGATCAGCTGCTTTAGGTGGAAGGTATTGATCAGCTGCTTTAGGTGGAAGGTATTGATCAGCTGCTTTAGGTGGATGGTATTGATCAGCTGCTTTAGGTGGAAGGTATTGATCAGCTGCTTTAGGTGGATGGTATTGATCAGCTGCTTTAGGTGGAAGGTATTGATCAGCTGCTTTAGGTGGAAGGTATTGATCAGCTGCTTTAGGTGGATGGTATTGATCAGCTGCTTTAGGTGGAAGGTATTTATCAGCTGCTTTAGGTGGAAGGTATTGATCAGCTGCTTTAGGTGGATGGTATTGATCAGCTGCTTTAGGTGGATGGTATTGATCAGCTGCTTTCTCTGTAGCTCATCATTTCTCAATTAGAGACAGCTGGCAAATATAGCCCTCGAATAGCTTTGTGTTATATTTGAAAATCAAGACAAACAAACAAACTTTTGGGGAGAATTGATAGTTTGGTGAAATATTTAACACACAATACGTAACATTCATTATCCATAAAGATTTAGTTTGGGGGGGCACTGTTGCTCCAGGGCTAGAGTTCTGAATATCCATAAAGATTTAGTTTGGGGGGGCACTGTTGCTTTAGGGCTAGAGTTCTGAATATCCATAAAGATTTAGTTTGGGGGGGGGCACTGTTGCTTTAGGGCTAGAGTTCTGAATATCCATAAAGATTTAGTTTGGGGGGGGCACTGTTGCTTTAGGGCTAGAGTTTTGAATATCCATAAAGATTTAGTTTGGGGGGCACTGTTGCTCCAGGGCTAGAGTTCTGAATGTTTTAGCCAACGAAACGGGTTAAAACTTGTTCAATACTTATAAATATTCATTGAACTTCAAGTTACCATTGCATTATAAGTGTGATAGTCAATCTCTCGGTGTGGCTGCTGTCTGATTGCGATCAGTAGATCGAAATTAAGAAGGTCAACAGGTGGCCGTGGTAGTTTTTTTTTATGAATACAGAATGGAAATACAATTCATTTTGGAACATACGTTTAGATTCCTTGACTTCTGATGCAGCTCTTACCTGAAATCATATTCATTATGTTGGCAACAGGAAAAAGATATAAAAAAACTTATTATTTATTATCATTTTTTAGCGACAAATCAGTTTTTTATTTCAATGTTTCAGTGTGAACAAATAACCAATATTCTCAATGTGTTGGTGTGTTTTTATTGTAGTTTTTATGCTCTCATCAAAGCCAGCATAAACCCGTAATTTCTTTGTTCTACAAAAATTATAAAATTAGCTACATGGATATATACATTTTTAGACAAGAATTGCTGATTTTAAATCTACCAAACGTTTAGGACTGGAATCTTGAACATAATTCTTAAGAGGAAAAGAGGTGTAATTATATCCAGATATGGATGGATTTGAAATAAAAGTATTTTCAAAACTCTACACAAGTGAAACTAGTTAATTAAACTAACACGAGTCAAGTGAGTTAGCGCAAATACTTTTCTAACTCAGCAACAACTGACTTAACTCACTAGAACATCAAACGAAGCAACAGTTACTTGTGAAATACTCTTTAATCAGTGAAGTTTCAACACAACTACCTATGTAACCAGAAGTATTTTAGTTCCACTTATATAAACTTAGCTAGGTAATTTGCCTTAATTTTACGTACGAATTGATTTTAAAAGTCATGTTACCATACAATAGTTTTAAAAAATTTTTATGCATAGAAAGACTGGCGGATGAAAGATAGATGGACGGTGGATGGGTAAGTTAAAGGATGTATTATAAAACACCGATAATTTCAGGTAAATTAGTTTTATGGTTATGAGTCTTAATTACACAGTACATTAGCCGAGACATTTTATGATGGATCGATACAGTTCACATGATATTCGTATGTTATCACAGCGGTTATTGGCCGTGACTGTAGTACCAGTATCACACTTCCTACATATACGCGATATTAATTGTACTATGATTAACAAAATAAATTATTGTTTGAAATCGTTTTCTCACCGTAAGGACGAATATCTGCGATAGTCCGTATTTTCATGGTCTCCAATTCCTGCTAGTGTTATATGAACTGTTTTTTTTTCTTAAAGCTTCGTTATATGAACGTTGTCATAATATGTATTCTCATTTTTTTAATGGTTCTGCTTACTTTTACTCGCAATTTGAATAGTTTGTAAAATTGGGATGCTGTCACTTCCGTGAAAACTAAATTTGAATAGTTTGTAAACTTGGAATGCCGTCACTTCCGTGAAAACTAAATCTCCTTTACAGATTATTAAACTGCACGACGTAGATTAAGCCAAAACATATTATATCCCTTCCGTTACTCGATTCTTAATCCGAGGGTCTCGGGTTCGAGTCCCCGTCATACCAAACTTGCTCGCTTTTTCAGTTATGGAAGCGTTATAATGTTACGATCAATCTCACTATTCTTTGGTAAAAGAGTAGCATAAGAGTTGGCGGTGGGTGGTGGTGATTAACTGCCTTCCATCTAATCTTACGCTGTTAAATTAAGAAGGGCTAGCGCAGATTGCTTTCGTGTAGCTTTGTGCGAACTTCAAAAACAAACAAACGCCTTCGATGGAAAATACAACCGATATTTGGAGAAACAGTTTGTGTTTTCATATTTCTACAGACTTACGGTTTGAAATACTTTTACAAATATCACATTTTTTTGCTGATATGTAATTTACGTTTTATGGTTGACGCTTGTAAATCTATTATATTTGTACTAATTCAACGTTTCTTTGAAACTACTTACATAACTATCATATTTCAACTAATAATAATTTGTTGATTGAGGACTACTTTTACATATATCATATTTCTATTAACCGGCAAATTTCTCTAATGTTTAGACCGATTTCATATCATCATAATCCCACTGACAACTGCACTTATCTTTTATTTTTAATTTGCAGTTGTTGTTTTGTGGGTACAGCTTTCTCAACCGTAATATTTCTATTACTGACCTTTGTTTAATTGTTTTAGAGCAGCCTGCTGTGTCCACCACACTGAATCGAAACCCAAATATTATTGTTGTGAGTTCGTAAAGTTATGGACTTCTGTTCTATAATTTACTTTTTTCTATAGTTATTAGTTTCACAGCTGTTATATTTCTATCAATTGATCATAAATTTTTGTAAGAACTATTTTCACAGCTATTATACTTCTCTTGTCATGTGACTTTTGTGAGAGAATACTAAACAATAATTTTCAACAAATATAAGAGAAGCAATACATCATAAAATTTAATATACAGGGTGTTCGGAAATTCACTGTGCAGTTTTGTAATCATATTTTATTCAGTCTATTTCAAGCCAGCAACTGACAGCGGTGTTTAGAAACAAAATAAGAAGGATCCAAGCCTGTATTGATGCCAACGGGGTTCACTTTCAACATTGTTTATAATTGTCATTCATATTTACCTCCTGTGTTCTATATAGAAACATTTCTGTTAATAAATATATAAGTGCACAGTGACTTTCCGAACACTGTATTTTTCCACACAAAAACATTCTGTTGTTAACGATTAATATTATACTCAATTTACCTCAATTTTCATATTTACCTCCTGTGTTCTATATAGAAACATGTCTGTTAATAAATATATGGCCCGGCATGGCCAAGCGTGTTAAGGCGTGCGATTCGTAATCTGAGGGTCGCGGGTTCGCATCCCTGTCGCGCCAAACATGCTCGCCCTTTCAGCCGTGGGGGCGTTATAATGTGACGGTCAATCCCACTATTCGTTGATAAAAGAGTAGCCCAAGAGTTGGCGGTGGGTGGTGATGACTAGCTGCCTTCCCTCTAGTCTTACACTGCTAAATTAGGGACGGCTAGCACAGATAGCCCTCGAGTAGCTTTGTGCGAAATTCCAAAACAAACATAATAAATATATAAGTGCACAGTGACTTTCTGAACACTCTGTATTTTCCCACACAAAAACGTTCTGTTGTTAACGGTTAATATTATACTCAATACAGCATTATTTCAGTGACGTTGTCATGAAAGCTAAAGACACAACTCATGAGAACGGTAAAGGATAACCCCAAACAGCAAGGTTACTTAAAACATCTAGCTAGAAAATAATAGCGCACGAAATCTACTTGGTTTTGTTGTATTTTTTTCTGTTTTTGAGCAACACAACATAAGGCATATTTTGTGCCTATTAAGCCAGCACACTAACTAATTTATAAATTACTTTGACTTTGGAATTATGTTTTTGTGCTACGTTTCTTTACAATAACACAAGACGGGTATTCAGCTTTTATTTTATTGTAATAGATGGCGCCACATTGACAACCTTATAAATGATGATGATTAAGAACTGCCACATTCTTGTAAAATAAACATAGCGTGGACGCTTTCAGTTTCATTAACGTAAAGTATGAATAAGTAAGTACTGCAATAAAAAATGAAAATTTTCACCAACCAATATTACTTATTATTATCAAAACTTCTCTGTATAGCAATGTTTTATTCTCAGTGTTGCTGCAACCTGTTTACAAAGCCTAGAGCGTTAAGGCGTGCGCTTCGTAATCCGAGGGTCGCGGATTCGCGCCCGAGTCGCGCCAAACATGCTCGTCCTCCCAGCCGTGGGGGCGTATAATGTGATGGTCAATCCCACTATTCGTTGGTGAAAGAGTAGCCCAAGAGTTGGCGGTGGGTGGTGATGACTAATTGCCTTCCCTCTAGTCTAATACTGCAAAATTAGGGACGGCTAGCACAGATAGCCCTCGAGTAGCTTTGTTCGAAATTCAAAACAAACAAACAAACTGTTTACGAAACAAGTAATAAATTAATCAATTTCAAAATGCTACTCTTAATTGAATATAGAGAAAGAATGTAGTTCCGTAATACACTACAAGGTAAATTCGCGAATCAACTTTCGCGTGACATCGCAGTCCAGCATGTTAATCATTAACCCATTTGTTTGTTTCTAATTTCGCGCAAAGCTACCCGAGGGCTATCTACGCTAGGCGTCCCTAATTTAGCAGTGTAAGACTAGAGAGAAGGCAGCAATTCATCACCACTCACCGCCAACTCTTGGGCTATTCTTTTATTAACGAATGATGGGAATGATCGTCACATTATAACGCCACCACGGTTGAAAGAGAGAGCATGTTTGAGGTTTTGTATGGTTATCTCAGTAAAACATGGTCAGAATTCATTACGCAAAATACAAGTTAACGTTTTAATTTTTTCATTCCTTTCTTTCGGCCAGGTTGATTAAGGCGTTCGAGTCGTAATCTGAGGGTCGAGGGTTCGAACCCCCTCGCACCAAACATGCTCGCCCTTTCAGCCGTGGTGACGTTATAATGTGACAGTCAATCTCACTATTCATTGATAGAATAGTAGCCCAAGAGTTGGCTGTGGGTGGTGATGACTCGTTCCCTCTTGTTTTACATTGCTAAATTATGGACGCCTAGCGCAGATAGCCCTCGGGTAGCTTTACGCGAAATTGAAAAAAACAAACAATCTTTTCTTCCCTTTCCATCCCTCAAGATAACTTGTTAAAATTTCAATTATCTGGTGGATTTAGCAAATATTTAGTGTAATTTTAACTGTAATTATATATTTTTTTCATATGAATGTTTTATCTAAAAATCATAGAAGCCAGAGTAACTAGAGAAATAGAGAGGATATGCTTTCTGTGTTGAGATTGTCAAAGAAAATTCAATTTAAAATATTTATGTGCAAAGTTTGCAGAAAAAATATCTAATTAATTTAAAACAGCCAGACTTTCAAAAAAATCTTTTCTGAAAGCAAAAGTTGTTTTTTTTTTTGTTCTTATTGGCTTTTTTTTAGAAACTACTAAATTTATAATGATATAAGAAATGGCACAATTCACCGTGCCAGTCTTTCCCATCTTTCCCTTCCCCCTAGTGGCAGAACGGAAGGATTGTGGACTTACGACACCCGTGGTGGACAAAGCACAGATAGCCTATTGTGTAGCTTTGTGTTTAATTGCACGCAATCAACTATACCAGCTTTACGATGCGTTCTCTTGACAAAACCCCTTGTCTTTTATCATGAAAACTTCTATGTTTGTTTAACAAAGTATTCTCTTGATTTGAAAATAAAAACAACAGTAAAACTGCGTTTTGTATATAACATGTTTTCTTAAAAGTCTTCCTGTATTCGCAGTATGGTTACTCGTAAAATCTTCCTACCTTTGCTTCATAAAGTGTTTTTGAAATGTCCTTCCAACTTCATTTTGCAACATGTTTCAATGAAAAGTATTCCCTTGTTTTCTTTGTAACATGCTTACTTCAAAACTTCTCTTATAATTACTTTTCAAAATGTCTTCATAAAAATCTTCTTTAGTTTGCTTTACAATGTGCATCTTGAAAAGTCATCCTATTATTGCTTAGAGTGTGTTTTCTTGAAAAGTCTGCCTTTGGCTGTTTACATTTTTTTTTATATAGAAAATATTTTTTTGTTTGAGTGAGAGTGAAACATACAAGGAACGTAAGATACAGTATAGTGTGGACTTTTTGTTGTTTTTTTTCCCGATAGAGTATGTTTGTTTAAAGTTAAGCACAAAGTTACACAATGGACATTCTGTGCTCTGCCCACCACGGATATCATGTGTGTGTGTTTTCTTACAGCAAAGCCACATTGGGCTGTCTGCTGAGTCCACCAAGAGGAATCGAGCCCCTGATTTTAGCGTTCTAAATCCGTAGACCACCGCTGTACCAGCAGAGGAGGGGGGCAACAGAGTAAGATAAATGTAAAATACTTTCACTTTTTTCCGAATTAAATATATATATATATTACGTTTGATAATTCTAATTAAATATATATATTACGTTTGATAATTCTAATTAAATATATATATTACGTTTGATAATTCTAATTAAATATATATATTACGTTTGATAATTCTAATTAAATATATATATATTACGTTTGATAATTCTAATTAAATATATATATTACGTTTGATAATTCTAAATAAATATATATATATATATTACGTTTGATAATTCTAATTAAATATATATATTACGTTTGATAATTCTAATTAAATATATATATATTACATTTGATAATTCTAATTAAATATATATATATTACGTTTGATAATTCTAATTAAATGTATATATATTACATTTGATAATTCTAATTAAATGTATATACATTACGTTTGATAATTCTAATTAAATGTATATATATTACATTTGATAATTCTAATTAAATGTATATATATTACGTTTGATAATTCTAATTAGATGTTTATATATTACGTTTGATAATTATAATTAAATATATACATATCACGTTTGATAATTCTAATTAAATATATATATATTACGATTAATAATTCTAATTAAATATATATATATTACGTTTGATAATTCTAATCCAATTTCAAATTTAACTGCAAGAAAAAGAAAACGTTTTGCTATCCATACAATCTACTGAATACAAAATATTTAAAACCTCTGGTTTCCAAAGGTATGGAGACGTAAGGATAAAATAGAAAGCGCTTCGGACTAATAATAAAGTTGATTCTGAGCGCTATAGTGAATAAAAGCAAAGTCTTTATAGTACGAATACGTGCGTTATTAAATTTAAGAGAACTAAGCGCAATTGAAAAGCGAATGGTTTGGATTTCATCTCAAGAAAAACCTTGATCTTTAAACGAACACTAGAAAACACGTTTTCTATTTAACGTATTAATTCTACCAGCTGTTACAACTTATTTTACGCTTAACTTAGCACAATTTAGTCTTCATATATTGATTAAAAAAATAGTTTACTCATTACCTACTGTGTTAACTGAATTACGCGCAATCCAATGGTTTTCGACAATTAATTCTTTATTCGTGAAAATTTTAACTTTTAATTACAAATCAAGTAACTAACACAAATTACTTGCTGTTATTTAGAATTGTATAATGCTAAGGATAGTATCAGCATCATATGAAATGTCTGGGATAAAAACAAATTAGCTTAATTTTTTAGTTGGATTGTTCCTGTCCAGCGTACTTCTGTTTTGGGCGGAGTGGTGCTACAGGATGTGGGTGGTCACCAACTGGTTTAAACTTTTGCACTAATTTTATCTTTTACGAGCCTTCCTTCAGAAGCACACACAACAAACAATTTCAAATGAACACCACGAGTTAACGATAATGGAATTACCTTCAAATTAGTTGGTAATTAACCTAAATTAAATCTGACGAGTCACTTCTGTTTTTAATTTAGAAAATGACTTCAGGCATCTGCAGTTTCTAGAGATTGGACAATACATCAGATGTTCCAAATACTCGTGTATTGCAATGCTAGATAGAGTAAAATTAAGTACACTGAAAATAAAGATCTCATGCTAAGTTATCAGTAATTAACACTATTGATCGATTTAAAATTTTTTACACGTGTCATTGTAGTGTTGAAAGCAAATAAGTAAATTATATCGTAGTGTTAATCGTTACTTCAATTGTGTTTATTTTTGTGTAAATGACTTAAACAGATTTGAATAATAATTAAAATTGACTTAATTAATATCGTTCACATCATAAGATCGTTCCAGAAAGTTGATGTTAAGTTCAAGTTGCAGAATTTCTAGATCATAGGTCAGAAATATAAAACCACTGACGGAATATTCCTCAAGGTTTATCGTTGTCCTTGCATGTTAAAGGTCCTTGAAAGTGTTGGGAGGTAAAGACTGGTACTGCGTGCATCGTATACCAGAAAACCTGATAATCCCTGCTATTGAACAAAATGTCACGTCGGCTCTCTAAATGGTAGACGCATTAGTTATTAGAAAGAAAATAACTTGATAATGCAAGTAAGTATTTATATTTATACACAAACATATACACAAAGTGTATGTAATATTTGCTCTAAAAAGCAAAAAAGTAAAAATAATGTATTACAAATATTGGTTGGTACTGAGTCCATAAAACTACATTATTACTTTACTGGTTGACACTGGGTCCATAAAACTACATTATTGGTTTACTGGTTAGCGCTGAGTCCATAAAACTACATTATTGGTTTACTGGTTAGCGCTGAGTCCATAAAACTACATTATTAGTTTGAATGTGTGCTTTGAGTTACGCTGGCACAAACATTTTTTTTCCAGTAAAATATTCAGTTTCTGTTACGTTTATTTTAAAGTACGACACGTGTTTTATTACTACTATTATTTACAGGACATGATTTTCCGAAAATTAAGACTGATATCAATCTTTTTATTAGTAATCACAACACTTTTAATTTGTTTGTTTGTTTGAACAAAACCATAAAGCTACACAATGGATTATGTGTGTTCTGTTCAACACGGGTATAAAAATCCTGTTTTTAGCGTTGTAAGTCCCCAGACTGTGGTGCTGGGGGTGAGGTGATAGATAGTTACCAACTAATAACTTTTTGTTGTTTTTTTGTAGTCTCTTTAAGGGAACAAAAACACGACAACCAAAAATTGTGTTTCTATCTTTAATAACATAGTAATGGGATGGAAAGTTGTTGTGTTTACTTCTGACAAAACTGGTATCAGTTATACGTTCATTTTACTACAAAACATACTCGATCGTTTTTTACATTTTCAACATGAACTCCAGTAAAGAAAACCCTCTAGTGGTATTCTACTGAATTATTTTGTTTTGTCTACTTCTTACCCTGATGTATCTAACAATAACGTCAGCAGGAGCAAAGAAAGTGCTTATGGTATTATTTCAATGAACCAGTTTCATTTGTTTGCTTCTTACGTTAATGAAGAAGAAAAACAACAAGAGAAATGCTTGCGATGTTATTTCAATGAACTGGTTTAATTCATCAACTTCTTACGCTAATGAAAAAAAAACAACAACAAGAAAATGCTTGCGATGTTATTTCAATGAACTGGTTTAATTCATCAACTTCTTACGCTAATGAAGAAAAACAACAACAAGAAAATGCTTGCGATGTTATTTCAATGAACTGGTTTAATTCATCAACTTCTTACGCTAATGAAAAAAACAACAACAAAAAATGCTTGCGATGTTATTTCAATGAACTGGTTTAATTCATCAACTTCTTACGCTAATGAAGAAAAACAACAACAAGAAAATGCTTGCGATGTTATTTCAATGAACTGGTTTAATTCATCAACTTCTTACGCTAATGAAGAAAAACAACAACAAGAAAATGCTTGCGATGTTATTTAAATGAACTGGTTTAATTCATCTGCTTCTTACGCTAATGAAGAACAACAACAATAAGGGAGGTGTTTGCTATGTTATTTAATGAATTGGTTTGATTCATTTTCTTCTTATCTAATGATTAACAACATCACGTAAAATAACTGCGATGTTTTTACTGCGTTTGTTTCATTCATCCCTGTGCAAATGAACAACAAGTATGCATCTCATTAGTCTGTTACAGTAAAAATAACAAATCAAAGAACAAGTTAGGTTTCTAGTCCATTTTTATTTCACCAACTTGCACGTTTTGTTGAAGAAAAGAAATTCGCAAATAAATAAATAAGCAGCCATTTAGTCCATTGCATAATAGCGAATAATTATTTGTGACTATATTTCACATGCGATCCAAATACCAAACCTATTTTAGGTTCTCAGTGGTGAGTAAAGAACTGTGCATTCAAACCGTATAATTTAAATTCCACTATTACATGAGGTACGTTTTTTATTTTGTTCCAAGCAGGACTTGAATTCCACAAAACTACTTGTCGAAGCGGGCGAAATTAATCTTTTTTTTTCACTAAAATTTAGCTTTTAGAAAAAAAATAATTAAGAAATAAATAAGGAAAGTGTTTATAACAGTTCAATAGAATGTTCTGATTAATCTATATAACATATAACAATAACAAGGAGAAGAGAAATCCAGATGTTGAACTGAAGAACTGGTCATTGATATATGTTCAAACTTCAATACAACTTTTCTTATATTTAATATAAATTGACATTAAAAGAACAGTGACTTTATAAGAGGTTTAACGTTCGTGTTAAATAACCTGGATACAGCAAGCATTTTAAATGTTTCTAGGATCCTCAAGAAAACAAAACAAACTGGATCGTACTCTAAATATTGTTAGAAATGAAATTAAAATTCACAACTAAATTCCATGTGTTTTTCTCGGATGTTTTACTGTTATTTTCGTCCTCACTTCACCCATAAATAACCTGTCTGTGAAGCTCAAAACTGGTTCATATTTATTTTTCTGGCTTCTCTTGACTTCCTAAAAACAGAGTATTCCTGTGCTTTAGTAATGTCGAACATAGAATTACCACTTATAAATGAGAGCTCTGGAATTTCCCAAGAGTGTGTCGGTGGCAGAGGGTTTACAGCTATAAAAGTCAGTTCGTAAAAAAAGTTATTATGGAACATTCTGGGAGAGTGATACAGAACATTAACATCAAAAAGGAAAGATGTGGAAGCTATAGGAACCGCCTCTTCACTGAAACATAAACATCTCTTAACCTCAGCGAACACAAGTAATCACGAAGACATCGCTATTCTTTCAGGCCATTAAGACTAATGCCATTAAAACTACTGTGCTTATGATATATAGCCCTGGTATTGAGAATATTTTCAATGGGATAAATGAGAAATTGTTGTAAAGATATAACGATTTTTTTTTTCTACTAGTTACTACAATTTTAATTCTGGCTTTCATTATTACATCTCTACTGATCACCAGTTAATCTATACATTGAGTAATCGTATTTTTACTTGTAACAACATTCAGTGTAACAAAAACGTATAAAAATAATTGGGTAAATAATTACGGTTTTGTTTTTATTTATCTCACAATATATTATTAGGAGACCTTTATAAAAACGTGTTTAAAAAGCCGGTTCTCTTAGATCCTACAAGAAATTCTAAAGATAACGGATTTGACGCTTGTTACGTTATGCGTAGATTGAAAACTAACACCATAAGATTGAACAAATTAAAACCACAGTTTTACTAACCCAGTCTGAAAAGCTCTGGTGAGTTTTATCTGTTGAAGTACTTTGCTTCAAATCAACAGGAAATTGATTTTCTCTCGAGAAAGTAGTAACTCCGAAGTTCAACGCAGGAAGATGTTCTCTCTCTAACATTTAGTAATAAACACCTTATAGCACACAAACGTGTTTCCATAAAGTCAGTCTGTATAACTTGTATCAGTTTTATTTAATAGAAAGAAGATGGAAAAAAATCAAATCAAATCAACATTTATCACAAGGTTTCGTTGAACTAACCGATCGGGTTAACAGCACGTTGTGTTTGTAGCCAATAACAGGCTGATCTGTGGAATTAAGCTGGTGTCCGTTAGTGTTTTTATGTAAAATTATTTTCTAATAAAAAACGCATTAAAGTGCTTTTCATGCGAGCTCAAGGATACATATGCAGCATGTTTATAATAGTAAGCGTTCGCCTGAAAATAATTAAGGTGGAGTCTCACGTGCCTTCAGCATTTTCTATTCAATTATCCTAAAGAAACTCACATCTTGCTTTACCTTTTAGTCTATTTCATATCCAAGAGCAAAAACTAACGACCGAAACACGCTGTAGGAACAATTAACTAAGCGCAGAATGTAGGCATGCGCTCTCTTAGCTCTTTCTTAGCTGTCTCTGGTATTTGGGTATATTTATTTGTATACCCAGGAGGGTCAGGTACACTAGACCTCTTCCTCCCTCTCTTAGCTCTGTCTCTCTCTCTGGTGTTTGGGTATATATATTTGTATACCCAGGAGGGTCAGGTACACTAGACCTCTTCCTCCCTCTCTTAGCTCTCTCTGTTGTTTGGGTATATATATTTGTATACCCAGGAGGGTCAGGTACACTAGACCTCTTCCTCCCTCTCTTAGCTCTCTCTGTTGTTTGGGTATATATATTTGTATACCCAGGAGGGTCAGGTACACTAGACCTCTTCCTCCCTCTCTTAGCTCTCTCTTAGCTCTCTCTGTTGTTTGGGTATATATATATGTATACCCAGGAGGGTCAGGTACACTATATCTCTTCCTCCCTCTCTTAGCTCTGTCTCTCTTTCTCTGGTGTTTGGGTATATATATTGGTATACCCAGGAGGGTCAGGTACACTAGACCTCTTCCTCCCTCTCTTAGCTCTCTCTTTCTCTCTGGTGTTTGAGTATATATATTTGTATACCCAGGAGAGTCAGGTTCACTAGACCTCTTCCTCCTTCTCTTAACTCTGAACAAGGTGCTGTTGTTTTTTAATTTCGCGGAAAGCTACTCGAGGGCTATCTGCGCTAGCCGTCCCTAAGTTAGCAGTGTAAGACTAGAGGGCAGGCAGCTAGTCATCACCACCCACCGCCAATTCTTGGGCTTTTGGGCTACTCTTTCACCATCGAATAGTGGGATTGACCGTAACATTATAACGCCCCCACGGCTGGGAGGGCGAGTATGTTTGGTGCGACCCGCGACCCTCGGATTACGAGTCGAACGCCTTAACACGCTTGGCCATGCCGGGCCTCTGAACAAGATGCAACATTCTGTTTGTTTTTATATTAAATTGAACACTTTAAAAATAATTCACTTTTAAAATACATAAGTACAACCAACCATCCATGTGTATGCTATATATAGATCACATATACGTTAGATGAATTCTTATGAATAAGGAAAAAGTATGTTCAGAATGCATATAAAGTTTAGTAATTTTGTTAATAAATACCAGAAATTAATTACTTATTTTAGTCCGTCGTACTGTGAATGATTTCACAACTTATGCAGATTTGTAGTAAAAACCACAGGAGCATCCTTATATCTCCATATATTTCAACACCAACTGCTTCTCCAACATTTTCACACATTTTAGGAAGTGTTAAATACATAAGATATAATTGAACTCTTAAAGCCTGCCATGCACATTTATTACTGTCTGATACTTTAATATCTTAGGCCTAATAACATATATCTTGACTTTTATTAAGACTTAGTTACTAACGTAGACCTAAGAAAATCTATATTTGCTAAAAACGTATATGGTAATTAACGTAATCCTGGAAACATAAATATCTCGTTATTTTTCAAACCTAGTAACCAACTTAGACCTGAAAATATCTATATTAAATAACGTAATCATAGAAACATAAATATTTTGGTACATTCTGAAAATTAGTTACTACCGAACATATGAAATGTAAATAAATATCTTGACCTTTCTTCCTAAATGAAAGTATTTTTAATTCATATTCAACTACAGCTTTGTCAATTGGTCTTTTAAACTTTCCTATGTAAACTGACTTTCTGACAGTTTAGTAAGCTAAAACAGAATGTTATATTTGGCGAAGCCAAAACAAACAATTTTTTTTTCTAGTATATCTGTTTCTAAACCCAGCAACAGGTAAATAACTCTTAATTCGTTACATAATTCATTTGAAATTTACAACTAGTTAACTTCTCAGAGAACTATACAACTTAAGGCTGTATTTGACACAGCAAGTTATATTTCATAGTTTAGCAGTTGATTACACTTCTTTCTGCTTTGGAAAAGAAGAACAAGTTAAAAAATGAAGATATTATTACTCTAACATACAAAGTTACGCTGAAAAAATGTTCAAAATGATTATATAAATCACTTGTGAAATACAGTTGTGACGGTGAAGACCCTAAAGCAAGTAATTTTCACAACAGAAAGGTTCACGTAATATCTTATTTAAAATACGAAGCGTTTTTATAAAGTGTATAGATATAAATATAACATGTACAGATTTAAAGAAAGTAAGAATATAAAGTGTACTGATCCAAACACAAAGTAAGAATATAAAGTGTACTGATCCAAACACAAAGTAAGAATATAAAGTGTACTGATCTGAGCACAAAGTAAGAATATAAAGTGTACTGATCTGAGCACAAAGTAAGAATATAAAGTGTACTGAACCAAACATTGTAAGAACATTATAATCGTCACAGTTCTAAGATTTAAATTTACCGAGTTAAAGAAAGATGTTTTTCGGTTTTCACTTGTATAAAGCTTAGCCTCTTCCTGAAATAAATTACATCACACATTTTTATCGGTTCTATTCATACTGAAACAAAGTGATTACTTTATATAAGCTCTGAGAACTGTCATAAGTACTGGTATCGGTTCCCACATCTTTTAATACACACCCAGACTAAATTGTCAGCCTCGATATCCTCAGGCTCATTCCTAACTCTAAGCAATTGAATAGAGAGCCGGCTAACAGTGCTTGCTGTTACAGGTACTTTGTCTAACCCTTAGAATATAATAAGGGTGATTGGTTGTTGTTGTCACTCTTATAACGTAACCACAACTAAAAGTGCTGAATATAAGTGTTCAGAAACATCACGTTTCGAACCTTGGGCTTTTCGACTTGCAGCCCGACACAGTAATCTCTTCATCTCTAGTAGTTCTTGTTAGTTTCTTATATTCAAATATCGTACCACATTTATAAAAAAAAATCGTAAGAGATATTATGTGCGCTCAAGTTAAGGTACAAACAGTCTAAACAATGAAATGGAAAACTTTATCAACATATCATAAATTGCTAACTGAATTTATAAGTCAACGTGGGAATAATTATAACTTCCTCGCAATGAATACATTATCTTTAGCCTATGTACAAACATACACCAAACGCCTGCCTCGGTAGTGATAATGTATGACATTATTGCTAATTCTCTTTTAATATACATTTTTGTAAAGCTTCCCATAAAAGACGAAGATTTAGGCACAGCTTTATAAGAATGGTTTATGTTATAGATTAAGTAACCTATTAGAAATAAGTCATTATTTTCAGAAAATGTCACGACATATTGGTTCAAGTTGAAAACCTCATTATTTTCAGAAAATGTCACGACTTATTGGTTCAAGTTGAAAATCTCATTATTTCCAGAAAATGTCACGACATATTGGTTCAAGTTGAAAACCTCATTATTTTCAGAAAATGTCACGACATATTGGTTCAAGTTGAAAACCTTATTATTTTCAGAAAATGTCACGACTTATTGGTTCAAGTTGAAAACCGGCAGTTACTTGCTAACATTTTGATACTTTTTTGAAATATAATCAAGTATTAGTAAATTTATCTAACGAGACAAGCTTATAAAGCTGATATATAACAGCTGCTAGATGGAATCCCTTCATTCCGACGCTGGTATAATTCACACCTAGACAGAACACACGCCCTGTAATTGGACGTCTGGGGATTATCGAGAAGTTCATCAAATAGTGTACAAGCACTGACAATGATCACTTATCATAAAAATGATATTAGATTTGCTTTTACTTTTGATGGGAATACAACGGAAACACGTGAAGCATGAAAATCCCCATCAGTTACAGCCATAGTGGCACGTGACAAATAATGTCCTTGATTATTGATATCTTCCCTTCAATTAAAGTGATGAGGACGTGGCTCTATGCTATTTTAACCCACATGTCATTAAACCTCATGAACAGACTTGTAGTGGTTTTGACGTAGGTTGTGAGAGACCTATACTTGTTCGAGTACGACACGAGATAAGGAGTTGACGTGGCGCGGCCCCTACACTGTACTTTTCAAATCATCCTCAGCCAAATAACCTTTATCATTCAGTTGATAACTAGAATCGAGAATGAAAGTTATGTCAGTCTTTCTTACTCTTTCTACTTCAGATATAAGTTGAATTTTCTTAAGGTCAGTAACCGACTTAGACCTGGAAACATCTATGGTAATTAACGTAGCCACAAAGACATAAATATTTCGACACTTCCAGAAATTTAGTGACTAGTGATTATATAAAATTAAAAAATAATATCTTGATCTTTCTTCCTAAATGAAAGTGTTTTTAATCCATTTTAATATATCGGCACTAAATCCCAGTTCAGAAGTAACAACTGTCCAGCACGCTCCAAAGAACTAATTTATTTAAGTTTTTTTTTTTTTGAAGGGGAGGTATTAACCAAAGCTACTCAAGGGCTACATGAGCTACCCATTCCTAATTGTGAACTTATATAACAGAAAGAAAATAGCTAATCAACAGCTCCCACGCTAAAGTTCGTTCAGCTACTCATGTCTGACCGAACATTGGCTCGACATGACCAAGTGGTTAAAGCACTCGACTCCTAGGGTCGCGAGTTCGAATCTCTGCCGCACCAGACATGCTCGCCCTTTCAGCCGTGGGGGCGTTATAATGTGACGGTTGTTGGTAGAAGAGTAGCCCAAAAGTTAGCGGTGGGTGGTGAAGACTAGCTGCCAGCGCAGATAGCCTTCGAGTAGCTTTGCGCGAAATTCAAAACAAACAAACAAACTGACCGAACAATAGGGTTTGAATGTCATCCTTAACACAAAAGTGTGGAGGATAAATTTTTCTTTTATATACGAAGATTTGACGCAGAAAGATGGACTTGCGTATCCACAATCCTACTTGTTAAACACTGGGATACACCCGGCCTACTGTTGACAAGGAAGGTATTACATTGTTGAATATTCGAACTTTATCCTGTACACTATTACAGATTACTCGACAAGAATAAAATACTCAACAGCTGTAGAAAACATGGTGGTTCTGTTGTAAAGCAATGGTGTTTAAAGCTCGAGAACCAAGGTTCTTCAATTTTTATATTTTATTTTTTCCTTACTTTTCTACAGGGTCTTTTTGTGTTATAATTTGAATATTTTTTTAAATCCCATTTTAATGTGGCTGTTTTTGCACGCATAAAATGTGTTGTGCAAATTTGTACACATTAACTATTGACTCATAATGTAACACAAACAGAAATATCACTTTACTGACAACTTGTATTTTACACTGCAGAAGACAGATTTATTGCACTGTGAACGCTCGTATTACACGCATTGTAATACATTAAAGCAAACAAAAGAAACCTTACACAAGCTTGGTTCAGCATATTGCACCACAAAAGCCTAAATATTTCCATTATTGAATAAGAATATGCACTAAACATGACTGATATATTGCACTTTCAAAAAAAATTAAAATGTTACACTCTACGAGACTAACATGTTACATGTTACAAAATTAAAATTACATTTCTGAAAATTAAAATATGTATCGTACAAGACATTTTTCACTATACACAAAATCATTAAATTATATTTCTGAAAATTAATATATTATACTGTACAAAATAATCACCCAAAATCACAATACCTACATTTATGAAGATTAATACACTGCTGGCCAAAATCTTAAAGCCAATGAGCATAAAGAAAAAATATGTATTTTGCGTTGTAAGACTCAACAACTTATTTGAGCAAAGCTTCGAAAGATGAAAATAAGAAAAGGGAAAATAAAAATAAAAACTTTTTTAGCATTTAATAGGGAAAATGTGAACACAATGAAATTAGCCTAAATACTAGTTGGTGAAAAGTTTAAGACCATACCAAAAAGAAGTCCTAAACAAGGTAGGAAATGCCCAACAAGAGGTCTCAGCAGTGAGTTGCACGGCCGTCATTGCGAATAACTGTAAACATTCGCTTTGGCATAGTCGATATAAGCGTTTGCAGAAGGTTGGCTGGAATGTTATTCCAAGTGGTGAAGATGGCTTCACGAAGATCATGCACTGTTTGGAATTGACGTCCATTTCTATAGACTTCCCTTGCCATCCACCCCCAAACATTTTCAATGGGTTTCAGTTCGGGTGAACACGTTGGATGGTCCCAAAGAATCACGTTATTCGCCATGAAAAGTCCTTTGTTCTGCTGGAATTGTGGATTGCAGCGTTGTTCTGCTGAAAGATCCAGTCTTTTCCACACAAGCGAGAACCTTCAGTCAATAAAGATGCTCTCTCTAACATGCCAATGTAGCCAGCTGCTGTTTGACACCCCTGTATAACCTGAAGCTCTATTGTTCCATGGAAGGAGAATGCACCCAGATCATGATGGAACCACCTCCACTGTGTCGTGTAGAAAATGTCTCCGGTGAAATATCCTTATCGTGCCAATAACGTTGGAAGCTATCTGGACCATCCACGTTAATTTTTTCTCATCAGAGAGCAAAACCTTCCTCCACTTTTCTACGATCCATGTTTGGTGCTTCTCAGCAAAGTTTAACCGAGCTGTTTCGTGGTGTGGAAGAAGGCGTGGCTTTGAAGACGTTTACGGTTTTTAAAGACTTTCTCTCGTAGATACTGTATTATTGTTTTTGAGCTGCATTCTGCGTCCGTAAGGACTTTAATCTGGTTCGACGATCGGCTGGTGTCTTGCCGGACAACCCATCGAATCCTCCTGCTCAATGCTGGCGAAATTTTCTTGAGCTGATCACTTGAAATTTTCGTTTCGTATCTCTTAGGGTATTTTAAGAAATTTGCAACAGCAGTTTTACTACACCCAATCTCACCAGCGATGGCACTTTGAGAGAAATCTTGCTTTTGCAGCTCGACAATTCTGCCACGTTCAAACTCTGTCAACGTTTTAGTCTTTGCCATGTTTTTACCCAATGTAACACAGGAGCGTTGACAACGCTAATGCTTGAACACAAATAACTAAATTTCGTTACGTGTTTACCGATTAACGCTTTGTTTCAGTATGGTCTTAAACTTTTGACCAGCTAGTATTTTGGCTAATTTTATGGTGTTCACATTTTCCCAATTAAATGCTAAAAGGTTTTTATTTTTATTTTCTCTTTTCTTGTTTTCATCTTTTGAAGCTCTACTCAAATAAATGATTGAGTCTAACAACGCAAAATGCATATTTTTTCTTTATGTTCATTGGCCTTAAGATTTTGGCCAGCAGTTTATATGCACTGTACAAAATCGACCTGTAGCACTATATCCAAGACTAATATATTGCTCTATACGAGACAAACATGTTACACTATACGCAAGGCAACCATACCACACTTATGAAGACAAACATACACCAATCATAAAACTTGGGTATTTAAAATTTATAAAGAAAACATATTGAAAAGTAAGATTTCCTCAGTAACTTATGTTTTTGTAAGCTAAATATGGTTGTTTTTTTTCCAATAGAATATTATAATGCTCTTGTATTTTATTTTATAATCGCCTGATTTATTACATTTTGCACAGCGGTATGTCTGCTGACTTATAACGATAGAAACAGGGTTTCGATATCCGTGGTGGCCAGAGCACAGATAGCTCATGGAGTTACATTGCAATTAATTACAAGCAAGCTGTTTTGGTCATATATCTACGTTATGTAGTTAATACAAAGTTTTATCTACACGTTTTCGTGAGAATTGTCTTGAAGATTGTTATTATTATCCACAAGTGCACGTGAATTACGAATGTGTAAATACAAATACCTTATTTTTCGAACAGTCTGGAAAATAAATCTTTGTTATTAACTCAATATGGGGTAGATAAAGTTTGGTTTCTACACGTGTGTGTAATGTGTCTCTTATTTCTTGAAAAGCATCACAGCTAATAATACAAGCAAATGGTGGTTGTTTCTGGAAGGAAAAAAAAGAAAACCAAAACCAAAGAATGCTCTTTATCATTTTATTTGTTTCAATTTGCTACAGTCACACTCTGGTACAGCGGTAAGTCTACGGATTTACAATGCTAAAATTAGGGGTTCGATTTCCCTCGATGGACTTAGCAGATAGCCTAATGTGCTATAAGAAAAACACACAATTCATCACAACGCTTTACACTTTTTTCTACGATCTAAAATTCATTATGACAAAACTTTATTTTAATAATCCGTAACTAAAAATTTTTGTAATGTTTCGTCATACATCCCATACTAATTCACCAGCGTTTTTCGCATTAGGTTGAAAATCGGTGTTTACTCACCGGGCTGGACACAGCACCGATATTCACTGTGCAACTTTACGCTTCACATTACAAATACTCAACAAAATGTTCTCCTAGTCCATACAATAACTCAGCTAATATGTCGTACCAACAAACATGATCTTTGGTGTTTTTACAAAAAATATCAATAGTATTATGGGTTTGTTTTTCGTCTTAAAAAAGTTTAAGACTACAGATAACTACGTATGAAGGTAATTTTCTCAAGGACTGGCTTTTCGCTATTCTGTAAATAATTTATCATCACTGCTGTTTTAGGTTATATAGTAGGAAAGAGAAACGCATCGTGTTCCGGAGGAGGATTGTTGGCTGAACCTTCTGTGCGAAGCCATCAACATCCTCTGACTTATTTGCGCTTCTGAGATAAACGGTCAGAGTGACAACATTGCTTCGAGCTTCGGATTATCTCTAGAGGAAGAGTCACGGGGGAAATTAGAAGCCGAGCTAGATTGTAGGGTCAAGACAAACGATGTGACCCACCTTTCATTCGTACTCATTTCATACAAGATTAAACATATCATCCGAACGAACAGGCTCATAGCTGGGCTAGCTGCTGCAGCGAAAACCAACATAACAGAAAAATACGGGTGAAAGAAGTCGGAAAGCAGCGTCTTATTCCTTCGAAATCAAAAGAACGTTATGTTTCTGCTGATACTGTGCACGTGAACAGCGAGGTCTAAAGAAGTAGCGCGTAAAACGTGCTCAAAGAAAAATGGAGAGTTTTGAAATTCTAGAAAGCGCTAGCTTAATAAAATGGAAGACTATACGGTACTGATGCATTGCAGCGTTTAATGTCACCTAAATACTATTCCGAAAAAAATTTAAGATTAAAAATTTAAATTAACAACCAAGAGAGCCTAGGTGGCGTTTACGTCATACATATATAGTGTTCCGTAAGAACATCCGTTACGATTTTGTTTACAATATTGTAAGTTTACGTTTGCATTGTCTGTATGGCATCATATTTTCCAGTGTAAATTCATAATGTATCGCCACAGAACGTTTTAGTTTAACGAATTATGAAATATGTTGTTCTGATGGGAGAACCTCATCAGTGGTAACCTTAAAAATGTATCGTTTTAATCCAGTGTAAAAACGTTGTTTATCCACATGTGATTATATCAGAAGGACACTTTTCACGAATTTCATTATATACCGCTTCAAATACATTACTATAATTCAGTTTAACGAACCGATCAACTCCCATATAACTTGATAATTGTACAATAATGAGATATAGATACAGCCACCTATACTTTCAACACTTACATTAGAACACTTCCTGATCAGGTTATGATTTTTTTTTCAAAGAAAGATTCATAATGTGTCGAATCAGTTTGTTTGTTTTTAAATCTTGTAATGTTGATTATTTAATGTTTGAAATATTTTAATGATGGTTCATAATCTACAAGGTAGTTTGTCGATGGATTTAATAATAAAGTTAAAGTCGATTGTGAGGAATGTAATCAATCTGGTAATTATACAATTTAGAAAAAAGAAACCTTGGGTTTTACTACTCTTTGTGTAACAAAGAAGTAATTACAATAACAATGGTGAAATGAAACGATAAAAAATGAAAACCAAGTATCTTAAGTACTTCAGTTATGTATATATTATTTAAATATACCTTATAGCAAATCTATCAAAATGTATAGAGCTTCAGATGATATATCGAGATTTTAAGGTCGTTTATTAGTCAAAATGTCTCTAACATCTATAAATATCAGCAAACATTAAGTTTTTAAAACTCCTCCTTTGTCAAACATTTTACTGAAACTCAGAAAACATATGCAAACATAGATATTTTAAAGCCACTCATTAGTCAAAATGTCCCTAAAGTTCACAAACATTTGCAAACACCGTGAGTTTTCAAATGCTTATTTATCTAAATGTGGGCAAACCTCAGTAAATAGTAGCAAGTACTGAGTATTTCAAAGCCGTTTATTAGTCAAAATTTCTCTCAAACCCAATAAACATTCGTAAACTTCGTATTTTTAAAAACCGTTTATCAGTCAAAATGTCTTCACAACTCAATAAACAGCAACAAACATCGGTATTTTAAAATCGCTTATTAATCAAAATTTCGTCAAAGTTCAATAAACAACATCATAATTTTGGGATTTTAGATTGAGAGACATTGCTGTTACACACTATTGATAAACTAATATACTTGATACAAAAAACGATAAAGAAACTTGGAAGAGAATTCATCCAGATATAGGAAAAACATATGACTATAAGTATTCGTAATGAGAACAACTTTATGAGTTTTCAACCCTTTATTTCATAAATTTCACTTATTAAGGAAATGTGTGGAGTCTGTTAGCTGTAATTGATCAAAACTATCTCATGTGATGAAAACTATGTAACAGGTTATAAAGTAAATATATTTTACACAAATGACCACTTTTCTCCTTCCCACGTCATAGAACAATGTGAACAGAGTAGTTGTAACTGTGTTTAGTAGTTTGTGATTTATATGTTATCCCTCGTGTTTCTACCTTAAGCTTGAATGCTCATGACAATAAAATTCCATGTAAATTCAATCCCTCTGGTGAGTACGGTACAAATGACATATTGTGTTGATTTGTATTCAAACCTAACACATCAAGTAGTTTACACGCAAATGAAAATGTGTAAAAAATTGTTTTCACGAAATTCTTTTCTTTTTTTAAAAAATAAATAAGTATTCAGTCAGTATCTTTCTGACTGATAAACAGGTTTTCATCAGGGTGCGGAGTGTATGAAACACACGACAGAAGAATAGATATTAGTAATCCGAAAACTATAGACTAAGTAAACACTTTGTAATTTACACAGTTTTGTATAATATTTTAACGTTTCAGTAATTAGAAATATTTCTCTGGAGATGATTTTACTGTCATTTATAACGTTTCAAAGCTAGAATTATTAACACTTGTTTTTGAGGATAGTTTTATTATCATTTATAGTGTTTCAAAGCTAGAATTATTAGCACTTGCTTCTAAGGATAGTTTTATTATCATTTATAGTGTTTTAAAGCTAGAATTATTAGCACTTGCTTTTGAGGATAGTTGTATTATCATTTATAGTGTTTCAAAGCTAGAATTATGAACACTTGTTTTTGAGGATTGTTTTATTTTTATTTATAATATTTCAAAGTTAGAATTATTAACTCTGGTTTTATTTTTCAATAGAGTAGAGCTGTGTTACACTTTTTATTTATAATGTTCCAAAACAATTGTTTTTGGATTACACTAATATTCAGGTAGACAACTTAAGCAGTTGTTTATTATGTTTCAAAATTTCAGTTATCAGCATTTGCGTTTGGATTGTTGTTTCAAAGTAGACGAGCAAGCAGATATTTAAAATGTTTCAAAGTTTAAATGTTTAGCACTATAGAGTACTGTGGAGTTAAGTAGTTAACTTATACAACAGTGCATTACGTTTCACTACTTGCATTATTATTACTTTATGGAATACTTTTTTCTAAAGTAGACAACTTATGCATATCTTTATTACATTTAGGAATTTGAATTATTAGAGTT